>NW_026250413.1:0-600000 GCF_024521635.1 Tricharina praecox
ACGCGCGCGAGAATATCCGTTGCCGCAGCCCGCTGCCCTTCTGCGCGAGCGACGCATACCCCATCATTCCTATCTCCACCACCGGTCCCGTCACGTCGGATTTGCCAACGCCGAGCGTGTACAGCTGCTGCGAGAGGACGAGGCATGGTAGTAGGAGGAGGGGGAGGTGGGAGGGCCGCATTTTCGATATGGAGTGAGAATATCAATGTCAACGGCGAAGGCGGGCGGGCCAGGAGGACTTTATATCCGGAATCCGGATAGCTAAGCTGTAGGTACTAGGTATGTATGATATGTAGGGCGGATGTACCCCTGCCGAACGGGAGTGTAACTATCACTCTGCACAGTGCACACCCATGGTCGGTCTCATGACGTACGTCCCTACATAGAGTAGATACGCACGTAGCCGCGGGGGCCCGGGGGGTCGCATGATTTGCTGGTGGCAGTTATCAGATTGCGACGTGCGGATTTATCTCTCCACGCGACCAATAAGCACTCAAAATAGGGAAAAGACATATCCTTACTTCGCGAGTGGCCGCGTGGAGATATTAAATTTTCCTACACTCCTGCCTCCTGCGGAATTTTGGAGAGTGGATACCGAGATCGATGGTTACATCAACTCGGTACCATAGAGTGGGTTTGTCCCTCCTGTTGAACGTATTCAAGACAGTGTCACGATCATATCGAAAGAAAGAAATGGTATCCCGTATATTCATACCCACCAACCCCACCAACCCCATCAACCCCACCAACACATCCGACCTCAGTCCCTCCCAAAGCCATACAGAACGGTGCAAAAAACAAGGGAGAAAATAACATCAACCGTAACGAAGTAGTGTATGAGCCCCAAAATTCTCAGCGGGCAACCAAGTTGAACATACTGCAAAAAGGGGAGGGAATCGCCGCATCCATAAACAAAAAACGAAACGTTCACCGCACATCAACCAAACAGGGTGTCAAAATACACATCAAGTAGTCGTTTTCTTGCCGCGCTTCCCGTAGTCTGCCCGGCGGAACGGGTGCGCCTCCGTGTTCAGGACGTACTCGTCGAGATCTACGAGTGAGGGCTCGGAGAAGAGCAAGTAGTAGTATTTAAGGGTTTCTGTTCACGTCGTCAGTGTCTTGTTCGCCGAATAGGTGGGCAAGGATGTACGCACCGCCAAACCAAAAGCTCTCCATCGAATTCAACCAGTCCCAGTCGATACTGTTGGGATCCAACGAGACGTCGGCGACCGCGCTTGCAGGTCCCTTTCCGCCGCCTTCGACGCCGACGGCATTGATGACATGCTCCCACATGTTCCAACCCTTATCGGCCCACGCCTTATCCGCAGAGATGCGGTACATGTACCAGACGCTCTCGATGGCCTCGGGGCGGAGGATGTACCTCCTGTCGCCAATGCTCAGGTATCCGTCCGGAAGATCATCGGCCGCGATGATGGCTTCGGCGTAGTCTCTCGCGGTTTTGGGCTCCTCCTCGGAGTAGATTGGTGGGCTGCGCTTTCCAGGCTGATGGACGGGAGTGGGATCGTCCACATCGGCGGCAGGCGGAGGCACGGCTGCATCGGGATTTTCCTTCTCTTCGGTCACATCTTCCGTTGCTCTCGCTGGGACGTCCTTTCCACCCACGAGGATGGCCTCGGGCGACGTATGCCCGTACTCGGGCTCGTTCTGCACCTTGACGAACTCCTCCGATGGCTCGAGCTGCTGGACCCACGCGTCGCGAGAGTAGACGCAGTTGGTCTTGTCCTCGCACGCCATGACGCGGAACGATTCAGCCATCACGCCGCTGCGCATCGAGTCGTAGGCCCAGACACAGCCGTCCGTCAACTTCGAGCCGACTTCGAGGTCCTTGGGGCGGTCCAGTGCCATAGCGCCCATGGCGAACATACCGCCAGCGAAGCAGGCCAGATGCGAAGATTCCGTCTCGAATGAGCGGTGTCCACCGATGCGCTTGACGTTGACTTTGCCGGCGAGAAGGATATCCGGGTTGCCGGGAGCACGCGGGCGGTAGGTGAGTTCCGTCGCAGCGATGTCCGCAAACTTGGAGTACATCCTGTTGTATTGCTCGTGTCCACCGATCAACAAGTATTGCTGTTCAACTGTTAGCCATCCCCGCCCCATCACCAGGGGATAGGAGCTCACGAACCTTTAACAGATACTCGTACAGACTGTCGATCATGGCTCCAAGACCGTACGTGTCCTCCCTCCCGAGGTGTGGTGATGCCAGCCCCTGTCCCTGGTCCTCGCAGTCCTTCTGGGGCGCCTTCTTCGTGGGATTCAACTGTTGCCTCCCAATCTCGGACGATCTTCCGGTAGGCTTTTCCTCCTCCTCCTCCTCCTCCTCGACCTCGACGCCGGCACCGGGGGCAACATTCTCCCGCTTGGCGTGGTGGATGGGCGCATCCGCGGCATCAACGGCGACCGGCGGAGGCTGCACCGCAGCTTCGGACGCCGCCTTGTGGGGGATGGGTTTCTCCACCACTGGGTGGACTTCCTTTCCGGTGCCTCCTACGACTCCAGCAACCTGTAGAGGCCTTTCGACGTCGAGCTCGGCAGGCTCGGTCTCCGACTTGACCGCCACTGGGGTGACTTCCTTTCCGGTCCCGCCTACGACTCCCGCAACCTTGAGAGGCCTTTCGACGGCAAGCTTGGCAGGCTCGATAGGCTCGGTCTCCTTCGTTGCGGCCGGCGCAGCCTTGGTAGTGGTGGTAGTGGGGACCTTTTTATAGCTGATGCGCTTGCATCCACTAGCGTCGATGTAGAGCGGAAACAGGCCAGGGAATGACGTCTTGTCCTGATACTCCTCCAACGCATCTGTAATCCTCGCCACGGCGTCGTAGTACGTTTCGTTCCCGGTGATCTGTGCCAGCCGCGTAAACTCCATGGACAACGATCCCAACTCTGCCGCGACGGAACGACCATCGGCTCTAGGATGCCTCAGGAGATCCCTCTCCCGCCATCCGAAAGCCAACAGCGGCATGCGGTTAGGCGTGTCGAAGGTACCCATCAGCACGTTCGCCAGCTCCACCGCCTTGTCGAGCAACACCTTGTACTCAGGATCGTGTCCGGTGAGATCGTACGCGGCGACGAGACCGCCGAGGTAACGGATCACCGTCTCGAACACCCGCATCTTGCGCATAGTGGTGGTGGTGAAATCAATCTTCGCGACGTAGCTCACCGCCTCCTTGAAGTCCTCCTTCAAATCCATGATCCACAGCGTATCCAGCGCGTCGACCAGCGTCGCACCCCATCCGCCGAAAGGATCCTTGAAGGTGCTCGATACGGGGACGAGCTCGTCGTGGGGGATGGCATGGACACGGTACGCGTTCCAAGAGACGAGGAAGGCATCCTTGACCGACTTCTGCCTCGCGAGCCGAGTCTTCTTGTCCTTCTCGCTTTCCGTTGGGAACTGAGCTTGGATCTGCGGGATCGCTGCAGCAGCCGCGGGAGGGATCTTGATCAACGACGACGGGAGCGGGTAGTGCGGTTTCGGGAAAGTGTAGTGTTCCTCGAGCTCGGGCAACGAGTGCTGATCTGCCGGTTCACCGTGCGAGTGTGTCCCAGGTTGCGCGGGCCTGTCTGGGATCGTCTTGGGCGCGGGGGTTGCTGTGGCAGTCGTTTCCGCTGGGACCTCGACCGTTGGCTTCGGCTGTTCGACTTTCTCCTTCTCCTTCTCCTTCTCCTTCTCCTTCTCTCCCACTGCTTCGGGGACGGTGACGGTGCCCTGGTGAGGGGGTTGGTTCACCGGGTCGGTCTTGACCTCTGGGATTGTGGGGGGAGGAGGGATGACGTGCTCATGCACTACTAAGGGAGTGTGGTCTTTCAAATGGTCGGGCGTGAAGCGACTCGTCGAGGATGTCGATCGGAGAGACGCGAATTGGTACAGTCCGACGATGAGGAAGATGGCGACCGCGATAGGCACTCGGTGCCGCCGGAGACGCATGAGGGACATCATGATTGAATGGGGATCCGTTGAGCACGGTTGCCCAGGGGGTCTGAGTGGAACGTGCCCAGAAACTAACGCTGGGGCGATGTGGGGTGCGGGGTTGGGGGGTCCTTGGTAAGGTGGTTTCGAGCACTGGGGAGAAAGGAAGAAAGGGGCAGCGAGGTCGTGGACGTGGTCGTGGGAGCTGCGGTCCGGATAAGGTTGCGGGCTAGCCGAGTGGCCCCGATCGAGCGAAGCGGCCATGACTAAGCCGGCAGGCCATGCCGAGAGCGTCGGAAGAATCACTCCACAGGCTGTCACTCGAGGTACCGTTGTACCTGCGTATTTGCAAGGCACGTGGCATGTAGATGTAGCTACGGCACGTTTCACAGAGTGGCGATTGAGATAGGTAGTAGACCAGTCATCAATGAGCGTCACCGGAGAGGAAGAATGTGTATTTTCTACCTCGAACGACTGAATATACAAGTAGTACCAAATTACCAATGTGATCAATCGCAGTAAACACAATGATTTTTTTGCACTTCTCCCATTCTGCATCCTTCACTCGCACCCGCCGTACATCTCCCTGAGCTTGGGCTCCTTCTCGCCCAGCTGACACACCGTCCTCCAGGCACCTCTGGAGTACGGAAGATTGAAGACATCAGTCCCGTTGACGCCCTCCTGCTTCTCTAGCAAGAAGTCGATCACGCCCCTCTCCTCGTCGTCCTCCGACATAGTCTGCAGCCCGTTCGCCTCGTTGTTGCCGAGACTCAACGCCGCCTCGACCACGGGCTCCATCTCTGCGCCCACGGCCATTCTCCTTCCATCGCACGTGTTGATGCCAAAGTACCAGAACCTCAGACTGGCAGGCAGATAGTCGTTACCGCTGCCACTATCCCGATCGACGAAGCATTTATTGATGACGTTGTTGAGCTTATCCTCGAGCAGCGCGCATTCCACCATGACGTTGTTGTTCTCGGCGGTGACGAACGCAGCAACGCAGAAAGTGCCGCCCCACCGCACGCTGAGCAGCCCGCCGCGGTAGATGAATTTCCGCCCGCGGTTGTTCAGGCAGCTCGCGTACGCGAGCAGCTTGTCGCGCGCGCCCTGCGCGCACCACTCTTCGCTCGACCCGCACGACTGCTCGCATGTCGCCTGGGTCTGGCGCGCCTGCAGGGTGGCGGGTATCCGAACGGCGGCGCCGGTGACGCTGGCGACGCTGGCGATCAGTACGATGAGGAGGGCGACGAGGCGGAGAAGAGCCATGGTGTGACCGGTGCGAAGTGAACGATTCAAAACACAGGAGGGAAATTATGGTTACTGGTTATTCGGTTGGAAGTAAGTGAAAAATTGCTGGTTACAGATCAACGAGAGTGGATAGGTGCGATGGGGGAATGTGCGATGTGGGATGGGGGCCACTGCCGATTGAGGGATGGATGGACAGTGGCTTTATACAGCTCAGCTGTTGCCGTAAGTTATCATCGACTCGCTTCTGGCCCTCATTGGAGGATGGACGGCGGTCTGCTCATCCCAGCGCTTCCTTTGGCAGCTACAGACAGGCGTTAGGGACTTGGAGTACACACCGTCACCCATCACCATTACCACCCCACCTCCGCACTTTGTCTTCACACGTCCTTCCCTTCGTCCCCTGTGATCCCGGACGGAATCATGCCGTGTGCATCCATCCCGACGACAGAGCTCCCAGGCAACCAGGCAGAAGTTAGCGCGAACTCGAGTGGCGGGAATTTCCCGGTTGCAGTAAGGGCTCGGCGGCCACCCATTCCTGGTGCGTACACTCATGATTGCGTTCGACAGACATGTTTTTAGGTAGGTCCTCTCGACTCTCAAGTCTCGTCTCGAGTCGACGAAGGATCTGGGATTCACATGCACCTATTCCTGTTGGCGGGGGAAGAGGGGAGGAAAGGGTGAACTCCAGGGGGAGAGCCCAGGCACACGGCCAGGACCACGACGACCACGAACGATCAAAACAACAAGGCCAAGGACCCGGAAGGGGTTTCCTTTGTCGCACGAATTTCTTTACAAAACTGAGCACGGAGATAGGGAAGGAGGGTGGCAGGCGGCCGGGTGGAGGATTTTCTTTGTTAGGTTTTTGCTTTCTGCTTTGCGTACTTGTTTCTGTTTTGCTTCTGGTTGTTGTACTTCCTTTCTTTATCTGCCATAGCCTTAGGGCTCCAAGCTGTATGAACAATGAATAAATAAATAAATAAATGCACCTATTCCTGTAGCCCGCACCACTCGTCCGCATGCTCGCGAGTAGTCGCTATACCTGAAACCAAACCCGGGTCCGGGTCGCACTCGATATAGGCCTCGATGTATCATATATCTGGAGTAGGTCATAGTAAGAAAGTATGATCCCCGCTGTGCCACGCGCGGGTACCCGCCTTTCACCAACCCAACCTTCCTTCCGCCGCTGAAACTCACGATTCACCAAGCATCATAGCCGCACCGCACCGCACCACACCCGCACATGTGTGGCGACGACGGGACCGGAGAAATCACCGTGGATAAAAATACGAGTGACAGGCTACAGCCAGCTACAGTTACGCACGGTGGAATGTCCGGTTGTCCGTCCACCTCCATTCCTCGCTATTCCGCTCGGTCGGCTGGATGACCGCATCCCTAGTGCTAGGATTGAGACGGAACCGTCTTCCTAAGGATCGACCGGTACGGCAGGTGTTGTGGTTGTTGTGGTTTGTGTGTCGCCTAACTGAGCACTCGAGGGAACGCTCGTCCCACGACACCGAGCAGTGGAGTGAGGGAAGCCTCGTCCCATATGGGTACATACGGCACACCGTCGCCCAAGTTCCGAATCGAGTCAGATTGATCTTCGAGGTAGAGTACACACATCCTACACATGCTTTGTGTATTCCACTGACACGTCGAACCAGCCATAACCAATCGGCAAGCCCTCGATGAATCACGCGCGATGATTGGCGGACTGGATTTCTACGTCAGCGGAGAAAGGTCGTTCCAGCCCGCTGGTTGGCCAGCGGTTTCCGCACGCCCCCGGGGGGCGCGGCCAATAGCGACTCGGAGAAGCCACTTCGCTCCCACGATTGACGCGCTGCTGGGAATTTCAGCCAGCCTCTCACGAAGTTTGTTTCTACCCTTGTCGGGCTGAGTACTCTTCCTATCGGAAGATCGAGGCAAGGAGTGGGCCACCGATCCGAACACCACCAGCGGGATGCCATTGCGTCTGGGCAGTGGTGGCTCGACGAGGCATCTGCCATCTGCATCTACGCGGCTTTTCTTAGATGCCAATCAACTCCATACTTACCATCGCACTAAACACCACTCCTGCATCCGCGATAGCCGCTAGGTAGGGGCCTTGTTCAGCTGACGACCATGGTACACATATCTATCTGGGTATGCCCTAGCGCGGATCCGATATTGGAGATGGGTCTACCGTCTTACCACGCACTGTGGCGCGGGCCTTTATCGAGAGCAGCACTCCACCGTACGGGTACATCATAATCGTTTTATGATCACCGAGCCCTCTTGAGGCCACACGTGCCACCCGTGCCATGCTAGCACATATGATACGATACATATCCCCGTGAACTCCCCAACGATCATCCAACCTCCCGTCGATGAGAGTGGGCAGTGGCCACCATCCGTCTCTCCCACCGATGACGTTTATCATAAATCTGACCAGCTGCCCTCTCCCCTCTCCCTCCCTTCCCTCGCTCCCCGCATTCTTCTTTTCCCCCGCTCACCACCATAGGCCTCCGCTCCTATCCACCCACCCACCCACATCAATCCTGCTTACTTACATATGATAGTAGAAGTACCTGCTTCCTACCATTCCGATTCATCCGGTTCATCCGATCCATCCGACATCGTTCCGGCCGATGAATATGACTTCGCTCAAGTCAGTGATTAGCGAGTCTAGGGTACATGATGAACATTCCCACATACCAAGATGTATCTACCTACTCGACGGTGCTCTGTCTGTCTGTACCGGTTTTCCCGTCGCCTCAAGCGTCATCCCCCCCTTACGCGTCGACTCGGGACATAGTGGGCATGGGCACACGATCGAAAGGGAAAGGGAAAGGGCAGTATCTATCTATCTATCTATCTATCTATCTATCTATCTTGCCGGCTGGCTGGCGAGAAACCGGTCTACCTTCAAAGTCCACCCCCCTCCGACCTCGGGAGCCCGAGCCCGCCAGAACCGATCGATCAGCAAACTCAGCCCTCCCCATCATCCTCTCCAACCCTCCCTCTTCCCCCGTCCCCCCCGCCTCCATTCCACGTCAACAGCCAACGTCATAGGCTTCAGCGACCACACATAGAACTCCCCCAGCACCTCCTTCCCCGCCACCCCCACCTTCCCCACCTCCCCCCCATCTAGCCCCTCGCCGTACAGAAACACCCCCACCCGTCTTGGAAATAACACGCGGACTACGCTGCGGACCACGATCCGGACTACGCTGCGGACCACCCCTCCCCGGACAACCCCGCCCCCGCCCCCGCCCCCGCCGCTTCCAGTGATGAGGAATATGCACGCGTATGATACGTATGATACTGCTATGCTGGGAAGGGTGATGAGTAGCAGTGTGCTCAGCCAGATGAATAGCAGCAGGAGCGAGGTGAGGATGGTCGTGAAGAGGATTGTGGAGAGGTGGGTTGGTTGCATTTTGGTTTGTGTGTGGTATATGGTATTATGGAATATGTGGGGCAGGAGGAGGGGGAAGCGGGTGTGTGGGGGGGAAGAGAGAAGAGAATGTGGGCCGGGAGGAAGGGGGTTCGGGATGAACTAAGTAGTGGGGGTGGTTCATGATGCAGATAGGTGGGTTGGGTATGTGGAAGGGACTTCACACGAAAACTTTCGATGCGATTGAACCGTGAATACCTGCGATCACGATCCATCCAGCCTGTGTCACTCGAGCTGGCTCAAGTCGGGACTCGGGACTAACATTCCAACCTAGACTCCAGTGTCACAGCCGAGGCGGATAGCAGGGAAAGCCACATCGGGCTGCTCGGTGAAAGTCGAGTCGGACAGTGGCGTGGAAACGGGGGGGTGTACGGGTAGATATTGCCATGATCTAGACAGGTCGCATGCAATCAATGATTAAACAAGAAGACTCCCAAGTCACAAAACTCACAACCAGCTGGTCGTGGCACAGTGGTATGTGTCAGTGCATATCCCCTCTCAAGTCCCGATCCGTCAGTATCAATTTACCGTCACATACCTACGACCTTGCTACTGTAGACTACGGTATGTCGACTTTTACGAGCGTTTTTGCACTTGGAGGGTTAGGGGTTGTTTGCTGGGAACGAGTGAGATAAAGTCAAGCACCATGAGCACTATGAGCCTTACTTTACTCGGCTGGCCGCTGGGCCGAAGGTACGATACTCTATACCGGGTGAACCGTGAACGAAAGAGCCGAGACGTTTGTCAGTTCTGTGCGTAAGAACACTGAAGTCATTAAAGTTTGATTCTCACTCCTCGTTCCTGCGAGTCCCCACTGCATGAGGTCCTGACTCCTGAGAAGTAAAGAGTTCTTGAACTCGACGGCATCGAAATCTCTTCCCGCATCGCCAGTCCGAAATCCACAATCGTGTCGGAGTCCCGCACTCAGCCCCCCTAGACAGTGAACAGTGGACAGGTGCTTGCAATAGTGGCCGGGTTCAAGGCTTCGGTTTCCGTCCTGACAGCTCCTCGTCGATCGCGACGTGCATGGTAGACCTTGAAGATGAAGATGAAGATGAAACCGCGTCGAGTTGACTCGACTCGGCTCGACTCGGCTCGACTTTGATGTGTCGGTATCTATCGATATCAATCCCAATCCTACCGAAGTCGTCTGGGAGATGTCACTCGCCCTCTCCCTCTCCTCGCCACTCTCTCGTGCGCTATGTTCTCTAGCGGGCCAGAACTAGTCTAGTCAGTCGGTGTGGAGTCGCAGCACTTGGACCACGGCACGGCCTAGTTAGCCAAGCTGCTAAGGACTTGGTTCCTTGGTTATCTAATCCGAGAAGAATCAGATTCCGCAGGGGGAGTCCCTGAAGAGCTCAAGGGGTCGTCCTCTGTTACGTAGGAACTAGTATCCTCCGTCGCGATCCTTCATCTTCTTCATATTCTTCATCGTTGACATCCCCAGACGCCGGAGTAAGGGGCATCCCGAAGGAAGGAACGGCGACGGCGATGGGCGTTGACGGTTGGTTGACGGTCGGTTGGGTGTTGCTTTATACGCAGGCAATGTGCATGCTGCATGCACTTTGGTTCCGTGAGCAAGCTTGACCTGCGTCCGTCCCCCGCATCGATGCATGCGCGCGCGATGGTTGGATTCGAATCAAAGTGAAGGAAGTGGATTGGAAGTGAAGGCGGGAAGGCGTGAAGGCGGGAAGGCGCTGGAGAATCGTGGAGGTGAGGAGCTTCACGTCGGTCGGTGGATAGGCACATCGCGGGGGGGGGGGGGGCGGGAGACCGTTCATCGTCATCATCATCATCCAACGTTTCCCTTCACTTTCCCCTCGGCTTCCTTCATCTCCATCAGGCAGCTTCCTTGTTTCGTTTCGTTTCTTTTTTTTTCCTGCAGATTAAAGCTGCGCGGAAATGTGCATAAGCGAGTCCTCTCTTGTCCTCTCGGTTCGCCCCTCGAGTCTCGACTAATCCCGGAGTCGCCTACCTCGAAGGCGGATTACAATTTAACAATTTCGACAATTTTACAGCTTCCAGCTTAGTTACAGCCGTCGCGGCGGACGTGGAGAGAGGGTGAACACAGCTAGAGCTCTTTAGGAGGGAGATGGTCGAATGAAATGATGGATGGGACGGGGCAGAGTCGTGAAGGAGGTGGAGGTGGAGGACGAAGAGGAGAACGAACGAATAACGAATCAAGAAAGGAACCCCCGGTCCTCCTCTTCCAACATCCAACCAAATTCCTCTCTACCCTCCTACTCCTTCTCCCCGTTCTTCTCCTCCCATTCTCACTACCACCACTCTTCCTCCTCTTCCCTCCTTTCGCTCGTTCTCCACCATTCCTCACACTCTTTTACCCCCCTCCCCCTTTCTTACTCCTTGAGATCGCATTCCGCCTCGACGCTCTTTATTGAAGCCGAAAACCCCCCACCCCCCCCTACCACACCATCTTCCTCCCCTAATCTCACTGTCCACCCCATCTCCTCCCTTCCCTCCCCTTGTTCGGTCTATGCAGGTACACCCCACGACTACCAGTTCCGACAGCTAGAATCCATAGCTCTCGACGCGACACCTGTCACCACCCGAACGAAAGACCACAAAGAACGATCACAAAGAAGAACCGCCATGTTTTTCTGCTGCAACAAATCGAGCGCGAAAGCGGACAGCGCCGACACCCGGGAGCTCCCGAGCGACACCGACGCCGAGAAGCGGCTGTCCGCCGCGACGCTGCAGAACGTCGCTCCCTCGGCAGTGGCCGACTCTCACAACACCAACACCAACGATGTCAGGCCACCGATCGAAGCCTCGCCTCCCCCGCCCCCGACAGAGACGATGGACTACGCGCGTGCGCGCCGCGAGGCTGAGGAGCGTGAGCTCGACCGGGTGAGGTCCGAGATCTCGGGGCTGTCGATGGTGCGCGAGGAGCGGGAGTCGGGCGCGTTGCGGTTGAGCATGGGTGCTATCGGTTCCGCGGAGAAGGAGAAGGGGTTCCTCGGGCTGCCCATGAGCCCCGGATTGTCGTCGCCGAGGCTGAGCGAGCAGAAGGAGGCGCAGGATGAGGATGATTGGGCCCGCGTCGTCATGGAGAGCGTTAGCAGGGCTGGCAGCACTTATGAGGGCGATAAGAGTCGGCCGGTCACGCCGGAGGTCAGAATCGAGCCGCCGGAGCAGGACGTGCCCGACAGTGTGCCTTCGTCGCCGATCAGGGAGAAGGCGGTGGAGGAGCCGAAGGAGGTGGTTAATGAGCAGGAGGTGAAGGAGGAGAAGAAGGAGGAGATCGTGATGAAGGAGGTCGAGGTCAGGGATGATGCCTCGATCTACATCACTTCGGAGGCGGCCGCCGCGTTCATCAACTACAACTTTGAGACTCTCCCTCCCGTGCCGTCCATCCACGAGCAAGAGCCCGAACAGGAGGAGGAGAATGTCGTCGAGCCCGAGCGCGCACAGACCCCCAAGCCGCCGATGACTCCCGTTCAGGATGAGCACACTTCGCTGTACATCACTCCCGACGCTGCTGCCTCGTTCATGAACTACGATGCTTCCCTGGCACCGCCCACTCCCGCTGCATCCTTCAGCGGTGAGGGTAACGATGCTCCCAAGCGCATCTCCGCCCCCGTCCGATGCCCGTCCCCCGCCCCCTCGTTCGCCATCAGCGATTACGAGTCCGACATCCGCAACTCGAAGCGTGCCTCGACCCTGTCCACCATCTCGACCATCGCCCAGGCCGCCGCCTCGGCCGCCATCGAGCGTCACTCGATCGCCGGCAACCGCATGAGCAGCCTGAGCACGTACTCGACCGCATCCTTCTACTCGACCCGGCCCTCGTCCCCTGCACCCCCGACTAACAACCGTCTCTCGCTCCTCCGCTGTGCATCGCCCACCCCCTCGCGCCCCGACACTGCCAAGACCAACTCTTCCAAGAAGTCGAACGCCCACCTGCTGCCCTACCTGTCCCCCCTGACCGCCCAGCTTCTACCCCGCCTCGACAAGCTGCTCTCGACCACGTCGATCCTCTCGGCCTACAGCCGCTGGGAGACGGCCATGAGCCTCCGCCGCGAGGTTCGCGCCTTCGTCGCCTCGGGTGTCGACGACTTCCTCGACGAGGATGGCGAGATCGAGAACGATGCCGGTCTGCGCAAGGCAGTCGACGCCTTCCTCGCACGCGGACAGCGTGTCCAGGACGCCGCCGTCAACGATGGTGACGACTCCATGAACGATCCCCGTATGTCCGGAAAGGGCTTTGGTGATGTCCGCGCTTTCTGGGCCGGCGACAACGATGCGAGGAACAGCCTCACTGCTGTGTAGTGATGTGACGTGATGTGACTGTGATTGTGTCTGCCCCCCTCTCTCTCGAATCTCTTTTTGTCTATATTCCGCCCATCTACCTGTTTCTTGCTCGGTGATCGTTTTTTGGTGTGGTTCTTCGTCCCTTTCCCCTTCCCTTCTACAAGCGTAGATCGGATGGGCACAATGATATGCCTTATTCCCCCCTTCCTCATTTGAATTTGAATTTTTTACTTCTCGTGCAAAGAGGCGTTTTATTTAATCTAGTTTTAGTTTTTGTGTTTCCGTCTCCCGTCGCTGTGTCGTTTCCTTTTTTTTTCTTTCTTTTTTTTCTTAACGTTCGTTCTAGCTATACCTACCCTACCTACTAGGAGCTGTACCTATGTGCTTACTTGGTTGTTTGATCTGCTGTGTGGTTGTTTGATGTGTGTGGTGTGGTGTGGTGTGGTGTGCGGTGTGGTGGGTGTGGGGTGTTGCAATTGCGTTGACGACGTTGAATGATATGCAATTGACTTGATTGAACTTGGATTGATAGGGTTGATTTGACTTGATTGAAATTGACTTGGCTTGATTGACTTGGATTGAACTTGACTTGATTGGATCGATTTGACTTGAGTTGACTTGAGTTGACTTGACTTCATTGATTTGATGGGCGGTTTCGATGAGGGGTACCAATGTGGGCTTCGATGGGCTCTCATGACCGGAGTGTGGGCGTGTAAACATTGGGATCACTCGGAAATCGTCGGGTACTGGTAAATGTAAAGTGATAAGACAAGCGTGTGCCCACTGCCACCGTTGGAATTCCTTCCACCGAAGCACCAGCCTACGGTACCCCCCGCGAGCTTGGATTGGGTTGGTGGGGATTGTGGGATTGTGGGATTGTGGGATTGTGGGGGATCGACGGGGAGCATTCCGTGGCCTACAGCGGGAATGTTTACTCCGCCGAAGTGGCATGGCAGTCAACATTCCAGCTGGAACGAAACAACGATGATCAGATAAGCTCAATTAAGCTACACAAACTCATGAAACTGTAAGGTTACTGGTATCCATGCTCCCACTCGTGCCGAACGAGGCACGAGTGACGACTGCCCAGGGCGCCGGGAAGTGGGAAGTGGGAACTACATTCCTCGCCGCAGTGCCGCACAACCGAATCGCGATCCACAGAGCTGGAACTGGGCGGAGATGGTATTGAACAGAGTTGGGAACAATCATCCACCAGTACCACTCGCCCGAGTTCGCGACGACTTTTGAGTCTCGCCGGGTGTGTGGGTGCCGAGTTCCAAGTATCAACTTGGTCTCGAGTAGGTCCCGAGTATTCAAATTCAATACCTATTGGCCCTTGGGGAAGATGACTTCTACACTTTGAGAAACAACAAACGCTGCCAGCCTGCCGGAAGGCCGAACTTCGAAGCAGCATGCATTCCAGCATGTACATACTAAAGGAGTGGTCGACGACGTCTCAACGCTGAAGGGTCATCGCAGTACTGTCTACTGTCCGTGTTTGTCCACCGTCGGCCGTGAGCGGAGCCGTAAGGATACAACACGTCCATGACTCTGTGTTTGGGAAGTTGGAAAAATCGTGAGCTTGGAGCGAATGCTCTCGCGGACGTCGTGGCTGGTACATAGCCTGGCAATAGCTCCTGCGCGGTGGCAGTGGTAGGGACTACCCCGGCTATGGACCGTGCATGAAAAGTGGAGGGAGTGAGTGAATGATGATCTGGTAGGTATTTCCGTCACGAACGCTCCATCTACATGATACAAATCGGCAATCCACACTAGACCCCACGGAACTAGCGTGCTTGACCGTGCTATATACGCACGTGACAGTTTCCCCCAGCGCAAGTTTCCGCCGCCCTCGAAAGCGTTGCTCAACAATTGCAACAAGAAATGAAATGAAAATAAAAGAAAAGAAAAGTGAAGCTACGAGCCGGTGGCTTCGTCAACAAATCAAATACATAGTACAATCAACACTACAGCTTAACTACGTTCAACGACTGCGTCCTTCTCCTTCAATAGCTTGTCAGCCCTGTGCCGTGCACGCCTTTCCTCTAGACGGTGGGCTCGCCTTTCCAACCGAAGACGGGCTCGGTTAGCCGCTTTGTTGGCTTTGCTATCCCCTGTGCCCTGCGAGGGTTGGTGGGGTATGTTGGACTGACAGAGCTGGACTTGCAGAAGGGAGGGCGAGGGGTTGAGACTCGGTTCCTCTCGCAAGCTCCGCGAATGACAACGGTAGCTGAGGGTGAGGCTGGCTGTCCGGTTGGTCAAGTTGGCCAATGCTTGTGTAGTGAAGCTGGCCCGGGGTAGTGTGTTGGGAGGTGGAGAATTCCAAGTAGTCCCGTCGGGAGGCGTCCAAGGCGTTGCAAAGAAGACGACCGACTTGCAGGATAGCTTGGTCTCCCCCGTTGATCGATGACTTAGGGAGCTGCTGGGACGAGTTCGAAGCTATAAGGAGCCGCTAGTATGAGTACGAAGCTGTATGATGAGGGAGAAAAGGGCACCGCGTCTAGAGATGCGACTACGCAAGTGACGATTGGGATTGAGCTGGCTGGGTAACTTACGGTTCTGTTGAATGTCGCGAGGCGGATTCTTCTCCTACTTGGCGGGCATGGCCTGAGCTGGAGAGGAGGTAACGACGAGGTTACCAGCTGGTACCGAAGCACCGGGGGTGAGCTCGGCCATTTTTGAGGACTAATTGAATTGATTTGAGAAAAAGGGAAAGAAAGAAAAGCTATTTGTGGCCTTCAGGTGGAGAACCTCGAGTACGGTACCTCCGCGATGATGGATGGCGGACGAGGAGTAGAAGAAAAGAAAACAACCGGTCAACAAATAAAACAAGAGCTCCTCGAACGTTGAGACCACTGTATGCGGTCTAGCCCAGTCGGCGAAAATTGGCCGCTCGTATGGCTCCCGTGCCCGCTCTCAGCTCCCCCTGTACCTGTCATCAACTCCTCCTAAACCCGCTCTCAACTCGAACAATAGCACCCCTGTCCGTCTGCGATCACGCCCCCGACCGAGTTGGTCTCACCGAGTCCCGTACCAGTCACCACATCTTGGCACTCGGTCTCACTCAGGTCTGCAACTTCGGATACAAACGGCACTACCAAGCCGCCATTTGAGCTGAGTATCACAGTACGAAAGGCGGAAGTGACTCTTGTGTGGTTTGGTAAGGAAGCTCGACCGATGGTGGGGCAGAACCCGCTCGTTGTTGTTGCCAACTGTCATGGCTATGGACCGCGCGTGCACGAAAAACGAAGTGAGTGAGAGAATAATGATGATCTATTTGTGTCACAAGCGCTCCATCTAAGGTTGGTCTCGCTCCCGAAGCTTATAGATAGCTACGTCACGCTGCACTCCACGTGACTAGCTTGCTGATTCGTGATACGCACGTGACCGCGGCCGTCCGGCGCCGGTTCGCAGCTGCATCGGACAGCTTGGAAGCTGTGGAGCGATAAATATTTTCTTTCAAAATTGACCGAAATGACCGGTGGATGGTGGTAGACATATAGTACATACAATTGGCGGTATCGAGTCTGAGATTCCGTGAGATTCCTGGAAAGGAAGGAAGGTGATCTGGAAGTCTCGAGGGTGCCGAATAGGTAACTTGGTGGAATGCTCGGTGGTGAATACTATATCCAGTCGTTGGACATGTAGTTGAATAAGTACGGTCGGCTTGTCATGGAGCCGTGGTCTGCCAATCTTCGCCTTTCTTCGCTTTTCCTGCGGGGCTGTAGCCATTCAAGATTTGATGATTAATAATCAGCTATTCGTCGTCGCGGGCATAGATGGCAGGTAGATACGCTCCTCGTACCACTTTATAAGCATCGAATTGATGTATCCAGCACGGAAAAAACCCCGCGTGGTCTAGTCGTTTAGGCCACGCAATCAGCGAGGGGAGCTGACGGAAAGGTCCCAGTTCAACCTCGATAAAACGACCTGTCTATTCAGCTCTTGGGGTTTTCAAGCCACCCGCCGGGGGTGGTGACGGTTTTTGTTTTTGTCATTGTTTTTGGCAAGACAGGTGGAGCACAGTATATCACTCGGTATAAGGATGTCACGGGATGGAGTCCTCAGCCTTATGTACGATCTTCGACTCCGAGTCGCAACGTCGGGCCAGGTGCTGGGGAACAGTAAGATCTCGCTAGGCCGTACGCATGAAATAAGGTATTGGTACTCTGCTGGGGCGGGTATAGGGAAGTTGTCGGCGTGTGGAGTGGGAGGACACCGGGCGTGAGAATATATTACTCCGCGATATATCAGGCGCGGCGACTTGTGTCCGGATGGCAGGCCGTGGGAGCACGTGTGCAGCGAGCAGTGATTGCGAGCCTCGCTCGAGTATGAGCGGAATTTCTTGAGATGGCGGGATCCCGGGGACCTGTGCCGATGAGTGGTTACCACTGACGAGTACAGCGATCACCTCCCATCCATACAACTTCGATTCTGGACGAGCCGACTACAGCTATACAGCTACAACTATACATTGTAATCGATATATGGTCGATATACGCAATAAACAAGCTTATTTCGACCGGCAGAGGGAGGGCCAGGCGGGCCGCCGGAGGCCCGGGAAACAAACCGGCCGGCGGCCGATATTAACATATTAACGGAGAATCGCTGCGGAGGACGAGTAATCTGCTGTATACTTAAGTACACTACGCCGTACATAAAGCACAGCTAAATCCCTTCGGGTCCCCCAACGTTGGAGCTCTTTGAGAGTCACGAATCGGCATTGCACACCAACCAGAAACGTCAAACGAGACCAACGGACTTGGAAACACGGATATCACCAACGAACACGGATCTTCGAAGGGCCCGTTGAGTGAGCTGCAGAGCAGAGATACTAGCCGCCACGGAAATAGCGAGAAAGAGAAAGCCGCCTCCGACGATCGGGTCACCCCCTCAGTGCACGCCGACGGGATCACGCTCGATGATCGACAGCTCGTTCGCATCGATACAGCGCATGCACGCATGCACGAGTGCTCACGTTCCCTCCTCGAGAGTCGACCGACCCAAACCCGACGGACCTATGATAGAGTACCGCCGACCAGCGCCATCCCAGCACAGGATATCACTCGCCTCTCTCACCAACGGGCATATTATCCGGCCTCCCATGGCACGCCGGCGATCCGGTCTTTCCACGCCGCCCGATCCCTGCCCCCGCGGAGCTCAGGCCCGAGATCCCGTTGTCCCGAAATCTCGCCTGGCGCCGCGTATCAGAATGATTGGGGGGTTCTTACTACACCGTTCTATACCCACACGCTACCGCGGAATTTGTCCTCCAGCTGCCAGCCACTCTAGCGGTACTCTACCTGTCACGCCCGGGCTCGGAGTACTCTAAAGGATGCGGAGTCCGGATACGGTGGTGCAGGTGCAGTAGGTACGTAACTATGAGCGAGCGAGTGTTGAATGGCGGGTACGGACGGACGGACGGCATTACGAGGTGACGCATTACTATAAGTGCTGTACTATAGTTTCCACTCGGAATCGAGATGGAGGTAGCAGCAGAAAGATGTTCGTGCACGCTCGCCCGCGGGAGGGGGGAGAAAGCACAGGAGCAACAATTCTTCACGGCAGCTTGGAATCCTGGGATTCGCAGTCACTCGGATTTGAAGATGGGTGTTGCGCAGCGGCAGCAACAGTCCGAGCAAAGAGGGTCCGCCCGTCACCGGGAGTGCTAAGGCTAATGGTTCACCGAAGAAAAGTGGTACATACTACTGGCTGAACGAACGCCGAAGCCGGCGCGGACTTTGAGCAAGTGTTCGACATACCTAGTCCACCCGTCCTGAGCCTCGGACTTGACTGGACTGTATCTTGGCAGTCCGCCCGAAGGCGGTGCTCGGACAGACTAGTCCAAGATAAATCGAGGCCAGGACGGACTGCAGTCCGCACCCAGTCCACGAAATGCATGGACTAGACGAACTGCTTTTACGCAGTCCGTCCTAATGGCCGGACTGGACCGGATATTGGCAGTCTGTCCAGTCCGGACTACAGCACGGACCGGACTATGTCTCTGCTTTGAAAATGACGAGCTGGACTCAGAACCTCCTCGGAAGACTGCCGGAAGCCACTGTGCTATCCTTATCGCGGACGGAATAGGTTCAAATCACTGATTCACTGCAGCCATCCGAGTTTATAGGTAAGGAAGCAATATATAGATTATCGCCACACGATCAAACATTATTTACACAAAACAACAACCAACCATGCAAGTAATGCAACACACCGATCTATCCTCCCATCCAGCGGGCAAAGGAAACACGACCCCCCCTTTTCAACTCCTACCACAAGACTACCTCACGGACACTTAAAGAGTGTAGCAAGTGGTCCTCTGGACCTCGCACATGGAGAAGTCGACGGCACCTCCCTTGGCGCTCTGCTGGCTGCGGATGCACTCGTTGACGGCATCGAGACACTCGTTGACGGTCTGGGACGCGTTCTTGGCGGTGGTAGCGGCAGCGGCAGCAGTAGTGGTGCCACGGGTGAGGGTAAGAAGAGTGGTCGCCGCGGTGGTGGCAACGGGAGCCGCGGTCGCAGCGACGGTGGTGGCAGCGGTGATGGTGGGCTTGGCGATGGAAGTGGTCGCAGCGGTGGGGACAGCGGTGGTGGTGGGCACCTCAGCGTAGGCAGTGGTGGCGGGCTCCTCGACGACGGCGGTGGTGGTGGCCTCAACGGCAGCGGTGGTAGTGGGCTCCTCGACAACGGCAGCGGAGGTAGTCGGGACGACAGCAGCGCTGGTGGTGGAGCGCTCAGCGGCGGCAGAGGTGGTGATGGGATCAGCGACACTCGCGCCTCCGGTGTACACGGCCGGGCCGGGAATTGTGTAGGTGGTCAAGCCGTTGTAGATGTCGACCTCGATACCGGGGTCAGTGGCCGAGTACGCACCGGGGAAGTTGACGCCGGTCGGGGCAGCGGATCCACCACCAGTGATGACGAGGTTGGCACACATGGGGTAGAACTGGGCGCCGCCCACGGTTCCGGCGGAATGGAGAGCCAATATCTCGTGGCGGAGCATGTAGTTGCCCGCAGCGATGTCTGACGGAAGGGTCACAGTCCACTTGTTGCCAGCGGCGATGAGCGTGTCGGACGCCCAGGTGGTGCCGTCGTATCCGGCCTCGTCGATCTTAAAGAAATCGAGGGTGGTGGGATCAGCGGCAGAGCAGTCTCCATTGCAGTTCGCGAGGTAGGTCATCACGGGTCCCTTGTGGGAATCCGGCCACGTGGTCCAGGCGAACTCGACCTCGGCGCCGGCGGCGACGGTGGCGGAGATGGGCGCAGCGGTGGCGGCCTTGTTGCAGACGATGTCGCTGGAGCTGACATCCTCGACGGGGCCGTTACCGGCGGTGGGGAAAGACCAGACGATACGCTCGGGAGTGGGGGTTGTGTAAGGGTCCTGGTAAGGCAGGTAGCCGCTGTATACAGTGCCACCGATGGTAAGCTCGTTGACGATTCCGTGGGCGGCCGAGAGGGCAGCGGCGCCGAGGGCGGCGAGGATGATGGACTGCTGCATTTTTGGAAGGGAAGATTTAAAAGAAGGATTGACTGAAAGTGACAGTCTTCGGTGTGATCAACACGAGAGAATGATGGATATGCGGACGGAATGAATGTTACGAAGCTATCAAAGCTTGCAAAGGGAAAGAATGAAGGAAGATGGAAAGGACGAGTGATCGGTGGTGGTGAAGAAGGAAGGAACATCTCCAACCTCGAAGGTACCGAGTCGTACTTATACTGGTACTTCGTATTCTCCCCTTCTCTCCTATTACCTCTCCGTCATCATCACTTCTGCCTCTTAACCGGTGCGCAAGGCGAATAGATTGTAACTGAAGTCAGTGCACCGTCAAGACCGTCAGTGGTTTCATGTATTCTTCCGTCGCTTCCTGGAGCGGGCATCTACGCCCCCGGAGGGCACATGCCAGTGAACTGTCAGTGTCCATCTCTCTACCCGATGGGACTCTTTTCCCTTCCGCCGGGTTGATGTAAGCGGCATGGTCGTCTGTAGTAGATTGAGGAACACACGTCCCCCTACTTGGCAGCGATATTAACCGCCTGATATAATTCCCTGGTTTGAATTCCCTAGTTTGCCTTGTCAGATCACATATAACATCGAGCGCGCGCATACGGAGGGGAACTGTACGCCTCCTTCCCTCTCGATCGGTACGAATGTACATACACGGCCGCAACTTTAGTATGTAGAGTACGCAGGTACCCGCCCAGCCAACTCGGAGCTCCACAAGCGTCAAACATCATTTTTCCCGTATGCAACTCCAGCTGCTCTTTAGCCAGAATCAATCGCCTGCTTTCCATTTCCACCTCCCCTGGTTATGTACCCTCGCGACCCGCGGGCTTGCACGCCTGAATCCCAACCCGTTCCGAATTGATTGCCTAGCCGCGTGGTCGGACTCGGTACGTTCCGCATGGGGAGTGCTCGGGAGTCGGGATTACTTTGTTGCGGAAAGGGGCGGCCGGTGAGTCGCCAGTTGGGGTTCTTCCGGGATTGCAGGGGTGGGCATCGCGGCGGCGGGCTGCCAAGAGGTGAGGTCTGCTCAACGTGAAACGCGCTCGGTAGCGGAAGAGAGGGGCTCATGGGGTCGTAACTAGTGCGGCCGGGAGAAACGGAACTTGGGTAAATGCACGAACACTGGTGGCCGACGATGCCGATCGTGGGGGGTTCCGAGTCGCCGCTTTGGCTCGAGACTTGGGTCGGCCCGTTAGGTTGGCTTTCGATGGATTTCCCAGGTTCCGACCACGATCGCAGCTGGCCGACGCGCAACTAAGGCCCATACAGTCTTCGATTTCCAATTGAGAGCTGATGGAGGTAAGTCTGTAGTTGAGGTTGTTTTTCGCATGCGCGCTGGACAGTGTGGGAGAAAGGAAAGAAGAAGAAGAAGAAGCGGAGGCCGCGATGTGGAACCCGTCCGGCATTGAAAATGTAGGCTCACGAGCATGCGAAAATACCAGCAATATTAATGTCTGCTGGCAGGCCGCGATGCTCCGGGACATCAACTTTTGTCTCGTAAGCGCGCTTTGGCGATCCGGCGGCTACTTAGATCGACCGGTCAATCACACTTGACTAGAAATTGCCGACCAGCGACTAATTTGGTCCGCACCTAGACGACAGACATTTCCTTCAAGAAGTAGTACTAACTCGTCTCGGACACATGAAGGGAGGGTCAATCCAGCTACCGACGACATGTGTAGATGCTCTCAGTACCCCCCAAAATAATGACAAAGACCGACAATCCACACATGAACTTCAACCTTCACGTCGTCAAAGGCTCGAGAAACCAACTCCGACCGACCACCCCGACCGCCGTAACAGAGATCATGATGGTGTCCGTGAACCTAACGAGGAGCAGTACTCGGACCAGAATGCCTATCCGCGCATGCGGCATCTCCGGAAGGAATTTGTCCGATATCGCCGCTGTATAGATACCATCTCTGCCGTTGCTGCTTCGGTCCGCCAGAAGCATGCTCAGATTCCGACGTTGATGGGTACGGTTGCCGTAGTGGGTTGAATGACACGGGCAACAGCTGTAGGTAGGAAGGTGATGGGTATTCCGCAGGGTTGTTCGATACCCAGGTCTCTGCGGTCCGTGCAAGGTGGACGAGCCGTGCGTTACATAGTTATAGCCGTTCTCACACGTAATAATGTATCTAGTGGTGGCTTATCACTGCCCACTGAAGAGCCGTGGATGCCGTCGCTCGGCGTGCCATCAAACCGTCAACGCACCGAGAAGTGACCTATCCGAGAAGGGCGTAAGGTGATGGCCACCTCGGCCCGTACAGTGCAACCTCAACGAAGTGCCGCGCGAGGGTGACCGTCTCCATTAAGTATTGACGACGGCATCTAGGCAAACGTTGGTTTTGTGAGGGCTCTTTCGCCAATACCTCTCCAGGCGGGAAAGCGGCGGGTCAAGAGGAGGAGAACACACAAGGAGAAAGAGGAGGTAGCGGTTGATCGTCTATTGTGTAGATGATGAAGACAGAGAGAGAAGGCCTTTCACGTTCGCTCCCTCCCGGCTAGCTATCCTTCTCATGATCCACACTAACTACATTCGCTTCCTCTCGCCGCCGACAGCTCATCCGTCACTGCCTCCTCTCGTCGGCAGCTTTTCCATCACCCCGGCACAACGTCTCGCATCGCAGGTTGAGGGAAACTACACTCCAACCCTCCGACTACCGACTCTATTTCATCCGCACACCTCACCTGTTGCCGTTGGTATAAAATTTAAGAACACCATCACGTTTATCAGGAACACGAATGTGTCATCAATCTACACTACAGTCAATTCGTGATTCACACATTGTTTGTACCCTAGAGAGCCCGCCGCCCCATCTTCCAGTCTTGATCCGTCTGCATATCGGTTTACCTCCTGTGCAGGCGTGTCACGTGATACACCGAGTGATACGCCGAGTGATATCTCACTAGTGCTCCTTCCGTCACCCCCAAAACAAAAACCATCACCACCCCCGGCGGGTGGCTTGGAAACCCCAAGAGCTGAATAGAAAGGTCGTTTCACCGAGGTTGAACCGGGACCTTTGCGTCAGCTCCCCTCGCCGATTGCATGGCCTAGCTAGACCACTAGACCACACGGGAGTTTTTTCCGTGCTGGATACATGAATTCGATACCTATAAAGTGGTGGGTCTAACCCACGCGACGGACAAGCTCCGCCACGAAACTTTCTACGCTCGAATGAATGATAAGAACAGCGCAGTAACCACGGCTAGGCCAACGGGCTATTCGGCGTCACACAGCTGGTAAGTATCGTTGTCCTTTGCCGTCCTTGGATGTTTGGACGGCCTATGGTCTTCCTACAGCCGGTACGCTTTGCGCTCCCATTCCATCCTACAGTATCAGGCCTGGCGCGCCGCGGATACCATCTATTGAGCACGCCGGTCAGCCATATGAGCTCCTAAAAGCCATATATTATCAACTGCGAGTGATACCGTCACTCGACGTCGGGTTGCTACCCCCAGTTTTCCACGCTCGACACCAGTTACAAGGTAGGTATTCCTGGGTTACCAACTTGCTGATCCGTCACGGATGCCCGGCGCCAATCTAAGCCCGCCCACACACCGGGGCTTGAAAGGGGATCTGCTCGCCCACGTCTTCCTTTCACATGTGATGTATCATATGTACGAGCTATTCCGTATGCGCAGGTTTAGGGTTTTCAGTGACCGTTGTTGTAATATCTCACTCGTTGCTTAACAGCCGTTTACGCAGTCATGACGTCGGGAGCACTGGTCGCCTACCAACCTTCTTTTATGTATTCTCTCGAGGCTTCAGACTCTCACACTACAACAACAATATACTTGCTCACACATTCTAGCAACCGTCTGCTGTCATGTGCTCACGCGATGACCCATGAGTACTGGTAGATACATTGTAGGTGGGTACTGTGGGACACAGCTGAGACCGACGACTTGGCGGTCGGTTTCCATACCTGCGCTGTGGACCTGGGAGGGACCTACTGCAATAAGATGTCGTAAGTCGGTTGGGACCCGCTGCATTGCGTGTGCAACCATGTACAGAGGTCTTTTGATTTGAGCAGAGAGTAGGAATGGCTGATGCACGAGCGGCGAAATTTCGCCGACCTGGCTAGACCCGATGCAGTGGGTCCAAACGTTGAGAATGCTCTTGTATATATTGCCGGTGGGTTGCTTGTTTTCTCATTATTTCTTTTCATCGTTCTCATTAGTTTGCTTTTCGTTGTGGTTCGTCCTCAGGATCTCGCGATTCAACTCGCGACCTTCTTGGATCTCCTGAAGAACATAGGAGGCTCCTTTTCTCTACTTGTCGTCTTCTCTCTAGTGAAATACAATCGGTCCCCCATCTCTTACCGAAGTTGCCAAAGGGTCATCACGGCCCCAGTGGTGAAGACTTGCTTCCGCTGTTTTCCAGAATGCAATCTGTCGAGAGAAACTCACTAATACGTACATCTTCGGTGCTAAGTCTTCAAGGTCAGCACCAATCTCAATTGCTCGAAAAGAAGTAGGTTGTCCTCCATCAGCATTGAAACTCCCTACCGTATGTACCTCTCAAGATGCTACAAAGTCTGCGAGCATACACGCAAAACACTGTGAAAACCGATTCCTGAAGAGGAACTTACTTTCGCTGTTTTCGCTTCTCACCGTGTCGAGAGAAACTCGTTAACATATGCATCTTCACTTCAGCTTTGACGTCATCTCCAACATCGCTTCCTCGAACGTAAATTGTGCGTGTCCTTCCCCTATTCCTCCCCCCGACTTCGTAGGATGGCGATACACACACCCCTGTGGCGAAGTGATGGAGGAGCTCTCGGTGAAAGGAAGAAGTGAAGGAGTACTCCTGTCGGGGGGAGAAAACGAATGTGGTTAGTAGCGGCGGGCATCAACGTTGGCAGGCATGGCGGGGTCTTCTTCTTCTTCTCCTTTGTCTTCTTCTTTCTCCACCATCATCTACAGAATATATATACGATCAACCTCTATCTTCTCTTTCTTCTGTCTTCCGTATGTGCCCTCCTCTCGATCCCGCCTCCAGCCTGGAGGGGTGTTGGCAAAAGAGCCGTCTGCAAAACCGCCGCGATCCTCCAACCCGCCGAGATCAAAAAGTGCCCCCCACCCTCGAGCAGGCGAAAAACGGTGTTACGCTCCTGGCACTCACGGCACACACGTCGCCGCCGTATCTCCGACGAAGCAGCCTCACCCAGCGCGCGAAGCTCAATTCTCGATGCAGCCCCCGGTTTCACTTGCTACTTACCACTGTGCTAGGAACACCCATGAGCGTTGCCACAGCGGGACCAAGACTGGGGGGCGGACAGGACGGTGCATAAGTAGACGAACCGTCTGCCGCAGGCCCGCGGAATTCTTTCCCACAGTACTGGGATCTCGCTGATCGGATACTCGGATGCTCGGAGACCAGGGTGCAAGCGGGCGTGCGATCGCCCTTGGGGTAGGTATCGCAAGATTCTGCGGAGCTGCGGCGCTGACGCCTCAGCGGCCATACTGCCCTGCCCAGCGTGAACCCGGAGTCACCGCTCGGGATCGCGAATGCTTCGGAGTCCGGCCGGACACGGACACGTGCCGGCTACCCCATCTATTCGCAACGTGACGTCTGACACTGCCGCGCTGGACTTGAAGCTTTGCCCGAGAACCGACGGACTCGTTGGTCTGCCCACTGCCAGGTCGCAGCGGACATAAGGATATAGAGTACAGCTGTGGGCCCCAACCGGAGCGGGAGCTGGGGCTGGAGCTGGAGCTGGAGCTGGAGCTGGGAGGACCAAGGCAGGATGGCGGTCAGGATGGCGGTCCATGATTAAGTTACTCGGCGGCGGGAGGTGGGGGCGGTCCTTATCGTTGTTTTCGGCTCCGTGGCGGGCAATCGCGATGATCATCATCAGTGATCCCCAGTGATTCCTCCACCCTAGCCACTCATGGGACATCGGAACAAGTGACATTCACTGTTCGCGATTGCCAGATGACCGCTCCCCTTCAACGGACAAGTCAGAGCGTTTCGACTGACCGATCGACCGGCAGACCGGCAGACCGACCACCCGAGCGACCACCCGAGGGCCGAATTTCGAAATGCCGACGTTGGAAAGAAAAAGAAAACAAGGAGAAAAAAAAGAAGAAAAAAAAAGCAAAATCCGACCTGAAACGTTCCTCGCCGCCGTCACCACCGTACGATCATCACCACCGGTATGATCCTCTCCGGGCACCGCGAAGGAATGAAGGAAAGCTCGCGTATACTTTCTTCCTTCTTCCTTCCTTCCTTCCTTCGCGTTTCAAACTGATGACAGCCAACCAGCTACATACATACACACCTACATGCCTACATAGGAATGTACATACCCGTCCACCAGCCGAAAACTGCCGCGGAACATCGAGGTCCAAGATATGTATGTACGGCCCGAGTATTGTGTTGTGTACCGTCCGCCCCCAGCACCCCCAGCACACCCCCAGTCCTGTGATCTCCAGTGCAGACATGCTACAGCTCTGAAACGAGCTAGAAGGTCGAAGGTCGAATTCGAAGTTCGTTTTCGGAAGTACATTTCTAGAAGGATATTTTGAGCTTCTCCGTTAGGGGTGATCGATAACGGTTGCGTCTTTCGATTTAGACTGCGGACTGCGGACGCCGGACAGACAGAGGTGTGGCGAGTCACGATGGATGAATCTTTCTTATGGTTTCTGGCTTCTGCTTCTGCTTCTGCTTCCCCTTCTGCGTCCCCTTCCTCTTCTGCATGGTAGCAAAGTACCTACCGTATACCCAAGCAACTACCCAAGTACCCAAGTACCGGTATATACACACGAAGAAGGAAAAGAAAAGAAAAGAAAAGAAAAGCACAACCAGCCGCAGCGAATACCCAATGCGAATGTCATCACGACTCGCGGGTAATTGCAGCAACAGCAGCCGGCAGCGGGTTCCAGGATCATGGTTCATGTGCAGGTCTCTCCGGCCCGGCTTCGCGTCTGGCTGGTTGGCTGGTTGGTTGGTACGAGCGCTACTTATCTACAGTAAAGGTTCTAGAAGCTGGCCTCTCCATTCGTGACGAATTTGACGATGGGATGGGTGTGGACAAGCCAGGTGGGTATATGTACCTGCTTGGGTACATAAACACGCAAGCAAGTATATAGGCAGGTAAGTACTGGTACCGGTGGTGAGTATGCAGAGTGTTCTTCACGAAACTCCACCCCCCTTCATCCCCCCGAACGACTCCGGTATCGACCTCGACGCCCGGACGTCCCCATAATCTTCATCACCACCACCATGCTGTCACTCCAGTCTCCAATCGCCAGCCATGCCTGTCGTCTAAACGATCCCCCCACCAGCACCACCCACCACCACCAACTCGCGCTATAGAGCGGTACCGTAGTTACCGGCCTACCTAGAACACTCTAGCGCGATCTCCACGATTAGCCTCCTCTGGGGGGCGCGCTGCCTCGGCTCTGTGGAGATCCCTGAGTGCCCTGGGTGCACTGGGTGGGGAAGAAGGCAGTGGCAGGCACCAATCGGACAATGGACTTTGGACTTTGGAGAGTTGGGAATACTGGTGGATACTGGGCGCTGAACGCTGGACAGGACTCTGGATATGCACGGGAGAGATGCACGGGAGAGATGCACGAGAGAGAAGGCGATGCACACAGACTCACACACAGAGATTCACGGACTCAACAGTGCTTAGGGAAGGGGAAGGAGGAGGGAGATGGCATGTAGATACTGGTATGTACTGGTATACCGCACTCCAGAAAGGTATGGAGTAAGTAAAGATACTAGCAACATACTCGGGCAGATAATAGTGCACACACACACACGCCATAATCATTCCTCCGCATCATCTCGACTTCCAACTCCTGCTTCCTCTTCCCCCTCGCTGCAGCCCAAAGTTTGGTTGTCCAGTCTAAAACTCGCCTCCGATCGGATCCCCCCTTGCGCCCTCCAGGGCCTCCAGAGTCCACCTTAGTTAGCCCCGTCCCCACATCCTCCCGCCCACCCCAGACGAAAGCGCCCCCCAAAAAGACCGACTCAGCTTCTACTAGTAAATAGGGACCTGACCTGGTGTCTTTCGCTCCTACATACACACTCTACATACCATACCATACCGTCGCCCACACAGTGCACACACAGATAGATATACCTACCGTAGTTACGCACGCCCGCCCGCGCCCGCGCCGTATCCGAAAGGTCCGATCCACATCCACATCCACATCCTTCGCTCGCATCACATCGAACCGCGACCGCGACCGTAGCCAAACTCGCACTACACGAACCACCACCACCACCGCCGCTGCCGCCGCCGATACTCCCAACGGAGATCGCTCGTCACCCCTTATCTCCGGCACATCGCCCTTCCACCCCCGGATTGTCGGTCGGAGTCAACCCGCGATGCAGCACCTCGACGGCGGAGGAGGCGCAGGAGTGGGAGTAGGAGCAGGTGGAGGAATCGGAGGAGGAGCGGGAGGAATGGACGTGCGCGGGATGACATCGGACACCTCATCGACAACGACGACGACGGCGACGACGGCGACATCATATCTCCCCGCGACCGCCGGCAACATCGCGCGCAACAACGCCGTCACGTCGCCGCCGTTCCTGCACGTCATCACGACCGTTTCCGAGAGCGGCAGCCACGACTACGACGATGGAGACCACATGATGCACTCGCACGGCGGCGGAGGAGGCGGGGCAGGGGGAGGCGCGGGATCTAACAGTCCCACTGATGCGGTGCCGACGTTTCCGGGAGCGGCCGCGTCGAACGGCTCCGGCTCCGCGACAAGTGGAACCCCGAAACCGAAGAGGAAACGGAGCATGATCGCTTGCAAGAACTGTAATGAGCGCAGAGTCCGCTGCGATGGTGCGACCAATGGGTGCGTAGCGTGCTGTGATTTTTCTTCTTCAATTTTTCTTTTTTCGTTGCCGCCGGTCGATCGCTTTCGTCCAATGATTCGGATCGGAGGCCGATGGCGATGGTGGTGGTAGTGGTTGTGGTGGCGGTGGTTGGTGGTTGGTGGTTGGGGCGGGAGGGACCCCGGGGGAGAAGCGAGAGCGAGAGCTAATCGGCAGAAACGTGGGTTAGTCTTCCGTGTTCCAATTGCAAGCACGCAGGGAAATCCGATTGCCAGTTTATCGAGTCGAAGAGAGTGAGGTTCGTCGCGTGCACCCGTTGCTTCCCTTCCCATTCCCTGTTCGACGCTTACGATCCAACAGAGGCGCGAGAGGCCGCTTCGAGAGCCGCGATGGAGATTCTACTTCTCCCACCATCGGCTCGAAACGACTGATGACTCCGTCCGGCGGAGGTGGTGCGCCCCGGAGGAACACTACCCGACGCCATTCCATCAGCGGCACCGACGGCGAGGAATGGCGCAAGCTCCTCCAGAACTCTGCGTCCGTCCACCGTTCCACGACGGGACCGGTTACGTATCTCGGCGAATCGTGGCATCTCTCGTGGGTCGTGCAGGAGCAACTACCGATAGACGAGAAGCCGCTGCACATGCCCACGCTGATGATGGAGGACGACGGCGACGTGCACAACCGCGTCAACAAGGAGCTGTGGGAGAAGGGCGCTTACGTGCTCCCCCGCTACGAAGTGCGGGACCTGCTCATCAACCAGTACTTTGAAGTCTGCCATCCAAACTATCCGATCCTGTGCAAGAACACGTTCCTGCAGTCGCTGCAGATGAACACCTTTTCGCACCAGCTGGTGCAGGCCGTGCTCATGGTCGCCGCCACCCACTGCGACTGGGCCATCCTCCAGCGCGCGGGGTATGTGTCGAGGCGGGAGGCGATCGAGGGCTTCTATCGACGCACTAGACTGCTGTGGGATGGAGATGTTGAGCCGGACAAGATCACGAATATCCAGACCATGTTCCTGATGCAATTTTGGTGGCGCGCGGTGACGGACCACAAGGACCCGCTGTGGTGGTTGTCGGGAGCCATCAGGATGGCGCAGTCGATGGGACTTCACAGGTCTGCGGAACGGAGTCGGTTGAATAACCGTGATAAGAGGATATGGAGGAGACTATGGTGGTTGCTATTCGTATGTCCCTGTAGATTCTCTCGGCCGAAAGGCGGTGTGCTTATCGTTCCGTATCTGCGTGATAGCTTCGGGACCGGCAGGCATCCTCGCATTTCGGGAAACCGATGATGATCGACGAGAAGGACTGCGATGTCGAGCCTCTGGAGCTCGAGGATCTGGAGGGCGAGGTGGACAGAGTGCAAGCTCTGTGTCTGCTTGAGCAAGTCAAACTCGCCAAACTCGGTTCGCTCCCCCCCCCTTCCCGGTATTGACGCCCGGCAACTGACGGTTGCCCGCGCAGTAAGCGGCATCACATCCTGCGAGTTCTCGCCTGGCGCGGCCCGCGACCTGGTGGGACGCATGCAGCTACGCGAGAGCTGTCACCACCGCCTGAGCGAGTGGCAGCAGGGGCTCCCGCCGGAGCTCGTGTACCAGTCCAACAGCAAGAACCTGTGGGCCATGTGCTTGCAGATCACGTTCCTGTCGCAGCTGCTGCTGCTCAATCGGCCAGTCATCTACACCGACATCACGCTGCCGGATAAGATCCGGAAGCCGTCCGAGACGATCGCCGGAAACGCGGCGGACGCCATTACGAAGATATCGGACGACCTGGTCAAGATGTGGGGGGCGCGGTACATGTCGCAGCACAGGTAGATACACACATCCCTTGGTCCCTGTTCCGAGCGGCAGCTAACGCACAGCGCAGCATGTCCTGCCTCTTCGCCGCGATGACCGTGCAGATGATCAAGCGGCGGTCGCCCGACCCCAAGATCTCTCTCGACGCCGACCGCAAGCTGCGGCAGAACATGAAGAACCTGGTACAACTCGACAAGATCCTGCCGATGGCGGGCTGGATCCACCGCCGCTACTCGCGCATCCTCGAGCGCGAGGGCGAAGACGACGAGGCCCGCAACGTGTCTATCTCCCCGCCGAACCTGACCGGCGACGTCCTCGCCGCTGTGCCCATGCCTAACATTCTCGCGTCACAGAGAACACCCCCGATCCCACTGCCACTGCCCCTGCAGCAGATGGGAACTATAAAGGAGGAGGATCCGCTGAATGCTGCCGCTGCCGCGGCGAGGAATGGCGCCGGCGCGGACGATGAGTGGGGCGAGGACTGTGGGCCGATACTGAACCTGGAGCACTCCCTGACCGCGTCCAACGCCCAGCTGGAACATCACCTCGGCAACGGCAACGGCAATGGCAACAGGCAGAGTGAGTTCCAGCAGCACCTCCAGCAGCAGCAGCAACACACACAACAGCAGCAACACGAGCAGCAACAGCATCACCAACAACAACAACAGATACAGCAACACGAGCAGCAGCAGGTACAACAACAGCAACACGCACAACAGCAGCAGCAACAGATGATGCCCGAAGCTGCCGCGATGCAGCCGGAGATATTCGATTACCACTGGTTCATGGAGAATATCGGAGACATTGCGAATCCTTTCTGGTGGAATCAGCAGCAGGAGCAGCGGTAATGCAGGGGGTTGTGGGGGTTGTGTGTATTTTGTACTGTACTACTGTATGTTTATCTGTATGTTTATGATGGGCGGAGGGATGGAGCGGGTGTTGTGTTTTGATGTTTAGCTATGTTTATGCATTTGTGTTTATTTACGTGATGTTTATCTGTGTTTCCTGGCGTATACGTGTCTGTCCATCTACCTACTCTACCTACTATAGCTGCTGTACCTATTGCGATACCTACCTGTACCGTTCAACCGTTTCTTCATGTCGACATATATGATAGGTACGATATGTAGATGTTCGCCAATGATGCTGGTGACGCCCACAAGATAGCTACAGGATAGCTACAAGATGGTCACCGTATTGGCCGCGCTCCCGGCGCCGCCGTCGACGTTCACGGCATATTATTGCCACAAACCTCTGTTCGCCCAGAATCAACCTCCGCCGCCCTCGTCGCCACCCCCGCCCCGAGCATTCCGGCAGCCCCACACCCACGCGGCACCCACGCCGCCCTCAGGCTGCCCAGAGATGCACGGGTGATGGAATGAGGGGAAACTGGGATCGGATCGAGCCGGAGCGGAACTGCGAGAACAGCTGGGAGCTGGAAGAGCCGTGTCTCCGGTTGCACAAGTGTGTGTGTGTGTGTTACTCGCGTCCCGGCCGTCCATTAGTCCATCGTACTCATCCATTCGTGCGTCGTGCGCCTTGATTGCCGCTGTCTCGAGAGTCGATCGAGAGTCGAGACTGGGGCGACGGGGGGGTTACGAATCGAAAGTGGAAACCCCGCCGCTCTGCATAAAGAAGGACACACGACCGTATCACGTCCCCCACTATGTGCATTGTATGTGGCCTGCTCAGTGCTAAAGCCGAGGTTTTGTTGCTGCACGTCTAGTCTCCAGACTCCAGACTGCCTATATCCAGAACGGAGGAGATTGTAGTGTCAACACCGAACACTGAACAGTGCACTCAGCACTCAGCTATGCACGTCAGACGGACCAGCAGATCTGTGTGTGCGCACTGGGTGGGCACTGAGTACCTAGGTGGGTGGGTTCACGGCGTACACAGTACCGTATGTCGCGGGTGAACGACACGGCATAGCAGGACTTCATAGATAATAGGGCGGGAGTGGCGTATAAATCACATGCGACCAAGTTGCAAGTTCCGAGTTCCGTGCCGACATCTCCGAGTGGCCGAGTGGCCGACTGTTGCCAGTTGCCAAGATTCTCGGAGTTCGGAGGGTTTGAACACACAAATCAGAGAATATACAGAGTACGAGCTGGGAAAGGATGACAGCGATAGCTGCTGTCACAGGTAGCTTGGAGATGACCATAACGAGCCCCATCTACTCAGAACATCACATCTTTGAAACTGAATATCATGATGCATATATTGTCCAAACAAACTCCAAAACCGTCCCTTCGTGTCGTCGGTAATACCAATACCAACACCCATTCCAACACCCATATTCGTACTCATATTCATAAAGCCATAAAAAAACGCTGTAGCGTAGAAAGAATAAGGGAAAGATTGCCGTAACGTAAAAACTCGCTTCTCGTCCCTCGTCGTGGGGGTATCGTCGTAGGTATCGTCGTGGGTATCGTCGTGGGTATCGTCGTGGGTATCGTCGTGGGTATCGTCGCATTACTTCAGCCGCACAACTAACACCAGCAGCACCGAGTACGCCGCAACACTGATGCATGTGACGAGTGTGACGACCTATCTGGGCGGTTAGCACAGGCCACAACGCCCCCTCTCTCCCCACTCCCCACGGCCACTCTCCCCCCCATCGTAAAGCACAAGCAACACAGGCAGCACTTACATTCCCACTACTCCTCACCCTCCTCCCCTCACCCTGACTAAAGAACCTCTGATTCCCGCCCTTCCTCCTCAGCGCCGCGGCGGCCAGAATACAACACCCGAAAGTCGCAAACAGCGCGCCTATCGGATAGAACTCGTGCGTGAAGATCTTGAGCACGACAAGCGCAAAGCTGAACTGGCTCAGCGCTGTGCGTAAGTATGCGCCCTCAAATGTGCGCTGCTGCGCCCGCAGCTCGACGAGCTCGCTTTGTGTGAGATCGACGGATCGTGCCCGGTGGCCCCGGTAGCGGTAGCGGAGGGATGCGTTGGACTACATATCATGAAGGGTCAGTGGTGAGGGGGAGGAGGGGGAGGGGCGGGACGGACCTCGAACATGTTTTTGTTGTTGGTCGTTAGTGGCGGGTGGGCGGCGGGTGGTCGACCGTGGAGCTCGGGGTTGGAGCTCGGAATGGTGGAGCTCGGTGGTGATGAGACAGCTACATATGGTGAGGTGACTAGTACCGTGCGCGTGCGGCATGGCGTCACATGCCGTTGCTGTGGCGCGGCCGCAGCTGCAGCACCAGCCACACAGACAGCCACACAGCTACCAGCCACCGAGTGATATCACGTCACGTCTTGTAGTCGGCAGTCGGCGGGCCCTCGCTGTGAAGAGTGGAACAGTGAAACAGTGAAAGTCTAATAGGTACAATTTTAAATCTAAATAATGTATGCATACAAAAATATACGATCCCTCCAATGCTATATCCACGATGCAACTCCCATCCCTTCTCTTCCCCCCTCCCTTCCTCCTTCCAATTCTCCCTCCGTCTCCATCTACGAACGGCTAGCCTTCTAGTAGCAAGCAGCCCTCTGCGCCTCACAGCTCGAAAAGTCCACAGCGCCACCGCGCGCGCTCTGCGCATTGCGGATGCACTCGTTGACAGCGTCGAGGCACTGGTTGATGCTCTGCGAGGTCTTTGTCGCGCCTGCGGCGGGTGCGGTGGCCGGGGCGGTGGTCGACGTGCGGGTCTTGGTCATGAGCGTGCTAGGGGCCGCAGTAGTGTAAACGGGAGCCGCCTTGGAGGTCGTAGTGTACATGGGCTTGGTCACTGAGGTGGACGTGGGCTTGATGGTCGCGGCGGTGGTGGTGTACACCGGGACGGCGGCGGATTTGGTGGCGGTCTTGACGGGGACGGCGGTCGACTTGGTGCTCGTGGGCTTGACGGACACGGCGGTGGTGTACACGGGCACGGCGACGGAGGTCGAAGTGGAAGTGTAGATGGGTGTTGCTACCGCGGTGGTGGTAAGGACCTCGCTCGTGACCGGGACCTCGGTGGTGGCCGGGACCTCAGTGGTGGTGGGGTAAGCAGTCGTGGTGGGGACAGCAGTCGTGGTCGGCTCAACGACAACAGCGCTGCTGGACGGGGTGCTGCCGGATCCTCCAACCACAAAGTCGACACACCCCTCGTAGGTCTGGTCGACACCGGGGGGCGCGTACCAGAACCACTGGATGACACAGTCACCAGCGGTAGTGCAACCGTCGAGGTCGGCGGGCACAGTGATCTCAAAGCTAGTCTCGTCTGCGGTGACGCCGGTCGACGTGCTAGCGTACGACTCCCAGGTCTTCAGCGCAGTGCCGACGACGCTGTTGCTCTTCGTGTTGACGATGGAGACGTTTGCGTAGCCGGTGTGGGGCGCGCGGATGTCGACCTGCATCTGGATCGTCTCGCCGGGAGTGTATGTCTGCACGTTCGCCGTGTTGTCGTCGAACTGGTAGCCCTTGCATAACCACAGGTTGCAGGCGTCCAGGTCGGTGATCGAGCTGGCCGACTGCATCAGCAGCTGGATCGGCCCCGCCTGGTCAGCCTTCTGGTTGTTGTAGATGGTGTTGCCGCAGGCGGCTTCATATGCCGTTCCCGGCGTGCGCGGGGTCGGGCTGACGATCACACCGTGGGCCGAGACGGAGGAGAGGAGGCTGGCGAGGGCGAGGAGAATGGTGGGGGTGGTGAACTGCATTTTTGTAGTGGAAATTGGGGATTCGGTTTTGAAGTGATTGTGGGGTGAGCGCAGCTCGGTGTCAATTAATGATAATGAATGTGGAAAGAACGGCTGGCCGTTGAAGAAAGAGGGAAAGAGCGAGGAAGAAAGAGAGTGATCTGATGTACCGAGTGGATGAGGAGAGAGACTTCGAGATATCGGAGCACATGGCCATACTTATACGGCCGTCCAGCAACTCCCCACGACTGCTATTCGAAGACACAGGCCGTTCCTCTGGCCCTGGAGTTTCATCCGCACATGGACTCTCGCCTCACGGTCCGCCGCGTGTACGCAGTTTATCCAGACGAGTGACCGCCTTGAATTCGATTCCGCCGACCAGATCATCAGCACTACTGCTAGAAGGTAAAAGATAGATTGAATCCGAATGCGTGTATATTAAACCAACCCACTGAGTGCACCCCATGTGTATGTACCGCGCGCCATCACACCGTTGGTACCTGGGACCAAACTTGGTTTATTGGAAACGGGAGACGTTTGGAACTGCGGGCTAAGTGCGGGTAGGATTGCTTGTGACGGCCTGCAGTCCGTACCGGAACGCCACGCCCCCCTACGCCTGCGCTAATGGCGGCGGCATACCGGATCAATGGCAGCCGGGAGCAGAAGAACCCACATCCCCTCTCCAAATCTCCTAGACTGCGACGGGAGCTTCGATGCTGGAATGGTTGTAAATGCAGTCCCTTGTGGTCCACGGCCGTCTTGGGGATTGGATGTTCTGGAAACAGGCATGGTAGTCCAGTAGGAAGGGAGATGGTCCATTTCTCCTCATAGATAAGAAAACAGCCCAGGGGTTGATCACTGAGCTTCGAGAACAATAATGACACCGGCGGCCGGGAAAAGCAGCTGCAAATGCCTTTCCCGCCACCGCCCTGCTCTGTGGAAAGGAGAAAGACAATCCCAACAGGTCGGAGCCCGTGCGTACCGGGAAAAGGCAGAGAAATTAAAGGCTTCTGCATGCCATCGAGCCGACCAAGCGAGTAAAGTAGGTATAGCATCCAACCCCTACAGGCGGAAAAAGTGTAACCCCGACCCAGGTTCTTCGTTCGGGCGCCTCCCTAGACGCTTACTGGCGGGTGATGTCAACATGCAGCGGTTTCGCCAACAGAGTGGATTCGGTAATCATGCTTCCCCCTTTTGGTCGCACCTTATTCCTTCCCGCTGTCCCTTCGAACGTAGTTACTAGGAAGGCAGTGTTGACTTCGGGACCAATGCGCACTTGATGTAATTCTCCGAATGGTCCCCTGTCATTGCAGCGCCGCGGGTTGCGATGGGTGTCTTGGGTACCTGTCGTTCTGCGGTACTTTGGCCTGCATGGGCTTCGATAGCGCACTAGATACTCCGAATCTCGTCGGGAAACTCTATCAACCTTCGTTTCTGGAAGTCTTCCGAGTTCTTGGCCGTTGCGGGGGCTGATTACTCGGATTCAACTCTCGGGACCGAATCGTTTCCGCACGTCCGGATGTCTTTCCGGGTAGGTAGCCCTCCGTTGGCGAGTAAGACGGACGAGCCGGACTGAGTGATGCTTCAAGATATACCTTATATTAATCCGAGCCGAAAGCGGCCCGGATCTCAATCCGCCGAGTAAAAACGTCGGCCACGGCGAAGGTTTCCGTACGACTACTCTGGGGGTGAGAAGTCTGATGGAAGCGCCGGTAGAGAGATAACGTCGAGAAGCAGCTGTCCAAAGCCGTACAGGGTGTCGTGCAGGCGATGTGGGAGAGTACTGTCGTGTGAGTGTCTGCCTCCGCACCCAGTCAACGTCGTTCACGGCGAAGATTACATATCGGTCGCGGAAAATAAAGGGACAACAAACCACTTGTGTCGTTGCAGGGCCTTATCCGGTGAGACATGTAGGCGCTCGGATCGGTTGCGGGAAGGACACCATGCCGGTCGGGAGCGGACTCCTAGTGGCCGCCAACTCCGAGACAAAACCGGCTGTCGAGGTCAGATTCTCTCCATGGTTCCCATATTCGCCCGTGTATCTGCCCGTATTCTCCGTATCGTGTACCGAATATCCGGATTTGCTGAGGTCGATGTCGCGCTGTGGAAAGTTGTCGGCGCTCATTTCGGGATCCCTTCATCAACGGTACACCGATAGCGAGCGCCAGACGTCGTGGGGGTCGTGAGAGGGCCCGACCGTGATGAATGGCGAGGGCCTCCTCTTAAGCTGGTACAGCGCGGCACACTTTTCGAGCCAATTTCTTTCGCGGCCTCCGCAATGTCTTCCGTTAATATCGGCGTTCGGGATGTTTCCCGGGCATCCGACAGCCCGATCACTATCGGCGCCACAGAAGTGCCCGCCACACCCCCGCCACACCCATACGATGCAGTCTCCCGAAAGCTGGCTACGTAACTGCTAAACTAGGAATCGGAACAGAAGTGATACATGTAGAGTACGTGGTTTCGCTATCGAAGACTGGAACCTGCCAGTCGAGAGCGCTCAGTGACATTCTCACTCGTCATCGTGTGTCTTCGTTTGCAATGATTGCCACTCCCACACTCTTGCTCTGGGTATCACGCTTCACGCGAGCGATCGTTGCTTGATTGCAAACCCCCGATCTTACAGCCCAAGTACTTTCGTGCCCATCCGGATTGCGAGGGACATCGTTGATCTCCCCAAGTTGCGTTGTTTGCTACCAGTGAAATGTCATTGCCGGCCTGATCGCTCCATGGGTTGCGCATCGCAAGACTGTCCGGTAGGGTGGCTCTGCTGCACGCTGTTTGTGCCTCCTGTACAGAGGAGAGCGCTCACGATGCGTTCCTCTTCGCAGTGTCGGTGGCGATCGATGCACTCCGAGTTCGACTCGACGGCATGGTTCTCTGCGTAGAACCGAGTTCGCCTCCCCATTCTGCAGTCGATCGGGCCCCATCATGACGGGAGCTCACCATCGTAGTCGATACGAGCAGTGACATTGATGGGATGAATCACGATTGAGCGCATGTAGCAAACCACATTGGGAAAATCCACATCCATGCACTGTCACTCGTGCGCTTGGAACTCTCATGCACGGTATTGAGGTTGCACATGCGCTCGTATTGAGGGGACCTGGAGGGTCGATCAGGCCCGTGGCAACCAGTTGTCTTTTGAAGTGATCGTTGCCATCGTCGTCGAGCCGACCTGATGCGGTCGGCCCAACGTTCTGTTTTCGCCGCCCACCCTTATTTAAAGGGGGTCGTCGTCCTGTTTTCGTTCTCTTCTCTACATCTATCTCCTACTCACTTTTCTGTCGGTCGTCATTCTGCGATTGGGTTTGATCTTTTCTTATTTTCTGTGTCGCGATCTCTTCAATTGTCTCGAGTTTCCTGCTGATGGTGCGCTCTCTTACATCGACTCTTTTCTCTTTCTCAACCACCCTCTGTTTCGGGGCTTCTCGGTATACAACCACTGCTCGACCCTCCCTTCCTCCCTCCCCCCTCTGCTGGTTGCAAACTACACAGAAACTCGACAGTCTAACTATCCTCCGAATCCTCCGAATCCCAGCTTCAAGGTCGTTTTCCAGCTTCAATTCCTCGAACGTAAGTTATGCGTGTCCTTCTACTGTTCCTCCCCCCGACTTCTTAGGATGGTGACTATGGATTTCAGTTCGACGTCTGCTACTCACCTAGCATGACACTGTTGAAAAATCAATATCTGAAGAAGACCGACTTGCACTGATTTCCCTAAGGAAATCTGTCGAGAGAAACTCACTAATACGTGCATCTTCGGCGCCAGGTCTTCAAGGTCAGCACCAATCTCCATTGCTCGAAAAGAAGTAAGTTGTCCTCCATCAGCATTGAAGTTCCCCACCATACGTACCTCTAAAGATGCTCTCAAATAAAATGTTGTTTGGAAGTCATGTGAGCATACACGCCTGACACTGTGAAAAACTATTCCTGAAGAGGAACTTACTTCTACTGATTTCCTTTTCCATCTGGTCGAGAGAAACTCGTTAACAAATGCATCTTCAGTTCGTCTCCAACCTCCGAGTAACTCGTTTCCTCACGTAAGTTGTGCGTGTTCTTCTCCTGTTCCTTCCCCCGACTTTTTAGGATGGTGATACGCATGTCCCTGTGGCGGAGTGTGGATTTGGTATCGGTGAGAGGAGGAAGTGAAGGAGGACTCCGGTCGGCAGGAGAAAATGAATGTGGTTAGTAGTGCGTATCAACGTTGGCGGGCATGGCGGGGTCGACCAACTGGGTCTCGCGCGGTTTCTTGTTCTGATTCTTCGTTCTTGATCATCATCTACCAAATAGACGGCCAACCCCTCATCTCCAATCTCTCCTCTGTGTGCGCTCCCTTCCCCGTCCGAAGCCCTGTCGGCCTGGAGGGGCATTGGCAAAGAGCCCTCGCAAAACCCCCTCTGATGTCTACTACTCAAGTAGCTTGGCAGTGTCGAAAGAGCAAGATCCGAAGAGGACAACTGGCACGTACTATCTACTTGTTCGCACCATTCGGAGAGAAAGCTACCAATAATGTTCCAGCAAGCACCTTGCCCGATCGAACGGACCATGGACAGACAGCCATGCGTGGTATCTTTCGGTCTCATATTTGCCGGAACGTGCAGAGTTTCCGAAGGCTTTGCTCACTGGAGCCGCAGTGGCCAACGACTACCGAAGGCGAGCGAACAATTCCCGTTCGATGTGATTCAACGTACGAAATGATGACTTTGCGATTCTCGCTGCAGATCTCACGAGTCACGATTCCTGCTGCGTTGAAGGCCACTCGCGTCGGCTCGGCCCTCGGCCTCTGCGAAGGGCATCGCCTTGGATGTCGCAGCCGTCGCGGCGGTTGGGTGGGATGTGGAATGTGGGCGTCTGTGGATGTGAATTCACTCACTTAATCTCACTCGGCTTCGAGATAAGTTCCGAATATAATCTTGATTTTGGGCCGTAAACGGAATCGCAACTTGCGCATTACCCAATGGCAGTACGTGTGGATGAAGACTTGGATCGATATCCAATACCATTATATCAGTCATCTACTGACTTCCTTGCCAGCTACTTTGGTTTAATCCTAGATGTAGATACTGCTAGAGCTTCGGACACCGGTGGGATGAGAACGTAAAGGCGCCCAGATGCTTGGATCTTCGGTGGCCGATTTCTTCATTGAGACTGTATGTGACTGCAACACTCTACTAGTAGGATCATTTCTCTCTGGCTTCCTCCGTGCCAAACGCTTCTCTGGGCGAGCTGGAGTATGTAGGCCATGATCTACGAAAGTTCTGCATCTCCGTTCTCCGCCCCGTCCGACAACGAGAGTCGAGACCATCGCCATGTCCTGTTCCCCCACGGGTGCGATGCACCTCTTGAATCTTCTCGTAGTAATACTTCGGACGTTGACTAGGTAGCAAACATCCAGACAATCCCTCTCTCTCTCTCTCTCTCTGTCCCGCCTCGTATTCTCGTATTCTCGTAACAGGTGCAAGACACCCGGCCCGATCCATCATCCCGCGGAGTTTCGACCTAGTAGCAGAGCTGGTGGCGGCAATCGTGATCTCAAGGTGGGGGTTGGAAGTTAGAGCCGGTAATGCCGCTGCAGTGCGCGGCCAATAAGGAATGGCCATCCTCGCGCGGTGCTTTGGTCGGGCTGCAGCCACTGGTATGTGGATGGGTGTATTCACGACACGGTGCCGCCTGTAGGATGCTCTGCAGATGACTCGGAGAGAGATCACCACTACAGGTTGTACCTATGGGGGCCAGAACAAGCCAACCATAGAGTCTTGACTCGTCCTGTAGATCGTAACTCGGGAATCTCGGTCCCAAGACGCATCAGCAGCAGCAGGCGAAGACCTGAATGAGAATGGTGAAAACCTGGGGCTTTAGCACGAGCGCGGTTATCCAGCGTGCAGCGAATAGCGAATATTGCAGAGAGGGAATGAGTGGAAGCAGTCTCGGGGAGACTCGAGAGGGCAGTGTAGGAATAGGATCGTGTACGGCGGAGGTACCTATGAGCCCTTACAGACGGGGAAGGCGGTCGGCCATTGACATCGCCATCAGCGGGTGGTAGTGCTAAGTGGGTGTATAAGAGCCGAAAGGGGGATGGAGAACGGAGAGGAGAGGTCGCCGTTATGATAGGCGCTGGGATAGTGGGCGATCCGTTTCTTTTACTTGGAGTTCGCGCAAGCCGGCACGGCAGAGCTGCATGCTTCTAAGCCGGCTCGGTGCCACTTGAGTCGGCCGGGTAGGTCGGGCCAGATGGTGTATTCGGTGACAAGAGACTTGGAGCATTCAATCGATTCTGGTGTCTACTATCATAGGAGCCGGTAGTTAGCCCCCTCGACTACACAAGAGAAGGCTATGAAAACGTTGGATGTACGTTTCTCGATCGGGCCGTCGATCCATGGCGACATTGACCAATGCACTGGAAAGTGGACACCAGATGCTCTGTTCACATCGCAGCTTCGGCGTACTGCAGTGCAGTTTCCTAGATACATAGTCCGACGTATCCCCACCTCGGCACGGCGACATCGGCGTCCCCATTGCCGACCATAGATATCATGGCATATCTCCGTGCCGCATGGGTCGCGTGCGGGATTCCCACGTGCACCTACTATCGACTATCGCGGAAAGCCCATGGAACTCCCATGGACGACCCACGGGGCCACAGCTTCTTTCCACTCATAGGTGGAAAAGTTCCTTCTCGCTTTCACCGGCACCGTGGCACAAACAAGCCTTCGTGTCACCGCTGTGTGATGCACTGTACTTGGGCGTGCATAGGGCCCGAGTGCGGGGAATCAAGCTTCACATGCGTGCAGGAACGAGGGAGATCAGGGGCTGCGGATGGACTGTGCGTGCCGGCGGCACTGTCGGTGCGGCACTGGGGGAGAGTGAAAGTGGTATCGAATCTCGATTGACCAACGCCGCAGCCATAGCCGCCTCTATTGCGCGGCCAACACACGTGGAATGGCCGTGCAAGCATTCGATATATTCGCCACTATACACCCGACCTCGGAACTCTACCACCAGCAGAAATGGTTGCAGGCTTGCTAGAGATCCATGAGCCTTCGGCTCCGCGTTACAGCCAAGCCGTGTAGATTGGATATCGTTCTACGGGCCTATGGCTCCGCAGGATAACTTACCACTGCGCGGACTGGCTGTGTGTTCTTCGATTGTGGTCGGTATTCCTGTGCTGGGATCGATTGTCGTCTATCGACGAGAAGGATAAGAGAAGGGTATATAGCCTCCCCGCTGCCCGGGAGTTTTGTTTCCCAACCGGTAACAGCGTCTTTGCACAGTACCGGCCCTTTTCTTCTGTTTTATACACACTCGTTCCAGTTCCCAACATCGCAACGACAATGCTCGGCCAACTCATCATCCTTGTCACCGCCTTTGCGGCCACCGTCTCCGCGACGCCGCAGATGCCCGAGCTCCCCGAATGGTTAGTCCCTTTGCTTTACGAGACTCAACTCGACTGACTCGTCCAATATAGTGCAACCACCTGCGTGATCCCAGCGATCCTAGCGTCGGGCTGCGGCTTCAGCGGTGGTTAACCTGTTCCCCGATTCGCTTCCCGCTCGCACACACCTGACACATTATACCTGTAGACCCGGCCTGCCTCTGCATCGATGCAGGCCTGAAGCAGGCAACTACCACCTGCCTGCCCTCGACCTGCCCGGAATCCGATCTACCAACCATCTACGACTTCGTCAACAGCATATGCGAGGGCCAACCGGGATCCCCCATCGGCGGCGATGCCGCCACGTCCACGCCCCCGGCGACTAGCCGCAGCCCCACCTCCGCACCGCAGCCTCCCGTGCTCGCTCCTTCCCCACCAACACCACCACCCAAGCCCACCGCCGCCGCGCCTGTGCCCGAAAGCGGGATCACACGCACGCCGGTCGAAGAGCACGCCGGCCACCCAACCGTGAACCCGTTCCCGTCCCCGCCACCGGCGGTGGTGCCGTCAAAGCCCCCTCCCCCTGCCGCCGCCAGTCACAGTCCCAGCCCATACCCATCCTCGCCCGCGCCCCCGGCGACCCCATCGAAGCCCTCGACCACCACAGCGAGCGCCTACCCGCCCGCACCACCCACGTCCGGAAACTCTACGTACGTATCATAGTCCCGAATCCCAAGCCACATGTCCATGTCCATGTCCTCCTTCGACTCACTCGACTAACCAACGCTTCGATGTGCAGCACGACGAAGCTCTCGGCTCCCGTCGAGACGTATATAGGTGCTGCTGGCGCACTGGGAGTGCCCGCGGCGGTGGTGGTGGTGGTGTATGTACTGGCGGCTGTGGCGGTTGTGTTCTAGGCCGACAGTGCAACTCTGCGGATAGTTTCGGATTTTGGGGTGAATATAAAGTGGTTTAATGGTAGTTTGCCCGGTGCCAGAGTGCGTGCTGTGGTCAGAGGAAAAGAAACAAATGGATTCGCATTCGACACCTGAGCTCCGTTCTGCTCGCTTTACGCTGTGATGCTTCAGCGTACATAACTTGGGCGTTGCTCGAGCGTGTTCACCTCACCCACTAGAGTTAACCCGAGAGCACCCCTGGGGAAGCTGGTTCCAGTATCTACGATCAGCTCCGAACACCACTACGAGTTTGTTTCGTCGCTGCTGGGTGAATACTGTATGTAGTTTGTGCGGGTATAATGGCGGCGCTGAGAAATTCCGGTTGGATAGACAGGACGTAGTTGACATTGTAATACGTATTTGGGCATGTTTCGACCGAGCTCCCTCCTGCCCTCTTGCCCCCTTGCCCTCCACACTCCCACACCTACTCCGCCTCCGGTTTCCTACCATAAACATGCCACCTGTCCAGCACAGTCCCATTAGCAACCCATCACACCCATCACACCCATCACACCCATCACACCGCATCACAACCCATCTAGGTGGGGCCGTTCTATTCCACTTACATAACCTGATAAGCATGGACCTTCCTCCCCTCCACATCCTTATGGGCAGCCTTACACAGCTCGAGGACCTCCTCAGAGGTCATTCCGAGATACCTCGTCATCGGCGCCATCGCGTAGGCCTCCAGGCCCGTAGCACTATTCAGCGCCACGATGAACCCCGCCCGCTTCATTTCCGCGTTCTTGGGCCAGCCGCCCCAGGGCATTTTGAAGGGTTTCGTCTGTCTCTGTCAGCAGTCGTAAAGGGACGGGGAAGTGAGGGGGTAAGTACAACGACGTCGACGAACCCCGCCGCCTCGACCATGGACTTCAGCAGCGAGCCTGTGGGCTGGATCAGGTCCACGCCTACGCCTGAGATCGCCTCCACGAAGTTGGCGAAGTAACGCTCCAGTGCGGACCCTGCGAATGTGCCGTCGTCTGAGTGTAATGCCGTCTCGACTTCGGCTAGTTCGATAAAGCCACCGGGTTTCGTGTGGCTGGGGGGGAGGGGGGTTAGCGGGGAGGGAGGGGGGAGGGAGCGAGGGAGGGGGGCAGCGACGAACCGGTACATCTGCCGTAGGTATTTGGGCCAGTCACGGATACTCTGTGCGATGTTGCGCGAGTGGACGAAGTCGAAGCGGTCCTGTTCGAGGAGTCAGCCAGTCCGCGGTCACTGCCGGTGGTCGGAGTGGGGGCATGGCTGCGGTGGTGTGTATGCAGGTAGTACATACCTCTTGGAACGTCCAATCCCTTTCGAGATCGTCGACCTCGAAGCGGACATTTGGCACGACCCAGTTCGGCTGGATGGGGCTCAGATCGACGCCGATGACCTCGGCGGACGGGAACATCTCGCCGACATCCAGCGCCCAGATGCCGGTGCCGGTGCCGCAGTCGAGGATGTGCTGCGGCTTGTTGGCGATCGGGGCGACGAACAGCGCGCCGCGCAACGTGAGCAGTTGCAGGTGGTGGTACATATCTAGGCTGTTTTTTCACGGGACGTTTAGCTGGGGGGAAGGGCCATGACGGCAATTGGAGTAACGCACCGGTCTTGCTCCTTCTCGTCGTTCGGAAGCAGGTACTTGCCCTCCTGCAGCCGGTGGTAGCGCCGCCCATTCTCGTAGACGTAGTCGACTATCGATGAAGTTATGCTCTGCGTCGAACTCTCCCTACGCACGGTGGGTCTCAGTCGGCGCACGTAGCGTTACAGCCGTCGCCCGTAGATAGGGATGTATGTAGGTACATACAGGCTGGTGGAGTATTCCAAAGAAGTTTCTAAGTCGACTTCCAGCTACAATCCGTGAGCCCATTGAACGCCAGCGGGGGGGCAAGGAGAACTTACGGAGGGCTGATCGATCACTGCCGCTGCTGCTGGTGCTGCCATGTTTCCTGCGTGTTTCACGGTGGGTGTCCGACTGTAGTCTGTCGGGCTGGCGGGGGAGGGATCGTATGTAGTTCGTTCGGCTTCCGGGGATACCGACGGCGACATGTGGGACGCAGTCAAAGCGTCAAAGCACACGGCGGCAACATCGTATTTATAGGGGAGGGGGGCATAGTTGGTCCCTGACTCTCGCGCAACGTTGTGGGCATCCACACTCGCACCTGCCTAACGGACAGGCGAGAACAGTGGGAGACCCGCGACAGGCAGGTGGGCAGGTACGCCGAAAGTACTTACATGTACACACCGCTTACCTACTCCGGCCAATACTGACGGTATGTATTCTACTCTACTTTGTCCCGGTCCGCTACCACTACTCTATATGTAGCAGCCCCCAGCTTGGCTCACTCGCGTGCTGCGGCAGTGCCCAGTGCCGGCTTCCGCTCCTCACCTGTTCCCAGGCTGGCGGCTAATGTGCGCGATTGCGATTGCGACTGCCGACACGAGCGACCGCCGACATCTGCAGTCATAGTGGAGTAGAGTTGGCGGGAGACGGGCTCAGGCTTAGGCTTCAGCTGTTATTGCTATCTTCAAGTGGCCGAGCAGTCGCGCTCGTTGCGCGCGCAAAGTCCGGCTTGCGAGTAGGTATGTAAACGTGGCTCTGCGAACCATTAATTACCGCGGCAGCTGAGTACTGAAGTATGTATTGTACCTGGTAATTCTTCCGCTCGCATTGATGTGCTCGCAGTGGCAGGCATAATACATGCACTCGGGTGTAAGGGTAAGTGGTGCCTCACTTTGCACTTATAATCCGTAATGGTGGTGAGGCACAACCTATCGACTGTTCCCGGTACCTCTTCTACACCTAATCTATCCTCTATCACTCTTCCGGCGGGGGGCCAGGCTTTCCATAACCACAGCCGATCACTCGTTGATTTCCGATCACTTGATGATTCGATTCGGACCATTCGTTCATTTGATCACCGCAGTCAGCGATGCCCCACGTTGGTTGCTAAGACGAGAGAGGGTCGCATCCAAGACTGAACTGAAGATAATCGAGGTTGAACGTTGTCCAGTGCCACCGTGTAGCTCGTAACCGACGTATGGTATTGCCACCAATCATTGCACCAATCCGGGTCCGATTTACCATCGCACCGCCACCGGCAGGACCTGTCACCTGTGCTATCCATTCCTATATTTCTTGGTGTCACAAGTCATGACTGCCTGCTATAAGCCAGCTCTCGACCGCCTCCACTGGCCTTTCCTATATTAATCCGCCCCGGCGGCCACTAATGCGAGTGACTCGCGGTGCGGCACGTTGCATTACTGGCATATAGTAGATCCCAGGTCCTCATTGGCACCTGAAAATATAGTAGGTACTGCATCTTGCCTTCCTAGTGCCGGCCTCATTTTCCATCTCCTGCTTCGGATCTCACTCGGTGCGTATTTTCGACAACTGTAGTTATTGGGTTGCATGCGACCCTTGGTGTCGCTATGCCGCCGGCGCCAACTGCCCAGGCCGCTTGTATCGTCCTCGATGGGCCCCAAGCATCTGAGCTGCAAACGTAGAATTGCAGTGTGATCGCTACGATCTCAGAATAGCAGCCATCACGCCTCAAACCGTGGATCACGTCGTACCTAATGCGCAGCCCTAGGAGTCGGCTTCCGTCGGCGCCAGAGTCGTGTGGATACGTGCGCTCTCCTAACTACCGCTGGACCGTGGTGCCCTTTGCCGATTCGCTTTAGGCTTTAGATCAGAGACCTGACCTATCCATGATCGTTACCGGCACCCGTATTGGTCGGAGAACCGGGACTCGTCCAGTGTCTCGGCCACAAGCGGCACATAATCAACGTCGAACAAGCCGCGTCATCCATGATGTTCATGTGCGTGCTCACTCGCGCGAGGCGGACGAACTTCGAAGCATGTAAGGTGGGGGGTTGCATCGGTGTTGAGTTTCACGGAGTCGGCGTGAAGGATTCGATTTTTGTATTACTTTTCCAACAGAGAGGGCGCCGGCGATCTATATATTGTATAGGTACTCTCTACCTCCATGAACGATCCACGTATGATACATACCAATAGTGCTGGTTTTAAGGGTGGGCTTCGGAACTACTTCCAACAACCGGGGATGGATATACCACCCGAGAGGGCTGACGAGCGGAGAGGGCTGGGCGGAGAGCGATATGGAACCGGTATATATCGAGCTCGCGGCCAGAGGTCGGTGACAGCTGGGTGGAAAAGGAAATGTAATCTGCCATGATCTACTAAGCTCGAATGCAATGATGATTAAACCAAAAAAGGATGCCCCACTCGATGCGCAGGGAGATCATGTTGTGCCTGGCGAGACGTTCGTTCGGCATATATCCGTATCGTATCGGCTACCTGAGGCGTGGCCTACGATGCCAAGTGGCGGCTGGCCGACGACTGCAGGCTGCGGGGTCAGGGTCAGGGTCAGGGGTGTCTCTCCGCCTCGCCTTCCCGCAGCAAGTTCCACAGCGTATCGACGTTCTAATGCGTTGACGATGATTGGGCGCCTTAACCACTCGCCGATCGCAATCGCCCCGTCCGGCGCACTATGATGCCCAGTCCGTATGTCATCACCCTGTCGCCGCATGCAAGCCCCGCAGCTGATGATCACGAGAAGTGCGGGGTACGTCGTGCAGGCTGCCGCCGTTGCTGGCCGATAAATAGACGGTTCTCCCCGCGCGCTGCAAGAGACATCCATCCATCGATAACCTGCCCCCGCAAACCCATCCATCAATCCGAAAACCCATCACCGCAATGACCGAATTCACCAAAGTCATGTCCGTCCCCATCCTCCCGGGCCTCAAGGGCACCGGCGAGCACGACCACTGCCCCGCAAGTGCCAACCACGGACTCCCGGGAGCATGGTGGGGCATCCACGTCGAGGACCCGACCAAGAGCACCATGTTCGTCAGTACGTACCCCTCCTTCCGCTCACCCCCCCACCCCCGCCAACATGCATCCCAGACTACGAGACACCGGATGCGTACGCCGCGTTCCAGCGCTCCGCCACGTGCTGCCCGGAGCTGCAGAAGGCGGTCTCAGTCCCGCACGAGGCAACGTTCGACGCGATCCTCTCTCCGCCGGCGGGCAAGGTCCTGGGCGCAGCGCCGATCATCGAGGTGGCGAAGTTGCAGCTGAAGGCGGGCGTGACTCGCGAGGCGTGGCTGGCACAGATGGTGCTCATGCAGAAGCTGCTGGATGCGATTGACGCATGCAAGGGCTATGCGGCTGGGTTCGTGGAGGGGAACGATGACTACCTCATTCTCGTGGGATGGGACACTGTTGAGTCGCACACCGAGTGGATGAAAGGGGAGAAGGCGACCCCTGGTTCGCCGGTTCATGACTTTGGAGCTATGATTGAAACCTCCGAGATGCATCATATCGCGATCAGAGAGGTCATGCCCGGTGCGAGCAGGCACTAGGTGTGAGGATGGCAACGTGGGGGGGAAGGATAACGGATTATGATACCAATCGATACCTCTCGTCTTGATGATTTTCTCCGCGTGAACTGGTGATCGGAACATGGAGGGTACTAGAAGTGATGGCTGATGGTTTTAAATCTCGGTAAAGGAAGTTAGATGAAGACACGTTATGGGATGTACTTGCGTGCCAACATGTTGGAGGGCCCAAGTCCCCCATTCCGTGAGATTAGCCCGCGGCCGAAACCTCCCATCCCGTACAGTCATCCCCGGGGCAAAAAAAGAACGAAAAAACGCCTCCGTCCAGGCAGCGTGATGAAAGGAACAGCTTTATTTCGAGATCGGTTGGTGCGTGCCCGCCGGGGTGCTGTAGATATTCGGCAACTACTCCAGCCACAGCCACACACATTCTGTGATGTTCTTTGTGAAGACGGGAGTGAACGGCGCACGCCGTCCGACCAAAAAGTTTTGATTATCTATAGTTCCCACGGTCTACCATTATGCCTTACAATATCCTCGGGCAACACATCAGCCAGTGGCTCTACCACCTTATGTACCAACCCCATCCAATTGTCCACGGTCTCCCGACGTTCTGCTTCCACAACATGGTTTGCTTCCATCATGTCATGGACGGCGTGAAGCTGTTGAGTAAGACGTTCCCTCAGTTGGCGTAACCGAAGAGAGCTTCTGGCTCTGACGCTTTCCACCTCTGGTCGTTCCTCCGACTCCACTGGTGGCAGCGCATGTCCCATCGTCTCGTAAACTTCAAACCCTCGGTCCGCAAACAAAGCGACATACGTCTGCCACCGGTCCTTAGTGAGAACCTTCGTTCTCGAATCCAGGTGAAATATGTGGCGGCAAGGAAGCAAATATTGCCGGGAAAACCTATTACAGTTAATTTCATATCAACTTCATTCCTGTAGTGTTGACCTACTTGCAATGACACGTTAAATCTTGGTCAAAAACAGGAGCCTCCTTCCCCTGGACAATTCTATCCATGACGCCATCAACCTCCGGGCGCAGTAACTTTTGCACCGGGCGTGGAAATAACCCGACTTCTGGATACTCGCAGTTGCCGATGAAGTAACCATTGACACGGAAGTCATTCAGGGCTTTCTGTGCGGTCGAATCTCGGCATTCTGCTTGTTGCATGATGTCGAGAATCATGTCCTTGATGCCTAGATTTAAAAATTGTTAGAATAATGTAACAAGTCAAGTTTAGAAGAAAAATTACCATGAATGGTTGCGTCGACGTTTCCTAGTCCAGCACGAGCTTCCAGTTCACGATGCCAAGTATCCACACCGTTTGTTGACATGATCTGCTGAAGAAGAGGACTATGAGAGCGCGCATACATGGCCCATTTCCGGGTGGTATCCAGCCAAGACGTGCGAATGATATTCTTGGTTACCTCGTCCTGTGCCAGGTAGATGGCTTCTCGGCACAGGTCAAGACACCGGTTACGCGTCAACGCGTACAGCGCTTTTCGTAAAGCATTGAGAATTTGCTTGTCAGCTGCGGACTTGAATCGTGTGTCAAGAGTACGCATCGTGTGGACGGAGCAGAGGAGGTGCTCGACGGCCTGTTCTCCTCCTTCGGGCCCGGGAAACGCACGTCGAACAGCGAGCTGCTCAACAGCACTATCTTCGCCAGTAAGAACATAGCGAGGTTCCCACCCACACCATTTCTTGAAAGTCTTCATGGCAAGAGCGAGAATCTCGGGATTTTCTCCCTCCACCACACAATGAGTACCGGGAATCCATATTCCTTGCTCGTTGCGAACCAGAAAGGAGAACACATTGTGGCCCCACGTAGTAGTCTTGTTGGTGGAATCGAATTGCGTAAAATAGCCCCGTCTTTTGAGGGCCTGAATACGCGTCGGATGCGCAAAGCAGAGTCCCCAACGAGGCGCACCCTCCGCATCCAACACAGTAAACTCCTCATGTAACCATCCTTTCTCCCCGAGAAAACTGATGGCATCATCAATCTCCTGCCGCAAGGTAGTAGCCCGATTCAAAGGTATACGATCATCCACTCGGTGGACGCGTCGTGCCACTGCGTTTTGTACGTGTTTTCTAATCAAATCAATTAGTATATTAACCAAAATACTCGCTAAAGTTTTTCATGTTCTTACCGGGTCATGTGCGCTCCACCGATCGCGATAAGGCGTTCGGAGCCCTGGGGTGTGCCGACTCCTTTCAACGTGTTCATCACTTGTGCGGGCTGGTAACCCTTCAACGCTTCCGCTGCCGCCACTTGAATCGCGAGCACCGACGGTGCAATCTCCCTACTTCTAGCCAGATCGTGCAGGTGTTCTTCCGCATCCAAGCGTTCGACCGTGACAGTGATTGGCATTTCGATGGTACGCGTGACTTTGATCCGGACCTGGCAAAGCCCCGGCTGTCGCACTGTAGTTCCGTATCGCTTCTTCACTGACCCCGGATCCTTCGGTGGAGGAGGTTTACCGCCCTTCTTACTCTTCCGCAATCGGCACTCGTATCGCTGTACCGTGACTTCGCCGTTCCTCTGGATTTTGCTACCATTGAGCTTCGTGTACACCGTACTCACGAGTGGCCAGTACGTGTCGAATTCTTCGCCGGTCAGAACAACAGGCGCGGTGAGATGGAACAATCTATCGCACCAAAACTCGGCGTTCTGGGGAATGGGAATCAGAGTTGAAGTCATGATGGTAAAGTAGAAGCAATAAGGTAGATGATCTCGTGTTTGTAGTAGGCAGGTAGCAATGGGGATGAAGGAAGTACGAGGATCTGGTGGTACTTTACCGCGTGCCGTGGGCGTTCACTTCTATTTTCCACAACCAACACAGCAGCCAGCAAGGCACGAGATCGGGCGCTGCGTGCCTGCAGGGATGCTGTATTCGGCAACCACTCCAGCCACGGCCACAGCCACACGTATTCTGGTGCACAGACTCCAGAGCCCAATCTACGGATGCCGGCGGTGATGTGACGGTTACGTCGTGTCACGTCTCATCACGTGAACTGACGGAGATGCAAAATTCATGACGGAGTTCAATCACCCTCAAGCAACTCAAATCGCTCGGCTGCTATGTAGTCCTCCTACTCATCTGGTGACTACGGGGGAGAGCCTCGTTTGTCATCTGTGACCAACCGCACATATCATGCAGAATGCGCGGAGTTGGGTCAACTTTCAAGAGGAACGAAGAGCGACTATTAAAATCCGTATTCCCCGAAGATGTTTTCCGCTCCACCTATCCCGGCTGAAAGGGGAGCAGCGCCTACTTTGGGAGAAGAAGCCAAGAATGGCACCGAGGGAAGGGGAAATGATACTGTTGAGCTTAGGCCTGGGAAATATAGTCCGTCCGGACGGAAGACTATTGGGGCCCCGCAGCGCCGTCCCGTCTGGGGCGAGGATTTGGCCAAACGAGTCGGGCTCCGTCCCAGGTCCAAAACGCCCGGGGCCCGAATGGAGCCTCGTGGGGCCCGGACATTTTTAGTGCGGAAGCGGCCGGCATCCTCAATCCCAGCACCATGGCGCGGCTCGCCGAGATGGACTTCGGCGAGCACACCACGCTCGTCGAGGGTGTGCGCTTCTAACTCCTGCCGGGAGGGACGACGCGCGCCCCGCGCGGCGTGGTGTCCTTGAAGATTACCGTGCCCGCTGGCGTTGAGGGCGGCCAGTGGCCCGAGGAGATGGACTTAGTGGAGATGATGGGGGGGAGGAGGCGCGGGAGGAGGTGCACCAAAAGTAGGCGCAGCACCAGGCGGAGGTGCGGGACGAGGAGGAGGAGGAGCAGCTAGAGCAGCAGCTGAAGAACGAAGAGAAGCAGCAGGAGGCGGAATCGGAGGAACCGGAGGAAGAGGAGGAACTGGAGGAAGCGGAGGAACAGGCAGGCAACACCAGCCGCCGAGGTTGTGTGGTGTGATAGAAAATGTTTAAGCAGTAACCACCGTCTAAACGGGTTTACTTTGGTAAATGCCCCAACAGTGGTTACTTTCTTTTCCATCTTCTTTCATTTTTTCTTCTCGCGCCGCATCCGAAACGGCTGCATGATAGAAAGCACGAGTGAGCAATGATGCACGGCTGCGTCTGCGATCCGGCCGGAACTTCAAAAAGTGACTGTTGATCTTCAATTGGACCCACCGACGTATCACGCATTCAACTTTAAAACTTCACTGATTCGCCTTGAATCCTCCTCGTCTCCCCACCCAACCCCCCCACGCGCCTCATAAATAACCCTCCCACCTCCGTCCTGCCATCCTACTTCATCTCTCACCGCATATCTACTATCTGCACACGCCCAGGACGGTACGCACAAACGCACAAACGAACGAAACAAAGACATCGATCAATAAACGAACGAAGACATCCATTCACAAATCCCGCAGCGCAATCATCGAAGCACCTTAAACAACCACACCAAGTTTCAACAAATATGTCTGGAAATCCCGTCAACTGCAAGATCTGCTTCAGCCCGATGCCTTCCACGACGGGCCCCACGCTGCAGCCCTGCGGCCACAAGGGCATCCACGACGTCTGCTGGGCCAAGAAGACGCGCGACGGCACCGAGAAGACGCCACTGTGCCCGGTCTGCGGCAAAGAGGTGGAGTGGGTCGTGAGAGCCAATATCCAGGTCGTCGTGGGTAGTGATGATTACCTGTAGAGTGTCAGGGGGGGGGATTTGGCTTGTACTATATGGAGTTTCGCTTTAGATACTTGGGGGCATACGCTGCCTGCGAAGCTGCGCTTGGATAGCTGAATATCAAATCATCGTTCTGAAACTTCACACACGTAGTTAACGGTTGCGAGTGATCTCCTATGCATCATCCATTTGAACCCGACGTGAAGAATTTGCCGGAATACTATCAGCAGTGCTGTGCTCCAAATGGATCGAGTATGTACCTACATATACGGCTTCCAGAGAATATGTAATCACTAAGCTGCAATAAATCGTCGACGAGGCTGTAGCCTGCCATGTCAGGTACTTCCCCACCTGCTAGGCATACTAACGGCAGCAGCTGATGGTACATGCGATACACGCGCAGAAGCCCCCACGCAGTTGAAGGTGGCAATGATGATGCAACAAAAAAAAGAACTGGACCGTGGCTCGAACCAAAAACCTTCACCACCCCCGGTAGGTGGCCTGGAAACCCCGATAGCTGGACATCGGGGTGTCCAGCTAACTCCGCCGGGTGCGTGACCACTCGGCCACGCGGGGTTTTTTCCGTACAAGAAGTTTGAACTCAAAGCCTATAAACTGGTGGGTACCCCGTGATCTACAATAACAACAACGAAGTTACGCCCGCAAAATTGGAGCGTCTAGATGATTGTGCCATCTCACGCCGCGGTATCAGCCATCACAACACCGTCAACAGCTCATCGCATCCACTCCACAGTACCGAGCTCATGGAATCACGCTCGCCATCCATCGCGAACAAATCCACCACAAGCCAAATCCAAATCTGCGGCAAGGCGAGGTTATGTGCGTTCAACGGCGATCGCCGATAAGGGTGGGAGAAACGAAAAGAGAAATCGTTTCTTTGAGCTGCACCCAGACCACGCTAGCCCATGGACAATACCCATATCCTCACATTCAGACGTTTCGAGAAGCTACCGGTCCGCGCATCCATATGATCATGTGGGTTTAGATGAAGGCCCGGCCGCAGACCGTGCTGCCATCAGCAACACCTTGTGGCCCGTGCATGCTGTAAGCCATGATCCTTCATCTCCTGCCCCAACGTCCGTTCCCTGTCCGCAATTGAGTTCTACGGGCATTCACTCAATCCATCGTGGAAGTGGGTACTAACTATGCTCACGCGATGCGATCATGGCTATCACTCGCACTTATCCCCCGGGTCCCGGTGGGATGGCTTGGAAACCCCGATAGGTAGCTGGACCGGTGCCGCTGTCCGGCTAACTCCGCTGGGTGCGTGGCCACGCGGCCACGCGGGTTTTTTCCGTGCTGGCGATATGAACTCGAAAGTTATAAACTGGTGGCAGTGGGTACCCCGTGATGGACAAGATGGATAATAACAACGACGATGGCACGCCTGCGGCCCGCCAGATCGTCGGCTGGCATGACAGCAATACACAAAGGATAAAGCAGCAAATCCAAGCTCTTCACAAAAAATTCCATCCTGATTCCCGCACCCAGATAGAAAGACAAACAAGCAAAACATCGCGCATCGCATTTCCGCCGCCACGTCTTTGCCCACTTCACGCCTTTCTTTACCCCACCTTCCTACCTACTGTATAGTGAAGGGGGGGGTAAAAATACGCTTTTTGGCGTATCGGTACGGTCAAATAGCGTATAAATACGGTCAAAATACGTATTTTCACCGTATCGATACGCTTTTTTCTGTATCGGTACGGTCACAAAGCGTATTTTTTTACCCTCCCCTTCACTATACAGTAAGTATGTACCTACCCCCAACCAATCAATCAACCAACCAACCAGCCTACGCCCTCTGCAGCCCCCCAGCCCACTCAGCCCAGTCCAAGCACTTCGCCGTCCTCGGCGCCACATCGCTAACGTCAGCCACGAGCCTTGTGAACCTTGGTAGTACCGTCCGCATCTGCGTCGTACGTGCGGGGATCACTTTGCGGCGCCACCGGGTGCCCGCGTCCTGCACAATCCATAGGAAGCGGAAGTCCGTACGGTCGCAGTGCAGGTGGGCGGTCCACGCTTTCCAGTTGCGGAGGAATGTGTGCTCGGCGGCGGCGGGGGTGGTGGTGGGGGTGGTGGGGGTGAGGGTGAGGTGGAGGCCTACGACTACGGCTTTGCTGCTGGTGCTGGTGCTGGTGCTGGTGCTGGTGCTGGTGCTGCGGGCTCAAGCTCGGTACACCAGGATTCCAGCCACGGCGGAGGCGCGGGAGGTGGTGGTTGAGGGGATGTACAGGATCCAGCCGTCGAAATCATCTCGCAGCGGCGGGGGAACGTCTCCTGAGAACACGCGATGACTCCCCGCCTTGTTCGCGAACTCGGCCAGCGGCAGGGCAGCCTTCGTGCAGGATCGTCCGGAGCACGAGGTACTCGACGCAGAAGCCCATGGCGGCTGTGTTGTCGCCGCTGAGGCGTAAGCTAGCCTCCCACTGTGGGTCGTCGACGTCGCGGATGTCGATAACGCCCATAGCTAGAAGCAGCCCTTTCGCTACGTGCCGTGCGAAGCCGCGGGTGGCATGGCCGATGCCGGATCGGTCGACGAAGAAGTAACGCCAGTCTAGCCGCTTGGAGCCCGTGGTGGACACTTCGCGGTTCAGCAGACATGCGAGCACCACCGACGTGCAACTACACCGCGAATAAGTCAGTGATTGGTGTGTTTACGCACGGCACTCATGCTCGGCGAGAACAACTCACGCCTTCATCTTCTCGCTAGACAACCGTTTCGCATTACTCTCCCAGAACTCAGCGATGCTCGCGATCAACGTGCGCACTTCAGCGGACCTGCAAGCACCGTCGTAAAGCTGGTCTATTACTCAATCCACAACAACCTTTCGCCACGTGCACTGGCTGGGGTCTGTCACAGCAGCCGTAGCAATTCCAGGCTCCAGCTCTTAGCCCTAGGGTACAAGGAATGAGTGAATCACTCATTGACTGCACCCGAAATGTCGCAGAATGAGGTGCTCCTCATTTGGTGACAGAGACGCACCGTGCTAGATGCATTATTGCTAGTAAATGCAGCAAACTCGCTCGTGCCGATTGCAGTGATGTTAGTAAATGCGAATCTCATAGTTAATACGTCGATGGTGGTGGTGATGAATGCGCCATTGTCATGGAATGCGTTGTGGTATGTATAAGAGTACTACCTAGTCGGCGAGAGGAAACCGATGTAGTTAGTGTGGATGGTTAGGGCAGCTAGCAACGGGGAGGCAGCGAGGAGGCAGCGAACTTGAAGGCTGTCCGAGAGGCCTCATCTCTCTCTCATATCATCTTCATCGTCGTCTACAGGATATACGCCTCCCCTCCCTCTCTCTCTCATCATCATCTACAGAATAGACGATCAACCCCTACCTCCTCTCTCTCCCGTCATCACCATCCTCTACAGGATAGAAGATCAACCGCTACTGACGTCTGCCACCACCATGAGAGGGGCATCTGTTTGTACGATGGGTAGATGGAGGTTATGATAAGATAGGAGGAGGAAAAGCTCGTGGGATCGGTGGGATCGGTGGGATCGGTGGGATCGGTGGGATCGGTGGGATCGGTGGGATCGGTGGGATCGGTGGGATCGGTGGGATCAGTGGATCCGAATGGTGGTGTCAGCCGGACTAGCCGTATCGAGTGACACCGAACGTTGTAGGCAGCGGAGGAGAGCCATAAGATAGCTCCTCAAAGTTGAACCTACGTCATCCTTCTCTCTTCATCATCTAAGGAATAGACGATCAACCTCCACCTCCCCCCTCCCCCTCCCCGCCTCTCTCTCTCGAGCTCTATCTCTCTCTCTCTCGAGCTCTATCCCTCTCTCATCGTCATCTACAGAATAGACGTCTCCTCTCTCTCTCTCTCTCTTCATCAACCTCTTCCCCCTCTCTCCCTCTATTGTATCTACTGTAATGAGAGCACTATATCCACGGCGAGGACAGTCTTGCGAGGGCTCTTTGCCAATGCCTCTCCGGCCTACCCCGCCATGCCCGCCCCCCCCGCCATACCCACCAATGTTGATGCCTACTAATAACCATATTCCTTTTCTCCCGCCGACACCTCCTCCTTCACTTCCACATCTCGCCAACAGCTCCTTCTCTACTTCCCCCACTTCCTCTACCCGCTGACAGCTCCTTCTCCACTTCCTCATCTCGCTGACAGCTTCTCCATCACTGCCTCCTCTCTCTGACAGTTCCTTTATCACTGTGTCTTCCTCTTGCTCCCCCTATCGCTTCCTCCTGTCATCGATAGCTGCTTCTCCACGTCCCCCACTTCCTCCTAACCAACAGCCCCCACCCACACAGACAACTGATCCACTACTTCCACAACAGTGTGGTATTCGCTACAAGACTGGGTTGATGTTGTAGGACTGCATAGGAGGACGAGGCGAGAACAGCGAGGCCAGCGTGGTATCCGCAGTGAGATGACAGTGATATCCGCGGCGAGACTGAGCTGACTATTCTACGGCCGCATAAGAAGACATTGCGAGGACATCGCCGAGAGAGGGTGGTATCCGCGGTGATGAAGATCTGGTATCTGCGGCGGAGAGACTGTGGGAAGACCGAGGGCTGACCGCCAGCGCAGGACAGCGGGGAAAGCGGGGAGGAGAGGGTCTATCTGTGGTCGGTGAGGGCGGTACGCTGCGGCGCAACGTGAGGACTGCATAGGAGAACAAGGCGTATAGTACCACATGTGAATGTAACGCATTTTATAACACTGCAAATTACCCAAAATATCGCATTTTGCAACAATACCATCTCAAAACCCAGCGCATTCTGCGTCTTGTCGCATTCATCATTATGCTGCATTGAGTGACATCTCCGTTAATGCGACATCTTGGACCTCATTCCATTCACTAATTGAGTGAACTCATTTTAGGATGGTGTTTCTTGCGACCTCATTGACCATAAAATGCTGGTTTCCCTCATTACTTGCACCCTAGGGTAGGAGCTATGATGGACCCGCCATGTACAGTGCGCAGCCGGAACGAGCGCCAAGTGTTCGAAATAAACTTGTCGAGTGACCACTGACCATAGGTATCGCCGGTCAGTGACTTTTGTGGTATGATCATGTTTCTACGGAAATCTACTGTATCGGACCCTGTGAGGAGGAAAGATAACAGATCTCATGTTACTGGTGATCTCGCGCGCCACCATGCTTGGCCCGAGTGATCGAATAGGTACCTAGATTGCCCTCGTTCGTGGCCTTGGGGTATTTATATTCGCCGCAGCCTGCAGGATTTGTTCGCGATGGACGGCGAGCGTATTCCATGAGCTCAGACTATGTAGTGGGTGCTATGAGGTGTTAACGGTATTTTGATGTGACTCGGAGCGTCTCGCAGGCGATACCGCAGGTCCGCAGTGTGAGATGAGCGAATCATCCAGACGCTCCGATTTCGCGGGCGTGACGTCGTCGTTGTTATTGCCCATCTTGTCGATCACGGGGTACCCACCAGTTTATAACTTTCGAGTTCATATCCCCAGCACGGAGAAACCCCCCGCGTGGCCGGGTGGTCACGCACCCGGCGGAATTGGCTGGACACCAGCACCGGTCCGGCTATCTATCGGGGTTTCCAAGCCATCCCACCGGGCCCCGGCCGGCCCTGGCGGGGGTGGTGAAGGTTTTTGGTTTGAGCCACGGGTGAGGTGTTTTGGTTTTGTTTAAGCATCACTGAATTCGACGTTAGTTGCCAGTGGATCATGGCAGATTACATTATTACATATGCGTCTCCACCCGGCCGGCTGTCACCGCACAGACCGCTAGCTACGAGCACGATTCCAGCTCCCTATCGCTCTCCGGTCAGTCCTCCCTACCAGTCAACCGTAAATGTACATACTCGACCCATTCGGAGCACATCACTGCTTACAGTATTGCGGCAAACTCTTCACGTCGGGTTCAAATGGATGATGCATAGGATATCACTCGCCACCGTCTCGCTTCTGTTGCAGAACGATGATATCAATTCAGGTACCCAACCGCTGCTTCGAATTTAGCATATACCCCCCAATTATGTAGAACAAAACCCCCTAGGCTGCGCCAATTTTCCCGCCGACACGCCACAGGCTACAGGTAATCATCACTCCCCACGACGCCCCGGATATTGGCTCTCACGACCCACTCCACCTCTTTGCCGCAGACCGGGCACAATGGCGTCTTCTCGGTGCCGTCGCGCGTCTTCTTGGCCCAGCAGACGTCGTGGATGCCCTTGTGGCCGCAGGGCTGCAGCGTGGGACCCGTCGTGGAAGGCATCGGTCTGAAGCAGATCTTGCAGTTGACGGGATGGCCGGACATGTTTGTTGGAACTTGGTGTTTAAGGTGCTGAGATGATTGCTGTAAGGGATCGATGGTTGGTTGGCTTCGTCCGTTTGTGCGTTTGTGCATATCGTCCTGAGCGTGTGTAGATAGTAGATATGCGGTGAGATATAAGGTAGGATGGCAGGACGGAGGTGGGAGGGTTATTTATGAGGCACGCTGGGGGGAGGGGTGGGGCGAGGAGGATTCAAGGAGTATCAGTGAAGCTGAACAGTTGAATGCCTGATACGTCGGTGGGTCCAATTGAAGATCAACAGTCACCCGCTTGAAGTTCCAGCCGGATCGCAGAAGCAGCCGTGCATCATCGCTCACTCGGGTCACAAATCGATCTGGTTGTGCCGATGCAGCTACTACCCATTGCATAGATAGGTCGCACTCAATCAATGAATGAAGAAAAGAAAATACTACCCACTGCATATGATGGGCTGGAACAGCAACGTGAGACTAATCCGTCCAGGCCGAAAATCAGGGAAGCCGTGTGTGTAGAAGGGACTGTAGAGAAATTTTATTGCACTACCCCGTTTAAACATCCTGAAGCCTATGTAGATACATTGTGAATATCGGCTGATGGGTGCACGTACATAAGGCCCGGCGCTCAGCTGCATACTAACATGACCAATCCAATATAATCCGCCTAACGGGCAAGGCTCCGTGCTACAGACTCTGTCGTCCGACCTGCCTCCTCGATGATGCTCGGCTGTATCCGCTTTCTCGCCCTGAAGGGTGGCTCTCACGCTCTCCCGAGTCCCAGTCGATTGCCGAGATACCTAAGTATCACTCGCCGCGTGATATCGCGTGGCCAGCCCGGGCCCTGTTCGTGTTCGGAGTCCGGATTGGGTTAATAAACTGCAGATATATATATCTCTCGCTTTTGTTCGGATTGGATTGGGTGCTGAGACCAACCGTTCCCAACCACGAAACCAAGAACTCTCCGTCTTGATCCGGTGTCCCCCCCGCCTCGTGGCCCATCCAGTCTCGAGTTTCCACAATTCTCGGAGCTTCAGTAACTCCAACACGTTACGCCTCCCTCATCGCCACACACGTGACACACCTTTCGTTTTCCACATCAGCCTTGGTAGACCTATTAGGCTATGCGAAGTGGGGATGTATGTAGCGAGAGATGTGTTTAGCAACGGGGGTGTAGTGTAGAATCATGGCATCAGTTGGATGATTATTCGCTAAGTGATGTTGCTGGGGTGGTGATGAATCATGATGTTCTTGGTGGGTGCTCGTGGGCTAGGGTTCCTTTTTACTTTTGTTTAATCATTGATTGCATGCGACCTATCTAGATCATGGGAAATATCCCCTCGTCCTTACCTCAACAGGTGGAGAGAGAGAGAGAGCTTCAGTTTATTTCGCATGCAGCCTAACATCTCCACGGGTGGCAGCGCAAATCGCGTCACGTGATAGCCAGTACCGAGTGATATCCTGTGCTCCACCCGTGATGCTAAAACAAAAACAAAAACCATCACCACCCCCGGCGGGTGGTTTGGAAACCCCAAGAGCTGAATACATAAGGCATTCACCCGGTTTTGAACCGGGGACTTTTCCTCGGCTCCCCTCGTCGATTGCGTGGCCCTAGACTACTGGACCACGCGGGGTTTTTTCCGTAGCAGAGACAGGAATTTGAAAATTATGAAGTGGTGGATGCCCCGCGACAGAAAGAATAACAACGACGATGAAGGAACACCCGCCAGGCTGGAGAATATTGTGTTTCCCCGCTACCCCCCGGGCCCCACAACTGAGCGTCTAGATGATCCTTCCATCTCACGCTGCGATACCTATATGATATGATAAGGTCAAATGCTATGATGATTAAACAAAACAAAAAGCTGCGATATATGTCACCTGCTTCGACGCTCCGAGACACTGGCCTCTGAAAAGGGGATGTGCTCTCGAAGAAGCGGAGTACGTACTTTCGATACCTAGGCCGACCCGAGAATACCTAACACACTGCAGGAATTGCACCGGACACTGTACTTTGTTCTTCACCCGCCCTCTTCCTCTGCGCGGTGTGTTCATCACTTCTCGGTGCCAAGGGCCCAGGCGGAGGGCGCCGCGGGAGACGTACGGGCTTAAGTCCACACCGAGCCTGCTGCCTGGAGTCTGGACTGTAGACAGTAGCTTCGGAGAAAGGTCGCGCAGCCGAGCCAGGGTGGAGAGTCAAAAGCCTCGGTATTTAGAGAGAGAGAGAGAGAGAGATCTTCCTGTTTTATTTTGCATGCAGCCTATCTAGACTATGGCGAACCGACGAACTTCTTTCCCTACCCTCCGCCCCCGGCCTGTCCCAGAAATGTAGATATACTGTAAAGACTGAAATGGGCCTGCATGTCCACCTCTTCCCCACCTCTCCTCTCTCCCCTACGGGCTGACTCGCCCACTCTTCCCACCTGCCTTCCGTCCCTTCTATTGAAGGTTTTCCGAATCCTTTATATGAGTCTGGCGTGCCTTTTGCGGCCTGGAGTCCCTGTTCCCGCCAATGAAGACGGTTAGCCAGACCCCGCCCCTGCCGCTAACTTTATCAGCCCTCGCTGGGACGCTTCCCTCTCTTCCAAGTCCCGTCCCTCTTTTCTCCGCTTTCCTTTTCCGCTTCCTCTCAAACAAATGGCCACACGTTTCTGTGATTGGGGAGAAGATCTCTTGGCGCGAGTGATCCAGAGTGAGGCGTCGGTAGGTACCACCGTCGGTCCGCAGGGAGCAGACAATGATGGCGATTTGCAGCAGCCTCGGTTTCAGGCCTCTGGAGTTTTTTTTAGAAACAACTCGAAAAATAAAAGACAGATTCACCTGATGCCTGCACAGGCACATCCTCGGAATGAGTGATTTTCGGGCGACCCGCGGCTCGTATCCCATCTGCCCGCTTCGGTCACGGGTAGCCACTCTCGGCAAGCCGCAGTTACGCCCATACGCACACGCACCAACCCGAGTGGGCAGAAACAACATAATATGTACTAAGAAAACCAAGAAAGGTCAGATCCAGTTAAAAGACCTCCGTCTCCGCCCCCACCGTCCCCTCCAGCTATCCATCCACCGTACGTGCAATGTTTGACTGGAAGATCATCATCACTGCTGTTGTGCTCTACAACGTCCTCGTCGCCATCCGTCGGATATGGTTCCACCCGCTCGCTCGAGTTCCCGGGCCAAAGATTGCCGCCGCGACGTATCTCTACCATGCGTACTGGAAGGTCTGGCGAGATGGAAGGTTCCTGTCGCAGCTCCCTGAGATGCACAAGAAATAAGGTATGCCGCCGTGTTCTGTTTGTTACCGATGTGGACGGCTAAGTCACGTGGTTTGAAGGTCCGGTGATGAGGATAAGTCCCACCGAGGTGCAGATCAACGAGCCGGAACTGTACCATATGTATGTGTTGCGTGAACCCTCTTCCGCAATGGTGGGCGGGGCTGACCGCCGACAATGCACAGCGTCAACCGTCTTCGTTCGCCCTACAGGAAAGATCCGGTAGTGTATTCGTGTCTCGGGCTCCCGCACGCTACCGCCTTCGTCATCGACCATGAACGTCAGAAGCGTGGCCGGGAGATGTTGCACCCGATGTTTCCGAAGCGGGCAATCAACGATGCGACGGGTCTCATAAATTCCATGGTGGAGAAGCTCTGTGTGCTGATGGAGAGGTTCGCGGACGAAAAGAAACCCGTGCCGATTGCAAATGCATTCTGCTGCGTGGTGAACATCATCTCGGCGTACTCGTTCGGCAAGCCTTGGGGAATGCTGGATGAGCCGGGCTTCGACAGTCCCTGGGTCGAAAGCGTGCTTTCCATCACCGACGGCTTTGCTCTCGGCGTGCATTTCCCGCCCGTCCAAGCTGCAGTAAAGCTTATGGCGAGGATCATGCCGAACGTCATGCCGTTTGCATATTCGCGAATGATGCAGGCGTGTATCTTCCCTTCCACCCATCATTCTTCCAGCTGACCCCGCCCATCCAGACCTGCGAGCAACTAGTCCGTAGCGCGCTTTCCGCCGACGCCGCGCGCCAATCCGCCGGGCTCGCACCTCCCGAAACGCCCCGAACCGTCTACGACGCACTATTGCACTCCCCCAAGGGCCACGTCCGGCCCCCCTACGAAACCCTGGTCAACTAATCCGCCTCCCTGATGAGCGCCGGCACCGACACGGGCGCGCACCTGCTGCAGTACAGCACGTGGAACTTCCTGACCAAGTCTGCCGCCGTCCGAGCACGGATCCTATCCGAGCTCTCCACCGTCGTGCGCGACGAGAACGGCCGACTGCCGATGAACCAGCTGGAGGCGCTGCCGTATCTCAACGGGTTCATACGGGAAACGCTGCGGATGAATACTTCGGCGCCTACGCGGCTCCCGCGTGTCGTGCCACGCGAGGGATTGATGTGTCTGGAGTCTAGGGTGTTTCTGCCGGCCGGCACGGTCGTGGCGTTCTCGATCGATATGTTGCATAAGGATCCCAGGTGCTTTGAGGATCCGCTGGAGTTCAGGCCCGAAAGGTGGATGGGCGAGTGCGGGAAGGAGCTCGATACCTGGTTGCTTTCGTTCGGGAAGGGGGATAGCCAATGCGTGGGGATCAAGTGAGTGTCCACCGCCGCCGCCGCGAGAGCCACACACACACATACATACCTACTCACTGCGCGTGACTGCACCGTCTACATAGCTTGGCATAGACAGAGGGGCTGCTCGTGCTAGGGAACCTCTGGACCCGGTTCGATCTGGAGCTTTTCGAGACGACCGAAGACGACATGGCGTGGTGAGTCCCACTCCGCTACATAGTTACCCGATCCGGCTGCGGAATTTTAACGCCTTCGCTCAAGGGTCGATCATGGGGTAGCACGGCTCAAGGGACGGATGCAGGTGCTGGCGAAGAGGAAGTCCGAGTGATACGGTGTGCGATCCGGGAATGTCTTGTTTATGCTTTGTGAATGCTTTGGCTACGTTCTAGAATGCTGATATGCACTCTGCCTTGAAGGGCGTCGGCTGAGTAAGGGGCCAGTGGGGTGATTTCTAGTTGGGTGTCCCGTTGCCGTGCACAACTCCAAGTCGGTGGCTTTCCGCCTTTTGGTCGTAGTTGATGTGAGGTTCAAGGCCACGACGGCTGTTGCGCATAAGCATCAATGCCTATAGCTCCCGGAGTGAAGCTTATCCCTTTCCGGTGTGTGCTGTGCCTTCGCACGTTGGAGTTGCTTTGTTTTGTAGCCGTTTATCTGAGATACCTCAACTCGTGGCTTGTAGACCGACAACTTGCATGCATCGGTCGCTTTGCGTCCCCACTCCTGTCACGACCGACGCCGAGCGGCATGGGGGCAGTTCTGGTGACGCGGAATGCAGTTTCGGATTTCAAGGGCGAATTAACTTTGGGCTGCCCCAAATTCTTGCCATTGAGCTGTTGCCTGAGCTTCCGCGTGCCGAGCTGCGTTCCCATAGTCTGCGTTCCTTCCATTCCTTTGCTCCCTCATTTCTGACTGTGGTGGCGGCTGACACTGCTCTATTGATTACACACAGATCGCTGTTGGAGACTGTGGTTCGTCGCTCAACCATGTGATGGTCATTTGAAGGTCAGAGACCGATATCGCAATTCAATGCATCACGGCTCACACACAGCACGGCTTGGAGCGAGGGGAGGGCGCTACATAAAAGCACCCCGTCCGCCCTCTTCGTATCCATCCCACCATCATCTACACGATAACTCACTCCCTCACCGACCAATCAACCGAAACCATCATCACACATTCACGACTCCGTCTCTCCCACGACGCACACACAATCCCACGACCCCATCCCACCACGACTTCACAAAACACAATGCACTTCCTCGCCCTCCTCCTGCCACTGATCCTTGGCAGCACCACTTTCGCGATCACCTGCAAGTCCAACTGCGCGCCGCCTCCGAACAGCGTCGCATGTGCGGAAGCGAGCCGCAACGCTTTGCTGCGCCGGTACAACTGCCTCAACTTCCCGGACTCGACGTTCCTGTACAAGGGCGGGCGCACGGTCGTCAACGCGGCGGGAACCAGCTGCAGCGCGAGGATCCGCGGCTCAGATCTCCAGACCTATGTCGGATGCGAGGAGCTGAGTAATCGGCTTAATGGTATCATTAATACGTGCATTCGCAACGGGAACGGGGGTGGGTGGGATGAGGCGGCGAACTGGGGGTGGGGGGTTAGGACTTGTTGAACTTGTTGAGTTTATGGGTGGCGGGAATTTGTACTGTACTTCTAGGAGGTGGGGGATGTTTGTTTCTTGTTCACGGGGTCTGTTTGTTTCTTGTTCGGGGGGGACTATCTGAGTGGTGGGGATGAGGGGTAGGAGGGGGGAAACAGCGGGTCCGTTCAGAATGCAAACACAATAGCATAAACAAATACATCCTTTCGCGCGAATGCGGTAGAGTCCTTGTGATACCGGGTGATCAAAACTAGTGGTGTCTGGTGAACCGTGAACCCACTCGAACTTACTCGAACCCACTCGAACTCACCAGCCCTCCACCCCCACCATCCACACTTCCTCATGAATCTTCGCCATAGTCTAGATAGGCTGCATGCGAAATAAAACAGGAAGTTCTATCTCTCTCCCTCATGAATCATGATCCATCACAATATCGACCCACCACCAGAGTCCAGTATCCACCCCCTCATATGCATCCTCCAGTTGTTGAATACCTCGTTTCATGTTTCATCCCCATTACATCCACGTCCCCATCGACATTACATTCCCATGCGCCGCGCATAAGCGTAGGGGGCCGCTTCACGAAACTAAGTATGATATGATACCGTGGTCCGTGGGTGATAAGAATGTATGCGTGCAGTTACAGTTACAGACTTGTATTTGCATTTGCATTCGCGGGCTTCGGCCCGTTGTTCGCGGATGCATCTTGCGTGGAAAGGAAAGGTAGGCACGTAGGAATTCGAGGAGTAGAAGAGTCGAACTGCTTGCCGTGGCCTGGGGGTAAATGAAACGTCCCAGGGGGAGAGGAATGTTATGCATAGCATATGCTCCGTGGACCGTGGGAGGGCGCCATCGATGGATCACGGCGGTTATCCGTGAACGGGATTCGGCTCACCCCCCCGGTAACAGGTAACCAGGTATCCGCGAATCCGCGATAACCGCCGGGATCCAACGTCGCATACCTAACTCTACCACCAATCGCACGGTTAATTCTTGAAACGGTCCCGAGGATTCAATGCGGCACGGGAGACCGGCTGTGGAGTCTCGCCTGGAGCTTTCTAGGAGCGTGTCGATGGGCTAGGTGGCCAGGAGATTTAAATTTTGGCTGAGTCCGAGTCAGATCGAGCCTTCGAGGCCGCCGAACGTACCGCGGCGCAGCAGGCCGGCTGGGGTCCTGCGGAGGACCAGCTACCTCTAAAGACTAGAAGCAACTAACACGTGCCTCGTGGACAACCGGACAGCCGGACAGCCAGCCAGCCAGTTCAGAGATCGTGTAGGTATGTACGAGCAATTGGAGGGCCGAGGCCGTGATGATCGCTGATTTGAACTGCCGCCGAAATCGAGGGTCGCAGACTCGCAAGAACTTGGTTCGGCGCATTCCATCTTCACAGCAGACCTGCGGTTGACTTCGAAGTTCGAACCGGCATTTGATCTCGACCAGCCTGGCCAGAGAAACTGCCAATGCCAATGTCGGCGTTCATCATTTGTGCCCTCTCACGAGTCACCCTGGTCCATCCTTCGTCCAGACTCCAATGCAATGCGCGAGAAGAGATCAATGCAGCATCCACCCACCAGCCAGTCAGCTTCGCCACCGTGATGCGTGATGCGTGATGCGTGGAGCAACAGGGAAGTTTTCAGAAGGGAGATTGTGAAATATGCCAAGATCGATAGGAGGATAGGACGATAGGTAGGTAGGAAGATGTAACCGTTTTTTTGCTTGCTTGCTTTTTCTTCTCCGGGCCCGTTGCGGCGTTGCCCCTCTATATATGCAGAACATATCTGCCATTGGGAGATAGACCCGCCGGCGATATCAATCACCAGACATCAGAAAGACAGTTTGCATCATCGCATGACCGAGTCCTTGACTCGACTCCTTCAAACAGTGCTCCTTGAAACTTTAAACATCACCGTTGCTTGCGCCTTACAGCTGACAGGAGGAGATCCTTCATGTGCATTGTGCTTCGGACGCCGAAATCTGACACTGACAGAGATGGTACATATGGCCTGCTTCCGCTTTGCGTGCGCGGCAGTGGGATCCGCCCAGTGGCGATGGAAGCTGCTGGGCGAAACCAACCCAACCCTATCGTAAGCAAGGGGTATAGTCAGTGGCGGGTCTTCACGATGCAACGCCAGTCCCCACTTCCGACTCCCGATGACGCGAAAGTTGAAACCGCGCCAGGCTCTGGTTATCGAGATAGGTAGCCGCGCGCCTCCCCACAGCGCAAAATCGACTTCCCGACGCTCGTTTTCATGCTTCTGCTTGAGAGCGCATGTCAATCGCTTCCAACGCGCTTCCTGGATGGGCAGAATGATTAAATGACTATCTAGCCGACATATCTCCTCACTGATATATCCAGTCAAGTACAAAAACGAAAAAAACTCCTGTTGGAAAAGCCACGAATCATGACACCCAGGGTGGGACCGATTCCTCCGCACGCTCCATCAATTATTGAACCTCCCCAGTGGGTGTGTAATTGTTGATATTACGCGTCTTATTGCCTTTCCGGTGGCACTGCTACTTTTCACTGCCTTCATGGCCTTCGTGGCTGCTTACCGTAGGATTGTCCCTAGCTTTTCACCAGAACCAGCCTCTTTAGAGTGGCTAAGCCTTCAAGCCCCCAGCCCGAGTCCGAGTCCGAGTCCGGCGACGGCTAGGTATCGTCGCATCCTCTCAGCTCCGTGTGAGACCCGGTGCGCATCGCAGGCTTCATCTCGCTGTTTACACGAGCTCGTTTCCCTTTATAAGCAGTCTCCTTTCCCATCCCATCTTTCCCATCTTTCTCGCATCATTACAAAATCAAGTCAAGTCACGTTCTTCTGTTTCAACCAACAGTAACCAACTGTTGCGATTCACGTTGAAAAGCCACCGTCCAAGATATTGCACATTTGTCATGTTGGTAATATGCACTCTCGAGTGCGCCTCGAGTGCGCCTCGAGAATCCTGTTTGTTCTCATGCTTGCTTCTGCGCCTGTCTGGTATGTCTACCTGGCCGTTCGCTGTGTTTTGCGAATGAACTAAGTAACTGGAACTCCGAAACACCACACTCATATTCTCGGCAGTCATCGCGGGTACGGGCACGAGTGATATGTAAGGTAAGGTAGCAGACAACGCTGGACCAACAATCCCCGTAGCCCGTAGGACGTAGCCGTGCATGCCTCGGGCCAGCAAGGAGCAGCGATCGGTTTCCCGGCCAAGTCGCCCGTGTTCGCAGTGTCTCCCGATAGCCGTCGATCCGCAGGATCCGTTCACCTTAACAGTACCAGCACTCCGTCATCTCAAAACAACAGCCGATGACAACCATCACGGCGTCGGCGTTCGGTCGATGGATATAGTTACAGTGTTCATCCTCTTTGAGCGAGCGGCGGTTGCGACATCCCTCATCGACTCTCATTCGATGCATATAAGCGCATAACCCATTCTCGAATCTCGCCCCGATAAGATGAACTCATGCAATCAATGAGTAAAAAAAAGAAAACATGAACCATCTGGGCTGCAGGCTGGATACCCCGCAGTGTGCTTCACCGCGGCCCAATCAGGCTGCATCGAATGCATAATCAATTGGCAAAATAGAACACAACCCGAGAGGATACATGTACGAAAATGTGAAACAATACAATCGGATTACTACGGTATTACCGAGCAGTCGCCAATCTATATCTCATCTACAACCCACAAACGTAATAGGCACCTCCCCCTACTTGCCTACGCCTACCAGCAATCGAAGAACGGCCCGACCTTCTCGTGTCCCTCCTCGGTGCCCTCTCTATGCTCATCCACCAGTCCATCGAGCATGAGCATGTGCTTCGCGAGATCCAGCCCCCGCCTCCTCTCCTCCTCGATCCTCTCCCAAGTCCAGTACCCCTCCTCTTTCGAGTTCTTCCCCTGCACCGCCTCCCTCTCGGCATCCTCCTGCACCCTATCCACCCTCGTCATGCGCTCCACCACATCCTCCAACCTATTCTCACCCATCCGCCCCTCCTGCAATCCCACGGGCGTATCCACGCCGCTGCTCCCGCCGCTAGCCTGGACCTCGCCTGTGCCCTCGGGACCCTCGGGGATCAGCCCACTCTCGCGCAGCACGATCTCGGGGGAGACGGTGCGGCGCTTACTCTTGAAGACGTACTTGCTCAGACAGCTCGCAAAGACCACTCTTTTCCCGTCCTTATCCCTTCCGCCGGTGAAGTGGCTGACTACAAAGATCCACTTATTATCCCAGCCCAGGATGCGCGACGACACGGTGTACTTCTGGAACGGCTTGATTTCCTTCTTGAACAGTGCGGTGACGCCGGCGAGGGCGACGTACATCAGCGGCTGGTTGCGCGACTTGCGCAGCGCGAACGACGGCTTCGTCAAGTGGCACACGAGGTGCGTCCGCGCGATGTCCAGGTCAGAGAAGTACGTGCTGTTCGACTTGTGCCCGTTCAAGTCGCACTCGTAGGTGCTGCTGCGAGATGTTGTCGTGACGGGAGAGAATAGGTGCTGGGGTGACGGCTGCACCCGCCGGTGGAACATGAAGTGGAAGTAGAGTGAGCGGTAGAAACGGAACTATACTCCCCCGTGTGAGCGGTCTCTCTCTCTCTCTCTCTCTCTCTCTCTCTCTCTCTCTCTCTCTCTCTCAGACAGCGGGGAATTGTCCCGGGGAAGAGCGGGCGGGCAGGGCGGAGGGCGGAGGGCGGAGGACAGGAACAACTCACGTGCCATGTCAGCGGCAGACTCTTGATATTTGCGAGAGCCAGCAGCACGCAAAAGGCCTTGACGGCGGTCCAACCGTAGGTGGATACAGTGTTCATCGCGAAGGACGGGATGACGGTGAGAAGGGACAACATCATCGGAGTCAGAGCCGGGCGGCTATTTGAACTCGAGGTGGTGCTGGGCGCGTCGTCGTATGACACGTGGACGTGTGCTGCCTTGCGTCGCCAAGACAGACGGCCGTTGGTGGTGGTGAGCGAGAGACTGAACTGAACGACCGTTTGACTCGTGAAGGAAAAGAAAAACTCGAAGTATGTAGAGACGGCAGGCAGGCAGGCAGGTACGGGGAGTTTTTTTAAACCGTGTGCACACACGCTCGTAGGATCTGTGCGAGTACGGGCTGTACCAAGATACCTACGTATTACTCTAGTTAGGGGTTATCGGATCAACGGGTCCTTAGTCCTCCGCCGAAACCTGCAGGCCTCATCCTCAACGGTATGCTCGTCTGCTCGTTGCACAGGCAAAAGGGTACTCTATTCGCAGCTCCCACAGGCTGTACGAGTATGTAATTCCCCGGTTTCTCCCCAGGGGAGGCTGTGGAGTAGATATGTAAGCACTTCCTCCATCTGCGATTCGCTGAAGACTCGAAGATTGCTCCGAGCCCGATTCGCCATTACATAGGTTGACTCTGCAGATCACATGCTACCGAGGATCGTCGTCCCACAAAAACTGTTGGGAAAATCATTGCCTACATACAGTTCACCCAAGCCTTCGAAGTTCGTATCGCGATTCGCTATGTCCCCGGCCGGAGCTTGGCGGAAGTCGTTTCGGAGTTTACGGGCATGCGTTTTTTCTCCGAGCCGCATCACCCCGGAGCACTCGCGCCAAAGAAATGTACATTGGACTTCTGGAGATGGAAATGTTGACGGTATTACGAAATATCGAAGTGCGTAAATGAGAATGATGCGAGATCGAGTCACTCCTTTCGTGCCCCATGCGCGATCCTATTGCAGAGCTGCCATGTGCCATTGACCACGCCGGCAATGCCCATTCACTCCCCCGTGACTCGTTAATCCAAATCCCAATCTCACATTACCGCCGCCAAACACCAGATACGTCCATATGTATATCCCAGGCATCCCAAGCCTCCAAACTATGACAACGGCACATTACCCCCCAAACGCCAGCAGCAGCATCAGCAACAGCAGCAAACACATGTATCACCTTCCAAAGAGCCTCCCCTTCCAGCCCTTCTTCTCCTTCGAGCCACCACTACTGACCGTCTCTGCCCGTCCCAATCCCGGCCCAGAGCCATTATACGCCTCAACGCTCTCACTCTGCGCGCTCCCCCTGCGCCCACTCTTCAGCGCGCCCGAAATCTTCTCGCCCAGCACGCCCAGCGCCCACGTCGACCCCCTGCGTCCGCCGCCGTGCGCGTCCTCCGCCCCCGCCCCCGCCCCCGACCCCGCCGCATCCTCAAGCTTATCGACCCTACCCTTGTCTGACTCGTGATCCTCGCCATACACGCGACTGAACCTCAGCCCGCTCTCTCGCTTCTTCCCTGCGGTGGCGGCGGCTTTGCCATCGAACTGCATTGCGGCCAGGCGCTTCGTGAGTTCGCGGGGATCGACGACCGCGCCTTCGCCGCCGAATATGGAGTGCGGCGTTGACCAGCCGCTCACCGGCGTGGCGGAGCCGGTCGTCGCCAGCTCGTCCATCGCACCGCCCAGCGGCGTGGACGTCCGCAGTAGGTGCGTCCCCCCGCTACCGCTGCCGCCGACAGAGACGCGGAGCCACTCGAGGCCCACGGTGATCTCCTCCACACGTCCACCAGGGATGTGTAGCGGGGTGGAGAGCGCCAGCGGCTTCAGGGTGTTGAGGCTGTTGACTTCCTCGCCGGTGCCGGCTCGCGGGTGGTCAAGGTTCAGCGGGGGGTAGATGAGCAGCGACTTTCCCATTGTCGCGACGGCGAGCGCGGGGTTGTATGAGACGCGGAGGTGAGCGCGCGGGGAGGGGAGCTCCGGTGCCGGGCGCAGATAGCGCACCTTGCTCGTTTTCGACTCGCCCTTGAGCTGGAACACGGAGATCTGCAGGGCCAGGCCGGCGCGGTACGCGTCGTCGCGCGGCGACTGCCACGCCACCAGCTCCTTCTCGCCCGGCGTCAGCTCGAAGCCCCAGTCTCTCTCCGCGGCGACGAATAGTGGTGCCATGGGTAGGTGGAACGCGCGCGTGGCTTCGCCCGTCCGCGCATCGACCAGGACGATTCGGTGCAGGTTGCCGTGCGCCGGGAATACCTCCGCGACGAATACGGTGCCGCCGCTGTCGTCCGCCTTCAGCTCGCGGATGTTCTCGCTGCGGATCGGGAGCGCGCTCGTGATCAGCTCCGTCTCCTTGTGGATATCGCGCAGCCGCGCGATCGTGAGCACCCGCTTCCCGGTCGCCGCGACGACAGTGAGGAACGCTAGATAGTGCTCGTTGAATACCGGCCGAAGCCCCGCCACAGCTGCCCGCTCCGATAGGATCGGCGAGTTGAATAACGCGCTCCATAGCGTCCGCCCCTCTTTCCCGTCCAGGATCAGCGCGAGCGTCCCCACCCCCGCCGTGTCGGGGTACAGCAGTAGCACCTTATCGCGCACGTGTACTATCTCGGGCGGCGGGGCGCTGGACGGCCCGCCGTCGCCCAGGTGCAGCGGCGCCGGGACGATGATGTTGAACTCTGGGTTTGCAAGCCAGCGCACGGAGATCTCGACTCGGCTGCGAGCCTCATCGACCGTGGTGGTCACGAGGACTCCCAGGTCGCCGTCGAAGTTAGAGGTGGTGGACGATAGCTCGTGCGACTGGGTGTAGCCCAGGCTGACGATGCGACGGCGGCGCAGGAGGAGGGCGTTGAGGGTGTCGTAGGCATACTCGTGGACTGCGGGGGCGAACGGGAAGTGGTGGTGCAGGAGGAAGGCGCAGAGGGGCGGCGAAGCGAAGGTTTTGAAGGCGCTCCATGATACGCGGCGGAGGGAGGCGATGTCGTGAGGCGTTAGGTGCGTGCTCAGCAGCTGGAGCACCTCGACGGGCAGCGTGGTTAGGGAGTTCTTCATTGTTGCGGTGGGGGAGGCGAAACGGAACGAAATGTGCAGGTGATGTAATCGTGTGGGGAAGCGCTACAGAGAGTCTAGAGGTGCTCCACCCTGATCTGACAGGATGCAGGGGCCGAGGTAGACATCAACACACAACACAGCAGAGATACCTAAACATATGGTCGAGAGAGGGGATTTCGGTCTTGTTTTCACGTTTAAGGCCATCGCTGGGAAACACGCTTAGGCTACCGTTATGTACCATTCAGGGTTTTAGGGGATTTGGGTCCATCGCGCGACTAGTGACTTCGCTGGAATCCATCCGACATGCTACGACCAAGATCTCCATTCCAGGTCGGCGTCCCAATTGTCTTGCATTTTATGGAGATCTGTCTCGGCCCAGCACGCCTGATCGTCCGTTTACCATCACGTGATCCATCGATACCTCTGCTGTAAAAGTTTGCACTTTCATGCGAATGAACACTTGCGGGATCAGCTGCCTGCCGTGAGAAGTGCCCCTCGCACTTGTGTCAGAGGAAAAGTTGCTTTTTAACGACCTTGTTTAATCGTTGATTTTTTTCCGTTTGATCATTAATTGTTTGCGACCAAAGGCACGGGCTTCGACGAATGGCGACTCGTGACCGGGTGATAACGCATGTAAAAATTGGCTCTCGCACTCATACAGCACTCGCTCTACCGGACTGAAGGCCATCACATCGGCCTCGGTGGCAGCGGCGGCGCCCCCTCGCGATCAAAAACATACTCGACGCTGATCCCGAGCGTCCACTGGGCCACATCGCCCGCAATACCCACAATTCTGGCGCCGTTCGGCACGACCGCCTCCCTCGTCCCACCGCCCTTCCCGCCGAACATCTCCCCCCTCCTGTGAGATGTCACAACGCCCAGCGCGTCCACCCATGCACCGCTGCGCACAACGAACCCTCGCACCTCCTCGCCCTGCCCAAGGACGAAATCGTTTGCGCTGCCCCCGCGTTTTCCAAAGAGCGCGGATTCCCCCGTAGAGGATACAAATTCCAGCCCATCGAGGGCTGCGCCGGAGAAGATCCGGATGCAGTGGATGCGGCCGGCGGGAAGCATCGTGCGCTGGAAGGTGCCTTTTCCTGTGCCGACGGCGGGGGTGCGGAAGACCGTGCCCAGCATGGGGTCAACGCGGGTGTGGCTGTGTAGCAGCTGTGCGGTCGATTCAATGGTGTGGTCGCTGATGTGCGACGAGGCGGCGAAGATGTTGATCTTGCTGTCGATTGCGAGTTGGGAGTGGGGGATGACGATCGAGTGTTGGTCGCGCGGTTGGATGGTGTTGGTGGGATGCTCGGAACCTTTTGTGCGGAACTCAAGGAACAGGAGGGGAGAGTTCGTGCAGGTTATCAGGAGGCCGGAGGGCACAAGGGCGGCGGAGATTCCGCCTTGGGAAGAGAACGGGTCGGAGGGCAGCGCGAAACAAGGATGCCGCACGAAACGGAGGGCGTCGAGGACGTGCCAGTGGCATTCTTTATTCGGAACCGACGGAGGGACGAGTACGCTGAACGAGCGCGCGATGCTCGTGTAGTCCCTCAACATCACGCCCGAGCTCTGGTGGGGACATCCGAAACCATGACCCACTTCGTGCATGAAAGCACCTAGATCCAGAGTCAGCATGCGACCGTGCGCCACCAGGACTCGGAAGACTCACCGATGCCAACATTCGCCGCCATGTGGTACGTCTTCCCCTCGCAATCCACGCCGCAGAACTTCTGGTCCACCATCCTAGTATCATTGAACGCCGGCACAACGGCCTCCACGCAACTCGGCCACGCAAACAACGAATGACTGCCAAAAATCCCCAACGAGAACCCACCCGCATCCTGACTCCCCAAAGCCGCATGTCCACTGATCAGACTCCTCGCGCGATCCCACGTCGAGTCCAAAAACAACGCCGCAACGTGCTTCATCGCCCCAGGGAACTCCTCATGCGCTTTCAGCGCCTCGATAGCGATATCGAAAAGCCCCTTGCTCGCCTTCCCCCCCCTATTCTGCTGGGCACGATCCGGATCACGTATGTGCGCCACCGAGTAGCTCGATCTCAGCACAGTAATCTTCGCCGTGCTGCGTCGCGGAGTGTCGACTTTGCTCAGCGTATCGGGCAGCCACGCCTCGTCGAGGCGGAAGGTGCGGTGTCCGAAGCCCATGGCGTTCATTTCGGAGCCCGTGTACGCCTGCCAGAGGTACGCAGCCATCCGGAACTTCTTGATCGCCGTCTCGAGATTGGGCGGCTCGCCGCAGTTCGGGACATCGTCGTAGCGGAACGGCGAGTCCTTGCCGACTATGATGACGAGGTGCAGAGGCGGGTTCTGTAAAAGCGGGATGTAGGTCACATCGAAGACGGATTTGTAGCTGGCTCCCGGCAAAGAGGAAGGGCGGAAGTCGAGCGTTAAGCTGTTCTCGCCTGGAGAGAGGTGCAAGAGAGCTTTGAAGGCGCTAGCGCGCACGGGAAAGGTCTGGGCCGGGAAGGAGTACTTGTGCGTCGTGATCCAGAGGTCGCCATCCAATGAAGGGACTGGAATGATGCCTGTGACGAGGAGCAGGCGCGAGTGCACGGTCGACGACGGGAGGTGGGAGGTGACTTCGGGAAGCATTTTAGTGAGGGGTATCTGGAGCTCGTGTAAGCGATTGCGGCAGAGCGTGAGGTCAGCTCCATGGCCAAGACTCTGCGGATCAACTGATGATGCGCGCGATGTCACTCCCAGCGTTGCCGGGTTGGGGCCGAACGGATAATTTTCGCTGGGCAGTGGGTACTAGAGGGGTTATTTCGAGGACCCGAGTGAATGATGGTGATATATGAGTTGGGTTACATGGCTGTTGTCTACCACCACAATGAGAGGAGCGAAGGACTATATTAGGGATCAGATAAGATAGCTGTGGCCACGAAGCGTCGAATGGTTGTGATAGCCGGACTAGCCGGATTGGGTGGCATCGAACGTTACAGGCAGCGGAGGAGAGCCATATTCGATGGCTCTTCGAAGTTGAATAGAACCTCAACTTCTCCATCATCCTTCATTTTCGCCGTTTCCCTTCCAGGGCTACGTCAATGGCCGGCTCGACTAGTGGTAACAAAGCCCACCAGATACCCACTGCACTCGTCTAAATTACTACTACAGGTGCTTCTCTCACATTGCCCGGGTTTGACGAATCGGTTGCGGGACGGCATCAAGGTAGAATGAGTCCGTTGAGGTATCAGACGAGTGATGTATATCTCCGGACACTTGGAATAGCGTCTTGGAATGTCACAACGTTCTAATCTTCATTGTTCGTGACAGACCACCACGACAACACACCGCAGAAAAACCTCGAATGACTCTTAAGAATACTCTAGAGCTCCACTGAGTCTCAATTTCTCATTTCCTACAAAAATTTCGAACTAATGGACCGTCCAGCCGTTATTGTGATTTCGAGCGGGAATGACAATGAAGACATACATCGCCCGTCCGATATCCAAGATGCCTCAAGACGAAGAGTTCATTTCAAATCCGGTGCCAGTCATGTCTTCTTGCGACTTCCCCTCCAGTACCAGAGGCTAAGCTTCGGTGATAGACGATGATTCGTGGTGGTAAGTGAGCAAGCACTCGCGAATGTACCTTAACTACTCCGATTGCAAGCCACCAGCCAGCAAGCCCAACGGTAAAACGCCATGAGACGTTTATCTTGACCACGCGTATCCTCGCGAGTCTTATCTCGGCAATCAAAGACTGCGGGCACTAGAGATAAGTCCCACGTGAACTCAGACGGTATCGAATGCGGCCGGACTCTTCCTCGGCCGACCCGGACCGCCGGAGCTTTCGGTAAGGTCTGGGCTTCCCGCGTGAGACATGCCCGAAAGGGCTCCGACCCAAATGGCATACGGTAGATGTGGAAACAAGAGCCTTTCCCGACCACACCGTAACCGGAAATAGGCACATACAACGCGAGTGCTCACGTACTTAACCGCCGATGCGCCCACTTCATGCAAATATCTGCTCTACCGGTACTGCCCGCCACCGGTAGCCAATTCGACAGCTTTGTGAGTACATGACCTCGAATGAATCGGCCCAGCTGGTCCCTCGCGGTATCCCGACGGCGAAGACAAGATTTACGGTACCAAACGGCGACCCAGGGCCCGACGAACTGACGGGAACGTGGAGGGCCGATGAAGCCGTTCAAAGACTCCGACTCCTCTGTCTCCCAGTCAAAAGCTTCATTCCCAGCAGACGACCGACGAAATGGTCGGTATTCGGGCTCGCGATGCCGCATCGACAACCGGCGCCTTATTGCCGACGGCGAACGGATTCCGGCGAATCCACTCAATCGCAAGACAAAGCCCATAAGGCCATCATCAGAATCGTCTCGACGCATCGGCCTGAAGAATTTCTCGTATGCTACATCCACCGTGATGGAGATGTCCTGTTGGCTGCCAGCGTCTGCGGCGAAGGTCAGGGCTGGCTAGACTCCTTTGGTCGTGGCGCCAGAATCACGCCACACCGGATCATCTGTTGCCGAGACGTCGCAGGGCTGAACGGACCGGCTGCCGCTTCGGAACGAAACCGGCTGTTGGCGTCGGGCAACCGGAATATCCTCATACGGCATGACATCACCCAATTGGTGCGAGGGGCCAGTCAGCCAGCTGCCGTTCCGTTTGCGCGGCCGAAGCCACGATACGTTACCATATTTTTTATCTTACTATCGGTCAAGTTAGGGCTTGAGACTCCAGAGTGCTCCTTTTTGCGCGCGTTCTCTTCCCCACAAATACTCCACCTTCCCCGCTCTCTTTGCTTGTTCCTTCTCCACATCGTTCGATTGGCCCTTGACTGCGTCGATTGAGCCTGTACTTCTCCACTCTTCCTCTCTTTCCTGTATCATCGTTGCGTCACGCACGGGAATCGTCGCCGCCTCGTTTTTGAACACCCGCACTCCGGTTTTATAAGTCATATTGAAAAGGCCCGCCTTCCATCGAAATCCATTCAACAAACATGTCACGAGCAGCAATGTGTTCCGCCGCCCTCAAGGCCCGCGTGAGACGGCCTTCTCTCTGGAACAAGCTCCACACCCCCGAGGAGCTACTCCACCACTTCCCTCCGGGAGCCTACATCGGATGGTCCGGTTTCACTGGTACGTGGGAATCAAGCTCTCTGCCTTTCGCCGGGTGGGTTGCGTGACGATGTCTAACCGAGCACAGGTGTCGGCTACCCGAAGGTCCTCCCCATCGCACTCGCCGACCACGTCGAGAAGAACAACCTCCAGGGCCAGAGTAAGTACTCGCTCTTCGTCGGTGCCTCGTCCGGCGCCGAGACCGAGAACCGATGGGCCGCATTGGACATGATCCACCGACGGGCACCCCACCAGGTTGGAAAGTCTATCTCCAAGGGTATCAACGAGGGACGGATCAACTTCTTTGACAAGCACTTGTCCATGTTCCCCGGTGACCTCCTCTACGGATACTACACCAAGGACCGGCCAAACAACCGCCTCGACGTCGCCGTCATTGAGGCTACCGCCATCACCGAGGATGGTGGTATCATCCCCGGTGCCTCGGTCGGCGCCTCCCCCGAGATCATCCAGATGGCCGAGAAGATCATCATCGAGGTTAACACCTTGACCCCCAACATGGAGGGTCTGCATGATATCGTCATGGGCGATCTCCCTCCCCACCGCAAGCCGTACCTGATCATGAGCACCGAGGACCGTATCGGTACACGCCACATCCCCGTCGACCCCGACAGGATCGTCGCCATCGTCGAGTCCCGTCTTCCTGACATGACCAACGACAACGCGCCCGAGGATGCGACCTCGCAGGCCATTGCCAGGAACCTGATCGAGTTCCTCAAGGGTGAGGTCCAGGCCAAGCGCCTGCCCAGCTCCCTCCTACCCCTGCAGTCCGGAATCGGCAACATCGCCAACGCCGTCATCGGCGGGCTCGCCAAGGGTGACAACGACTTCCACAACCTGACGGTGTGGACCGAGGTGCTCCAGGACTCGTTCCTGGACCTGTTCGACTCCGGTGTCCTCGACTTCGCCACCGCGACGTCGATCCGCTTCTCTCCCGACGGGTTCAAGCGCTTCTACCGCGACTGGGACAATTACTACAACAAGCTGATCCTGCGTCCGCAGACGGTGTCGAACCACCCGGAGATCATCCGCCGCCTCGGAGTTATCGGCATGAACACCCCCGTCGAGGTCGACATCTACGGCCACGCCAACTCCACCTGCGTCAACGGCTCCCGCATGCTCAACGGCCTCGGCGGATCCGCCGACTTCCTGCGCAGCGCTAAGATCTCGATCATGCACACGCCCTCCAGCCGCCCCACCAAGACCGACCCGCACGGAATCTCCTGCGTCGTCCCCATGGCCTCGCACGTCGACCAGACCGAGCACGACATCGAGTAAGCCCCCTCCCTCACCCCCCCCCTCTTAACCCACGCACTAACCCCCCGTAGTCTCTTCGTAACGGAACAGGGTTTCGCCGACGTCCGCGGCCTCTCCCCCCGCGAGCGTGCCCGTGTCATCATCGACCGCTGCGCCCACCCAGAGTACAAGCCCATGCTCCTCGACTACTTCAACACCGCGGAGCAGATCTGCCTGCGCAAGGGCGCTGGCCACGAGCCCCACATGCTCAAGAACGTCTTTGCTATGCACACGGCGCTCGAGGAGACCGGAAGCATGAAGAATGCTAACTGGAGATAAATAAAACGGGGTGATGTGTGGGGATGGTGATGTGTGGGGATGGTGATGAGTGGGGGAGTGGGAGTGGGAGAGTGGGATTTTTGTAAATATTGAAGGGAAGGGATGGGAGTTGGGTGATATTAACAGCGTTCGGTTTCTACTTTCCGGGTGATGTGGCAGTGAGAGGACGTGAAGTGAAGTGAAATGATTGTCCGTCGAGGGTAAAATGCTGATGTGCTTGACTGGGAGTTCATAGTGTCTCACACGGTGTAGCCTGTTTACCGCCATGTCCAACACTTACGCCCTAGAGGCCAATGCACGGCGCTGAGCCTCGAGCCTAGACCCTCAACCCGTGACGCTCATCCCCAGCGCGCCCTCCCTCCCACCGGCCGCGAGTTAGGGCGGGGTAGTATCACTCGCGAGCACTCGGATAAATCCAGCTTCGCCACGCATCATGGATCCAGCCGCACATCGAAGTAGAATAACGAGGGGCTATGAACGACAGTACAGTATGTACCTAGTTAGTCCGCAGCTCCAGCACCAGCGGGGGACCCAAAGCCGTACCTGGGCGTCGCCGAGTGAGCACCCCGCGAACCCTTCCGCCACAGCCGTGGCGTGCATACCACACGTTGTGGTACTACGTATCATACTGCAAGACAAGGCAAGACAAGGCAACGCAGCACAACGCAACTGTGGCCGGCCAATGGCGACTGGGTACCTACCCCGCCAGCCAGTCAGACAGCCAGCCAGCCAGCCAGCCAGACAGACAGACAGACAGATAGACAGCAAGCCACCTATCCAGTCCCGTAGCCATACGGTCTCCTGGATCTTTATGCTGGTCCCAATCATGGCCGGATGTCAATTGCGTTTGTGAGGCTCACATCGGGTCACCAATGCATGCACGCGGAGAATGCCGTGGAAAATGCCAGCTAGTTATCTCACAGAATCCAGAAGGATAGATAGATAGCTGAGGCTATCTAATCAGAAAGATAGGGAAGCCACCTAAATCTCTCTCAAGAGAGAGGGTAGAAACCGCTTTTATCACTCGCAAGGCCGAAGGGTTCAACGGTTGCGTTTGTTCTACATACCGAGGCTTTCGACTCTCCACTCTAGCTCAGCTGCGCAACCTTTCTCGGAAGTTACGGTGCACAGCCCACGGTCCTAACTCCAGACAACAGGCTCGGCGTGGAAGCCCGTCTCCCTCCGCCTAGGCCGGCACCGAGAAGTGATGAACGCACCATGCAGACACAGAGAACGGGTGAAGAACAAAGTGCAGTGTCCGACCACTTCTCTGCAGTGTGCTACTGGTATATCTGGGTCGACCTAGGTATCCTCGTATGTATGTGCCAGTTTCCGACCCGATCCCTCATAGGCACCTACCTATGTCCACGCGCTCGCCCCAACAGTGGTATCCCTGAGACGGAGGAGATATTGAGAGTACATACGTCGCTTCTTCCAGAGCACATCTCTTGTTGGAAGACTCGGTGCGTCGAAGCAGGAGATGTATACCGCAGCGTGAGACGGAAGAATCATTCAGACGCCCAGCTGCGGGGCCGTCAGGGGGTGTATCGGGGAAGCAGAATAGGCACCTACTTAACGGGCGTCACGTCGTCTCAGTTGTTATTGTCCTATCGCGGGGTGGCACCCACCACTTCATATTTTCCAATTTGCTGTTTCCATCACGGAAAAAACCCCTGGTCCAGTGGTCTAGGGCCACGCAATCGACGAGGGGAGCTGAGGGAAAGTCTCCGGTTCAAAACCGGGTAAATGCCTTATTTATTCAGCTCTTGGGGTTTCCAAGCCACCCGCCGGGGTGGTGATGGTTTTTGTTTTTGGCATCACGGGTGGAGCATGGGATATCACTCGGAAATATGGTATCACGTGATACGCTTTGCGCTGTCACCTGTGGAGGTGATAGGCTGCATGCGAAATAAACTGAAGATCTCTCTCTCTCTCTCTCCCCATGTGGAGGTTAGGACGGGTGGATAATTTCCATGATTTAGATACCATGCATTAAATCAATGAATAAACCAAAAAAAATGTGGAGGTAAGCAAGAGGTTGAGGTCACTCCCGTTATTCCTCCCGACTGCGCGTTACTTCCTTCGTGGCATCTCCTGATGACACTGATCTGCCTCCGCCCACCGATTTCAATACCTCTCCAGCTACTAGTAGTCTAGTCGGTACTTTAAATTCAACCTCTGGGCGAATCTTCTTTGAACATGCAGTTACGATAGCATCGTGATACAGCCCTAAGTATTTCTCTCGACGGGATACCTACTTAGGTACGAGTGCTGGTGCGAGAGTACGAGTGCGAGGTGGGTGTGAGTGGGAGGTGGATTGTGGGAGTGGGATCATTGACTCATCGGTGCTCACTCACTCACTCACTCTTGATTGATAGATTGATTGATTGTTCATACAGCATGGAACCCGAAGGTTATGGCCGATAGAGATATCTACAATAAAACATTTCGATAAAGAAATTCCACCACCAATTCCATACAGAAATGACAAGCCTAATCCCTTCGCCTCGCAATATCTGAAAGTGAGCTTCCGAAGAGGCTCGGATTGTCGGTTTTGCGCTGTAGCGGCGCGTCGTAGCCCTCCTCTTCTCCAAAAGGTACCTCCACTCGGTACTACCCTCAACATAATCAGTCTAGCGCACACGGTATGGTGCTCGAAAGGAATCGTCGTCTCGGGGTTTGCGTCGACTCATCGGCGCTCACTCACTCACTCTTATTCCGAGTCTCGAATAAGTTGGTTCGACTTCATCGGCGCATAGCGTCGACTCTATGTAGAGTATCGGAGAATGGCTATCGACTTCATCTTCGATGGACAACTTTTGGTTCACGGGCTCTAGTAGGTATTCTGCGGGACTCAACAGCTCGAGCAATCACAAAGTTTTTATATTCTCGAATCGACCTCCGCCATCGACCTCCTTCATCACACCATCGCATCCAGTCTATCAACCATCATTCATCATCTTTCATCCATCGCCCCTCGTCCCCTCATCCATCGCCCCTCTCCCCCCACTCCAAAAAGATTACTCCAAAACTCCGCATCAGGCATTACACATTACGTATCTACCCCATCCATGCGGAAACACTCACCTCCAAGAAGAACAATCCAAATCGAAAAAGAAAAAAGAAACAAGAAATAACTCCATACCCCAAAAAAGACCGTGATCCATGCAAGCATTCCGTTCCATCCCATCATCCCTCTCATTAATCATCAATCATTCTTCCATCCTTTACATAAGGAACGCGAGCACAGCGATAGCACCAGCGACGAGCGCGGCATGAGCGCGAATAGTGCTTGCGCCGCCGCCGACAGGGAGCGACTCGATGGGCGGCGAGGTGAACGTCGGCGAGGTGCTGTTGGAGGTGTAGGTGGGCGTGTCCTACTGGATGTTAGTGGCTGTCTGCTGGGAACTGGGGGGTGGGAGGACTTACGGTGCTGCTGGGTGCGTAGGTGCTGGACGAGGGCGTGGTTGCGTATGTCATGGTTGTGTTGTGCACGGGGACCGAGTAAACGGGCGTGGTCTCGTAGACCGGGGGAACGTAGACGGCGGTGGTTGGCTCGTAGACTGTGGTAGACGGCTCGTACACGGGAGTAGAGGGCTCGTACACGGGGGTGGTCTCAGGCTCGTAGACGGGAGTGGTCTCGGGCACGTAAACGGGGGTGGTCTCGGGCTCGTAGACGGGAGTGGTGGTCTCGTAGACGGGAGTGGTCTCGGGCTCGTAGACGGGAGTAGTGGCCTCGTAGACGGGAGTGGTCTCGGGCTCGTAGACGGGAGTAGTGGCCTCGTAGACGGGAGTGGTCTCGGGCTCGTAGACGGGAGTAGTCTCGGGCACGTAAATGGGAGTGGTGGTCTCGTAGACGGGAGTAGTCTCAGGCTCGTACACGAGAGTGCTCTCATACACGGAAGTGGTCTCGCAGTCGGTGGTGGTGGTCTCATACGTGGAGGTGGTGGTCTCGCAGTCGGTGGTGGTGTCTGCAGGCGGGTAATACGACGGGTGGGTGGGTGCCGCGGTCGTGTACTCGGGGGTCTCTACGGCGTACTCTGGGACTTCCTACGAGGAATAGTCAGCTACCGTGCAAATGATATCGTCGCAATGCTCAGCACATACATCACGCTTGGACTTGTGGATGTCCTTGAGGTCCTTGAGGACGTCCGTGGGGACCTTGAGGACCTCCTTGTAGCTCTTGTAGGTCTTCTTCTGCACAAACAAAGGGCGATCAGATGTGATCTCGAAAAATGATAAAGACCGGACTTACGTTGTCAAGAGTGTGCATGACACCGTTCTTCAGCATGATGTCCGTCTGCGCGATCTTGTCTCCGTTGACACGGAAGCTGCCGTCCTTGTCCTTGGTGACCACGATCTTGGCGCCCGAGATGGCGGTGTAGGTGCGAGCCGAGAGGTAAGGAGAGTATTCGACAGTGTCAGCGACGACGTAGTCGAGAACGTTGCAGCTCTTTGTGGGGTTCTTGGGCGCAAAGATGGTGATGGAGGTGGTGTTGTCGATCGTGTCGACGACGCCCTGCTCCTTGGCGGCATCCAGGAAGTTCTCGGCGCCTACGGCACATGCGGTGTCGGAGAAGGTGAGGGGAATGGTGAACCAGCTGCGGGTTCCTGCGTTAGCGATCCGTCACGATTATCGGGGGGAAAAAGCGTGGAGAAACAAACCTCTCAACCTCGTAGATGATACCGTATTTGAACTTGACGACCTTTCCGGTGGACTTGACAGTCTTGCCGAGACCGACGGCGACCTCGACGTCCTGGCCGGAACCCTTGTTCACTGTGGCCTGTCCGATGCCGCAGCCGAGATTGACCACGCTCGGGTCCTCCAACCAGGACTGGCGAACACCGGTGGGGATGTCGGGCTCCTCCTCGTAGTAGCCGCGCTTCCTTGCCCGTCTCGGGGGGTTGCTCATCTGGTACGACCCGGCGAGGGATCGGGCCTGGCGACGGCGTCCGCCGCTGGTATCGAGCGGCGGCGCCTGGTTCTTCTCGGGGACGCCGACAGCCAGATCGGTGAAGTAGGAGTCGTCGCCGCTGGTCATGCGGTCCTGGATCTCGTCGCTGCTGAGGATGACTTCGGCGAAAGCGGTGTAGCCGAGCTGCCGGAAGGCGTCGGCGAACTCCTGGAGGGTGACGGACTGGGCAGCGGCGGGCGCCGCGCTGAGCAGGGCGAAGAGCGCCTGCGCGGCGAAGAACGAGTGTTGGAACTTCATGATTTGCGGGCGAGCTGTGACAGGAACCGAAGAAGCGAGTGCGTACTTTTGGAGGGGGGAGTGATGGCGATGAATGCAATCGTCCGTGCCGAGAGGGGGGCGGAAACTCGTACGGACTGGTGGGGGGATATAAGTACTTTACATACCTCACATACCTCACATACTCACGCACCCACACGGGGGGGGGGCACTGGCGGGATCCACTGCGGCGATGACCATTCGCGACAGCCGGGGCTGACAGAAGCGTACATATTCCCACATACGAATAAAAATAAAATACAAGGTGGGAGGATGATGATGATTTTCTGGAAGGGGAAGTACCTAACAGGACGAGGCAGTGCGAGCCAGAGCCCACGTATGCGGCGCAGAGACAGTCCGTTGACTGCAGTTCTTTTCTGCAGCTGCACGTTGACTTTCTGCAACTGCAACGAAAAACATATCGAGCACCGCCCGGCATTGAGCAGGCGGACAGGCATGCGTGGGCGAGCTGGGGATGTGGTGGATGTACTATTTACTATGGATAGCTAGCATTGGGGGGCGTACCTAGTCGGTCAACTAGTTGGATGACCAGCACGGCCATGTAGATATTCTGCAGCCTGCTAGTAGTTACTCTACTTACAAACCCATCACCAACTCGCGGACGTCGGCCGCAGAGCCTTGCTTTTTATCCATGCACGATACATACCTTGACTTGACTCTCCACGTAGTTGGACACGGACTGCCGTATAGTAGTGCGGGGAGGTACCCATCCATAGTACGATACCAACCAGCAGAACTCGCATAGATACTTGTCTCTGCCCGTGGTTCGTGGAGTGAGTCGTCAGTCGTGAGCCGCGAGTCGTGACGAGTCAGATGGAAGTGGAACAGCTTATTTTGGGAGTGCCTGTGCCCACTTCCCACTGCCCACTGCCAGTCTGCCAGCTAGAGCAGTCAGAAAAGAAACAGAATCGTCGCGGCCCCCACCGCCAGCAGCCGTAAAGAGCCGAAGCGGGACAGCTGGGAATCGAGAGAAAGAAAGAGAGAAAGACAAAGAATAATATGTAGATGCATTCCCAAGCAGTACATACCGGAGGCACCTCCTACCTGGTAAGTAATCATGTACTCCATGTACTTATCACAGCTGCTGTCAAACAACCGCGACACGCACTCCAGTCTCCAGATCCCAATCCCCGCCGCGAATCCGCGATGCGTGTTTCTCAAAATAGCCTCCAGTACCTACATCACCCAGTTGCTGTCGATTGGTCGCACTGGCGAGCCATTTGTTGCGTTTATTCCATGCACGCTATACCCATATTCGATAGTGCGCGACGACACCGCCACTTCCTACTGGTAGCCTGCCATGCATTTGTGGGAACGGGATCAATCAGCAGAATCATCGTTGCAGCAACAGCAGCAGCAGCAGCAGCAGCAGTAGACATCGTGTTCTATTCTCGGAAACAACCACTACCTAGAGTACTTGTAAGTTATGCATAGAAGTTTACCAGTTGGAATCTGGACGGATGCGACCGGTAGATGCAGTATTCGAGTCGTTGACTCTTTGGAGCTTGGAGGAGGTGTACTCTAATGTGCAGTCAACTGGAGAGCAACTCATCCGCAGAGATCCAGCTGATCGAGGCGAACAATAATACCCAAGTACGGTAATCAAGTAGAGTAAGAAGTAAGAAGTACTTAACTCGGTATCGCACTGCCGCCTAGGACCGTGGGACGCCCCGCCGCCCCGCCGCCCCGGCCCGCTAGGCGAACTGCAGGAGCTGGACGGCCCACCACCACCAGCAGCGACACCACCCACCACCCACCACCACCACCACCACCACCATCGTGAAAGTCACCGATCCAACACGATCAACAATCAACGATGGAGTGGTAACATGTATCCAACCATCCACTCATCCATCCAGCCTGGCATCCAGCCACCCAACGAGCACCCAAGTTCTAACTATACGTACTGATGTGTGTGTGCTCGAGCCAGCTGGCAGCTGCCACGGCTCCATCGCCTCCGTCGTCTCCGTCGGCTCGGTGCCGAGTCCCGGGCGTCGGGTGATGTCTATCACTAGTACATACTAGTACCGAAGCCGAAGGAGGGACAGAGGCGGAGAGAGAGACCGATGACTCCAGTGTCCATCCGACCCGAGCCGTACCGTACCGCGTGCCCCCGGTAGTATATAGTAAGTAGCTATCATAATTAGTACCGCAGCCTCAGCCTCTTTGGTCAACCGACGCGACAAACAGACAAATAGACAAATAGACAAGTCACAAACACCGTAATTCGTGAATCGTGAATCGTGAAGTGTGATGCCTAAATTGTAAACTCTGTACCTAAACATAGAGCTCTGCGGATCTTCGATCGGGTGGGTGGATTTGGAAACCACCGCGTGAGGGCTGGCGGGCCAATGTAGAGTGACTAGAGTAAAGCACATACTCAATACCAGGTATGGACAGAGTAGGTAGACCGGCGATGAGAGTGTACATGGCTATACTCCCCGCGCTGTCTCGACTCTCGAGGCTTCCCAGCTTCCCGTCATGACGCAGAAGTGCAAGAAGTTGCAGTCCCCCAATCCATCGTCGAAACAAAACACTGAAAGCACGTTGGATGTGATAGATGTGATCGATTAGCTATCGCACGGTATCGTATCGATAAGGTACCCACCCGTTCCTGCACCCGCGGGCGAGGCTACCAATCTACCAGGCTGCCAATTTACCAGGCTGCCAAACGATCACACCGGGACACCGCGTGCGTGCGTATGTGCGTGCGCGATGACAGCCGGTACCAACATAGGTACTTATATCTTGCTTACTCCGAGTGGTTATACCCAGTACCTCCGGTAGATACGGACAATCCCAGAATCCCAGAATCCCAGAATCCCAGAATATCAGATTCCCAGAAGCCGGATGACCTAAGCGGACGGACAGGGCGGACAGCCTGCACACCTGCATACAATGCGCAGGGCTGTGCCACACTTCCACGGTCGCGCAAAGTTCAAACACATGGACGCTGGCGAGCTAAGTTAGAACTTACTTCGTTCCGTTATTAGTTAACAAACGTAGGCAGTCTGGCCAGTGGCCACCGCATTCCCAGCCGCGCCTCCTCCACCCACCCACCCACCCCCCGACTGTCGCCGTGTCGCCGTGTTTCAACGTCAGGTTACCCCAAGTTCCAACTGGGCCCTCCACGACCGACCTACCGACCGGGGAAGGGAAAGCAAAGAGAAGGGAAAGGAACGCCAAGGAAAGGAAAGAAAGCCCCGCACCTCCCCTCCCCAAGGCGTGCGAATCGGAACAGGATGGTCCTGGACTCCTAGATATCCCGCATTGACGAACTCTTCTGCGTTCCGGCGGCCAATTGGCGATGAGATCGAGAGGCAGACAGTCGTTCTTTGCTCCGCAGGCCAGACCAGTTGAAGACGAGGTCCAGAGTGCTTCACTCCGCAGACCAGTGGAAGACGAGGTTTGGAGACAGTCGTCACGTAGGGTACCTAATCACTCATGTAGTTAGTTAGTTGGGTCTCGGTGTCGGTATGTAGAGTACGGTACCTACCCCCGGCCATGTCCTCACCTCACCTCACCGCTGCCAGTCCTGTGCCCCACCCACCCGACGTCTGACGAGCTCTGGTTCTGAACCGTACAGCGATCACCACATGTGTGTCTCTATGTGTCTGTCTGTGCGTGTGTGTCGTGTCGTGGCTGAAACAACCTCAGGCGATCCCGAGCGCGAGCTCAAGCTCGACGAAGCTCCAGCTCTCGGATTCACAGGCTGCACTGGAGTGGCCTTCGAGCATTCCTCCCATCTTCGCCGCCTCGATAAGCGCACCCGACCTCGCGCATAACTGCTCGAAACACAACTGCTCGAGAGCAGCCACTCGTCGAGACTCGAGCCACTCTCGGCCGGACAAACAACCATCTTGTGACCAGTAACAAACGCAGGACATCCGGACGCATCCCATCCCAACAACGCGGAGCAAGTGCTGCAACACGCCTCCTCCTTGTCCAGGCTCCAGCGCATGCAGAACACCAGGTGCAATCCAGTCGACGAGTCAAGTCCGCGGCTCCCTCAGTACTCGGATTTGCTGAGAAGGAAAAAAACTCGTCCCGACTACGCGATCATCCAATAATAACCTCGAGTCGGCACAGAAATGTAAGACACCTACCAGGTCAGCTTCCACGCAACTGGCCAACCCCCCAATCAGCTCGGTGCTTTCTGACGAAAATCTGCAGGCCTATCTTTCGTGTCTCGATACCACCGTGAGACGTGTACATGCCAACTGAGCCGCAACTCCTGTGTCTGCGCGCGAAAAAAGGTGTGCCCCCCAAGGCATTTGATTGTACATTCTGTTGATTGCGGGGTTGGATCGAAATGCATTTATAACGTTGCACCGCAACACCACCACCCACTGGCACCCGCAATGCCCACTGGCACCCGCATCCCATCCCAAATACAACAACCCGCCGGTTCAGCCTCTCTCCGCTGCGGATGGTAGATATCCCCTCTTGAGCCAACACGGAAAATAATAGCTCCTTCCTGCAAACAAACAAAAAAGACTCGAGAAAGTCCCCATCATATTGCCGGCCAACCGCGATGGATTCCATCGTCACCAACATCGATACCGAAGCCAAATATATTCTCGGCGTCGTGAAATGGTTCTACATGCCCACGACAGACGGGCGGCTCCTCCGCGCCGTTGCCGTGAAGTCGTCGGACGCCAGTATGTGGATCGCCGCATACACGTTGCTCCTGATCTTGATATTTGTCGGGATCGCTCGTCTGGTTAAAGATCTCGTGTGAGTAGTACCATGCATCGACGACCCCTTCGACGGCCGCGACCACTCGCGGAACGGTGCGCTAACGTAGCCTATGTACAGCGTCACCTTCTTCCCGCTCCGTGGAAACGGCAATCGCTATGCCATGCTAGTCGGGTACTACAACACGAACGATCCCGTCACCATCATCCTGCTAGCGGTGGCGTACTGCTACAAGACGTGCGTCTTCGTCGTCGGCGACGGCCGCGGCCGCATCGACTGGAACACCTTCTGGCTGGGGATCGGACTGATCTCGCTCTCGCTCGCACTGCTCGGGGCCAACGCCATAGGCGGTGTCCTCGTTCCGGGCAACCTCCGCCTCGGCCACGTCGCCCGAGTCAACCCCGAGAAGATATTCTCACCCCGGGTCGACGCCAACGCGACCACTCTCTACGAATACTGGCAGCGCTTCCAGAGCCCCACCGCGTTCCGCGCCGTGTCGGACTTGGTGCAGATGAAGGTCACCCTCAAGAATAGATATGTTATGAACTTCACCCCGATCGACCCGAATGGACCCGAGCCAGGCCTCAGACTGGATTACTCCTACGTCGTCACAGGCGTCGACTTTGGCTTCCAGAGGGCCCCCGGGTTGAAGTACACCGCCTCTGGCATCTGCAACACCCGGTACGATTGGTACGACGCCAGCTCGACTGAGGCCGAAGAAGTATACTTCCCTGTGGATTCGGACGGCGTACCTCTGAATCCGGAGGGTTTCTTCGTTAAGAATCAGACGACGGTCCCGACCGTTGAATTCTACGCCCCTCCGACCAACTCGAGCATACGCTCCTTCCTGATGATTCCGCACACGGCGAACCGCGAAAGCGAAACACGGAATCTCATCGATCCATGGTACCTAGCCCGGGACGTAGCGTTTCCGGACCAAGGGCGTATCCGATACAGAGTGGCACCACGCAGACCGGTCGTCTACTGCGAACAGGTGGACACGTACGAGTTCGAAGGCAAGAAGGTGGACAACGTTCTCGACCTGAACAAACTGTTTGAGGGGCCGCGATCGAAGCTGTCATCGTTCTGGTGGAAGCACATCCTGCCAGCGGGCGTGGGCGTCCCGGTGATCCAGCAGATCGGCAACAACCTGGGCGCGAACTCGCTCGCGTCGTCGATGCAATTCCTCGACTTCGACTCGTCCATCGACCTGTCCAAGGCCACTCTCCAGAGCGACCTGGAGCGCCTGGTGCTCGGCGCGCTCGTGTACACGCGCGAGCTGGTGCGGTCGACGACAATGACCACCGAGGAGCAGCGCGGGAACTACGTCAACGAGGCGCTGGTCAACAGCACCGACGGGCACGTGCCCGACGAGTACGCGGACTTTGTGATCTCTAGCCCGGAGGTCACCACTATGTCCGTATGGGTGCTCATCGTCACCCCGGCCATCTGCCTGTTCATCTGGACGTTCATCGCGCTCAAGGCGACCTTCCTATTTACCGAGCACTGGGGTAGCATCCGCAATGACAGCTGGCGGGGACGGTACGTGCAACGCACGATCCTGTTTTCAGCCGTCCAGCTCTACCGCCTCCTCGACGAAGAAGTCTCCGGCGAGCGCCGCTGGAAGGGCCGGCTATCATTCTACCCCTACGTCTCCGACGTCTCGCAGAAGTACATGCGGCGCTTCTCGGAATTCGAGGTGGTCCCCACCTCCGCGCGCAAATCCTCGCCCTCCCCCTCGCCCTCCCCCTCCCCCCCACCACAGACCTACGACGCCACGTCCAAATCCGGCACCCACGCGGAGATCCGCCCGGTTCCCGCATACGACCTCTCGCCCGGCGCCGAAGACGGCCGTGGCGGCGCCGGGGACTCCATGCGCCCTCTCGTCACGCCGTTCGTGCGCCCCGCGTTCGTGCCGCTGCATGAGCGGCGCAGCTCGGCGCCGATCTACGCGGCGGGGGCGGGGGGTAAGAGCGAGGGAGGGAAAGCGGCGTTCTCAGCGGATAGGAGAAGGCCGATCTCGGAGTATGCACCCTCCGCCGATAAGTATGAGCTTGTCATGACTAGGCATTGGAGGCCGAGTCTGAATGAGAGCGATATGATTCATTGGAGGCAGGTGCAGAATGAATAGGCTGTCTGATTGGTTTTTCGGTGTGCGGTGACGGGTCTGCCTTTTTTCAGATCATTTTTTTTAATGCGATTTTACGATACTACGACTTTCTTTTGGGATGTTTTGGGATGGGCTTTGGGTCGGTGTAGTTAGGAGTTTGGAGAGTTTTTTTGTTTGTTTCTTTGTATGATTTGATTTTCTTTGGGTGGACCTCTGGACTGTGATCACGGCGTCTTCGATGTGCTTTTTTTCTTCGTTTTTTTTCTCCGTTGATGTAGGAATGCGTTACCCAACAATCGTATCTGCTTCTTACATGGCTTACTCAGTTGCAGTTTCCAAGCTGTCTGTTTTTTTTTGGACGGAAGGAAGAAGGGAACTTGGAAAGATGTAGTTACGGAAGGATGTACTCTATTCTGGTAGCTTACGTGCGACGATACCTACCTTCTACCTACTTCTACCTACCTTCTACCTTCTACCTTCTATCTATAAAGTATCTACCGTATCTGACTATCTACCGTATCTGGGAAGTTCTGAGAAGTTCACCTTGAGAGTTGATGATGGCCTCCGTATCCGTGGCGGCGTGGCGGAGTCGCGGAGTTCTAGTTGCAGTTGTTTACTATTAGAGTAGAGAACCTAGAGTAGGTACTCGCGGTGTGTATGTATAGACGGTAGGAGGCGTAAAGTACTTCCGGATAGCGTGTTTCTGTCTGTTTCCGTTTCGTTTCGACGCCCGTGCACTCCCTCCCCCTTACATACTCTAGTGTCGGGCCAGTCCGGACTCCGTATTCACGAATAACCCCCTCACCTCCACCCCGTCACCACATCACGACGCCAGACCGCAACCAGCGCTGCCCCTCCCGCCCAACAGCACCACCCGCAGAGTTCCAAGACTTTCAAGACTGCGAAGATTTCCAAGGCTTCGAAGAGTTTCAAGACTTCCAGTTCCACCGCCACACCGCCGCACCGCCGCACCGCGGAAATGGGATGAGAGTCGGTCGGTCGGTCGGTCAATGCAGTCGGTCAGTTGGCTAGCGCAGCGATGAGCCTCCAAGACTCTCCACGCGGAGAGTCCTAGGAGAGATCGCCAGGGAAGAGAGAGGGAGCGCCAGAGGGATCGCCAGGGAGGGATCGCCGTAAATTGGTTAGCGTTGGATTGTCCAGGATTGTAAGGATGTGATGGGGTAAGGATGAATATGATGGGGTAAGAACGCTGTCTACAGACATCTACCGTAGAGTGCATACATACCGTACATATGTAGGATGGCGGTGGTGGTGGTGGTGGTGGACCATGGTGGGCCTGGAAGAAGGAAAGAAAGAAAGAGGAAGAGGGCCTGGAAGAAGGAAAGAAGGGAAATGGACGGTGCTGGCCACTGGTGGATTAACATCTCCTTGGTGTCGCGGGAATCGTGGAGATACCCTGCCCACCTGTGTACTGTACATGCTGGAATGCCTACACCAGCTACCTAGCAGCTCTACCAACCCAGTACCCAGCGGCGAGGCGATAGGTTAATTCGATACTAGACAGGCAGCACCCAGGTCGGCACGGCGTACGGCGCACTCTGCAGCCAGCAATGCCCACTGCCAACGGACGGTGGACGCGCAACCCGCAACCCGCAACCCGCAGCCCGCAACCCGCAGCCCGCAACCCGCAGCCCGCAACCCGCAACTCGCAACTCGCAAGTAATAGCAAGTACTGACGTAGGTACTGCTCTCCAGCATAACCCGCCAAAGCGAGACATCCCATCCCATCCAGCCCATCCAGCCGTCGTCGTCGCCGCGTCAAGGACTCAAAGAGCGGGGTCGGGTCCACTCGGCGTTGGCGTGCTCACCCCCCCCCCCCCCCCCCCCCCGACAAGCGTGCATGATGTGCTTCCCTTTCCACAATAATGCGCAGACGACGACGTGCACTCGGCGAGGTGTGCTCTGTGCTTTGTGGGGTCCGTTTGCAGCAGCAGCAGTAGCGATGCTATTTCTATAGCAGTCTCATCATTATTCATCTCGTATCTAGAAGCTGGGCTGTGGGCAGCGGGCGAGAGAGAGATCGGTTGCTCCCCACGGCCAAGGTTGGGGCCCTGGTGCGCGGTAGAAGCAAAAGCAGAGGCGGAAGCGGAAGCGGAAGCAAAAACAATGGCGATAAGCAGGCTTACCTACCTAGGCGTTTACTCCACGCCGAGTGGAAGCGGCCCCGGCAGCCCGTGAGGACCGGCAGCCAATGCGACGGCGAAATGCGAACTTGCTTTTTCCTCCTCCGCGCTTTCGTCCACAGCAAAAGCAAATCGCTAAAAGCACAGTGACGGGTCGGGAAGGTATGTATGTACGGTATGTTCGGATTCGACGATGGTGCGGCCGGACGGGGAGGGACAGCCTCTCTCTCTCTCTCTGTTTTTTTTGTTAGCCATCCACAGATTCTCAAGTACATGCGAGGGACTTCGATACGTATCGACTCGACCGACGCGATCGACATGGTTGGCCGCTCCCCAGCCCCTCCACTGCAGTTGGCCCCTAATCCCCAGTCCCAACAGCCAACCCCAGCCGTAGGCTTGATGCGAGCTCCAGTCTGCGAGGCTGTTACCTCCCAGTCTCCCCCGCCTAAGGCGGATTCTTTCGGTTCTCGGACGCGGTTCATGGGGCGTCGCCCGCTCAATCCAAGCCTTGGAGCCGCGAATCACCGGCTAAAAATAAAGTGGTGCCCCATCATCGATATCGATACCTCGCTTGCAGCCACCGGTAAACATCTCTCATACCAGGTAGAGGGTAGGTATCCCACCACGGCGTGAGAATTCTCGCAAAGAGCCGTGTGCTAGGCAGCAGTTCTACTTACCCAACTGCTGGTACAAATGAACGTACGTACGTGCTTTCTTTTTGTGTTTGATGCAGCGCAGTACTGGGTAGTATACACAGTGCGTGACAGCTGTCCATCGAAGGACTGAATCTGTGATTGCGCGTGCATCCAAGCCCCGCCCTGAATCCAGGAATCCTACCGGCGACTGGCGTCGATCCGCCGATTGGCGGGGTGTCTCGGGGATGTACCGTGGCGGTATAGGTTATCGCGGGGCCGGTCGCTGAATATGTACCTATATACTCACAAGTACCTAGGTAAGTAATTGCACCGAGCTGAGCTGAGCTGAACTGAACTGAGTCGGCCGTGTCAGGTATCATAGATTCATTGGTCGGCAGTGCAGGAGGAACATACATACCGTACATAATAGCTACCGCGCACCGGACGAATGCGCATTGCGAAGCGGGGTGGGGGAGTTGAGTGAGGGCGTGTGAGTAAATAAGCAAACAAGCAGGATGTATGCACAGTAATAGTTACCATTGCACAACGCGAGCGTGCTGCGTGGGACTGGTGCCGACTGCGACTGCGACTGCGGATGCGACTCGCGAGAACGCGCACTCCAGAACTATCTATATCCATCTTGGAAAGACTTGAATAGTTCCAAGTGCGCACTTGAAAGTGAATACCCAGCCCAGTGCCCACGAGTGACGAGTACTAAGGATGTGGAAAGCAGTATATATGGTAGCCTATAGGAAGTATCGGTATACTGGACGACTAGGATGCTAGGAGGGGCCGCACAGGCTGATGCCGTCGGTGGGGTACCGGTATGTACACATGTAGCTACCCACCTAGAGGTATGTACCCAGGTATGCCTAGTGGTCGTGTATCGTGTATTACCGGCGAGTGCATGTGGCAGTGTCAGCCGCCGATCCCGGATTCCCAGAAAGGCGGCCAATGTATGTGTGGACTGATCTTCTCTTGACGAACATCATTTCGCGGAGAAACAAATTTCCGTCCTTCCAGAGGCATGTCCTGGCGAACAAGGCACCAGTACATCAGTGAGGATGTGATCGCACTCGAGGTTGGTATGTACTCTACAGCTTAACTCCACATTTGTGGTCGGAAACGGGTATGCGGTACTTGGGTATGTACATACCTCATACTACATAGCAGCACCGTGGTTCGTAACGATCATGAAGCTCGTCCAGCTGTTAAGCGGGTCATACCGACCGAGTGCGGCCAAAAGTCCACGCTGCAATCTCCGGAGTTGTCTGTGCGCTGCAGCGGGTTTATTCCGTATGCGAGTGCGGGGGAGCGGTCCCTTCCACCACGCATCACTCGGTTTTCCATGCGGCGGTAAATTTTCCGGCACTCAAAAGACTCAACCATATGATCCGTACTGGGGTGTCGTGAGTGTAGCGAGTGCCGGTAATCCGTACGATTTGTTCGTACTCGAATCGAAGAACATGCGTTCCGGCTCCGAACTTTCGATGGCACGGCTGGAATCGACAACACCGAGTGCTGAAAGTTGAACGTTGAAAGTTGACGTTAATAGCCATGCGAGGCTGGTACTAGACCTTCTCCTACCATCTGCGATTGAATCTCGTCCGCCTCAGACTAGCCTTGAGCATTAACACATCTATCTATAAAACCCCACGCCCAACCACTTCTCTTCTTCTCCCCATCTTCTCTTCTTCTCTTCATCACACACATCGCAAGTTCACACAACTCTCTGCGCAAATTCCCAACGAAACATTCAAATCTCGAACGAATCTACCATCTACTATCACAAGTAAGCACCTAGATCCGTCTTATCACACAAGCTCACTCGCAACAATAAATGCTAACACAATATCTACCAGAGATGTCTGGGAACCAGCACAACCTGTGCCGGCGGGCCCCCGGCCTCGCTACCGCCGCGAACGCTGACCGCCCGGCCACCAAGGTAAGCACCAGCCCCCCGCACTCATATCCCGCGTACCGCATCAACCACAGCGCAAGGCCGTGGCCGGTGGAGACCGGGCTTGGGGGGGAGGGGCAGGAGGTGGAGAAGGGACGCCAGACGGAGGTGCAGGAGGGGGGAGACGCATCACCAGTTGGTGCCAGACGGTTCAGTCCCCGTCCGACGGTGGAGGACGGCCGTCCAAGTCACGTGATTATGGAGTGGAAGGAGAAGCCGGAATGGATTGCAACAGCAGAAGAAACTGTTGGTTCTGTCTGGAAGGAATTCTACAGAGGATACAGCACTGCACATCCCAGCCCTGCCATTGCGCCGCCTGAGACTACTGAAGGCGCATCCAACAGATCAAGCTCACTTGATAAGTGGAACCGCAAGCGCCCGCGGCGGCTCTGTGTCGTCGTCGACATGATGGAAAAGTTCCAGCTGGATCCCCCGCTACCAGGCGAGCAGATCGCCGGTGTTGTGGGTTACAGGCGTGCAAAGTTGTCAGAACCTCAGTGGAGAGATCTCGCTAGGATGGCACTTGACTAGGTACCTGACAATTCCGGCCATGAGCGCAGAGCCCGGACGTGTGTTCAGGGCTGCAAAAATCACCTTGTTGGACCGGAGGTGCCGTATGGGCGACGCCGCCATCGAAGCGCTGGAGTGTCTCAAGAGCTGGCGGCGAGATGGATTGATTGCGGGTAGTAGGGATGGTATCAAGGGAATTGAGGAACTGCTCAAGGCGCTTTGTGGGGAGGCTTGGAGTAGATAGTACAGCGATAGAAATGAAATGAAATAGCCAGTCCTGTCCACACTGTTGCTGTGAGAAGTAGCGTAAGTGTGCCGCTGGACGTCGCCGTCACTTCACGTCATGTCACTCCATCTACCGCCGGAGCGCGCACTTTATGGGCAGGCGGAATGGAGCGGAATTCATTCCAAGATCTAATGAGAGGTCAGAGGTGTGAGCCGGATCACACCTTTCCTTTGTGACTATGGCTCGGAACCCCCAAAACGCCCGGATTTTCACGCTCAAAGCTTCCCCCCCCCCCCCCCCCACATAATTTTAATACTAAAGCTCAATTGTCCATACTTGTACGTATGCTGGGTCGGTAACCACCATGGTGAATCACAAGTCATGATTCGCTTAATTCAATTTCCCATTTCCTATCTGTCTAATCTAATCAGGAACCAGGCATCTTGTGCACCGGCTCCCACTCCTTCTCCACCTGTTTCTCCTGCTCCTCCTCATCTCCACCCACCCCAATATTGACCGCAATGATCTTGACCGCCCTACTCTTCTTCAACGCACGAAACCGGTAGGACTTTTCCTGATTGGCGGCCTCGTATTTCCTCTCCAGATACATGCAGCGCTGGATCGCCCAGCGCAGCTGCTTCTGCCGCTACTTTAGCTCATACCGCAGCATCGCGTTCTCTGCCATCTCGATCCACTCGTCGATCGCGCTCTCGTCCACGAGGGACGAGAGCATGTGCTGTGACGGTACCGGCTCGGCCTCCGAATGACTGCAGGCGCTCGATGAGCGTGTCGAACATGGTGTCGTCGGCCTTGTCGGTGGTGGCGGTGGTGACGGTGGAGGTGGAGGTGGAGGTGGTGGTGGTGATCTTGATGATGGCGGCCTTTATAGTGGTGGCGGCGGCGGCAGTGTTCGCCTTCGGCTTCTTTAGCTGTGTCTTCTTGAGGATGCCTGCGGGCTGGGAAAGCTTGGGCGGCGAGGAGGGCGCCGTCTTAGTAGGTGGCTTGGGCGCCATGGTTGTTGTTATCGTTGTTGGTGTTATTCCTCACGTGTGTGGAGACTTTCGTGAAGTGTTCGGTAGCTGGATGGTGGGAAGGAAAGAAAAGGAAGGGAAGGGAAGAAAAGGGAAGACGGAAGTTGTGGGTTGGTAGAGAAAAATGAGCTCTGAGGTCAGAGTGGATGGCGGCTGCTGGAGCCATTCAGTCTTGCGAGAGTGGGATATTACTCCTCTTGCACATGCTTCCAATGCACCGCATCGCTCTCGTTCGGATTCGGCTTCCAACGCCTAGTCATGACCAGCTCGAACCTATCCTCGGAGGTGTTACTCTGCTGGATGGGGATGACCGTGGGTCTTACAAACGGCGTGACCAGTGGACGCATCGAATCGCGTCCTTCTTCGACACTTGGGGAGACATCATACGGGGGAACGTCGCGGATCTCGGACCGAGTCTCCGACTTGGAGGTGCCGTCACAAGTCTCCGGCGGCGGGGAGGGCGAAGGAGAGCCGTCAGACTTCGGCGCGGACGTGGGCACGGATTCCGAGTAGCGTCGCGTGTACTTCTCCGAGACGTCTGAGACGTAGGGGTGTGTGGAGAGACGACCCTTCCAGCGGCGCTCACCCGAGACTTCTTCGTCCAGGAGACGGTAGAGTTGGATGGCGGAGAATAGGATGGTGCGCTGCACGTAGCGGCCGCGCCAGCTATCGTTGCGGATACTGCCCCAGTACTCGGAAAAGAGGAAGGCTGCCCTGAACATAACGAAAGCCTAGATGAGGAGACATACGGCGGGGGTGATGATGAGGACGCGGACAGACATCGTGGTGACCCCTGGGCTCGATCCGATGATGTCGCCGTATTCGTCAGGGACCTTACCGTCAGTGCTGTTGGCGGTGGCTACGTTCATGTAGCCGGCGCGCCGATCTTTAGTCACTATAGTTGAGCGGACTACATCGTGGGTGTACACTAGCTCCCCGACGACTAGGCGCTCCAGATCGGACACGAGACTGGCTCGCGAGAGATCGATAGGGAAATCGGTGACCAGAAAGCTCATAGAAGAGGCGAGGGCATGCGCCCCCAAGCTGTCCCCTATTTGATGTATGGCTGGCACTGCAATAGCCTCTGGGATGATGTGTTTCCACCAGAACGCTGAAAGCTTCGAGTTGGGCCCGCCGAAGAGCTTGTGAAGATCGAGAACGTTGTCCACCTTCTAGCCTTCGAACTCGTACGTGCCGATCTGTTCGCAGTAGACGACCGGTCTGCCTGGTGCCACACTGTATCTGATACGCTCTTGGTCCGGAAACGCTACGTCCCGGGCTAGGTACCACGGATCAATGAGATTCCGTGTTTCGCTTTCGCGGTTTGTGGTTTGCGGAATAAGCACAAAGGGTCGTATGCTCGAATTCGTCGGAGGGGCGTAAAATTGAGCAGTTGGAACTGTTGTCTCATTCTTAACAAAAAAAAAGCACTCCGGGTCTAGAGGTAAATCGTCCGGATCCCTGGGGAAGTATAATTCTTCGTCAACAGTCGAGCTGTTGGCGTCGTACCAATCGTATCTGGTGTTGCACGTGCGGGTGACCGTGTATCTCAACCCGGGGGCCCTCTGTAAGCCAAATTCGAGGCCGGTGACCTCATAGGTGTAGTTGAATCTGAGCCTAGGCTCGGGTCCGTCCGGATCGATTGGAGTGGAGTTCATTCGGTACTTGCCCGTCAAGGCGAGCTTCGCCTGCACTGGGTCAACCATGGCGCGAAATGCTTTGGGGCTTTGGAATTGCTGCACGTATTCGTAGAGATTGGACGCGTTTGTTTCTGGGTGGGCGAGAATATGATATCGGGGTTCACTCTGGCGATATTGCCGATCCGTAGATTTCCAGGAACGAGCACACCCCCCATGGCGTTGGCAAGGAGTAGACCAAGAGAGAGTAAGATGAGCCCGGCGCCCAGCCAGAAAATGCTCCATTCCATGCGGCCGCGACCACCACCGGTCACGGAGGTGCAGATCTTCCAACAGTAGGCCGTAGCCAGCAGAATAGTCGTGACCAGATCGTTTGTGTTGTGGTATCCGACCAGCATGGCGTATCGATTTCCGTTTCCACGGAGGGGGAAGAAGGTAACACTGTATGCATGTTGGGGCACCAGCGAAGATGACAGCGGGGAGCGGATCCATACACCACATCTTTAACCAGGCGAGCGATCCCGGCGAAGATCAAAATCAGCAGCAACGTGTATGCGGCAATCCACTTGGCAGCCTCTGAGGATTCCACGGCGACGGCGCGGATAAGTTTCCCGTCTTTCGTGGGCATGTAGAACCATCTGGTGACGCCGAGCACAAACTTGATGTTGGGCGGTATGTCGAATTCGTTGATGGTATTCATCGCACTTGATGAGGTGACGGACTGCGCGTTCTGTGGCAGGAGGAGCTTTTATTTCCGCGTTCGGTCGAGAGGGTATATGCTTTCCGCTTCGGAGAGAGACTGAACTGGCGAGATGTGGTACGGGTTGTCAGGCTGGGGATGGGTACCGGTACATAGCACTAACTGCGGCCGGTGTTGCGGTATAACTTATATATGCAGTTCACTCTAACGTAGCCCCGCACTCAGCCGCTCGACGTATGTACAGCTCGATCCTGTCTCACCCACTCTCGACCGGACAATCGGTTTTGTGCTCAGAATCAAACGCAGAACACCTAGGCACTCCGCAATATCAGCGCAGAAACTCTCCACCGTATCCTTGAGCTCACGCACGGAGTGCGGCCAATCAGGTCCGGAGCTCAGTATGGAGACGCTTTAACCCTCCGTGGCTTCGGGAACATCCAATGGTAACCTCCACAGCAGCGCCGAAATGTAAGACAATCATCAGGTCAGTCTCATGCAGCCGGTATCACGGCCCTATCAGATAGCATATCTCGAGGAAAACCTGCAGGCGAAAAACTGATCCGCCTCTCACCATGAGTAGTGATCCTCGCTATCACCAGACACTTCCTTCATAGTGAGGGGGTATGTCTCAGATCGATGAGGAAGATGCAGCAAGTGAGGTGTCCGAGTGGGAGCTGAGGGAGCGGGAAGAGAGGGAGGTGCTGCGGCGGCTCGAGGAGGAGGAGGCTTCCGAGGGAGGCGACGGCGTGGTTTAGGGACTTGCGGAGGGGTACGGACGAGCCCAGGGAGCGGACGGTGTTTTTTCTTAGTGTTTTTTGTTTGGTGCGCTCTATCTTCATTTCTGAGATAGGCCGGGGCGGAGGGCGGGGAAAGCCACATCGGGCCGCTCGGTGAAAGTTGGGTTGGACAGTGGCATGGAAACGGGGGGAAGGGTGTACAGGTAGACATTGCCATGATCTAGACAGGTCGCATGCAATCAATGATTAAACAAGAAATATATCTCCGATCGTGTGTACTCGAAAACCCATCTAGCGGCGAAGAATAAATGTCCAAAAGCCGTTCGATTTGGGGGCGATCTCGAGTTCGCCCCGTGGATATTCCAGTTATGTGCCCGTACGCATGCTGAGCAGAACTCGAAGAGGACTCTCCAGTGGGAATTCCAGCTCGCAATGGTGGGAATGGACTGTGGCTCCTGAGCGTGCAAAGTTCCGTCTTCATTTCTGGACGGCCGTGGTCGTGGCTGATTGGTTTTTCGTTTTATTATGTTGTGGCATGGAGGACGCTTGTGCTAGGTACTTGATGCTGTCATGGCTTTAAACACACCCAATCCCACCCTCAGCCCCACCCAACAATCGCCACCTAATATTCTGAGGTTCCCTGATTTCCCAAGTGGTGCCCCACAACCCCCGCTTGGCCGGGAAGTGATCCGCGTGGATTCTCTGCTGGGAATGTGGAGACCGTGGGAATATAGACAACATCCCGAACACCTGGAGCCATACTCTGCCGACCGACTTATTCGGATCATGCTTGCGTTGACGTCTGAGGATTACTCAGGCACAGCGGGGTTTGGGCGGGACAGAACCCGATAACCAAGGAGGCCACGGGATACGTAGGGGCTGCAGGGCGTTCCGATTCCAGACGCTCCTTATTCTGCACCCCAAGTCCGGCCTCGGACCATCACTCAAAGCGGTGAATTCAAAGTTCATGCTGATGTTTGTCTTTGATCACGCTGAATATGCTATTGGCATGCTCCTCTATGTTGAGAATATGCTTATCGATGGCTTCACAAGAAATCGGACGACACCTGGGATTGTACTCCAGAGTAGATCTTTTCATCTGAATACTTTCGAGTTAACCGAGTACCAAGTGCACTCGTAGCAAAAAGACGCGAGGGGGCGTAGGTACCGTTCGAAGCGCCGCTTGTTTCCTCGGCGAAGGAGTCCAGCCTGGTGCATACGTCATCGCTCCGAGAATCGAACCAGCCGGTGTTGACTGTCACGTGTTTGGTTGATTGTACCTACATAGTTGGTCACTCGCTTGCTCACTATGTGTCACGTGATTGATCTTTCTACTTGGCCGACGTGTGGCTTGCTCTCTCTCTTGTTCGTCCGTGCGTGCTCTCCTATTAGGTTACTGAGATATCATGACATGCGCCTATGAAAGAACCCTATCCTCTCCACATAGCTGGATCCTCCCCTCATTACATCTCAGTCGAATATTGTCCTTCTTCATTCCCACCTATTCTTCAACCGCCGGCATCCTGGGCCCTGGCTCTGATAAACTCGACGTAGGTATTCCTTCCGTCCCCGGGATTCCACTATCCATATCTCATTACGCCTCCCAGGAGGACGCAACTCGCTCTTCGCCTTGCCCCGGTCGTATCGAGATCCCAGATCCGCTCCCGTGGTTTCCGTGTGCACAGCCGGCCACGTTGTGGAGCGCAAGCACGGCTCCCCTCAATGATGCGGGACTCGATCCCTTCCCTCTTCTGTTATACCTGTATGGTGCAGCCCCTCAGTATCGGGCTCCACTTTCATTCCGGGACGATGTGGTGACGTGCAGTTGTCGTCTGTGGCATCCCCCCCCCCCCTCCGGCGATTCACAGAATCCCACTCGACTACTGGACGGATTCACGGGTATTCCGACATGTTGCTGAGCGCCCTGCCGTAAGGTCATGTCGGCCTGCGTCCAGTCAGTGACGATGTACGGGCCAGAGGACTGGCGGAAAGAGGCGGACCAGGAGCAAGAGTGACGGTTGGAAGGGGTGATGACCTACAGAAGCTTATCAACCAGGAGGCCAAGGCGGTCACGGGTAAATTCAAGACCACCAACCAGGACACCTTCGTACTAGAGCCAGGACTGAGACCGGCAGCAGCACAACTCAACAACCGGGACAGACGCTTCGACCTCAGACTCAAACGCTCCAGTAGTTAGTCAGTTGAAATGAGAACACTGGTTTAAACAGTTCAGTTCTGGTTGATTTTGTTCCCGGCTCAGTTGGGAACAGAGGCTGTCAGTTCCCAGTTGGTTTAAGTATGTCTGGCATTTATTCCCGGGAAAACTGGCAGAACTGTCAGTTCAGCGGATGAACTGCCAGTTCAACCAGGGCAGCCAAAGTGGCCGAGATAGGTTTCCCATGGTCACGGAAAGAGCGATAGAAGATGTACATTACTAGATTTGAATTACTACTCTCATGCTCCCTACCCATGGGAGCACGGCGATTGAACCTCTTGATCGCGCAGAATCAATTACGGTTGCTGACTAAACATGCACCCGAGTCAATCTGAGCTAATCAGGATTATTGACTTGGGAAGCGCCCGGGTCAATTACGTTTGTTGACTAAACATGTCCCGAAGTCAATCTGAGTCAATCACGATTATTGACTCGTGATGGCACCCAGTGAACTACGGAGATCGATACTGTGGGCTTAGATACTCTTCAGAGCTTTAACACTATCGGTACCTAGGGAATGCCGATGATTAGTTAGAATCATCTTGCACTCGGAGAACAGCCGACATGGCTAGAATCGACAGAATTTCAATGGCCATTCGGTTGAGGTTAGGAAACCGTCGTTGCTAACGCGGTTCCAGCCACCATTCGAACATTCCTCTCACCGGGCAATGATTAATAGTCCTGGAGCTCGTCAACCGGGGCAGCGTGCTCTATATTTCCCAGCTAGTAGGTGGTGGGTTAATAGTCAGTTCGCCGGTGGGATGGTGGTGGCGGCCGGTTTCGCCCTCGATCTTAAGCTTCACTGAACTGTTGGGCCAAGCAGTTTTCCCAGTTCAAAACCTGCCAGTTGGTTCGGTTTGCCAGTTGGTTCAGTTCACTATCCCCCAACAGTTGGTTGGTCCGGGAACACCCCTGGTTTATTCCCAGTTCGAACTGTTGGAGGGTCTGCTCAGACTTCTCAGCCTCCCGAAAGGAGACCAGGCTAGAAGTACGCCACCCAGACAAGGAATAACATTGTTACCCTCCGCCGAAGGGAGCCCGAGATCACCATTCAAACCGGATGGTGCGCGGCACATAAACCTCAAAGGCGTCACTGGGTTGAAGGAGAAGGCGGACGAATGTGCGACACCACCACCACTACCGCGTCAACTTGGATATTGATTTAAAGATTTAAAAGAACAATTGCAAAACTCAAGGAACTATTTTCAAGAAACGCCAACTTTGTATCTCCCCCTCATCCCCTCGGGTTTGCCCCCCAATTGGCCCCTCCCTCCTCCCCGACGCTTCCTAGTCCCAGTCCAGTTGTCTGTAAAGAGCCCACTGTATCAGATGCATGTCCCTCATCGCGTTCAGTGGTAGTTGCTCGGTGCTACATACCTGGTAACTATTTATGTGGCTACCGCCAGCAAAGGGGCGGAGCCGCGGTCCATCGATGATTATATCAGTACCAGCGCTCGGCGGGAAATGATTCCGCCCGATGGCACGATATGTGTGATGTCCGGCTACGCGCGCGGGGGGGGGGGGGGGGGGGGGGTGCATCATGAGATGCCGGCTCCAAACCCCACCTAAGAATATTTTCGCCTCCCTCATCCACTCGGTTTACCGCCTATGTTGGCAACGGCCAGTTCAGTTCGCCGCAAGATGTTCATTCGTCAGGTTGTTGACGATGAATGCGGTAGAGTCAGCTTTGGTGGCTGGAGTGGTTGCTCCTGCATGGCCATAGCCATCCATCGCCGGGTCCACCAATGACAGCTGTTTGTCTGAATAGTGGTCCTCTTCCACGTCCTCTTCCCCATACGATTCTTCTTCAGCTGTAACGGATTCGGACTTCCAGTCCGGTCCCGTTGCCTGTAAAGAGCCCACTGTATTAGCTGCATGTCCCTCGTCGCGTTCGGTGGTAGCAGTTGGTGGCCTGCCTGGTAAATTTACCCATGGGAAGGTGTTCCCGCCCAGCACGGGATCCGCCGTCGAGATCTCGGCCTCCGCGGCTGCCTCACGCTGGGCATTCCCCTCCCTCCAGCCAACATTTCCCTTCTCAAGGGAAACCAGGGGCTCGTGGCTCCTTGGGTCTAAAAATACCTCGTCGACTTCACTTGGTACCTGCCAATCTACTGACTGGTTGGGCTTCGTTATTCCCGTCTTCCGCAGGCACCGCCGGTGCCAGGGTGGGGATAGCCCGATCGGGCGAGAATCGCGAAAGTCAGCGTGTTGGGCCGGGCCGGGTAAGGGGTCCTTTGGACGCAATATCCTCTAGGACGTCGCACTTCTTCTACAGAAATGGAAGAATCGTGTGCCACTTCTCGAAGAAAAGGTTGAACAGCACTTTCGTCAACTCCCGAGTCCGGAGAAGGAAGCCGGCGCCCAGGGCCATCATCCGACAGCTCCGGCATCTCATCCGTGCCCCCAGGCAAACCGAGCGTCACAGCGAGGACCTGATGGTTGGTTAGCCACATATAAAGCCGCGGCAGTGATACGGAGTGGCAACTTACGTCTCCGAAGGGATCTATATCGGATATAACTGCCCTCATGGGGCAGGCCAGTGGCCGCTGGGTGGATTGAAGGTAGACTCCTACCGAGGGGTTTGTCGGGCGTTGATATTGAGGTTGATGTATGTGATGGAGAGAGAGAGAGATAGGAGAGGGGAGGTGGGAAAGAGGAGCTATTTATGTGAGAGCGGGGGGGCTAGGTGCGGCCTAGTGCGGGCGGGGTTGAGCCCGCATTCCCGCGTCCCCGCAACCCCGCATTCCCGCACACGCTGAGGAACTAGGCACCTGTACACACCGGGGTGGAAGGCAGGGCGACCACCGGCAACCATTGAGAACCTCCGCCTTTGGAACATCCATGATATCCAGGGATGCCTTATTGCCCATCGCTGCAGTCGGGACTAGGTATCTCCTAGGTTGTATTATATAAGTAATGCCGACCACAGCGGCCCGGCCCAGAATCTTCGCCGTCAAAGTTCAAACTCCTCAGCCTCAAAGCCCCCCGAAAGGAAACCGGGCGAGGCTGGCAGCGCGATCGGCAAACGCACGGTGAACCGTGACCTTCCTGCGCTGATCGGGCTGGTCAGAGGTGACGGCGGTAATACTCGTAGATAAAGCGGAAGCACCAGAATGCACGGTCTCCCCATGGACGAAGAGCAAAAAACCAAGACTCGCGCAGAAGCTGAAGGTCCCCCTCGCTAGCCCCCTTAGAACTACGGTTTTGCGGATGGTTCTTTTGCCAACGCCCTCCAGGCCGGAGGCGGGATCGAGGGAGAGCACACACAGAAGGAACAGAAGATATGGAGGTTGATCGTCTATTCCGTAGATGATAAGAGACAAAGAAGAAGAAGAAGAAGGAGCAGACGACTAAGGAGCAGATAACACCGCTGGACGCGCCAACGTTGATGCTGCCTAATAAGCCATTCGCTTCCTCCCTTCGACAAGTCCTCCTCTCGCTAATAGGTCCTCTATTGCCCCGTAGGGCCGCCAAAACGGTATTGATGTTCACCGGTGGATTTCGGATGGATTCTGGTGAGATGGGATATGCGGTCCCGTGGCAAAACTGCTCAAAGTCCGCATAGGCTAACTATGTCGGTAGTGACTACCAAGAGGCCTGCATGATGTGGAGTGCGCGGTCACCGCACGGGCACGTGCACCAGAAGCGGCCACCAGCAGAAGGCACACTCTCTTAGCAGGGTCACCATCTACAAACCAGAATCATGAACGAGTGCGGTAGATACGGTAGAGTACCTACCTGATCATAGAGGTAGAAACTTTATGGTATACCTATACATGCAGAACCGGAACCAAAGAAATGCGGTACCATTGTTTTGTTTGTTCCATCATCATTGCATTCGATCTTAGTAGATTATGGCAGATTACATGAGTATATATCCGCCAACTTGGAGACTGATCTAAAAGAATAAACACAGAACTGAAGGAACTCTCTTTCCACCGAACACCAACTCTTTTGGTCCCCCCCCCTCACACCCTTGATTTACCCTTGCCACCCTTGCCGCCCCGAAGCTTCCTCGTTCTGCTGTCTGAATGGAGCCCAATGTATTAGATGCATATCCCTCGTCGCGTTTGGTGGTAGTTGGTCGGTGCTACATACCTGGTAACCAGTCACCGCATCATGTAGAAGCCGGCGGAATTCTGAAGATCTTCCTCTTCAATTTCATGCTCGTCTCTGCGGTGGGTTCCGTGACCACTTCTTCAGCATCCATGACGCTGACAATGCATTGGATAATGCGATTGATGTTCTCTTGATCCAACCGCGAATCGTCGACATCGATCGCCTCGTCGCTTCCCATGACGTCGTTCCCCACTAGCAGATAGTTCCTCATGCGCTCTGTATCCCCCACGCAAAGGGCAAAGAAACCGTCCTCCGTAGATAATGACATCGGTGCCGGCGCTCGGGGGGAACTAATTCTGCCCGATGGCACGATGTGTGCCATGCCCTAGTTGACGGGCGGGGAGGGGAGGAGAAGGCATCAATAGATGGATGCTATTTCCTTCGTGACATTCTGAACAAAACGTCAGCTCCCTTCTTTTATCGTGTGGGAAACAAATCATCAGGGAGTATGACTTTTCTTGCCTTCCATGGCATTCAACCAGATAGTAACGAGAATTGGCTCGGGTTAGAGCCGTACTCGTAAACAAATCTGGAAGCAAGGTAGGCAACTCCCAAAGATTGGTTTGTCTTCGGAGTACCTAGCGAACAAAGTTACAAACGGCGTTCGCTTCCATCGACGATCCTCCAGAGGCCCTGCCTTGAGATAGGTAGTTGTCTGGAACCCTCTCAAGGATGGTGTCAAGGCCGATGATCGATCTGCCATGCTCAAAGCCCAATGTACCTATTAGATGCATATCCCTCATCGCGATCGGTGGTCGTCGGTGCGGTGCTACATACCAGGTAACGGCCAGCAAAGGGTGGAGCGGCGGTTAGCCACCACCGCCATAGCCGCCACCGCCACCACCGGCACCCTACTACTCGGGGGGAAATAATTCCGCCCCGAAAGGTGCAACATTGGTGATGTTCTTGACCGCCGCGGCCGCGGTGGCGGCGTATGCCCGCATATATAGGGCGTGTTTGTTTGCGGCTGGGGTGGGGCCCATCAAGGGGTTTGTGGGGTTTTCGTTTCGAGGAGAGTAGATATGGACGTGGGAAGCCGAAGATTTGAAAGCGGGGTTTATCGAGTGTTGATATTGAGGATGTGTGTGATGAGAATAGAGAGAGAGAAGAGAAGAGGAGAGGAGAGGGGGGAGAGGAGCAATTTATAAGAAAGCAGGGCGGCCTAGTGCGGTGTGGTGCGGGCAGTATTGAGACCGCATCCCCACATCCCCGCACACACCGAGGAACTAGGCACCAGTACACGCTGCGGCGGAAGACAGGACGACTCTGTCGTGATGTATGTAGTACTCACGTATCCTCGCCCACGCTGCCTGTAACTATCGCCGTACGGGCGCACTCGTGATTTTGGTACAAAGATGTAGGTATGCCTTCTGGCATTTGTAGGGAGTAGGTATGTAGAGTATGTAGCTTTCTTGCTTCATCCCGAGTCATGTATGATACCTACCACTACTCTCTAGATAATAGAAACGATACCAACTTTCCCAAACACATTAAAGAATTCCATACATGATACCGATTGGAGTAAACACACCGAAGTGCCGCGGGCCCATGGTAATTGGCCACAAAAAGGCGCCCATGGTAATTGGCCAAAAAAAAAAGCCTATGTGGTTATGGTCGAGCGGACTACTTCGTGGGTATAGTACTTAGCACCCGGTCGATGTGCGAACGCCAACAAGAGTACCGTAGTGGGATCAATCTTCTGTGATATTGTGTGATGCACCCCCCCTTCGTGGTGCACAGTTGTTGGCGCAGTACCGACGGGACGATCATTGAGCAGCACTCGCCCGCGGCGGAGTACTAATGGATTACCTAATCGTGAATGACCAACGGCCATAGCACCGTGCGTGTTCGGCTCTAGCGGGAGACAGAGAGACGAGGACGCCTCCATACCGAACCCGTCGGGACTCCGCCATATCCTCTATGGGATATCCATGTAAATGCGAGTACCTGCTTATGATCTCAGACCAACAAACCAAACCAAACAAGACAAAAAAAACCAAACCAAACCAAATCTACCTACGGAGCGTCAATTTCTACTATAGAGTACAGTACAATACAGTCAGTTCGTACAGTCAATTTGTACAGCCAATTTGTACAGTCCAGCCAGGTAATCTGACAAGCGACCAGAAAGCTATGTCCCTGTCCGTGTCCGTGTTCGTGTCCAGGCTCCAGGCTCCAGGCTCTAGCTCCAGGCATTACCCATGCCCATACGATACGATACGATACCCCCGATACTATACGATACGATACCCAAGTTCCAAGTTCCAACGCAACCCTCGATGGACCCGCCATCTCCCTCCCTCCATCCATCCCTCCATGATCCATCCACAATATCTACCACCCCCTAACTCTGCCCCCTCACCGGCCCCCTCCACGTCCCATTCCCCTCGACGACCCCAGCACGGGTATAATCCATGGTCCTTCCGCTCCTCGTCAACCACGCCATCCTAACATAGCTCCTTTCCCCCTGTCGTCTCTGATACGTGAACTCCCTCTTCTCCCCGCCCTCACCCTCGCCGCCCTCCACATCCCCGCCATCCCCGCCATCCCCGCCATCCCCGCCATCCCCGCCATCCCCACCATCCCCCTCCCCACCCTCGCCCATCCGCCACTGAAACCGCTCGACATCATTAACGAGCACACTCACTCCAGTAACGCCGTACTGTCCACCATCCGTAAGTCCCTCCGGCGGGGTCGGGAGGCCGAGAGTGACATTCCACTGTGTAACCTCCGGCGCAGTGATATTCGGCACACTGGAGTAATACAGTCCATCGCCGATGAGGCTTTCCGGTGTCTCCACGACGCCGGCGAAACCCCAGCGGGCGACACCGTTGATGAACAATCCGACCAGGATCCCCTGGTACAGGAGGCTAGGGCGCGTGGGCAGGCTGCAGCCTGGGAGTAGGAGCAGTGCGAGGATGTAGTGGTGGATCCGCAGGCTGGTGCCCGGGATGGCAGCGAGGAGGCCGAGGGACGCGCCGATGGAGGCGTACAGGCCTGCCATTGAAGGGAGTCGTCCGCACAGGCGCAAGTAGTAGACTTGCCCCAAGATGAGAAGGATGAGCACGACGATGATGATTGCGAGCGCGGTTTTTGCGCCGGGCTGCTGGTTCAGGTCACGGGCGGTCAGGCGGGAGATCGGAATGAGCTTGTCGAAGGTGATGTTTGTGAGCGCGCCGACCCACAGCCCCGCGAGGTAGAGGACGGAGCGCTCGACGGCCGGCGTGCGCTTGTGCGAGCGCTTGAGTATGTACAGCCATATGAAGTGGGCGACGAAGATTGCGGGGAGGAAGCCGGCGAGCGCGCGGCTGACGATGGCGTACGGGTTGTTGAGGTATGGCGGGTCGCTGGCGAGCGCCACGTGGAAGAACACGCCGACGAAGGTGGCGTAGAACGGGATCGCGGGGACGGGCGAGATCACGGAGATAGCCGTCGTGAACGGGATCGACACGCCGAAGAGGTGCCACCGCAGGTCTTTGCACGCCATGAAGCTCACCCCGGAGGCGAACGTGTACGAGCTGGGGAACGTCGCGTCGAAGCCGATGCTCTCTATCCCGTTCCGCTTCGTCGACGGGAATGAGGACGCCTCACCCGTCCGCACCAGTACTCCGCAGCCGCCGTAGTGCGACGGGAACACGCCCGCGTGCACCGCGGATGGACAGATGAAGCTGTCGGCGCGGTAAGTTCCGTAGGTGCCGTCGTCGTTCCCGCCGCCGACCACGAACGTGCGGTACGCCACCACCTGGTCCCCGACCGCCCGCGGATTCAGCACCTGCCCACCGGACACACAATCCGACGGACAGCGGAACGCGAAAGAACTATTTGAAAACGGCAGACAAGCCTCGCCGTCGAGGCCGCAGAGGTTGTTCTTAGCCCTGTTCTACGTTAGCCCACCAGTGCACACCCACCACCCCGCTACCACCACCCCGCTACCCCACCACCACCCCCCCAGCTATCTTGACATACCACAACGAAGCCCCACACCCGAGATGCATGGGCACCACGCCCTCGACCGTATCCGCAAAGCGGGAGTAATGCACGACCACACCAAACAGGAGCGTCCACACCAGCAGGAACGCCGTGAGCGCCGCGAGCTGGGCCCTTCTCCTCTTCAGCGTCCGCTGGAACGTCCGCGCCGGCCACGCCTGCACCCGTGGAAACAGCGGCCGGAACGCGATGTCTACCGCCGGCGTCGGCCCGCGCAGCCACGATATCGTCGCAAGGAAGTAGCGGGTGTACCACGCGGGCGAGGGCGCGGCCGCGGTCGTCGGTGGCTGGTGTGGGTGTGTAAGCGGCAGTGTTGATGAGGCGGCTGATACGCCGCCGGAGTCGGTGTCGGATGCGGGAGGCGTGAAGGCGCCCGAGGCGCTGGTGCTGGGCGGCATGCGGATGGCGTGGGCGTGCCGGGACGGGACGTAGTGCTCGCTAGGTACTATAGTCTATAGGTAACTATCCGGTGTGCGGAAACGGGCGCGGAAACGGGCGCGGAAACGGGCGTGGAGAACGGTCGGTGATGAAACGAAACGACAGAAGTGGGGCGGGAGAGCGAAGTTCCGGCCGCCGAGGAAGTGTGCTGATCTGCTGGGCCCTGCGCTGTCCTGTGCGGTGCTGGCTGTGCTCGCTGTGCTGTGCTGTCAGCAGCGTTTGTAAGCGCACGCGGCCCTGGCTTTGGGGGTTTGGCTTTGGCTTTTGGCTTTTGGCTTTTGTCTGCCCGGTGCCTGCCTGCGGCCTGCCCTCTGCGGTTAATTCGTGAGCCAAGCTGGAGTACATAACTTACATACCTCATGCCTCATGCCTCATGCCTACCGGTAGGTACTCGTACATACCACATACCGAAGCTCGAACAAAGGGACCACCTGGAATCATCACCATCGACCATTGGCCGTGAGTCCGTGAGTCATGATTCATTTGCAGCTTCAGCTGCACAGTGACGATGTGATTTCGGAGTATCGGAGTTAAAGGTTGAAGGTTCTGGGGTCTGGAGTCTGGAGTCTGGAGTCTGGAGTCTGGAACTCGCATGCCTACTCGCAACTCTACCGATTCATAGGTACTATATATTGCGCACGTTCGAATGTAAAAATGTAAAGAATAGACGCCACGATCCATGCAAAGTCCTTAGATATCGCGTGCCGTAAACAGGGCTGAGACCGTGGACGTTTGGTACTCTTCGTAATTTGGAAGGATGCCGGGTGAGCGTTGTGGGAGGCGGAGCGACGATGCGGCCTAGTAGAGTAGCGACAGGCGGCGAGAGATACGGAACGTCGGACACCAACCGGAGCGAGATTCGAGGCCGCAACACGGACTGCGTTGCCACGATCCAGCTATGTAGAATAAATCGACGCCGCAATCGAGATTCGAGACTGTTCCGGACTCCGGAGTCCGGCCTGGGTACCTGTACCTGTACCTGTACCTCAACCTGTGCCTGTGCCTGTAACGTAGACAGCAGACAGCCGCGCGTTCATGGTGCTTTGAACAGCCTTACCCAGAGTAGGTACATGGTGGGGCTGGTGCTTTAATAGTACTCAACAACTCTGGCTGTTGAGCTCGACCTCAAGTGTAGCGTGTTCCCACTCCACTTCTCGAGATTCCGCAGATGCAATACTTCTTCGTTGCTTGAACTACAGTATATTGTGCCCAAAGTCATCACGTCGACAAGTTCCCCATCCTGTAACCTGTAACCTGTAACCCGTAACCTGTAACCTGTCATCGAGTATCCATAGTATCTATAGTAGGTACCAGTACACGACACTGTAGGCACCGCCGCACCATGGCATCACATCAGCCACACCACCGGTCACCAGCACATCAAGCAAGCACATCAAAGTAGGTAGAGCAGGGATAAATCCTATTCTCCGCCAAAAGCAAAAAAAAGATATGTACAGCCGCCGTATATTTACTCTCCCTTTCTCTCTCTCTCTCTCTCTCCTTCTCGCTTCTTCCCCATTTACCAGCTCAATTACCCTCCACTCTACTCCACTTCAGCCAAGGGCCAAAGAAAGACCAAAGAAACGAAAAAAATGAGCATGAAAAAAGTAAACCGAAACCGAAACCATCGCAACCCCTCTATACCCAGTGGCAAGCCAAAGGCAAGCAATCATAAAACGTCACGTCACACGCCTTCACACCCAAAGAAGTCCAAGTGTAAAGTCTAAAGCCCCGCGTCCTCCTTCCTGATAGCGCCAACATCGATCATGTTCTGGACCTCGTTAGGTCTAGGCTTGAGCTGATCCTTGGCGAGGGGCTTAACGCCGAGACCGTTGCGGTTGCGGAAGAAGACTACATCCGACGCCTCGCCGGTAGTTCCCTCGCTCTCCTCGACCCACTGGCACCAGCGGGCCGACTTCCAGATGGCCTTGATGAAGCCGAGGGTGCCGCCCTCGACGTCGGCGCGGTAGTGCTTGCCCATGACGGGCTTGATGGCCTCCGACGCCTCGTCGGCGTGGTAGAACGGGATCAGCGGGATGAAGTGGTGGAGCACGTGTGTCTCGACGATGCCGTGCATCAGGTGGCGGCCGATGAAGCCGAATTCGCGGTCGATGGTCGCGGCGGCGCCGCGGCAGTAGTTCCAGGCCTCGGGGTAGTAGTGCGGCAGCGACGGGTCGGTGTGCTGCAGGAAGGTGATGGCAACCAGCCAGTGGTTGACCCAGAGGTAGGGGATTCCGTACCAGAGAGCGATGTTGGCGGCACCCCACTTCTGGCAGGCCAGGTAGAGGACGTAGCCGGTGAGGGCGACACCGATGTCGGAGAGGATGATCAGCTTGCCGTCCTTGGCCTCGTAGAGGGGCGAGCGGGGGTCGAAGTGGCTGACGCCTCCGAAGTAGCCGTTGCGCTTTCCGACACCGCGGCCCTCCTTCTGGCGCTGGTGGTAGTTGTGGCCGGTGACGTTGGTGAAGAGGTACATCAGCCAGCCGAGAAGCTGCTGAGCGATGGTGTGGATGAGGGTAGCGATCGGAGTCTCTTCCGTCAGCTCGGCGATATCGTGGGCGATGCCGCCGGCGTAGCGACGGGCGTACTCGAGGCGGGACTTGGGCACGAAGACCATGTCCTTCTCGAGGTTACCGGTAGCCTTGTGGTGCTTTCCGTGCGAGATCTTCCAGGAGAAGTAGGGCACGAGCAGCGACGAGTGGAGGACCCAGCCGACAGTGTCGTTGACGATCTTGGACTCCGAGAAGGCCTGGTGACCACACTCGTGGGCCAGCACCCACACTCCGGTTCCAAACAGGCCCTGCACGAAACCGTAAACACCCCAGGCGGCGGCACGAGCAATCAACGGGGCACCCTCGAGAGCGGGCATGATGTGCCAGTTGAAGGCGTAGAAGTTGGCCGAGATGTAGGCGAGATCACGGGCGACGTAGGCCAGTCCTTTCAGGGCTGACCGCTGGAAGCAGTGCTTGGGGATAGCATCACGGATCTGCTTGATGGTGAAGTCGGGCATCTCGAACGTGTTGCCGTAGGTGTCGACCATGGGCTTGCCCGGCTTCTCGTCTCCACCCATCGACGAGAGCGAAGTCGACGAGGACGACATCGAGGGGGAAACCGATGCCGATGTGGATGCGGAGAGGGGAGTGGAAGCAGTCGAAATGGAGCCGCTGCGGCGAGCACGAGACCGGGTCATAGGGGATTCCATTGTGCAAGAGTCTAGAGATAGCAGAGTCGAGGTCAGTCAGGCCGTTTGCATTCACGGAGGGACCTGAGAGAGACAAACCTAACGGTGCCAGCAGTTAGAAAGGAGAGTCAACTGAATGGTTCCGATCCAAACGAGGGTGTTTCTGAAGCTGGAGCAGCGTCGGGGGTTCTGTTGAAGAGAGGGAGGTAGGGGGGAGGGGGGAGGTTGATGGTTGTGCGGGAGAATGGAGAGGGGAGAGGAGAGCGAGCGGAGCGGGAGAGCTTAAAGTTATGAACAGATATCTGTGAAGGGGACGAATCTGGGGGGCACGCTATTGATTTTTTTTGCGGGTGCTAGCAAAGCAAGGGGAGCGAATTACAAGGCAGCGATTGACAGCCGGCAGGGCGATATCAGCAGAAGGAGCATAGCACGCAGCGGGCACAGTCGACAACCGACCCTGGGATGGAGGGGTGGATGGATGGATCTTGGACGAGTGGCCAGACCAGCGACCCGGCCCCAAAAGAAAGGAGGAGGCGACAAAGATGAAGTTCGACCCGACGGGGGTGAGAGACTTTTTCTCTTCAGCCAGCACAGCTGGAGGCGGCGGCGACGTCGAAGACACACGGGCCAATCGAGCAATTGGCCAACCAGCCGATGATGCAGGGCCGCCAGCCTATCGCCGCCCGCCCGCCCTCGGTGGTCTCTCCCTGCTCCTTATCCACCGTATCGCTCTCCGCATCGAGATATCTCCATCTTTTAAGCCCCAATTCGAAGGACATTCCCAGACCGGGTCAAGTGTGAACGGGCGTACGAGGGACAGTTGGGACGAGCGCGATGTTGCGGGCTTGTCCTGAACGGATTGAGAAATACACAGAGAAAAAACTCAAAAGCCCCTAGCCCATTGACCGTCGTCGGCCCCAGGAGCGTTTAACCCTGTTTCCGGCGACGCAGGGCCCAAGCGAGGCCCCTGTTGCAAGGATGGGTGTTGCGACCATTCCCATCGACGCAGAAAAGGAAAAAAAAAGAAAGCAAAAAAAAAAGGGAAAGCAACCAGGCCCTAGCACGCATAGCACGAGGCAGCGGGAAGGAGGGAGGAAGAAAAATTGTTGGGAAGCTCGGCAAACGTGCGACCAACTGGACCCTCAACCATTTCGAGCCAACAAGAGCCAAGACCAGACAAGACAGCGACAGCGACAGCAACGGATGCCGGTGCGAACCCGATGAAAAACATGCTCGACTGCATACATGCGACCGCGTCTACTTGAGTACTCAACCGGCACCGCACCACCGCTCAGCTCATGTCAGGAGACGGCGGGGGCGCGGGGGCGCGGAAAACGGCAGGAGCCAGGCCGAGGCGGCGCGGAGAAGGAGCTGTCGTGCCGGTGGATGGTGGAACTCCACCACCACCACCCCCATCCTCGCGATGGTGTCGTGATATGATAGGTACACACACATCAATTGCCCTTGAGCTTATTCGCATCGCCGGTTTTTTAGGTTTTGAGTGTGGGTGCAGGTTCGGGCTACGGTACAGTACCGTGCCTACCTACTCTACATGGATATGATGGATATGATCGGAGAGGTGGTAGAGTGGCCGCCACACTCCTCGCATGTGAATCGGGACCGACCTAGGTAAGCAGGCAACGATTCCGATAGACGCGGCACCTTGGTTGCTTTTGTTGGGGAATGCAAAGGAACCTCAGCTGCTTGGTTCTCGTTTCGGTGAAGGCGAGCAAGCAAATAAAGCGAAAGAAAAGTGCTGCGATTCATTTCTTTGCATGTGTGTGTGCGCAATTTCGTTCACAGCTCCTTCCCTTCGGCTGCAATTCCTCTCGTCAGCGGAAAAAATCATTGCCGCAAAGCATTTGGCAGCATCCGGGCTTGCACACGTCAGCACTCGGTCGATCGGCTGCGGCCGGGAACTCCGTGGCGTGTGCATTCCCACTGCGACCGGTGATAATAGACCGAGTTTCTCGTTTTCGCTCTCTCTCCCTCTCGAACTTTGACCGTCTAGATGGCAAGGCCGTATATATGCGACAATAAATTGAATATAAAACAAAGGCATCCGTCCGCACTTCCGAATAGGTAGGATAAATGCGAGTATAATCAAACAAACTAACCAAGGCATCCGTCCGCACTTCGCAACAACTACATATAATACCACGGCCTACTCGAGTAGAGTCTAGCTACGCCGTTCGCACAACAACGACGGAAAAAAAAACACAGATGAAACCAACGCCGTTGACACTTCAATTCGATTCTCTGCACAGCCCACAACCTTCTGCACAACCTTCATCAAATTTCAGCCGGCGCTGAGCCGGAGCTGAGCCGGAGCTGAAGCTGACTGACACGGAAACCTGCTTTTCGCGGGACGGTCAGCGTTGCACGGAAACAGATGTTACCTAGAACACTGCACGTCGTGACGAACCGACGAAAACTATTGCATGTGAGAGCTGAGACTGTCTGGCTTCTGGCTTCGAATTCGAACTTTGAAGTGAAGTTGCTAAGTTCCATCCCCGTTACGGATAGTATGCCCGGATACCCGAGGCAGTGTTTTACATAGTCCAGTCCAGTCCGTCCGGGCCCATGGACGGGACTGGACTACATACTCTATACCCAGTCCGTCTGTCGGTGTCTGTCGGACGGGACGGACAGTAGTCGCCTGCAGTCGACTGCCAAGACTGGTACAATGTGACAGAAATCATGATAGAAAGCCTGCGGCGTATTATTGGTAGTTGTATCTAGTGGCTGAGGGAAGTATACAGTATGCGCACGGGCTAATGATGACGCCGCGGAGTTGATGGTTCCAAGCAAATATTGTGGCCACGATTGTGGCGCAGTTTATTGTTACTGGACGAAGTTAGTGTCGCCGACTCATGGTGTTAACTACTAGCACTGGACGGAATTCAACCCATCATATCTAGATAGTGGGAAATACATACTGTCATAGGTATTTGGTGGGGCAAGAGCTGAAAATAGTGGCCTACCGGACTGCAGTCCAACCCCGTCCAGCAATCTGGCGGACGGGTCGGACTACATACATACCGGTACATACTTTAATGGGTATCCCGTCCTCCATGAGGCACGGACGGACGGACCGGGCTATATATGGAGAACACTGCCCTGCCCGAGGTGTCTTGTCTTGTCTTGTCTTGTCTTGTCTTGTCTTGTCTTGTCTTGTCCAGCCAGATCACCGGCACCGCGGATGCGATATCATGAATTTCGGCACATGCCGCGATTCTTCAATGCTTCGAGGATACCGGTGGGTAGGTATTCAACTCGGTGGGAATCCCCTCGGCTGGCTGGCTGGCTGGCTGGCTGCGCTGGTATTGCTTGCGGAACAGTATGTATTCTACGCATATGGCATCTACATTCGAGACGGGCTCCCGCCATGTGCCGTAGGGCCTCCGTCTAAGTAGAGCAGCTGCTCCGGGCGTAGAAGGCGAGTTTTCTTGCCACCATTCCTCGCCTGGGCTAAACCGAGATTTGGTATGTAGATATGGAGGGGAACCATCGACCGGAAGGACTACCTATGAAGTACCTGTAAGCTATCCGGTATCGCGGTCCGACGAAGAGCGGGGTAGGTAGGTACTAGGAATTTGATGTTTCACAATACCCATCTCGTCCTGTGAGTCTATGACGGAGTACTTGAGGCTTGAGACGACGTCTGTCTCGGGCTTCGCAGCGAGAGCTGTATGCTACCTTTTAAGGTTCCGTTCTGCTCGTCCACAGGAAATCTTTAACCCAGTGCCCACACAATGTTTTCTGGAAGAGAGGTCACAGGTGTGCCGGCCGCATCCTGCAGGCTGCGGGTGGCGAAACCTCGTTTCCTTCCTTCCTTCCTTATCCATAGAGATGGATCCGTGTGTACCTTCGAGAAAGTGCGGGCTCGGCGCCCAGAATTCATGTATCATCCGTCACAAAGATGCCGATCGGTTGGGCTGATCTTCCAACTCAGGCCGAGATTTCTCCCGTCCAGCGCTACGCTGGTTCGAGTGCACCTCGGCGACGAAGTTAGAACCCAAGGAAAGCTTTCTGCTCAGCCTTCGGCGGCGGCTGACGAGCTCTTCCGCCTGCTTCCTCTGACATCCCTCCTGATGCGGGCGGCAAGATCCGAAGGCACGTGATCTTCCAACTCAGGCCGAGATTCTCTTGGTGCCCAGCGACACGCTGGTTCTCGACGATGAACCGAAGGGAAAGCTTTTAAGTTTCTGCTCAGCCTTCTGAGGCTTCGTCCGATGTGCCTCCTCGCCTGGACGACTGGATCCGAAGGCACGTGATTTCTCGCTCCATAGTGCAGCACTCGCCCTTGTTTCCTGAAGGCCTACTGCAAGTCGTCCAATTGGAAAGAAACATCGCCCGCCCTAGCCAATTACCCGCTGAACGCACCATCCACATCGTTCTTCCTTCCCTTCCTTCCTCCCCTTCACCATTCTCTCTCCATCCTTCTTCCTCCAACCTCCAATATCCACCCTCGACCCGCTATCATCCCAATTCAAACCACAACCACTCCTAAACCACTTCACTCCGGTATGCTCCCTCCACTCTTGTTAGGATGCCATCTCTCCAGTGCCGTCCGAGGTTCAGGCTGATGGAAATGCCTTCCTGGAAGACCCAGATACCATGGCTCCAGCCGCCAAGCACATGTCGGCCAAACACAGAGGCCTTCCCCAGTCGGACGCTGCGTGGAAGCGGGAGGGGCAGATGGAGGACGGTGATGTTAGTATGTTTCCCCCTTCTCTATGTTCTTCCTCACCCCCCGCGGGTCCTCCTCCCCTCCAGCACTTCTCGTTGTATGTTCGTCCCCTCTGCATCCAACGTCCACCCCTCACTCCCTCTGCATCCAACGGCTACTCCTCATTCCCTTGCCGCTATCCTCCTCCGTCCTCCTCCCTTCCAGCTCTTCTAGTTGCTTATTTATTCCCTTTGCATCCAACGGCCACTTCCTCGTTCCCTTCCGGCTATCCTCCTCCGTCCTCCTCCTCTTCTGCGTTACCCGCTGCCTTCATCTGTCGCTGACTTGCCGCAGCCTGTTACACCTGTCGCATCATCTTCCCAAACCGTGTCATGCTCGCGCGGCATTGGGACTTGAGTGCACTGCACAACCCTCACAAGATCTGTGCCAAGTGCTCCGAGGCGTGTGGGGACGAGACGAGTCTCTTGATCCACAGGGGAAGGCAGTATCCCCGGTGCGAGGCCTCAAAGAGGCCACGCCACCAGACGTGCGTGCCATGCAGGTGCATCTTCCAGACGGAGGAGGAACTCTCCCAGCATCTGAACTCCAAGTTTCATGACGATACTGTGGCACGTTGGGACGTGCTTGAGCGCCGCTGGGATGTGCCGGCGGCGGATCTCAAGACGTGGGGGCAGTAATGGTGGAGAGCCAGCTCACGGCGGAGGAGCTTGGTGGCTGCAGGCAAGTCGTCCAGTTAACATCTGTTTCTACCCCAGAGAGCACTCGCACTGCAGTCATACGAACCTTTTGTGATCCTCGCTCGTTGGATTGCTGGCGATAGTAGTGCTTACATTGCGTCGCAATTAGAGGAGTCGGATCTGAAGGGCTCTCGGTGGTCGCTATGGTCTTGTAAAGGCCGCATGCGGCATGCGAAATATAATTTTTATTCTTTCTCCGTCTCTAAAGGACTCTCAAAACACTAATAGTATTGCTGATGTAGCCGGTGTTGTACTGACGAACGATGAGAATAATGCCGGAGGGCAGGGCTCGCAGGATCAGGTGGAGGTTGCGCTTGGTGCTGATGCACCGTTTCACGGAATAGGATGTCGAGCCAGGACCGTTTGCGCGCATTCGAAAGCAACATCACCGATTCAGCCATCTTCCGGAAACAACCACAAACATACCGAGACTGTCCATGCCCCTTCCATAGAGAAATCACCCATTCCGTCCTCATCCTCCGAACCCAACCACGAACCCCAAGTCATCCTCTCTCCCGACATCAACCACCCCCACATCAGCAACTCCCACCGCACCACCACGCCACCACACCACCAACGAGCTCCCTGCCGTCATGTCTCCTCTCACTCGCCCGATCGAATCCCCAAGCAAAGTCGGTACTCCCAACGAGCTCCCAGCCAGACCCAGATCTGGCTTTTTTTCGCCCCCGTCCAGTACGGGCCATCCGAGTCCGCCGCAGGCGGATCTCATAAAGAAACCCCCGACCGACCTCGCCTCGAACGACGGCACCCCGGTGCCCGCGAGCGAATCGAACGAGCAGTCCGTCGAGAATGGAAAGGAAACTGCCGGCTGCCACGAGCAGCCAGTCGAGTACGAGACGGGACCTGAATGGTCGCCGCGGGCCATCATGGCCAAAACACAGGTCGACGAAGACCTGATATCCGAGGTCCTGCACGAGAACGTGCAGAATGAAGACCAGGAGAAGCGGATGGAAGATGAGATCTTCCAGGCCGAGATGGGGGAGATGAAGGAGTCTGGGACCGCCGACGGTCCCCATGTCGAGAAAGACACAGCCACGGCTGTTCTCGACGTCCCGTCTGCTCGCCCTGCGTCGCCGATGAAGCAGGATGTCACCGCTGAGCGGGGCACTGCCAAGGCCGAGCAGGACGTGCCCGGCAAACCCCAGGTCGCTGAAGACCAGAGACCCAAGGTCCCGCCCAAGAAGGGGATGAGTGACGGCGAGAAGATGCGGATGGCATTCTGGATCTTCCAGGCCAGGATGTGGGCGATCAAGAAGTTTGGGACCGCCAAACCTGAGTGGTCCCGTGTTGCGGACTCGACACCCGCCGACGCTCCCGAAGAGCCGAGATCTGAGGCCTCGTACAGGAAGGCGCTGGCTACCGACCAGAAGAGGCGGATGGAAGATATTATCTTCCGGGCCAAGAGGAGGGAGGAGATGGCCGGTGGAGCTACCGGCGAGGACGAGATAGAGGAGCTGCAGCAGCTTTCTCTCGACGTATCGGCGGAAACCGACGCCGGAGATGCACGCATCCCGGAGGAGTCCAAGGACCCCGAGGGCAACTAGGTTGCCCTCGAAGCTTACTATGGTAGGCTTCGGGAGTTTATCTCCCAGATGGAAGAGGGGATGATGGGGAGGAGGGGGATGTATCTGTTCTATTCTTTTATTTGTTTCTGTTCTTTTCTTTTATTTATTTCTGTTCCTTTCTTTTATTTGTTTCTGTTCTTTTCCTTGATTGCGTTGCTGTTCTGCTTTGGTTGTCATGCTTTGCGGTTGCATTTGTGCCTTGCGGAAAGTTGATTTACGAGAATGTATCTGTTCCTGCTTTACTATGTATTCTTTCCTGTGGTATCTTGCTTTGATTCTGTTTTCATCAATTTGTTTTGCATATAGTTTGTCTGCGGCTTGACGCTTTTTGTTTGTGTTTTGTTCATTCATTGATTGCATGCGAACTACCCAGATCATTCTGCGGCTTGATACTTTTGTTTTTGTTTTGTTCATTCATTGATTGCATGCGACCTATCTACTTAGATCATGGCAATATAATCTACTCGTGCACTCCCTCCCCGTTTTCACGCAACTGTCGAACCCAACTTTCATCAGGCGGCCCGATGTGGCTTTCCCTGTCCATGCCGTGGCCTTTCCTGACAGTATGTGACCGCACCAAGCAGATGCAGAACTAGGAAGAGGCAACGAGCGTTCCCTCGACCCGTCCTTGCCTCACCGCAAGTCACTAGTCTGCATCGCCGCCGCCGCCTCCTGCCTCTGCGGCCTGATACTAGGTCGGTGATAATGGAAGTTGAGATCAAAAGCCGAGTGATATCCAGTGGAAACAGTGCAGGCCATAAAGGAAGACGAGATCAAAAAGATCAAAAGCCACATTGGGTCGCTCAGTGAAAGTTGGGTTGGACAGTAGCATGGAAGCGGGGGGGGGAGTAAACAGGGTGACATTGCCATGATCTAGATAGGTCGCATGCAATTACTGATTAAATAAAAAAAGAAGACGAGACCAATAGCCGAGTGCTATATAGTGAAAATAGGGCACGAGTGACCACGATAGATTGGGTTATCGGTAGAGTGGGGCGACGCCCATCACTCTGGGAGTCACTTTGTCGACATTGGCCTCAATAGAAATGTACACAAGTCCACCCTTCACTTCGAGCAGTTTGCAATAGCATGAACATCGCGATTCCACAGCAATCAAAGCGATCAGTCTGATTCCTTACGCAGACTCTTATAGCTAACATCGAACTTGACATCCTCATCGTAATCCTTACTCTCACTCTCCTCCTCCATTCTCTTGAGCTTGCGCGCCCCGAGCCCACTGCCGCAGTACCGACGGAGCTCGTAGTCTTGCGTTCTGTAACTGAGAGGGTGGGTGCGAACCACAGCAGTGACGTGTGCGGCGGGTTCAGGGGCAGGGGTATCCTCCCTCTCCCGCTGGACACCATCATCTTCGCGCTCGCGCTCCCTCTCCCGCTCGCACTCATACTCCTTCTCGAACTCCTCTCCATCGAGCTCCGTCTCCCCATCGTCCGCTTCGGCAGAAAGACTACTGCCCGTGCTCTCCTCCCAGAGCATCCACTGAAACACCTCCATCTTGAGCCCACTCTTCAGCACGGACGCAGTCCGCTGCACCATGGCCACCTGTCCAGCCCCATGCATTTCCGCCTCGTAGCTTTCACGCTCCAGGAACTCCTCCGCGTACCCGAGCTTGTGCCTTGCCACGGCGGCGACCAGTCGCGCCAGCGACCCCCGCATCAGCCGCGACGTGATCAGCTCCGCGCACCGGCTGCATAGCTTCAGCGCGCAGCTGGCGCACACGTGCGTCGTGAAGTACCGGTCGCACGCGAGGCAGAGGCTCAAGGACAGCGCGGGCAGAAAGTACGTGTGCGGTCGCTTGTGCAGGTATTGGCGGTGCGGCGAGTTGAGGTGCTGGTATGCCCGCTGCTGGTGCTGGTGGCGGTGGTGGTGGTTGTGCGCGACCATGTTTGCGGGATGGGATGGTACGTGGGTGTGAGGGGAAGGGAGGTTTTTTTTTTGGAGGAGTGGGGGCTAGGATGGGCTGAAGGGAGTTTGTAGGATGAAGCATGGCGTGGAGTAGGACGGAGGCACTTCCGGAAGTACCCCCGACATCTCCGGAGCACACACGGTAACCTTCTCGCAACGCCGCGCCGACTTGCCATCCATCTCATTCCGATTCCCTCCACGGCAATAAAATATATGCCTCATCCGATCCGGATCGGCTGCGGAGAAGATCACGTCTCGATTCTCGAAGGGTCTGTAACCCAGAGCATAACCCCCCACCCCCCCGATTGAGGGATATAACCTTAAATCCACAGGTAAGGTGCGGATAGTCAACCCTATATACAAGTTCCCTGCGACGATCACTATTACCACCCTTCCCGCGTGGCACCCTGCCGTCGTAACTATCGACCGGGGTGACGTCGCAGTGGCTGCCGCGAGGTGAGCCAGCGCAGCATCGCTCATCACTCGCGTTTAGCCATCGACAGCGTTGGGGTCGGGATTTAGAGATATGATGCTTTCGCGCGGTATGAAAAAAAAAGCGGGTTTGCTGGCGATACGGCTCGACTCCAGAGCACTCCAGTAGTTGAACCGTGGCTGTTCTTTGTCGTGGATGGATACTGGTAGGAGGTTACGGTAGCTTCCTCCGCAGGCCTGTGGCCGAGTCCACAAATCACCGAAAAAACGCTTCACTGCCGCCGCCGGTAGACGCCGGGTTCGATACGGGTGGGTAACCGCAACCGCAACTGCACCCGTATCCGCGAAAATACCAAACCAGCCAGTGAATCGCGACCAAAAATTTACACGAGCACCTTTTAATCTACTCTACCGGAAGACCCGGCGTGTGCGGCTAGGTATCCACCATCGCTCGCTGCGGGAAGGTAAGTTAAGCGCCCGCCGGCCGGCTCGGTGGCTATGGCGAGATGAAGGCACGGCGAAAGTTTACATATGTAGTTTGTCTGGAACGCGCCGGTCGTGTCGAGTGGGAGGGCCGGTTGCCAGCGGAGCTCGGAGAGGTGGAGCAAAACACTATTCAATGAGCATGTCTTCGACCGGTGGAAAGTGTAACTCAAATTATCATTGTGACTACATACTTCCTACGACATGGATAAAAGGCTATACCAACATTTGAACAGTAGGTAACTCTATTTACGCAGCATCTCGATCCGAGGTACCGGTACCGGTATGGGTGATGGGAACGAATTGGCAAAGAGTGGCCATGTACCGTATGAAGCCAGTTTGGCACTACGATCGAATGGGTAATAAAAATGTCCGTCCACATCTTGAGCGGCGAGTTTATATAGAGTGAAGTACCATTACCCAATAAAGCTGCACTGAACTCAATTCTCCAGGGCTCTCCGGATAAATCAGGATTCAGTCAATCCAGCGGAAAAAGGTATTCCGCCGAAAGTATTAAGCTCATTAACTATGCCATACAAGTATAAATGAAGGTATTAAGTATCTCAACCAAAAATGCAAATCCAAAAACACCGAGTCGTCGGTCCGTAAGTTCCAATCCCATGCCCATGTCCTTGCCCGTTCCCATGCCCGTTCCCATGTCCCCGTGCTCGTATGCACTCACATATCCCCAAGCCCGAATCCCTAATCCCCAATGTCCAGTCCACCTGCCACTAGCCCCGTGATTAATTATCCCCATAGAGAACGTCCAAGGAAATATATGCGAGGAAAACAAAAGAAAAAAGGAGAAAAGGAAAAAAGGTAAAGGAAAAAAGAAGAAGGAAAAAATGAAAAAGGAAATGAAAAAAGCAAAAGCGCCGAGAAAATGCGATCCACCACTCCCACCCTCAAGTGTCTAATCCAAAGAAAGCCAGTCGAGCACCCTAAACGTACTCCATGCACAGGAGATCGCCAGTGACATCCATCACGTCCCTGATCCTAGCGTTGGCAATGACACCGAACATGTTGAGCTCATCGTCGAGCGTGGCGTCGATCCATCCTCCCGCAGGGCGATCCTGAGTCGTGTAGCCCGAGAAATCGGTGAGTCTCGCAGGGAGACTCTGCTGCTGCCAGCGCCACCAGACGCGGTCGAGGTAGGTGTGGTGCAGGTAGAAGAGAGGGTCGCCGGGGGAGGAGATGGCGTTGCCCATCTCACCGCCGACACCGTTGTGGCCACCGCTGTGGGGACTTCCCTCGATGCACGGCCACGCAGTAGCAAACTTTTGCTCTGCGAGGCAAGCGTTGACGTTCTCGGTGGAGCTGCCACGGCTGGCGTCGTCGTCGATCTGGCGGCTGATGCAGTGGTCGGTGTTGTCGTAGGACGGGCCGGTGTGTAGCGTGTAGTTGGCGAACGGGCCGGTCTGGATACAGTTGTTCTCGCCGACGCCGTTGCCGCCGAAGCCGTTGGTGGGGGAGAAGATGGCCGAACTGCTGAACGCGCCGGCGTCCGCCTCTTCGTCCCAGTAGGGCTGCGCGCCGTTGTAGCCGCACTCTTCGCGGAGGAGACGTTCGTGCGCGTGCATGTGCAGCCGGTGGAAGGGGAGGAACCATCCGTCGCCGTGCACGAGCATGGATTGAAGCTGGTGGGCCTTGACGAGATCGTCGAAGCGGCTCACTGACGCCTCGAGGCCGGTTTGCTGGGGAATTCGCCACATGAGGCAGAGCTCGGCATCAATGTAGGATTTCTTCTCAGCATCGGAGAGGGTGTGCCTGTATCATATCAGCATACTGCGAGGGAGAAGGGAAGAAGAAGTGGCATACCATGCGCGGCGCTGAAGCCTTGTAGTGCATCCACCCTGCCTTTTCCCGAGCTCCTCGGTGGTGTCCCGAGCGGAAAGGTCTGATGATCTGGCGATTGGAGAAGCAAATACAGCAGTCGCTGAAGCGAGAACGAACGAAGCGGTGAGGAAAGAACGGAAGGAAACCATTTTCGACGAGAGAGATGAAGAAGGAGAAGTACCAAGTAACTGTAGCGAGTGAGAATACTTGTACTGAAAGTATGAAAGACGCAGATGCAGAGAGAGAAGAAGAAGCTGCTCTGAGCGAATGATGATGAGGATGAGGGTGAGGAAGTGAAATTGAGTGCGTATCGAGGCATCTCTTTATACGGATTGAACTTCTATTGTTTGTCTGTGTTGATGATTCCCGTTCGCGTATGCCTGGCGAAGGTGGTGCTCTATTCTGGCGGGGGCTCTATTGCTGGCGGGGCTGAGGTTACACTGCTCTTGCACTATCGCAGCCACCACCACCACCACCACCACCACCTTGCTCCCACACCACACAACTTTGGACATCAACATCCCACCACACCGGTCGAACTTCGAGGCCGTCAGCACGATCTGGGAATAGCATCAGCAATGGCGTCGAGCGCAGACTCCGCAGAGACACTCGCTGTCATGGTCAGGTCTGTATGGTGCACACTGCACAGTCCACGGTCTGCCTAGATGCAAGTTTCGAGATGCACTTCCACTTCTGTTCAGCTCCTTCAGCCGTGGCGGGCCTGTGGTTGGTCAAGCCGGTGTTTGCTAACAGGTATTGACGGTACGGTGCTGGCAGGTGTCGATGTTTTTGGGTACACTCTACTCTATTCTGTTCACCGGAGTCCGGACAGTGGTTGGGAGAGCGAAGCGAAGAACACTCTTTGGTACCCTAGGTACCTACGTCTCTGCGGAGTCAACCGACAACCTGAAGGTATCGACTCTCTTCGGATTCAACCGACAACCCACGGATACCGGTACTCTCTGCTCCATCACCCGCGATCCGTTTTCCGCCAACTCGAAACTTGACGGCTACCACCAAGTTTCAACGGCCACTAGGTACCTCACCAGATTTCATCTCGGTCCCGCATTCTGCGGACTTGGGTACATGGCTACACAAAAGCTGCCAGCTAGCTACTATGAGAGCTGCTGCCTTCAATCCGAACATCTACACAGACAGGGTACCCCGCTGCCTGCACTGAGCGCAGCTGACTTTGACATTTTCCTCGACCACTAAATACACTTTCTTTTTGGAGGCATCGGGGCGAAGTACATACATACATGCACAGGCGAAAGACAAACGGGTACCCGGGTACCCGATTACTGCGCGTATTTATCCCTACGTTCTCTATTTCTGTGGCTATTTCCGTCCAACTAAAGTAATGTGCCAACTAGTGTGCTGTGAGCTGATGCTTGGTATTGATCCCGGTCTGTCGATGGTGGGGGCCGAGACTTGGTGGGATGGAGGCGGTATGGGTCTTATGAATCGATTCGGTGATGATTCCTCCTCGCTACGCGTAGAGCTGCTTTGCTTTTGGATGCCGAGTTCGTGCTTTGGATGTGCTCGTGCTCGTGCAGTCATCGGCGACGCATGTTTCCCCACAGCCAATGGGTGGTCGTTTCACGGCAGCGAAGGGCTGAGGTGCAGATTCTCCGTGCAGCTGGACGATGGGGATGTGTGCGATCGAAAGCAGGAGCCCCGCAGAGGAGAAAGGTGCGCTGGAAGTCCCACGATGAAAGAACAGTACGTATGTCCTCGGATTTGTGCTCGGAAAGCTCACAGGCTTAAGGACAAATACCCATGCGGTATGTACGAGTTAGCTATGGACATCAAGCGTCTCACTGACGTGCCGGACGACGGGGGAAAGAGTCAAGGATGGGCGCAAAGATGTTTCGAGACGAACGGGCGGGATTACTTAACCTCTGGGGTATTGATACAAGCCATTGGCTGTTGGGACGAGCGGCGGTGGAGGGGCCAACTATGTACAAGCGGAAACACTGATTCGCCGGTAATCGACTTTGAGACTTACCCAAGTTTTCGAACTGGCGTGCGCAGCGGTACGTTGCACGAGAAGGTGTAGATTTGGTCTGCAGACTTGTGCGGAGTACAGACTCTACCCTCTAACTACTATCTGCTTCCGCTCGAGGCGGGGAAGTTCAAAAAGCACAAGTACACTACATCATACAAGCACGAGGATGCGAAAGTGAACCTGGGATTGACCTGCTCGGACAGAGGTTCCCATGTGGACATATGGGTAACTGATTTACTACGTGCTTCGCGGGCTCGGAAGAGAGCAGGTATCCGTACCGGATGGATACGTACCTTATCGATACCAATCATCCGCTCGGTCACACGGGAGTGAATGGCGGTGCTCGATGTTTCGACCACAACCAATGCCGAACAAGTGCAGCTGGCTGCAGAGGTAGCCAGTAACCAGTAACCAGCACGTAACTCGTGGTGTAGACTTCCAGTCCTTAACTACGCCAATCCGCCGCCGCCGCCATCGCCGCCGCAGACGTACCGATGTCACCGTACATCCGGATGCAAATACTCAACATGCGTACTCCGTTGAGAAGCCGGCCTCTCCTTGGACGCCTCTCTGTGCGGTTTGAACGGAATACCCCGTTCGTTCGACAGTAGAGTACAGCTGACCCAAACTTGCGTTCTGTTTCTTCAGCTGCAGTACTGTACATCGGGATACTCCCACATATCGAGGCCTGGGTCTCGACCGCCGCTTTCCCTTCCGCATGTTCGCTGAGGACGTAGAGGCCGCGTACTTCACTCTGGTGCGGGGGTGTGAGGGCTGAAGGATGTCCTCACCGATGGTATCTTGAGTTCTGCTCGTCAGAGCTGAGAGGAGGATTGTGGGTGCGGAACTTTTGGAGGCGGGCAGTGGTGGCCAGTGGTTGTCGATACATCGTAAAGGATGGAGGATGGGAGGAATGACGAATGGGGGAATGATGTCTGCCTAGATCAGCTGGCTCCGGAGGTAGAGTACATACCAAGCATTGGAGGATTTGCTGATGTCAGAGTAAAGGGCTGAAGTCGGAAGTATTGATGCCGCTCCATCCTCCTCTTTCGAGTCGTCGACTGCCTTCACGAATGATAGCGACAGTGCTGGAGCCCGGAGTGATGTAGAGTTACGATACAATCGCTCCATTATCACCCAGGTCACACACGCATTATCCGCCTCACCCAATCATATCAACTCTCAGAACCGATCGCCAACACTACCAATAGCTACCCACTCAGCCCTCCGCTCAAGCCACACCGCGCCGCATGCTGCGTAGCTGCAGACTGCAGCGTCCAGAATAAGCATCGACGCAGCCCTGCCCCCACGTGTGAGCAATGGGCATAGGTAATGTAATGCGCGCCATGATCTCGGTATTCATATCATACTCCGCACTCCGGTGCCCGATTAGGGTATGTATCGAGGACACACACACTTCCAGAACGTTTCGGGTGGCCGTGCTTGCCAGTCCGCCGCTGGGCTGTGCAGTATAGGTCGGTTCGAACTTCGGCCTGGGAGCTGACGGGCGGGATTTTTGCCGATTTCGCCAGGCTGGAGGATGGCTCGCTGACTGTTGCCAGATGATGACTGTTGCCGGATGACGGTTAGCGGATGACACCACAGAAAACCGACAGACTCAAGCACGCTCTTGAACGTCAACGCGACTCTACCGAAGCTACGCCCGCCGCCGCAGTCCTCACGTACATACGGAAACTCCGCCGCGCCGTTGAAATGCACCCACCGCTTCATTCATGTTGTCCGATGTCGGTACCTGCGGCCCGGACGATGCCCCATCGATGCCGCGTCGATGCCGTGCTCACGTGAGCTTGGAAGTTGGCCCGGGTATTCGGCATCAGCAAGGTAGCGGTGTTGAACGTTCCAGGCTCACCAGCCCGACGATGTGTGGCTCTCTGGTGAGGTGAGTCGGCACCTATGGGCCCAGTGTATGGGCTGATGCTTCCACGTTTGACAGTATCGAGCGACCTACGGCCTGCGGCGACACGTGGTGTGCTGACATTAGATGGTCTTACGGCGTAGCTGGAGCGTGTGTGAGCGTCTTTAGCTGGGTGTTTACTGCCTGCTGATGGGGAAGATCGAACGATATTCGGTGATCCAGCGCGGTGTTTCCACGTAGGTACCTGCATTATTGGGGGGCATTTCACCGTTCGCCGAGCATCTCCGCCCGTCATAGTTATTCACTCCCGAAAACATCTTTGCAGCCAAAGTGCCTCGTCAGCCCAGGGTGTTGAACTTCTTCGTAAGCATTTGGATCCCTCCCTCAGCCCTGGATTGGGAAGGACCAGGGATGGCAAGTGATTCTAGTTATGATCATCGTATGCGAGTGACGGGTCCGGCCGTGCCTGGGGTCAAGGGATAGTGCTGGCACAGAGACGCCCAAGTAGCCGGGGGATTTCAGCCGCAGTGCTTGAGTTAACCCCTAAACTCGTAGAGTGAGAGAGGGCACTTCCCTCTGCCGCTGGAGAGGTTTGCTTATAAAGGCAGGTATCCCCAAAAGGTTCAAGGAGGAGAAACGCAGCAAACTTCTGTTTGCGGGATTCCTCTTAATGAATGGATTCCTCCAGGCGGAAATGACCAGAGATGGTAAGTGGTTCTAATTCTGATTATCGTATACGGGTCCGGCGGTGCCAGCGGTGCCGTACCTGTGGTCAAGGACTTGGGCCAGTGCTGGCTCAAAGACGCCCAAGCAGCCGGGGATTACAGCCGCGCTGCTTGCGTTAATTCGTCCGCTCGTAAAGTGAAGGAGGACACTTCTTTCTGCCGCTGGAGAGGCTTGCTTATAAAGGCGGGTATTCCCAGACGGAGGAGAAATGCTGCAAACTTCTGTTTGCGAGATTCCTCCAGGGGAAAGGTGAATCTCTCGTCGGAGATTCCTTCTTAGAAGTATCAGTCAGTGAGGTTTTTGCATAACCCAGCGACTCTCTCGTGCAGCCACTCGGTGAAGGAGGGCACTTCTCTCTGCCGCCGGAGAGGCATATGGACTCTAGAGGCAGATGTTCCCAGCCAGTGTAACACGGGCGTCCGGCCTCCGTCGGTCGCCGGTTTCAACCGCGGATGTGCGCATGTGCAGAGATGGCGGCGAAGTCGCTTGCTCGCCGAACACCCCTCGCGTCCAGCGCCTGCACGTTACACCTCGGCGGTGAGTCGGTGACCTTTACGCTCCGAGATCTCAACGACCGGCGAGACGCAGTATGTATTAGGTAACTTGCGTGCCAAAACGGCGAGTCATGCATACCCTGCCACTTATGGGCCTCGTGAGTTAGTACATAATAGGTATTGAGAGAAACCTAACACTTCACTGCCACTACAAGAGTGCGAGGTGAGGCTTGAGAGCGAGGTGAGGCTTGAGAGTGAGGTGAGGCTTGAGAGTGAGGTGAGGCTGGTATGTACATAGGTGCGCCACGAATGGCTTGTGGGGATGCGGGATTCTTGGATTGACCGTAACACCAATCGGGACTCGGCAAGCCGAATGTGTGCATCTGCAGAACACAAACGGCCGATCACAGCCCTACCGGGAAATAACGCTAGCGCATCCTATCAAATGCGAGTGCCAGCCAGTGAAGCACTCTAGCAGCACGTTTCGACTGAACTTCCTGTATTGTACCTCTGCGACTCTGCGACTCTGCGACTTCCCTCTAACGACAAGACAACTACAACAGCAAAGCTTCACCACCCCCACCCATCCGCTACCATGGCAGCAGCTTTCCACCCCGACGACCGCACGCACCCCCCTCTCACCGAGCCGCTCGAGGACCTCCATCCCGCGTTTGCGCACAAGAAGCTCCGCTGGCCGACGTCGGCGCCGAAGCTGGTAGAGTTTACGGATGCGAATCGGGGCGTGGACTACTCGTACGGATGCCACCAGGCACACAAGGGCGACGACGACTTGATCGTGCTGAACATCTACCGGTTCGTGAAATGAGACGGACGAGGGATAGCAGTGGGAGGTGGCTGCTAACGGTAGATGACAGGACCAAGACCACGCCCGCAAGCTACGGCATCGGCCCCTCGCCGCTGCTGCCCATCTACATCCACCACCACATCCCACACCCGGCGGATACCTCAGCCCCACCCGGACGTATGCGCGAGGCGGTATCACGGCTGCTCCCGTCATCCTCCACCCACCCCACCGTCGATAAACTGGCGAACCTTGTCGGCGCTGCGATGGGCAGGGAGCAGGTCTCGCTCGCCGCGCTGCAGTATGTGCTGGAGCGCCGCGGCGTCCCCGTAGAGAGGAACTACGACTTGGGCACAGGCCTCGATGTCCCGCTGGCGCTGGATGTCTCCTCGCCCACGCCCACGCCCGCGAACGAGAAGTTGGAGGCGATCCTGGCACTGCGGTGGTCTTCGGAGTTCGTGGAGGCGCGGATCTCGGCCGCCTGTACTTCGGCGAAGCACCGGAGTACGTCCCCCCCGCTCCCACCCCGCCGTGGACACTGGCCAACTAACAGCAAGCGGCAGATTCGACCAACACGATGAAGCTCACGGACGTCCCGGCAGCGAAGATCCACTGGAACCCGCGTTTCACGCCCATCGACCGGCCGAAGAACCACACGCCAGTGTTCGCGACGGTCGAGGAGCTCGTGGGGACCCGGGGCGTGGACATAACGTTCAGCAGCGACCACTCAGACGGGCGGGAGGGTGTATTCGCGTTCGTGTGGGAGGGGGAGACGTGGCGACTAGTGGCCACCGAGGTCGTCGGCGACTCGAACTGGAACCGCGAGGGCGAGTTCAAGCTCCGCGCCCCGCGGCCGCACCCGAAGACGAAGATGAAGACGCGCGGGATCCCGTTGCCGTCGCCGCCGCCGCCGATGTTGCGCAACTCCGCGAAATCTTCCCCCTCCGCTAAGGCGGGAAAGGTCCATGCCCATGTCGTCCACCTCTACGGCCACTCCCACAAGGAGCCCGTGCTGACCGCCGACCTAGTCACGGGGCAGATGTGGCTGGTCGACTCGCTGCACATCAACTTGCTCGACGTGGCGATGGTCCTGCTGGGCGCGGTGATGAACTTGGAGCAGACGGTGCGCACGGCCATCGAGAAGGGAGAGAAGGAACGCACCGCCGCGGTCCTGGCGTGGCGGAGGGAGATGGAGAAGATCTCGATTAGGTGCTAGACGATAATGGTGGTGGTGCTCTACCGACTCACCGACTCACCCGAAGGCACACGCGGTGGAGAAGTACTTAATAGTCATTTGTAGCACGCATAATGAGATTCCACGTCCCAAGGCCTAATCCATCCCGTGCCGCGATTGGAGTGCCATTTTTTTAGGTAGTATGTAGTGTAAATACGAACACCAATTTTGCCCCTGTGAAAGTATTAGGTGTCCAGGCGGTACCACTTCGCTTGACTGAGGAGATTCAAGAAGTGGCAATGCGTTATGTAGCCACCTCAGATCAGATGTCAACACCAAGACTCCATCCCATGCTACATAGCAGCTGGATATGATAACCCCTCGCTACGCATCTCAGTAGACTTTTCAATGCCACCAGCTCCTCCCGCTCCACCCCCTCCGGAATCCTACAAAAATCCCTCGCCCGACGTCCGCTGAGCAGCCCCACGATATATCACTCGGTTGGTGCACAAAAAATTGTGTTGAAATTAAAGTGGGGATATAGTAAATGTATTCAAAATGACGATGATGAGAGATAGAGAGCTAGTTTTTTCTGAAAGGAGAGTATTTTTAGTCAAACATTACAGTGAAATAAACACGGATGATCAGCGAAATAAGCGAGTGAAGAAGCATGACACGGTCGTTGAAACAAACGCGTGATAATCGCTTGTCATCAGCTTCTGATTTGTGCCCCCGTAGTTCCTAATGGTCCCCCAGTAATATCCACATGTCTGCATCAGCTTCGCACCCGCCACAACCACAGCATTGAGAGCCGTGGCGTGCCGGGCGGATGCATGTTTGATCTTCTTTCAGTCATGATGGACTCGCGGTAGTGGATTTCTGACCGGCCCTTCAAGAACAACCTCACATTGCTGCAGATCGATCATTGGGAAAGGGCGTTGCTGCTGTTTCCGCCGATATGCTGCCCTCCGGTTACTATTGTCACTGTTGCCGCTCATTTACTGACTTGCTGTTGCTGTTGCTGTCGATATGCTGCCCTCCGGTTAGTATTGTCGCTGTTGCCGCTCATTTGCTGACTTGCTGATGCTGCTGATTTGCTGACTTGCTGTTGCTCTTGCGCCCTCCGGTTACTATTGTCCCCGTTGCTGCTCATTTATTGACTTGCTGTTGATTCTGTTGCTGTTGCTGCCGCTATTGCCGTCTAAATAATTGGTTTTCAACCGGGTAGGTTTAGCAATGTCCTCCACGTTGTTCCTTTCCGTTGACCCGAAGAGCAAACTAAAGTTGCTCTCGCTGTTGTGAATTAGAGTCAAGAGGCCGCGAAGAAGGAAGAAAAAGGTGGAAGGAAAGTGAGATGGAGAAGGGTTGAAGGAGAGGTGGAAGGAAAGGTGGAGGCAAAGTGGGATGAGAAAGATGAAAGGAAAGGTGGATGGAAAGTGGGAAGGAGAAAAACGGGAGGAGAAAGGTGGATGGAGAAAGGTGGAAGGAGAAGGGTCGAAGAAAAGTGGGAAGGAAGGTGGATGGAGAAAGGTGGAAGGAGGGTGGGATGGAGAAACGCAGGAGAAAGGTGGAAGTGGGAGGAGAAAGGTGGAGGGAGGTGGATGGAGGGAGGTGGATGGAGAAAGGTGGAAGGAGAAAAGTGGAAGTAAGGTGCTTCTTTTCACGAGTTAGGGCTACACCTTATTTGCTAGTGGGGTCGAAGCACATCTGATAATATCGCTGACCACATGATTGTGTCGTGTTATATCTCTTATCCAGAGACTTAGAATGGTGGATGGCAAGTGCGAGTGAGAGGGAGAACACCAGTTTATTTCGCGATGGGTGCGAGTGATGTGAGGATATCTATGGCGTTTACTCATCCGTTAGCGAGCGACGCAGTGACGCCAACCGAGTCCATTTTTGGTTTTTGTTTCGTCGTTATAGATCCGCTCGCTGTAGAAGAATTCTGTGCATGTGTTTTCTAGGGAAAGTCGAACGAGCACTTATGCGTTATGGTCAGATGAATATTGGGGAGTATAGAAACACCATCATACTGTTACACCCAGGGAGCTGGCAACATAGGTATCTCAGACACATCGGAATACATATGGGTACAGATAAAGTCAGCATTGGACTATTGGCAGTCATCAGGGGAGCATTGCATGAGGTAATAAACCTGCACAGTTACAGTCATTGAAGAAATGACCCTACCCACCAAACAGAAATGACTCTAGCCATCGAGCAGGAATGACTGAGTCAATCCGCGTGGTGACGCCGAGTGATATTCCCTGACTCTCAAGGTCATCCTCCGCAGCCGCATGTACCTACCTCAAGCCATACTCCAATGTCCACGTCTTCAAGTGCACTTTAATGATATCAAACAGGTATTTAATCAACCGCGCTCCCAAGATATATGTACAGTACGAACGAACGAAACCCGCATCAAACATTAAACCCCCATCCCGCAACAAGCATTAAACCATTGCCCTCATCGCGAGCACCAACAAAACCAACACCACCACCGCGGTTAACGTAAACCACATCTCCTTATTCCCCCTCAGCAGTGCGCGATGAGCATGGAACTGCTCGTTGGTAACCCACGGGGCCGTCATGCCATGATTATCGAGGATCTGTTCCGCCGTGATCTTCGCACCGGCGAGACAGACTGGCACGCCTGTGCCAGGATGTGTGCTCGCGCCAACGAAGTAGCAGCCCTCGATAGTGGCGTGCTTTGTGGTCGGGCGGAAGATGAGCACGTTAAAGAAGTTGTGCGAGAGGCCGAGGATGGCGCCCTGGTGCAGGTTGAACTTCTCCTGCCAGACTTCCGGCGTGTTGACGATTTCGTTGGTGATCTTGGGACGCAGGTCTTCTCCCGTGCGGGCGAGGATGGTGCGCAGCACGTCTTCGCGGACTCGTGACAGGATCGCGTCCCAGTCTTTGTGCTCGCTGGTGAGGTGCCCGCAGGGCACGAGGACTACGAGGGAGTCTCCCGATTCGGGGGCGGCGGATGGGTCCACCCGCGAGGGGACGTTGACGTAGAAGCTGAGGTCGTCGGGAAGGTCGTGGGCGGTGAAGATGGAATCGAATGAGTCTTTGAAGGAGTCGGCGAGGAAGATGTTGTGTGTGCCTAGCTTCGGGGCCTTCTCCGATAGCGACCAGTACAGCGAGATCGAGGAACAGCTGTGCGGCCGCTCTTTGAGCTCGGTGGCGGCAGGAGAGGGTGGGAGGAGCGTGTTGTAGGAGTGCACGAGGTCGGCGTTGAGCACGACGACATCAGCGTGCAGCGCGGTGCCGTCCCCGAGGACGACTCCGGTGGCCCGCTTGTTGTCGGGAGAGAGCAGAACTTTGGAGACCGGAGTCGACAGGCGATACTGAACACCCATGCGTTCTCCAATGTTGACGAGGATCTCGACGATCCTGTGAAAGCCGCCACGAGGATACCAAACACCCTCCGCGAGCTCAGTATACTGCAGGAGCGAGTATGTTCCCGGTGCGTCATACGGACTCATCTAAACACCGTCAGCCTTCCATGTTCCAGCCACCGAACCCAGGAACTCTTACCCCCAAGTACATGCTACCGAACGTAAACGCGCGCCGTAGTCTTTCAGTTTTGAAGTATTTCGCCGCTCTCGTGTACTGCCTACCATCAGTCCCACCGCGCATCTCGTACGGGGACAGGATACCTACCACAGACTGGTGCACATGCAGCTTGATGACCTTCCCGATGAACTCCCAGCGCAGCATACTCTTGAACCCCTCGAAATTCCGCTTGAGCACATGGGTGTAGGAGATATCATAATGGCAATGGCTCTCCTTCAGAAAGCCCAAGTACCTAAGTGGCCATTGTCAGCTTCCCTCTCACCGCACGCAGGCGTCCCGTCGCACTCACCCTTCAAACCCGTCCGCGCCCTCCCACTTCTCGATCTCATTCTTCATCCTCGCCAGATCCGAGGACAACTCGACCACCTCGCCATCGCCAAAGTAGATATTGTAATTGGGATCACACTTGAGCAGCTCGACGCCCTCCTTCTCGATGGTAGTAGCGAGGTCGCGGAAAGTCTCGTGGAACAGCCGCGGCAGGAGCAGCAGCGACGGGCCCTGATCGAAGCGGTAGCCCTCGTGGTGGATGAGACTGCAGCGGCCGCCGGTGAAGTCGTTCTTCTCGACCACGGTAACGTCGAAGCCCGCGAGCTGTAGCCGGGCGGCTGTAGCGACGCCGCCGACTCCCGCGCCTAATTTCTATGCATTAGCCTTCACTCGCTGCCCCGTTCCTCTCCACCGTTGCGGATGTGCAATACGAACCGACAACAATCGCCGTCTTCCTCTTCTTCTCCTGATGATTCTGGAATGCCTTCTCCATTGTATTGTATTGTATTATTTCGGCTGTCGTGTTCGATTCTTTCTTTCCCGTGGATTGTATCGCTGTCTCTGTCGTCCCAGGCGGATCCGAAAGGCATAAGTACCCCGTACCCGATCGTGCATTCCCTGTCGCCCGCCAACGATCGGACCAAAGCCCCGCCAAAATATTCACGTCATGGATAACCACATCCTATGTACCCCCCGGTCTCCGATTTGGATCTGTAAAGAAGAATGCCCTAAGAAGCACGCGCAGCACATGTCATGTCATATATATCGAATGAATGAAGGTACATCAACGGCGGAGATCCGTGGCTTGCACGCGGATCGGTGCCCCTTGCATGGACGACGTGCATTGACTATATTACCGGGCGGCACACGGTAACTACTACATAGAAAAAAAAGCAACACCACGGTCCAGCTTAGCTAGAGTACCCACGAATCTACATATATGCGACAGATAGCGCATTTCGGACGGAAATCGATATGTATGATAGCTGCCTGATTCCCGATAGAACTCCGGACTCCGGAGTGGGATTCTCGCGTGATCGCGATACGGACGTCATGTCTGTTATGCTACATAGTTATCCACCTAGAGGATAGTATCCACATGCGAAATGCTCTAGAGAGCTTCACCCCGCTCCGCAGTGAAGACAAGGAACGCACATGGGACGGACAAACTGAGACCCCGTCTCCGCCGCTTAATGGCAGTTACCGGCGGGAGGACTAAGGTATTTTGTCATTGGGGGATAGTCTATGTGGCGTCTTGCAGTTTGCGGCTTCGAGGTCTGCGTGATGTCCCACGACTCAACGAGAGAGTGGGGTGGTTCCGGGGGAGGAATGGGGAGACTATGTACGGTACCTATTCTGGCAGTGGGGAGTAGTCTTTGTGGCCGCGGGCGCCTTGCAGTTTTGCGGCTTCGAAGTTCGAGGTCTGCGTGATGCCCCGCGAGAGAGTGGGAGTGGTTCCGGGGGAGCTCGATTACTTCACAACACAGAATAGGTATCCGAGAACTCAGTTTCACGTCACATCACGATGCATCACACATCATTCCGCACGATATCTAGAGATCATTCAATTGCTGCTTCTTCGCATCTCTTTGAGCAGGACGAGCGAAGAAGCATAAACTATGTGCTAACCGTGCAAAGAAACGAGGAAAACAGGGTATTGGGTTGGTATATCGAATCATGAATCGTCAAGGCGCTCCCCCAGCTCTACCCCCTCATGAGCCACCAAGCCCTCGCCATCCTCGCGATCTTCCCTCGTTTCCAGCGGCCGGCATTCATTCGTCGGCCGATATCCATGTACCCCTCGACGGCGACTCTGGCGCCGCCTCTCGCCTCGAGCGGCAGTCCCTCGATGGCCGCTCTGCTCTCCGCATACATCACCTCCGCGGCCTCGAGCAGTCTGCGCCTGAGCCCAAACTCCGCCGCCACGTCTTCCGGACGGTCGAGGACGTCCTGCTCGGTCACGCCCGCCTGCGAGAGCCACGTGGCGGGAATGTAAACGCGGCCGATCTGCGCGTCCTTGGCGATATCGCGGGCGATGTTTACGTATTGCAGTGCGATGCCCATCTTCAGCGCGTTGGCCAGGTAGTCGGATAGGTCCGTGGGCGTGGTGACGTCCGCGGAGTGGTAGAATACCAGGTGGCAGAACATTTCGCCCACGGTGCCCGCAACGCGGTGGCCGTACGTGTGTAGGTCGTTTTCAGTCTGGATCGGCCACGTCTTCTTCTCCGTGTCGAGCGCCGGGAACGTCATGTCCGTGTGGAAGCCCTCGAGGAGCTCCTCGAGCGGCCGCCGCGGGATCTTGGTGTATGGGAGGGAGAGGATAGGCGTGTGCGCCCAGGCGGGGAACATCGAGTGGACAAAGTTCTCGAGATCGACGCTGCTACGCTTCGGGTCGTACATGAGAGCCAGCAGTTGCTGGAGACGCTCGAGGGAGCGAGCCGGTTCTGGGGCGTCGTCGATCAGGTCGTCGGCAGCCCGACAGAATGAGTACAGCGAGATCAGGTCGAGTCTCAATCTGCCCTCGAAAACGCTGCTGGCCATGTAGAAACTCCGGCTCTTGCGCCTAAGTATATCGATTGATGCCGGAAGTGCGCAGTACTCGTCTCTGGGGAAGCGGCGGGTGAACAATGCCCGCGCCCCATAGGCGAAGAGCGTTCTGAAGGGAGTAACGCTACGAATATCGGGGAAGAGGGTCGGGAACGCTGTGGTAAGTGCGACAGCGTAATCGAATGCGACGAGGCCGAATACGATGAGGACGTTTGTTGCCAGGAAGAACACTGCTTCTCTGCGCACTGTTAGACTTGTAGCGATTTCAGGAGGAGAAAGTGGCACTTACTCAATCTCCATTCCACTCCACGGCTCAATCCCCAGCTTCGTACCAGTCGAGATCGCCCACGTTCCGCGCCGCAGCGCCAGCGTGTCAACTCCCCACAGGTAAACAGTGGGCAGCAAAATTGGGAACGCCGTGCACCTCAATGGCAGCGACAGAATGTGCCGGTACGCGATACACCTATGGTCATTAGCCCACAGCCGTCGCAGCTGAAAAAGAGAACTCACCACAGCGTCAACACGAATGGTCCAGCCCAAGCTATGAGCAGTCCCATATACTTCCCCTCACCACCGCTGCTCACCATCCCCACCGCCTTGACAATACCGTAGGCCAGCGCTGCCGCAACCACCGCACCGATGGACCTCTGCCTCCTGACTCGCCACCTGTTCGCCTGCTCATTGATCTCGCTCAGGTATGCCACGTGGGCAGTCGCCTTATTGCATAGTAGGTAGATCATCGTCGTATTGTACGTCTGCACGAAGAAGAAGAAGACCTCCTCGACGGGGATCTTGAACAGCGTGTAGCCCAAGACGGCGTCGGGAGGGTAGGTCCATATTCCAGCGGAGACCAGATACGAGTCCCAAGGGATAGTCGAGAGAACCGCGATCTAATTCATCAAAAGGGACTTTCTTTAGCTGGTTGTAACTCGCACGCGCGCGCTGGAGATGTGCGTTCCGGAGCATACCGTCAGGAGAAAGACAATCTTGCAAGTGTCCAAGTGCGTCTGCAGCGGTCGGTAGAGCGCGGTCAGGAACAGCGCGGGGGGAATCGTGTACTTGACGTGTCTGTAAAGCGCCGCCGCCGCCGTCAGTCAACCTCAACCTCAACCTCAACCTCACACTTCCGCCAGAAGGATCCTTACACGAGCGCATAATCCGCACCCATAGTGACTGATAATTAATAGATACGCTTAAGCAGGAACAACCGACAACTCTTGGTGCTCAATTCTCAAACGTGAAAGAAGAAGAAAACTTGAAGAACAGGAGGAAAAACGAACGATAAAGTGCCTTTTCCCCCTCGCCTCCTGGCCAGGTGATTTAAGGGGACCTCCTCAGAGACACCCCCACCCCGATAGACCTCTCAGGTGAATTGGGTACATCCATCGAGAAAATAATCGGCGCCAGAGACATAGCTATCCGCCGGAGACTCGGAGGAACAGAAAAAAAGTCATGTCGTCATGATTCTGCGGGATCCCTGGAACATTAGGGATGCAGGGGTGTCCCATCTGATCTCGGCGTGGGCGTCGAGCTGGCGCGAATCGTGGGCGCGCCAGTCGGTCGGTCGGTCGGTTCTCTGGGCAGTTAGCTACTTGCGGGGAAGCTGGTGAATATGCTCTAGAAAGCTCGAGACATGGAGGATGGAAAGTGGAGAGACAAAGTCCAGAGATCGCAGCTGGGGTGCGCCTTGAGTCGCACGATGCAGCCCCGGACAGGATACACAGGCGCAACGACTGCGGTGCATGGATCAGACTGCCTACCTAAGCGATCATTACGCCCATGCACGGGCCCGTGCATAGGGCGTCCGAGAATTGGCGCTGTGTCAAGTTGCGAATATCCGTGGGTGACATCTCGTGAATGAAGTTTTTTTACATTCCTGACGATAAAGCCTATTACGCCGCGAACCTTTGTAACGGCGGCTGCGGCCCGCCATTTCGGGTGAATGGGCGTTGCCACCGGCCATGCTGCTCTATCATAGTAGATAACCGTCTGCCGAAAGCTACCTACCCTAGATAACTTATCGAAGAACAGCAAAACGGTGAGAGACCCCCGACGGGGACGGGCAAGTTGCAACTGATGAGACTAATTCAATTGGTTGACTAAAAGCAACAAGAATAAAAGCAAGCCTGCGAGATCCGGACCGAACAACCTCAAAGTACCTCTGATGTGTTGAACAATACACCGCCCGACCAGACAATCCCACGATGGGGAAACTAGCGTTCCGGAATCCGTGTATACTTGCCCGTTTCCTGCCGATCGTTATCCGAAAAAATAGCCCTGGCAAAACGTCACTTCCTCTCCCGAGTCCCGTTGCGTGCCAGGTCATCGGGATTCAGGGTCCGTCAGGGTCCGTCAGGGTGGAGGTGGCGAATCGACTCATTGACACCTCCCTGCGGTCTCAGCCGTCATCAGTTCAAAGACAGAGTCCGCCAGCTCTGGGCGGCACGTTTAAATGTATCGGCAGCCTGAACGCGTGGTGCGGATACGGTGTGTTGGATCCCGTGACAGAAGACTTAGCCTCTTCTCGATGAGACGCAGCCATCGCATCGACACGAAGGCTCTCAGTCCACCGTCCACGCTCGACCAAACGATAACGATAACAATCAGAGTCTCTTTGTATTCACACGTACTGTACTCTATCTATCTATAGACTTATCAATGAAGCCATCAATCATCAATCATCAACCGCAACCATGTCTACGAGCCACGTTCTTTCACAAAAACAAAAAAAACAACAAAAACACAAAGCCCAGGTTAAATCCAAATCTCTAACAACTGCACCTTCCATGCACATCGAGGTCACTTTTTCCACACCTTCACACTACGGATCTTCCAATACGCCTCCCCGAACGCCTCGGGATTATCGGTGACATAATCTTCACAAGTATCCGCCAGATGGCCACTGCATGTCGTTAGTATTGTGAGTTGTGTGAGGAGAAGGGGAGGGACTGACCATCCACTCTCCTGCTCCCAGATCTCTTTCTTGCCTGCCCACATACCACAGAAGGTGGTGTTTATGACTACCGTATGATCCTTCATCTTGTTCATGCCGCACTGGGTATCTACACTGAGCACGGGCGTTCCCCACGTCTCCGGATTCGGAGTCCCCTGGTTCACATCGCACGGCACGTCATCCCTCGGGAAGAACCAAGTCCTGACTCGCTTATCCGTCCACTCCATAGCATACACACCGCCCTTCCAGCCCGGTCTGCCATAGCTTTCCTCTCGCGGATCAAAAGTCATGAGGTATTGGGCCGACTTCTGCAGGGTGCAATACGGTGTTTTTGTCCAGCCAGTCATTTGGTCATGCGCCGCAGGGACGAACTGACAGCTGCAGTCGCCGGGGGAGACGTGGATGGTCTGAGAATTATTCCGAGCGTTGTGGACATTCTCGATGATATCGATCTCGCCGAGCTCTGGCCAAGGGGACGTAAGACCGTAAGTCCAACTGTTCGCATGGATGTATCAGCTCCGTAATCCCCTGTACCCAAAGAAGGATTCCTCACAAAGCCGGCCACACGCCACAGCCATACGGCATGTGATCGACGTCCAATAGGAACAGTCCATGCGTGAACAGCATCTTGCTCTCGACCCGGACGGAGGGGCGGCCGTCAGGTGCGCGGGCCCAGTGGTCGACTCCCATATAAACGTATCCCTGGTCCGGCCTCTGCTGAATCAGTCCCATTTTCTCCGCATCCGGGCGAGTCTGGTATTGAACATGGCCGGAGGTTGGTTCATCGGTCTATTCCAAGCCCCCACACATCAGCGGAATCACTACGATGGAGAAGGGGATTACCCTGAAGTCGAAGTGGTCAAAGAAGTTGTTTGGATTGGCATCTAGGACGAGAGTTGTGTACTGTTCGGCCACGACAGCGGCGGCGGCAAGAATGGGGAGAAGCAAGAACTTCATAATGGATAAGATTAAAGATATTTATGACGAACTATTAATAGGTAGGAATGGATGGTAACTTGTAAGAGGATGGATTCTTAAGATGATGGATGGTTAAGAGGATGGATGTGTGGGGTGCGAGGAAGGAAGGGAACAACAAAGAAGACGCTATGGGGGCTTAAGTTTGCAATGGGCCAATATGGACACTGGGAGGGAAGAGCTGGCTATGTTTTGGTGGGTGTAACGGCCGCTGTGGCCGGATATTTTAGAGAGCAATGACACGACGTCAAGTCTGCATATAGAGACTACTGTCAAGCTTGATATACACAACACCTTCACCCTGAATGCGAGCCCGCAAGATCTTGTTTCAATTTTATTCCATCATTGAGTTGCATGCGAACCAACAAGACCATGACAATGTACTCACAGCCGGTTCCTCTCCTCCGCAGTCGCCGCAGCAGTCTGGTGGCCGCTTCCTGTCCCCGCTCTATCCACAACAGCAAACCGCACGTATCAAATAACAAAAGCAAGAAGTACATCCCATCACCAGACGGACTCGTGGATCGTGGTGGTGACCACAGGAACCATCGAGAAGGAGCGGTGCGGTATGTTCTTCAAGTCTTGTCTAGGAGCTACATAAAGCTACAGCTACAAGAGAGAGAGAAAGAGAAAGAAACCCAAACTTGGACCCGCTGCCGCACCGAATGTTCCAGCTTCCAAGCACCCACCAGATACTGTTCCTCCGAACGGCGGTTATACTACCCGGAAGAAGGGACACACTCTCTCCAGCATTCTCGTTCACAAAGATCCGATGCCCAGGCTGCCCAGAAGATCTCCCTCCTATTCGCGCTCCCATTCACGCGGATTTCAGGATCAGATACCGATACATCATACATGAAGCACAGGGTGAGAGCCTATGATGCCTGTCTCTACCAGTATACCAGTACCAGCACCTAGTCCCGGTAACTACCGGTAAGTGAAATTCGAGTCTTCAAGAAGCCACGGCCTACGGTGTGTGCTGTGTACCTATATCTCTTATGGTATCTTCAGTAAACCTGCTGTGGTGGGGTGGTAGAGGAGCTATCAGCGAGAGGAGGAGTTGTATGTGAGAGGAGAAGGAACTGTCAGCGAGTGGAGAAGCTGTCGGTGAGGAGGAGGAGTTGCGGCGGGAGTAGCAGTAGGAGTTGCGGCGGGAGTAGCAGTAGCAGATGCGGCGAGAGGAGGAGGAGCTGCGGCGAGAATAGTAGATGTGGTGAAGAAGCATGAGTATAGAATTGAGGGTTGGTGAAGGTGGAGGTTTGAGGAGATGAGAAGAGACTTGACAACCGGAACTGCAGCTTTAAGGCGGACTTCAACAGACGCTATTCCTATCCAAGCGGGCCTGATACTACGGCTTCACCCACGCAAACGTTTTTAAATCGACACCCTTAACCCAGATACCCAGAACCCCTTAACTGCACGACAACTCATAATACTACACTACATCTAATCTACTTCGTCTTCTTCCTGTACGGTACTATACACGCAAAATCAGCAACTCCCACGTCACTACACTACACACGGAGCCACATACGCAGAGTGAATGAATAGGCGGCCTGCATAGGATTGCCGGAGAAGCTTCCGCCGGAGGAGCTAGCCGTGCTCTCAACAGGAAACGCGCGTTTGAATGGGTTGACCTCCGGCTTGACGATTTTCTGCCGGGGACCGTGCTAAGCAGGGACCACGAGAAGCCGCCGCCGCTGGTGGTGATCGCGGCAGCTTTGCGGCTGTTGATCGACGACTCCCCCCCCCCCCCCCCCCCCTCCCTTCCCCTCCCACCCCCAACCTGTGTCTTACAGCCCGTTTTCTCCCTTCGCCCAGCTTTCCCAACATTTCCAAGCAACCGGCCAACCGAACGAAGAGAGTAACATACCATTGCCAGGTATTCGTGAGGAGATACCATCTCCTCTCCTTCTAAGTAGCCAAAATCTAAAGCAGAGGCAAAAAACCAAAAACCAAAAACAAAGGAGAAACTGTAGAACAGAAAGGGAGAAAAACGAACAATCTAGAAATGGAAGGAATAGATAGGTAGGTAACAGCACGCCCAGCCGTAGAATGTACATTGTACACAGTAATCGACAGAGGGGGAAATTAGGATGATCCGCAGCAAAAAAGGGAAGTAGTGCATCGGGAATGACGTGAGGATAGATAATTGGGGGGAGGACGGCAAGTCTAAGTTGGAAGAAACATGCCTCCTCACTCGACCCACATCACCACACTTCGTATTTTCGTCGGCTTGAATCTTCCGGGCGTGGACGGCAGCCGTTTCCCGCGGAAACCGGACGCCTCCAGGTACCGCAACAGATGGGTCCTGGTGCTGTGCACCGGAGACCCCGCAGTGTTTGCTCTGGCTCCACCGGGAGGAAAAGCCCCACCGCCTTCGTAGTCTGGGCGGTGGCTATTACTGGCGTACAACTCGCACACGAACCAATCAGACTCCTCGACACCGCCGCGCCTAGCGAGCACCCATTTCGTCCTGGCGGGGGCGGGGGCCGGCTTCTCGTGGTCTCTCGGGAGATGGAATAGCGACTTCAGCGGACAGAACACCTTCATGCTGACGCGGATCGGAGCGCGTATGGAGAAGGCGCACAGGCATCGCGTGCTGCTGGCCTCAGGGCTGACGGAATACAGCTCGCCGTACGCTTCGATCTTTCGCAGCGCTTCGGAGTTGCCGTTCTCGACTACGAATTCCTCGATGTCGCAGATGTCGAACCGCGCGTGAACCCTAACACGGCTCACGGTGATGGCACTCTTGCTCTTCACCGGCTTCGTGTTGATGGTTCCTTTGAAGGCGTGGAAGTCGGCTGGAAACATCGAAGAGCCTGGGCCGATGGCACCGTTCTGTATCCCGTTCCAATTGAAGATCGAAACGTCCCCCGTGGTCCGGATGATGCTTTCCAACAGCCTGGATATGGCCATTTTGCGACCTTCTCCGTAGTTGGTCGTCATCCGCACTCCAAGCAATCCCATCAAGGAGTACGCCCGATCCTCGGTCCGGCTAGGAGAAAAAAATGTTTTAGTATGATTTTTCTATAACGCAAATGGTTCGGGAAACACACCTGGTCTCTCGGTCGGATGCAATTTGTAACAAAAACGATGCTGCGACTTCGGGTCTTTTCCCGCAGCAGATCAGGCTACTGGACCTGACATTACATAGATATGCTAAATCCTCGAGAATTTGGAGACGCAGAATCTCACAATCATTCGCAAACCACGTATCATCCAGACGGAATGCTACATCGTCCGGCAAAAGATATCCATCGTCCCCCAAGGATGTATCACCGTCCTTGGCCTTGTCACCGTCGTCCGTGTTCCCTGGAATTTCTATCGGAAAAGCTACATCCTCCGTTTGCGTGCGTTTGGTGGTGCCTACGGGCTTAAGGAGACTAGTGTCCACGATATATTTCCAATGCTTATTATAGAAGACCGCGCGGGGGCTCATCACGATTTCCTGCAGCGTCCAACCACGGGTTGACCATCTGGGCCTTTGTGAGGGGTAAGGGCTCGGAGGAACAGTTGTTCCTTCAAAGTCATCAAGGTATACCAGACAGACCTGCGAATTCTGGTACCAATCTCCCATACTCGAGAGTGACTCGTTCAGCTCGGTTTTGTGGGACTTGTCGATGCAGCAGTTGTCCACCCAGAGATACCGGAAGTTCAGTGCCCGCGCCTGGTCGATCGCTCCCATCAACTTTTGTTTGGCTGCCTCCTCCGGGTCCATGCTATTCCCGGTGTCGAGTCCCGAGTGATCAATCTGGAGATCCGCCGCCGGCTCTGCGTATCCCGGGGGAAGCTGCGCCTTCCGCCGTATCCTACATTCTCCCAACCTATCGATAAGCCGGTGATTGTTCCTTGGGCCGCCGTACTTGGAGCCCTTCCCGTCCGACTCCTTAGTCGCTTTTACCCCGGGATAATCACCAGGTGCGTCCCCGTCTATTGCCATGCGGTCCGGATTTCTTAGCGTTTCGATGAGCGCGCTTTCCCTCTGTAAACGCTCGTTGGCCATCCGGAGAAATACATCGTTTACAGTGAACATATCGACCTCGACCGATCCCCAGGTATGGGAAAGAACCGCGTACGAATCGCGGAACACATTCTGATCCTCTTCGAACCGTAGAGTCTCGACATCGATCACTCTGGTCGGGTACCGGGGGGGCTCTATATCGGCCGGGGGAATTCTGGTATGTTCTCCCTTTCCCTTCACGAGCACCGCGATGTCCAGATAACAGACTGGTGCCTTCTTGAGGAACAGCGCGCCGATCTCTTTCATACATGCTCCGATGACAAGCGCACGTCTCCCGAGCAATCCCATCAACCGCAGGATGCTGGCCTTTGGCGCTGGAATCCCTCGCCCCGGCTTACCCAGAGCTAGAAATCTCGATTCCCATGAGAGCCACTGGCGTCGAGTTTTCGCTTCTTCCTCTAGGCTGCTTGGTTTTCCAGTCCAAAGCAATTCGTGACTCGACAAGATATCTCCCAGCAGTACCCCCGCCTCTTCATCAAGGTCATCTTGGGTGAACCATGCCAAAACCTTGATTACCTCCAAGAGCGCTTGGTGGATCGCCGGAAGGACTTTGTGTCGGATGGTACCGGAAACGCCCTTAATCCCAGCGCCCTCAGTGGTCACGAGGTAACAGAAACATTTGGAGCCGTGCGTGCATCGCTCAGCAAGGTCCGCCGAGTTCTGAATGTACCGAGTATCCGATTCCTCGGATTCCACCATTCCCAGGGCTTCCTCGAATACATCCTGCAGTTCCTTCTTTGTCCATTTCCCAAACTCGAAATCCTGTCTCTGCAAGTGCTTCTCGACGAATTTCAACCCTATTTTCGCCTTTCCCTGGGTCGCCATGTGCTGAAACGTCACGTCGAACGTCATTTTTTCGTCCGGGGAGGGGCTTCGGCGTTCCGTTGAGAAGACCCGGTCGAGGGGGTTGTAATCATCGTTCTTGCTGGAAACGTCGCTGTGCTCGATTCCGTTGAGCGCCAACCCCTCCATTCGCTCTCGCCCAGACAGAGCCGATATTGGATTCGTATCGCGAAGGCGATGGTGATGGCGCGTAGTTGATTTGCAACCCCTCTCTCTCTCCCGAAGAGAATCAATGTGCTCTCGCCGGTTGAATGATCCCGGCTGGCCGATCGGGTCCAGCTGCGATTGATTTCGCGGACCTTCTTCACGAAGCCTTCCTCTTTTTTTCTTTCTTTTTTTTTGTTCGTCTTCAAACGATCCAGTTGGCGCGATCGCTAGCCCAAACTAACTGCGGTCCTGGACGGCCGATCGTACCGCGGGCGTCAACGATTCCCCTCGCACCTAATCGTCCAGTATCAGTCAGCGTAGGCCAAGAACCGGACGAGCGAGGGTTGATCCACGGTTGGGATGCTTTCCGAAGAAAGAAGCTCAGACCAGCGCCTTGTTGGCTTGGGAGAAAGAGTGTGGTGGGGGGGCTTTGAGACAGGTGCAATATCGATCGATATCGTCGTGGGATGGTGAGCCGTGCGGAAGGTTGCGAGGGTTATGTACCGACTGCACGAAGCCCACACAAGCCACTGCCACGTGGTTAAGTTGCGGGCCTGCCAGTCCCGGGAAAGAAAGAGGTTTTAGGGATATGGAGTGTATTGTCGTGGGAGTAAAGCAGAGGCAGGAAATATGGAAAGTCCTGCGAGGAGTCGTGCAGAAGATGGAAAAAGGGTTCCATGAAAGCTGTCTTGCACAGCCCCCCCACCTGGCTCGCACGCGACGTCAGCCGACGAATGAAGCTTAGATATGGCACTGCTAGTTAGATCGATCCACGGGTAGGGACAGGCTGCTAGTTACCGCCGCATCCCAGTCCCTCCGAATGCGAGTGAATCCGTCGAGTATGTAGAGTCTCGGACCGGGCCCCGGCAGGAGACAACGATGAAAGGACTCGGGATTTCGTGTCTTCGGGTTGTGTCAGCCGCGAATGATTGTGCTGCACGTGATTGTTTCCTGGTGCAGCCTTGCTGCACTCCCGTATGGCCGGCTGTTTGCTGCGGCATTGGATACCGGTAGTTAGAGTATGGCGACACGCACCGTCCGCGAACCAAGTCTCCCGTCCGGAAAAACCAGCTCGAGGCAGCGACCAACTTCTCCGCTTTCTGCCTGGGCCCCCGTGACTCCGTGAGTAACTAATAGACCGCACCAAAGATAGTCAGGTACCCGAGTTGTGCCGTATCGGTTGACATACCGATTCCCCGGAGTGATGAGAGTTAGGACTGCACCATGAGGATAGCTACATGCCGACGGCAACGCGACAGTGTCATGACGTAGAGTATTGTCAGGTACATAACATTACGGACACGGAAGGGTTGTGACAGTAAAGTTAAAGTTTTTGCTAAGTCGCTGGGTTTGTTCGAGGGCGTTTTGTTTAATGGCAGGATAGATGCGATCGGCATGGCTGGTGGTGCGAGGTCGTCATTCGTTACGACTGTCCCCTCCACCAATTGGCCCATTATCGTCACTGAATGGGCATCTCTACTCGAGCACTCGACCGGAAGGCCTCTCCACCACCTAGCGGAGTGCTGTCACATTAGATTTTCCCGTACTCCGGTATACACATAGTATAACTAGTGCTTCATCTGACAGAACACTGCACATACGAGGAGATTGAGTCCCATCGTGCCCGAATCGGTCGGGTCAGTGCCGGAAGGGATGGGCCAACTCGCCGGCCCACCGTCAATGCCCCGTAGTTACTCGGCGGCCGACGGCCGGCCCGCTCCTTATGAGCCTATATATGATGTGTATGTAGAACCCGAGGGCCGATTTACGGTATCTAGATTCTAGTGCGGTTTAAAAATATACACCGGACTTCGCTACTATTAGGGTTGAAAGGGAAGGCTGTGAAAAAAAGCTTGGTGCATTCCGATTATTGATTATTGATGGATCAGATAGAGTAATAGTATGGTACCAACCAATCACGGCGGCCCTCCTGGGCGCTGTCTCGGCTCAGCTAAGTAGACAGCTGGCATGTTTCACAGCTGGCCTTCAGGTATTGGTTTGGCCCAAAAGTACTCACATATGTACCATGTAGTCAATCAAGTCCCGAAGGCCTACGTATAATTGTGCTCTGGGTTGGAGAGCCTTGGAGGCCTAGCCGTGCGTGCCGCTGACGATCCTAGTAATTATTCGCGCCGGACAGCCAATAGCTACATGAGCACCCCTCCCCCGTCCCCCTCCCCCTCCCCCTCCCCCTCCCCCTCCCCCCACATAACCTCAAGGCTATATAATGAGTGCAATCGGCCATTGTTGGGGCCAAAAAGCTCTTACGCGGACAATCTACGTTCCCTCCCGGTCGGCCGCATCTCTCCGAGCCATTTCTCTCGCGACAGCGCCAACATACCCTCCCGCAAATCGGTTTAGAGTGACATCGCACCCCTCATGATCCGGTTCCCCACCGATCGCGATGGCTGGCGGCTCGACATCATCTCACTGCTAGCGGTGCTGGGCGAGTCGGCGATGTTGCGGCACTCGTTGCCGATGACCACGAGCTGGCTGTGCATGCTGCCCCGCCTCGTGCCTGCCCCGCAGGCGCTGTTGACCAACAAACGGCCAGACCGGCCGAAACCGCACCGCGCACACATCGCGGGAATCCACTCCGGCGTGGTGTACGACGAGCTCAACTACTTCGCCCACCTGCTCTGCGACATCCCGCTGTCGAAGTTTGCTGTGCGCGAAGTGAAAATCCGGCGCGCTCCCGACAACCGTCGGGACGCCGACGTGGAAGGCACCCCGGCGGCGCGGGAACTCGCAGCCGCAGCCAAAGCCCCGGCGCTCGGGCTCCTCCGCCGACGCTTCACGACTACGGACATCTGGGGCCCGCGGTTCCGCGACTCGGTGACGATCGTCACGCCGCAGCGCCTCTCGCCGCTGGTATTCCTCTCGGTGGGCTCGTGCCTGCTGACGCTGGGGCTGCTCGCGTGGGCGGCGGTGATTGGCGACGGCGTCGCCGTGATCGCCATCGTCGCGCTGTCGTTGACCTCGTCGCTCACGGGCATGGCGTCGTTCTGGCGGCCGCGCACGATCGCGCGCCAGGTGCTGCGCGACGTGCCCGACGGCGACCTGGCGCTGCGCACGCGCCACGGCGCCTTCATGATCATCCGCTGCGACGAGAACGTGGCGCGCGAGCTGTACACCGGCACCGAGGAGTGCGAGTACTGGATCGGCGAGAAGATGTTCAACGCGCTGGCGGGCGCCGCCACGTTCCTGCTCATGGTCGGCGTCGTGATGATGGGGAACTGCACGTGGACCATGCAGGCGGCGCTCGGCGCCTCCTACATGCTGCTCAATGGCTGCTACCAGCTCGCGGCCCTGCTGCCCGAAACTTGGTTCTGGGACTTTTCGCGCTATGTGGTCGACGAGGGCGTGCCACACGAGACCAAGACCTACACCAGCGCGCTGTGGAAGGCGATCCAGGTCTCCAAGAGCACCGGGTGGGTAACAGTGATGCAGGCCGCCCCCGTAACGGAGCCCTGGAGGAAATGGCTCGTGGAGGCGGGGCAAAACATCGAGAACAAATCCTGGAACTCCGGTTTGCGCCTGGTACAACTCATGAAGGAAGAGGTGCAACCGAAGGGACAATGAGCCTAAGAAGGAGGGCGAATACGGTAGCCAGGCGCTGAAACCGGCTCAGATTGTCAACGGGGTAACTCCGAGCAGTGCATTTGGGGGAGGAGTGCTGTTCGCGGATGTGATACCTACCGGCGGCATGATTTGGAATGATTGAATGAAATGAAAATGTACAGGAGTTTTCCTAGATACCTATTTTGTTTTCGAGCGGCGGAGAGAGGTAGCTTTAATTTACTAGAAGGTCCCGGGACTGCCGGTGGGTTACTGAGGACAGTACACTTGCATGCACATATAGTTGAGATGTATATAGTGCGATCCACTTGGAGTCCGTGGCTCCGCTCTCTCGTGGAGTAGAATCACTATTAGAAACACCGGTGAATGTGGTAGTAAACGACGCACTCATGTACCGGTATTGCCGTATCATACAAGAGGGGCAGCAAGACCCGAGCCTTTGCGATGGTACCACAACCACTACTATACTGGTACCGCAGCATATCACTCGCTCTAGGTCCCCGAAGGCCGAGAATCCACGAAATCGGAACGCATCCCGACACTACGAGCAGTCCGCCCGGATTGAAGCAAGAATCGATGGATCTCTTTAGTGCTGCCCTGGCTTCAACGGTGCAAGGAGTGTAATGTGGATGGACGATCTCGAGGAACATGTCGCCCGCGCTGGACGAGGGGTACTATAGTTATGTCCATTGTCCAATCGCTACAGCCTACAACGACTAGAATGGGAGTGATACGCAGAATTCAGATCTCCAAATACGAATCTGATAGTACCTACTATATTAAAGGCGCGTTGAGAACTTGGCGGATATGTATGTTGAAGTGTTGAGTGTTGAAAATCATGACATGATAACTATCGCTGTCGAAGGAAGATCATTACTACATAGCAATCATTAGAGGAGATTGTGTAAGTGCTTACATGAGCAACGGTCTAGTTCCCGCGATTGTTACCTCAATTAAGCGATGTCGCCGTCAGCTGTGAGCAGTGAGCAGTGAGCACCGCCGCAGGATGGTACTCTATATAAATGGCAAGGGGTGGCCGCGTCCGACGCGTCAACGGATAAAGACGATTCGGGCAACGGAGAACCAAAAGCAGGTGTCTTGTCTAGGTAATCGAGTTCGTTAACTCCGAGCATAGATGGTGATACACGAGGCTTTGTCGTGTATCACCATCATTGAGTGAGTGGGCTTCGCATTGAGATGGGCTTGACTCCGCCCACAGTAAAGAGTCCCTGGCTAGAGAACGATCTGGCCAAATCGCAGCTGGTAGGTCTGATATCGACTTACTCATCCATTGTAGATTCTTACTCTAGGCCCTTGCTCCGAGCTAGACGGGTTGCTTCCCCGGGAAGCGGTGCCAAGGGATCAGTCCGTCGGCCCAAAGCTCCCTTTCTGGACCATGGATAACTGACCCTGTGACGCACATTCCTCTCCATGAGTAAGTAAAGTATTCCACTCCATCACAGCAAACACCGAGCCCGCGTATGGGCGGCCATACACTCCAGTTAACCCCGTCCTGACGTCCCCCCTTCGCCCTCGCCCTCCCTCGCCCCCTCGCTCGCTAGCCAAGTACTTATAGGGAAGCGTATATCCGTCCCGGACCGGAAAGGAAAACCCTCGCACACACCACCACACCGTCCACAGCGTAGCCGACCGGTCCGTTCCGAAGCAAGCAAGCCATGAACATCGAACCCCAAGCACTGTCTGAAACCTCCGACACGCCGCAGCGCCTGCGCACCTCCAAAGCCTGCGAAGAATGCCGCAAGCGCAAGATCCGCTGCAACGGACAGTCGCCCACGCCGTGCGACTACTGCCGCCAGAAGCGACTGCACTGTGTCTACCGCAGTCAGGCGCGGATTCGGCGGCCACGGCACGTGTTGATGGGGATGGCGCGTGCGTCCGCCGCGGCGGGGGGTGGGGCAGATGCCGGGACGAGCGCGGGGGCGGGCGCGGCGACGGGTGATGTGGAGGGATTGGGCGGCGCGGGGAGCGGGATCGGGGGAAGTCCGATCGAGAGCTCGCTGTACGCGGGCGTGTCGGCCACGTACGCCGACTCGCCGAGCAGGACCCTGCAGCTGTTCTACGGCCCCTCGAGTAATTTCCCCATGATCCAGCACATCCACCAGCGCTTGAACGCGGCAAAGAGTGCTTCCACTGCGCCGTCGTCGACTATAGAAGAGGTCGACGAGGGGCTGGACAGGTTTAATTACCGCGGCATCTTCTTCGGGAAACATTCGGATCAACAGGACATGTCGTATCCTGCCGCGGGAGGTGCTGGGGGGCTTGGCGGCAGCGGCATCGGCGGAGGGATAGGGAGGAGGGGCGTGGATGATTCGAATCTGCTGTTCCTGCCTTACAATCTCGCGGCGGACTTCCTTGAGAAATTTCTAACAACGCTACAGAGGCACTTGCCGTTTGTGGATCCGGCGGTTGCGGCGGACTCACTGGCGGTGTTGTACGGGAATGCGGGGGTAGGTGACGCGCGGGAGCTAGATATCGGCGAGAGAGCGATATTGATCGCCATCCTGGCGGTCGGTGCCACGCTCACCGAGTACACGGTCTGGGCCGAGACGCTGTACAAGCGCGCGAATAGTCTGGCGGATGAGCTTGACGATGTGGTTAATGTCCATGTGTGTCAGCTGGGGTTGCTGCTTGCGCATTTTCAGTGCGTTACCGGGAAGCCCAACTCGGTTTATTTGCTGGTGGGGACGGCCATGAGGAAGGCGGTCGCTGCGGGTCTGCACAAAGAGGCGTTGTCCAAAGGACGGCAGAGCGTGGACTTTGCACTGGTGCAGGAGAGGAGGTTAACGTTCTGGAGCATCTATATCTTTGAAGTGTTGGTCTCCCGGATGAACAGAAAAGGGTGCCGTTTCTGATGGTGAGGATAGTACCATCTCTTTCGGACTGGGCCGGCCGATCTCGATCCATGACAGCGACATCAGCATTCCATACCCTGAGGATTCACCCTTCTTCATATCGCTGATCACACTGGCACGCGTCTACTCGCGCGCCTCGCAGCAGCTGTACAGCACAAAACAAGGCTCGCTCCTATCCCTCTACAAATCCGCCACCGCGCTCAAGGCCGAACTCGACGCCTTCCGCGCCTCGCTCCCGCCCGAACTCCAACTCGGCCCGGACGCGCCCTTCAAATCGGGCGCACCCGATGTCCTGAAGCTCTTCCTCAACAACTGGTACTACCACGCCGTGATCCTGATCTTCCGCCCCTTCCTGATCTTCCACGCGCAATGGCAGGCGGACCCGTCGCACCGGCTGACCACTGACCCTGCCGTCGCCGTCTCGAAACGGCAACTGCGCACCTCGGCGCCGTGGATCTTCACCGCGTGCGACGCGTGCATCTCAGCCGCGCGCGAGCTGCTGATCTGTCTGCACCGCAGCGTGAAAACCAACGACCTCGTGCGCCGCCTCGCATACTCGTGTTTCTACGTCGAGTGCGGGGCGTTCCTGCTGATCTTTAATATGCTACGCGAGCGCCGCGCATCCGACGCCCCGGACTCGGGCGAGGACGCCCGCTGTATGAGACTCGCTCTCGAGGCGATGGAAATGATGCATGACACCACCCCGAGAAACGTCAGTCTCTTCGCTATACGTAGGATGCTGGCGCTGGTCGAGGGCGTGGAAGACGATGATACAGAGACTTGGGGTGGCGTTAGCCCTGAGAGCTCGACGCCCGGCACGACTATTGCAGTAGGTCCCTTACTCCTTCCCTCTTTCGACTGTGTTCTGATTGCGAAGGAAACGGCTGCGGCAAATGGATTACTGCGGATGCCGGAGACGGCGGGAATGCCCGGGGAGAATATGTCCCCAAGCAGTGTGCTGGATTGGGACCTGGGCGAGATGAAGTTGAATTTTGACCTCAACAGTATGGATCTCGATTGCTGGCTGGCTATGGAAGGGTTTGGGGGGGTGGGAGCATGCGATCTTGGGTAGTCTTATATTACATAGTCCTCCTTATCGCGAATAGAGCTACATTTCCACCTTCTCCTCTGGCACCCCCACCTCCTCCTCCCCCTCGCCATTCTCCTCCCTCCACCACCCCCAAAACTCGTTTACCCTCCTAGTCCTCTCCACGGCCAGTTCCCTCCCCAGTCTCGTCTTCATGAGCGCCTGAATCTTTACCAACTTCTCGCCAAAATGCTCCACGCACCCCTGCAGACTCGCGTTCCTCACAACCCCGCCAAACACAAAACACCGCGCAATCCCCACCGCCCCCAGCGCATCCAGGCGGTCCGCGTCCTGCACTACCGCCAACTCGGGGTACACCGCCAACACCGCGCGCACCGCGGCCGGGTTCGCGATCTCGGAAGAGTACGAGACGTGCGCGACCACCACTGCAACCCCGCGCGCGAGCGCGGCGGGGCAGTTGTAGCCCAGGAGCACACTTTCCACTGAGTCCCCACCAGTAGAATATTTATGGTCCCCGACATCATGCAGCAGCGCGGCGAGCTGGATCAGTAGCGCGTCGTGCCCGTGGTCGGCGGAGGGAGGGGTCAGCCGCGTGGCGAGACGCGACACCCGCTCGATGTGGGCCCAGTCGTGAGAGGCGTCGTAGCGCGACATGTAGTCGCGCACGAATAGGCGGGTGGAGGTGAGTAGGAGGGCGCAGGCGGCGGGGGGGAGGGTGTAGGGTTCTCGAGGGGGGATGGTGGGGGTGGACATGGTGGTTGTGGTGGAGGAGCGAGGCGGGGTGGTGCTGGTGGGAAGACGCGTGCGTGCGTGTGTTGGGAGACGCGGGGTGGGGTGGAAGACGCGGGGTGGGGTGGAAGACGCGGGGTGGGGTGGAAGACGCGGGGTGGGGTGGAGATATAGTACATCATAGTACAGCATAGCAGTAGTGGGGCGGCCGCCGCCGGCCGGTCCCGGCGCAGCCCCGGCTCAGTCCCGGCGTGTTTGAGGGGGGATTCACACCGGTGAGAATACCGGTACCTACTCTACATAGCCCCATTACGAAGCAGAATGGCAAAAGCAGGAGATGCATCTGAAGCCTGAAGGCCAATGGCTTCTAGCAGAAAGAGAAGGAAGAAGGTAGGAGTACATAGCGAATGATGCCTCATGCCGGAGTCTTGGAATCTCACTCGTGAACGGAGCCTGGCAGGGAGGTGGGAAGCTGCCGACCCTCCAGGCCCTGTGGCCGGCGCGAGGAAGCAGGAGATGAGGATGGGCGGTAAAATTGTCGTGGTGCGATTTCATTTGTTTTCTTTGGTAGGCAGCGGCGCCACATCGTGCTAGCTGGTAACGGGGTCCTAACAAGGAGTGTGTTGGTTCGCCATAGTTTAGATAGGCTGTATGCGAAATAAAACAGGAAGATCTCTCTCTCTCTCTCTCGACCCTCCAGGCCTCGGTATTCACCAGACGTAATACGATCTTCAGGTGTATGGTACAATGCTAGTACGCCCCAGAAACCCCCCGGGGCTGTCATGCCAGTCTGCGTCCTCACCATCTGTGGCATCGCGAATGACAGCATGTGCCACTAAGTTTGGTACTTGAGTTTGGTACTTGCGCAAAGAAGACACAGACAAAAGATAGCATCTAGTAGCATTGAATCGACCTGCTCCGATCCGATCTATCGATCTATCGTGGATCCAACCTACAACTTACAACTACACAAAGTCCCGTATAAATTACAGCCAGCCACTTCACCCGCGTGCAAAGCCCAGTCCAAGTCCAAGTCCAAGTCCAGAAACAGAAGAAAAGTAAAACCCCCATGCAATCGAATCAGTCCGCTCCGCAAATCGCAATCCATCCGTCCATGCTCGCCCAAACGAAATAAAGCAAACAAAAAACAACGCCCAAGAAACCCCATGCCTTCCCAACAAAAGAGAAAAAACCAAAACGCATATCGCTCGCCCGCTACCCCTGCGAACTCCCATAACTAGGCAGCGGAGCTCGATTCGCCACAAGCGGCTTCCCCTCCGCCGCCTCCTCCTCGCCGGCCGAGTCCTCAAACCACCCGTTCCAGGGCCACCACCTGCTCCAGGTCGTCTCCTGGAGGGCGAGACAGTCGTCGTCGTCACCGTCGAGCTCGTCGAAGTCCTCGGGCGCCCGCTCGCCCCACATGAGCCACTGCCAGCCGACCGCGGCATCGAGTCCGAGCACGCCAGAGGCGCCGAGGAAGAATGGCAGCGCGCGGCTCCACCACTCGGCGTGGTCGTTGCCGTCGGGGCCGGCGATGCCGCCACCGCCGTAGGCTGGGTAGTCGTAGTGGCCGAGCGGGTTGAGCAGGAGCGAGAGCGAGTAGAAGAAGTTGCCGAAGAAGGCGGCCACGAAGAGCGATATTGCTAGCCCGCTTGTCGAGCGCCGGCGGAAGTTGAGGAGGAGCTGCGGCATGCGAGAGCTCAGGTATAGCAGCGTCGAGAACCAGCTCAGGACGCTGCCGATGTCCTGCAAGGTTACGCCGCCATCCGCTGCAGGGGGAATCGAGGTGGTGGTGGATATGGGGCTGGCGCCCGCAAGATGGAACATCATCGAGACTACCACGATGAGTGTCGAGGCGAGGCTGCGGCTGCGGCCGCGGGAGCCGCTCGAGTTGCTGCGTGCCTCTTTCTTTTTCTTCTTGCTGTTGGTCTCGGGTTCGGAGTCGACGAGGTATGAGTCATCCGAGTCGTCGTCGTCGTCGATGCTCTCGTCGTAGTGGAGCTGCTGGCCAAAGAGCAGCTCGGGAGGGTTGATGTTGGTGAAGTAGAAGTACTGCGAGACGAGCACGACGTCGACGAGGACATAGTACATTCCGACCACCTGCTGGAACCACATCTGGCTGGTCCAGATTGCTCCTAGAAGGTTGCCTGTGTCCGTCAGCTGCTGCCGAGGCACATGCGAACAAGGGAAACATACAGATATCGCCTGCGAGCCATATCGCCAGGAAACCCAGACTCAGCCCGTCCACGGATCCGCGGCGGTAGTTCTTCCAGATCTGTGGCATCTGCGCAAACAGCCACGACACGATGGATAGCACGCCGGCCGCCGTAGAGAAGAAGGACAAGTACGATGGTAAACATGTTCCGAATGTCTGCGAGAGAAATACCAGCACCGGTGTATCCGGTTCGCAGAAGGGCGGTAGGTCTGGTGGTACGTATGATAATGGGGAGGACATGGCTGCTGCTCGTAGGTGTTGATAGGGGGTTGAGGGAGAAGAGGAACGGATGTGGATGTGAATGTGGACGCTGGTGCTGGATTCGGACTGGTGGGGACTATATGCAAATGCTGTTTAGCCCTGGGCTTCCCCGCATTTCAATGGTCAAAGGTCAAGTAGCCCACCTGCTCTAGCTCGTCCGTGTTTCGTTCCTGGTGGTGAGCGAGTGCAGTAACTCGTGCGTCGTTTCTCGGTGGATATAGACTGTTTCGTCGGGCCAGCCAGCGGAGTATTTACGTAACGAGCGCACTGTAGACGGAACGATGAGCCCGAGATTTCGCGCACGGGACAGGTAGAGACGCGACGTGTGGGCGGAGCAGGAGTGGAGAGTTTGGGGGAGTTAAGTATGAATGGGAGCTGTCGGGAGCTATGGGACCATCCGAGGAGATAGAGCAGATACGGGGGGGGCAGGGCAGAGGGGTGAGACACCCACCCACCACACCGACGCACGACTCATGCGCGGAACTAGGCTCAGATGACGGTATATGGTCGCGGTTGGGAGGCCAGGGCGCTTTTAGCTTTTTTCCATCCACCTTCGAACAACGTTGGCTTGGCCGAGACGGGACGAGACGAGAGCGGGGACGGGAAGCGGTGAGCTTTCGTTCGTTCTTCCGTTTGGTTCGCCAGCTCGTTCGTTCGTTCGGCCGGACTGCCCCTCCCCACCGCCGCGCGCCGGAAGACGATAACGACAGCGGCGTATGTCATCTCATCGCACCGATTGCTGTGCTGCGGATCCCGAAGGAGGAGGATCAGGAGGAAGTCGCGAGGATGTGGTGTCGTGTGGAGGAGATAAGCCCCAGCCGGTCACCTGCGTCACCGGACAGGGGGCCTGGCACACAGGGTCCACAGAGATAAGGGGAGCGGGTGGGTAGGTAACCCCGGCAACGCAGGGAGAGATAGCAGCACAACGGCGTCGTCCTCCGCGCCCTCTCCTCTCCACACTCCCCGCCCGCTCATCCCGCCGTCTGCACTTTCGACTCGGCTGTCGCGCTTTTCCCTGCGGAGCCGATACGCAATAAAGCTTCTTTCTCGTCTAGAATCCGATGAATGGAGAGAGATATAGCGAGTGGACTCACGCAAGATCTCGCGTTCCTTCCGATCATGCCCTCTGACCACAAGATCTCTCCCATGAGTCCAGTCTGCTGAGTCTTCTTCGCTGCGGCGCGGCCCCCGAAATAGGACATGGATATAGTGGTAATCCACGGTGAGTGGGCAGTGAGTGCGTGAGTGAGTGCGCGAGTGAGTTCGCGAGTGGCCGTCCCTGTCGACCTCGCCCTCGTGCTTCCTTCTACTTCGGTGTTACCGAGATCTCGCACTGATCGGATCGCCGTTCGTTGCGTCCTGCCTGCCTCTCGAGTAGCTATCCACTAATTCCACTCTACGCCCTACTCTACTTCGTGCGTGCAGCACTCTACGTCGTCGTACAGGGGCAACCGCGCTTACGCTCGAGAACGACTGAACGTGCTCCGATTGGCCGCGCCTCTTGGCTGACCGAAGCTGATCGTTACCGACCGCTCTTGGCCCGCTGTCTCGCTCTCCGGCCGGTGGTTTCCCGATTCGTGTTCTACGGGCGGATCCTACGGAATTCTGCAGCGCGCTTCCTGCAGTTTGCGGTGCCAATAGGCATCCGTCCAACCATCGCGAAGGACAGAGACATTGAAGTCACTCGATGTCGGAACACTGGCGAGCTGACTTCCACGCTACGTATGCTGTTCCAGTTTACGCAACCGCATCGGGTCGGATACACCTGCAGAAACTCCGTCGTTCATTCGTTTCCTTGATTTCGACCAAGCATATTGACATCTCTTTCGGCTTGGACTGATGGGTGCGGTTGATCGATACATACGACTGTTCGGGTCGAGTCCTGCAGTTTTTATATACCAAGGCGAGCACGGGTATTATGTTTGCGCTACTATTCGCCGCCGCGTTGGCGTGATATATTACTCCCCCGCAATATCGCAATTTCGGCAGTGATGCGAATCCGATCCCAGATCTAGGAACGAAAAAACCAGCCCCACAGGTCCTGATGGCCAGCTTCTTCTCCTCCCCTGCTTCACTGGGTGCCCTGGACGGATCTGCCGGTGCTCTAGAAAAGGCGTCATCGCGATCCTTTGCTTTCGTTTCTGTACGAAGCTCGTGTTTGTTGTGTCCGAGACACTTTCAGCTGGAGTGGACAGATTCGAATTCTATGGATGGTTCTGTGGGCCGTCGCGATTGGCCGTACTCTACAGGCACGGCAGCTTGTTGGTCAATCGCGCACGGATTTCTAACTCGTTCTGCATCCGGGTCCGTGCAGATCAGCTGGAAGCATCGACTCGATGGGGGGTGCTGGCTACATAGAGGCGACGAGCGGGAGGCTGTCCAAACGTCAACGTTTCGTGATCGACACCTAAATCCCCCAGTGTGGACTTTAGACCGGCCGTTGGCGTCGAAACGAGATATGTATGCCCGAGAACTGTTCTCCTCGGTTCCATTTTTCGGCACAAAGCCGACTTTCCATTGTTCTGGGTGCATGTGGTGGTGTCTAATGGACATCAAACTCCCAAGTTATACTCCCCGGAGTGGACCTCGACCATCACTGACCGAGGGAGGTTCCACAGCTTTCCTGACAATGACAGCGGCTACGCCAATCAATCATACATACTCATTCTGATTTCCTGCCTGTGCTGGCCAGCTAAAGGCAATCAAATCGACGGAGGAGCTACGGGTAGCTCTATCCAAGTACAAGTTCCCGGACCAAGCTAAACTTCCTTCCCAGCGTATATAACGCCCGCTATGGTTGTCCCGAAGCTGGCTTGCTGACTGACGATTGTTTTTTTCTTTTCTTTTTCGGGTTTCGTTTCCAACTGACTGACTGACTGACTGACTGACGGCGGTCTGCGAGGATCATGGTAAATTACGCTCCGTTTTCGGCACCCAAGTCCGTGCAGCTGGAAAGCTTCACGGTTCGGCCATCGTATTCGGCTCCAGCTTCCAGCAGACCAGAAATCTTCCATCATTCTACGCATCCAACTTTCTGGAAGGGGTGGATCATCGTGCAGCTGTCCAAGTTAAATCGAGTCGATGGATGGTTCCAAGTTGGTTCCAAGTTCGATGCTCAACGAAATCGGCCGGTACGTCGACTTCTATGTTCTGGGCTGCGGGCACAACGTCGAGCTCTTTGAAAGCGAGGAGTGACGAGTGAAGGAAATCGCAGTCGCAGCTCGTGTTTCGACTGTCCAATGTGTGGGGCATGTGTTTGCGGATCATGTGGCTTTGCAGTCTGGGGGGGTTCTGGAGTCTGGACAGGTACGTTAATCAACTCGGCCATACATGCGGCCCGAAATCACTCATATCGGCAGTTTTACAGACTCCGAAGCACAATGAAGTCTTCAGGCATAACAATCACGATACCCTTGGGGTTGATTGTAGTATCCTCTCAGCTATAAGAGCCAGCGACAGGACTTCTTCTTACTGTCAGCATCAGACTGCTTTACTTCTCTGTGCCACTATTAATGGCTTCCAAGAATACAGTGCAGCGGCATAAGCGACGTCGAAAAACTTCGACCACCACACCAAACGGCCTATCCTCTCTACCTGCAGAAATAATCCTGATCGTGTTGGTATGTTTAAACTCTCTTGAATACTTTGTTTGGATCTGACGGGTACACTCAGAGCAACCTTTCTCGTTCCGATTTCTACAATCTCTGCCTCGTATCCAAACTTTTTCACACGTACACAACCCCCTACTTGTACAGATCCGTGGACATCGTGCTCAGTGGGTCTTCATGGGATGCGAAGGAACATGTTTACAACAGCCTTTCTCTAGAAAATAACCGAGGGTTGAGATTTATCACGAACTTTCGGTTCCTGCCACCACCAGTTCGTCATAAGAGGAGGGTTCTGGGTCGTCTTGGCCCCGATGCGGCAAAGGATGTACAGCGGCTCATGGGAGTACTGCTATCAAAGGTCGGCCCAAATGTATTGCAACGGTTTGAATGGTACCTCCCTAGTCTGCCGCTCCCCGAGGTCCGAAAGTTGCTCCATCAGGAAGCCCTCACGAAAGTTTCCTGGAGCATCTCTGGACGTCTCTGTCACAATCTGGAGGTACCGCAGTTCTTATTTAGTGTGGACGGCCGTGCATCGCCTTTGGCCAGTGTCACGATCATCTCCATAGCGGCGTCCAACATTGACCATATCCGCGCGTGGCTGTCGCAGTGCCCAGCACTCAAGGTCCTACGACTAGAATGGAACCCACGCATTCGCTACCAGTTCTTGGAGCGTGTTCCGAGGGGGTGCTTTTGGACCGAAATTGGCCTCCACAATTTCCCGCGCCTCACAACGCTCAAACTGAAGTGGACGAACGTAACCTATCTCCACCGTCTGCCTGTAGTCGACCGCCTCACCTCGCTAGTCATCGACCGCTGCCAGGGCCTGGGGCCCTTCCTCAACGGCTGGCGCCGCAAATCCACCCCGTCCCCCATCCGCCTCCGCAAGCTCTGGATCCACACTAACGACCTCTCTTTCCGGCACATCCACGACTTCCTCCACGCCTTCACAGGCCTGCACGAGCTCGCCCTCTACAGCGGATACACACCGCACCGGCTGACCTACGTCTCGACCGGGATCCGTGCTCACCGGGGCACACTATCCCTCCTTGCGCTGGACACACTCTCCGACCGCTTCGGCTCTCGCTTCGCCGCCTCGCACGTGCCCATGGTTTTGGAAGAAACCGCCCTCCTCGCGACCGACCTGCAGCACTACCCGCATCTCCGCGCCCTCGCGCTCCCCGCGGACCTCGGCGCCCTGCCAGACCTCACAATCGCCGCCCTTGCCGGCCGCGTCCAATGTTTCCAGATCCACCTGCGCGCCGCTCGGGCGCTCCAGCCGCTGGCGCAGGCGATCGCCAACGCCGTCGCGCGCGGGTTCGCGGGCGGCGAGATCGATGGCGATATCGCTACTGATCTGGACGATAAGCCGGCGTTCGCACAGTCCGCTGTGCGCTCGCTGCCGGATCTCGCGCGCATAGAGAATGAGCGCAATAGGCTGCAGGCGAGGCAGTCGACCGAGCCGAAGACGCTTGGGATGGTGCCGAGGCTGAGGTATCTTTCGCTGTTTACCGGGGCGCTGAAGGAGTGGGTCGTTGTCTTTGAGGTCGAGAGGTGGGCACCGTTTCCGCCTGTTGTAAGGAAGGTGCGGAGGAGGGAGGTTGGGAAGCTGGAGATGGTGTTTAAGGTCTTGAGGGAGAACTTGGTTTGATGGGTAGTGTAGTTGGCGGACGGGGGAGTGGGAATACGTGGGAGTACGTATAGTCGGCAATTAGGTATCGTAGTATGCCATACTGATGTTATCGTGTGTTTATTCCCGGTGAGATGCGGAATTGGTAGGCCGCTCATCCAGTCCATCCTATCGACTCCAGTCCATCCAGTCGACTGCAGTCCATCCAGTCACTGCAGTCCATTCAGTCCATCCAGTCCGTCCAGTCGACTGCAGTCCGTCCAGTCGACTGCAGTCCGTCCAGTCCATCCAGTCCATCTACAAACTAGGTAGTAGACTACCGGTAATACCTAGGTGTGCGGACTTTTTTGTTTAATCAGTGATTGCTTGCGACCTAAGTAGATCATGGCAAACCTAGGTGTGCGGACGACCACCCGAATGTTTCCGGAGAACTGTCAACCCCGCGCTCGAGTCTGCAGGCGCAGGCTGTGGCTCCGGTATGGCACTAGATGATCGGTGCTGTAGGTCGAATGGTTAAACGTCTGGATAGGCTTATGTGAAATCTGGATGATCCAGTGGTCGTTGGTTATGGAGCGTCACTCGGCGGGCTTCGATAACGTTCCTGGTAATTCTTGCTTTACAGACAAGCGGATCCCAGAGGCGTCTGAGGAAGATGTAACAAGTGAGGTGCTAGGATGGGAGATCAGGGAAAGGGAAGAGATGGAAGTGGAGTTGAGGCAGGAGGAGTAGGGTGCTGAGGTTGAGGAGCCGGGGTCAATCCTACTCCGGTTTGTAATGCTCTCGAGGCGACAGATGCGCTTCTACTAGAATCTCTAAGCTAGGCTTGAATACCAGTATCTAAACCATACCATGCACTGTGATGAGTCCAGTTCCGCATATCCATAAGTGAAGTTTGGTAAGGCTGGGTATCCAAGTGCGGTCGTCAGCTGACTGTCTGTTGTTGGATTCATTGAATTGCTCTCTCAGGTACAGCAGGATATTAACTTCGGAGCCAAGCCTTCCCAGGGCAAGAATACTGCGAAGGATTAGGGTATCGTGATTCCAGTCTCAGGGCACCAGTGGTGTGCGTGCCCTCACGTAGTACTCACATCGTGGGCTACCAAGACACTCTCAGCCATAAAACCCACCGCTCATCTCCCTCCCAACTTTCTACATACTTCTCTCTTCTCACTTCACTCTACAAATCTCACTCTACACATCTCTCACTCAACATATCTTCTTAACCAACAACTCACCCCCTTCGATGGTACCTTCCAAAACCGCACACTCGACCAACCAAAACTTACGCATAATCCTGTCGCCAAGAACTGGTGGTGTGCGGTCTACTCCCTTTCCCCTATCCCCCATCCCGAGCCGAGCTGCAATACAGACTCGGCGCCCGACCCCAGCTGGCGATCCATCGTCGACTTCATTCACCATGTCGGATTTCCCGGGCGTCTATGCACCAACAGCAACAGCAGAAATGATTCTGCTGCCCACAGAAGCAGCAGCATCAGATTATGCTGTCGGCGTTTTGAGCAGTCGGGCAGCTCTTTACCTGGCCTTGGGCAACACCGAGTTGCCCAATCCCGGAGCTGGGGGGGCCTGGGCTGAGCACCAGATGTCGACATCAACCTGTCGATGACTACTCCACAGCCCTTGCCTCCCTCGGTCCCGTTTGGACCGGGGAAGCTCTCCCCCCGGCAGTCAGAGACTGCCCGCCGATCCGAAGGCAGATATACTGCCTGAATCCGATGAAGAGGGAGGAGGAGCGACGGATGGGGTCGGCCCAAGAAGCATGCGAAGCGCCGCATGAGGCCGGCAGCCAACCACGAGGAAGACGGGATGGGGCCGATGCATAAGGAGGTGAAGGAGCACCCTATGGGGTTGGCTCAAGTTGAAGGAAGAGAGGCCAGATTGGGCTGGTCGCCGGCGCACAAGGAGGCTGCCCCGGCACGAGGTTGGGACACTAAAGACTGTCTCGATCGATTCGAATCGTCCAGAGGGATGGGACGAACCGACCGAGACAGTCTTCATTATCATAACCTCCGATTCGACGAGGGCGGTGCTAATCGCCATTACCGAGAGAGCGCCCTTCTCTCCCTTTCGGATAATGAAGAACTCAACTCGTCTAGGGCAGAGCTTTCCGACAATGAAGAACTCAACTCGTCCAGAGTGGAACTATCGGCAAATGCCGACCCCATCACAGGAAACCGATTCTGGAATCAGCTCGGGATTCAGCACTCTTCCATTGGATGACGTGGATAACCTCCCACGTACATCCAAGAAGACGATTCATCCCGACCAGAATGATGTGGATATGGAGGATACCGGGCAGATGGAGGGCTCGCAACGGTTGGAAGATTCAACGGATTCTCAAATCGCGAAGGATTCCCAGGCCTCGAAGGATTCTTAAGTCTCGACGAATTCGCAGAAAAGCGATAACACCGCAGATGGCGATTCATCGGGCGAATACACGCAACCTAGGACTAAAACCTCCGAGGAAACGGAGGGTTTGCAGGAGGCGGAGAGTATCATGGAGACAGGGGGATCAAAGGATAGAAGCGGAGGTTTGAAGGCCGGTGATGAAGAGAGCCCATGGGGCTAGCGTGCAAGGAGGAGGGGGAGGAGGATGAGGGCCGCCCTATGGGGCCGGTGCGCAAGGAAGAGGGAGAAGCCCGATGGTGCCGGTGCGCAAGGAGGAGGAGAAGGAGGGCCCGATGGGGCCGGTGCGCAAGGAGGGGGAGGAGGGCCGAAATGGGGCTGGAGGATAAGGAGGCAGCCTCAGAGGGCGTTGGTGGTGGTGGTGGTGGTGGTGGTGGTTTTTGTTTTGTTTAATCATTGATTGCATGCGACCTATCTAGATCATGGCAATATCACCCCGTTCACCCCCCCGTTTCCACGCCACTGGCCAACCCGGCTTGCACCGAGCGGCCCAATGTGGCTTTCCCTGCCCTCCGCCCCAGTCTGTCCCAGAAATGTAGATACGCGGTAAAGACTGAAGTGGTGGTGGTGGTGGTGGTTGCTCAGCATATGCCCGATTCCAGCCCGGAGCACGCTCCTGAGTCCTGGTGGGCTAGGAACGTGCTGCTGAACTCTGAACTGCTATACAAACTCGTACGGGAGCTTTCATAGAAAGTGTGTGCTCAAGATATGTGCGAGTGATAGCCCGTCTACAAGCCCTCGGTAGTCGGTTCAGAATAGAGCCGTTGCCAAACCCCCTCCACCGGAGCCTGAGTACACCCGGCGGGATTGCCATGGGAGCAGCGGCGTGGACCGATATTCGGATGTGTGTGTGTGTGTGAATAGGTACTGGAAGTCCCCCTTGGGCGCTACGTACAGCGGGAAGCGGCCGAGATGCGTCGAGCGCTTCACGGATATCACTACCTATCACTCGGCATGTTGTCGTTTTTTAATGGTAGTCGAGTGGGAAGTTGTGAAGGCTGAGGGAGAGATGCATGCTAGAGAGAGATCTGAGGAGGCGAGAGGGTCGGCCGATGCTCTGGTCCAGTGGTCCCGTCGCCGAGACGGACGACTAGGAGGGCAACCATAGCTACGGGGAAGACACGGCCATGTAGCTGAAGCGCAAGTTAGGATTCCCACTACTACTAGGAATGGCACTGTAAACTCCCATTCAACCTCAACGAGTACTCCACCGGATACCGGTACACGAGAAGATGGGCTTATTTTTTATTTTATTTCGAATTCGAAGATGAGCTGAGCTGTCAAGCTGAATCCTGATACCGACCGTACGGTGCAGGTCGCGCCAGGCCAGTTAGCTGACGCAACCTTGGAACTTGGAAGCGAAGCGATTGACGAGCTGTCCTGGCTGCTCATGGGGGCGGGACGAACGCATGGATCGTGGAGCGGAACAGCAGAAGAGCAAGGAGAATGATCCTTGGCTGGCGCGAGCATCCTTTTCCAGCAGCCATGACGCTACGTCCAAAACAAATAGGTGTGGATGCGACTAGTAGTCACGTGCTTGTACTTTAGTCGCGTGGGTATTCACCCTGAGTTCCGCGTCAGTACTCTACCGTAACCACCAACAATCCCTACTAACGACCACCATCACCACATCCACCAAATGTCTTCTAGCATGATTCCCCCCCTGCCTAAAGATGCGGCCTACTGGAAGGAGCAGCTCTTCCAGGTAGAAAACCCGGTTATTTTACCAGTGGACCAATTCGACGAAGTGTGGCCGTTGGTGTGCAATGTCTACACGTTCCGGAACAAGAGTGTACAGCAGAGCGGCGCCATACAAGTCGAGCACGGGGAATGTCGTTTAAAGAAGAGCCGCAAATCATCCAGCAGTGTCCAACCCGATGGCAATCCGATCAAGCGCAGGACGAGCAGCGTCCGCGATAAAGACCAGTGTCAGGTGACGGTCAAGTTGACGCGTCAACTCATCGGGCCCCATCCTACTGTCACCCTCGAGCGCAAAACAGAACATCTCCACACTCACGACTTTGAAACTAGCTGCATGGTCAAAAAATCAAAGTTTGTGCAGGAGCTGATTGCGACGGAGGCCGAGAAGAACTGCTCCGCAGCCCAGATTTTCAATGCGTTACGCAGTGCTGGTTTGGAGGAAGGTAATGGTATTATAAAGATGTATGAGCTCCGAATTAATTAAATTAAATATAAAAAAATAACTAACATTGAAATAATCAGTAACGATATTCATAATGCCCGACGGTCAAAACGAGTCGACCCTCCGCTAAATTTCCAGCCCGGCACCGTTTTCGGAGACGATATAATACAAGCACGGAAACTACTCGCAGACGAAAAGTGGCTATACGAAGAGTTTCAGGTGGAAGACAGTGGAAATCGGAAGGAGGCGCGGTGGGGATTAGTCTTCGCCGATCCGACCAGAATACAAATCCTACACCAACGCGGATATTTTACGCAATTTGACTCCACCCATAAAGTCAACAAATGGAAGCACAATATGTTTTCCTTTCTCGTCAGGGATAAACACGGTATTTGGATCCCGGCAGCACACTGCGTCGTTGACCGGGAAGAAAGTCGAGTTATTGCCAAAGCCTTGTCTGTACTGAAGACCTGGTGTTCTGGTAAATGCCATCCGCGACTCTGACATTCCGAAAAATCCAAACTAACAATCCATACAATAGGCGGATGGCAACCACGATACCTCCTTACAGACGACAGTGCGATCCAGCAATCCGCCGTACGCCAGGCATTCCCCGAAGTTTCCCACCTCCTCTGCACGTCCCATTCCAAGCAAACTCTCCAACATCGATTCGGCGGCAGGGAAGCTTTCAAGCCCGTCTACCAAACTCTCCGGCGTGCCATGTATGTCTCGACGCGGCTGCGCTGTCACGATCTCTGCATGGAAGCGATCAGTCTCGCCCCGGACGACGAGACGAAAACCTACATCCGTACGTACTGGCTGCAAAGAATGCCCAAGTGGGCACTTTACGCTCGCCAGCACAGTCCGATGCTGCTACAGAACCCCACAACAAACGCGTGCGAAACGTGGCATCGACAGTTGGAAGCGGGGCTGGGACTCGTCAACAACGAACAGGTTGCCACAAACCACGGTAAACTTTCTATCATACATCCGCCTTCATTAGGCCTTAGACAAAAAAGCAACTAACTTCGTTTCCCCCCAGGAATCCACAGCATGATCCAGCACACGATGCAAAGTGCGCGGCAGCGCGATATACGGGCACACGAGGCGGCCATGAAGTTCAAGAACGGCACCGCGGGGCTGTCCCTGTGCACGAAGGAGTATCCTGAAATCGGCGGCTTTCCCGTCCCCATCCAGAAGCTGCTCGTGCAGGAACTCGCCGCCGTCGAGGCGCGCATCGAGCAGGGAAAAGATGCGCCGAATCCGAGCCAGTTCGATGGATCATTGCTGTGTCATTGCCGGTATGTAGTGTATTGCAGTGATCTGATCCCGCGTTTGGAAATGGATGGCTTGTCGCTAATGGATTGGATTGGATTGGATTGGATAGGTTTGCCCGTCACTATCGCCTGCCGTGCCAACATGTCTTTCATCTGGACACGGAGACGAAGGTGCTCACACCTGATGTCTGGCACCGATATGTCCACATGTTTGATGAGCTGGGAATGGCGGTCTACGAAACGATTGGATCTGTGCCTGTGGATGGTGCTGGTTCGGATGCACCAGTGCCTGATAACGGACGGACCGAGGCAATTCTAGATCTTCGTGTCATCGGAGAACAGTTACGACACATCACTTATGGTATGCAAGAGTTGATGGAGGTACACCAATGGGAGGGCCGTCAGCAGCAGCAAGTGACTCAGGCTTGGATGGACGAGGTTAGGGAAGCTGTGGCACCATTGGTAAAATCACGGCCGGAGGAAATTATAGAAAGGCATAGACCATGGGAGTTGTAAATATTATGTTTTAACTACTCCATCTATCTCCCTTGTATCCACCGTTCGCTCCTGCTCCTACGCCGCTATCTGCTCCCCGCCGAATAGACTATCAATCCTGACGGTGGTACTCCTGACGTCGGGCAGGACGAGCACCACATCGGCGTTAGCCTTGTACTCGGTTTCGCAGCTGACATTATCCGCACCGTCGGTGCACTTTATCTCCACGTTCGGAAGCGAGAGCTGTCCGGGCCGGGTGGGGACCAGGACGAGCGCGAACGTCTCGACACTGCCGTCGACACCGGCAAAGTGTGCGCGTTTGCGGCCGCTGATGAGCCACGTGTCCGGATTGTTTTGGACTTCGTAGAAGAACTCCATGGGCTTCGCGAGGGCTTCGGCGTCGGCGGTTGTGTCCCAGTGCCGCGAGTGGCGGATTATCAGTTCTGCTTGGAGCGAGACGCCGACCGTCACCATTGGCGGTGCGTAGGGTGAGGATAGTTGGCGCGAGATGCTGTCGCAGAGCAGGTTTAGCTCGACCGTGTGCATCACCTGCAGCGCCGGGACTTCGACGGGGATGAAAATGGAGCGTGTAATGGAGGTTAGGATGTCCTTCTGGTTGAGTGGGATCGTGGCGTGTTTCTACTTTCGATAAGCATCTCGTTTTCGGTGGTTAGTCGATGAGGAAGCATACCGTGAAGAACTCCTTCAACCAACTCTCCACCTTTGCCCGTTCACCGGAGCGCTGATCGATCGCTTCGAGCGCATCCTCCCATCCGTACTCCTCGTACGTGCCGATATCCACCTCTTCGAGCAGCGCTGCAGTCTCAAGCTCAGTGGGCGACCTATGTCTGAACCGCATGAAAAGCCCAGGTAGTAACCAGTGAACATATCGCTCGAAACCGGCATCCTTCAGATCCCTCTCGAAGACACTCGACACCGTCTCTCGCAGCTCTAATCCAACCGTCAGACTCCATCAACATCATCCGCCGAAGCCGGAAGCAACAAACCTTCGTCCATATTGGTGTACTCGATAACGAGCGCCAGACTCTCCGGCGGACTAGTAACATCCATCTTCCTCATGATCTTATAAGTAAAGTTCGCCGGCTGCTTCGCGAAAACCGTCATGCTCCCCTCGGTACCCACACCGCCCTCGGCATAGAACGTCTTGCTCTCGTGCAAGCCGACGGTAAAGACCCTGAGCGGAACCTCTGCGGCAGCAGTCGAAACCTGGAACTTGGAATAAAGCGCTTTCTCTTTGAAGATGTCCTGCACGTTTACGGCCAGCGGCAATGCCACGAGCACGTTCAGTGTCTCGATGAAGAGGAAGCCACCCTTCTCGGTGGTATAATCCACCTCGAGGCGAACCATCAGCTCCGTCAGCTCGTTGTCCGAGTTGTACGGGAGCCTCACACGGATCTCGCTCTCTGCCGGAAACTCCTTGAGACACAGAGTTCCTGGCTTCTCGGGGTTGACCACCACCACATCCGTCCCGCTAACGACCTCGAGAGATCCAGTGATGAGTCTGAGTCCCGCAGTCGCAGAGCGGATACGAAGCTCTCCCTTCTCAATGGTATTCTTCCCTGACGAAACCTTAATCTCTACCATCCGCATCTTCTCCAGGTGGATATCTTTCGGCATCTCCAGTTTTCCCGTCAATCCCCTCGGCGCGGGAAAGAAGCTCAGCTTCGTTTTCTTCGCAGCCGCAATCGCTGTGCCGGCACTCGAAACCAATCCCAGAGGAGTATCGGGCATCGTTCGAGCCATAAACTCGTGCACAAACTTGAGTTTTCCGGCAGTAATGGTGAGCTGCTCCACGATGTACCTGCCCGGTATCGTCTGGTTGGTAGAAACAGTGCTCTTAACGATCCCCCTCCTCATTTCAATCGGGCCCGAGGATTCAAGCGTCAACTCACGGCCTTGTAGCGGCGGCGCGGAGACGACTCTGACGGTAATCTTGTCGATGGTCAACGGATCGGTGAGTAGATATCTCATCCGCACACCGACCTCGAACCCATCTTGATCTACCGAATGGCGCGGATACGGGTCGACGGAGACGTCGCTCCAGAAGTGCATTATGGGATTGACTATCTCCCTCGGAATATCTGTAGAGAGTGCCATGACCTCCGATACATATCCCCGCACGTCGACGTGTGAAGTATTCAGCCTTCCCAGCGGCGACTGTGTCGGCGGTGTCTCAACGTCCTTTCCGGCGAGTCTTCCCACGCGGGCTCTTTCCGCGGCGGCCGACTTCTTGAGGAGCTTGAGGAGAACATTGGTGTGCTCTTCTGGCTTTTGCATCTCCTTAAGACACTTGGCATACATCCCCAACAGCGTCGTCTCGATGAGGCCCCAGCCTTGCTCCTCATAGAAGTCCGTCATGCGCTTCAGGTGCACCGCGGCGGTCTCGTACTCCTTCAGGTGGCTGCAGAGATGTCAGCAAATGTGCGAATATACGAGAATCGGGTGCTATAGCACACAATTTCAAGGCTGCCAGATCCGACTCCACCCTCTCGGCACTCTTGTACCGTTTTGCGAGGCCGTAGTATCTCATGGCCTTCTCGCTGAGCTCCGCAAACCGTGAGTAGAACCCCCCGTCGTCCTCGGCCGCCGCCTTCAGATCCTTGTTCCGAACACCCTCGGGCACCCAGGCCGCCGGCTTCCCCTCGTTCTTCGTTGCGTCATCGTCACCATCCAGATTCACCTCTTCCATCTCCCCCGAACCATCGCCAACATTGAACCACCCCTCGCGTCCCACCCATCCTCGCCTGGCTCCTATGCCTTCGAGGACTGTTCTAGCAAGAACAATGAGCTCAGCACGAGCAGCCACAACCTCCTCAAGGCCCGTAATACCCCCCTTCATCGCTTGCGCAAAGGCGGGAGTCTTTAGCGACAAGCTGCTGGATCGCTGCGGCAAGAGCCCCTTATCCGAGCCCTCTTCCAATCCCTCCGGGATTGCCGAGGAGGTAGTCTGTTGGAGCAGCTGTGAACATACCGCGTAGGTCCACGATGCGATCAGGTTGTCGATTATTGCGCTAAGTTCCTCGGATGAGGTGATCTCGTCCTTGTGCTTCTTCTCCGAGCCTTGGAGTGAGTCTTGGTGGGGCGCTGTGAGATCCGCCCGGAGAACCCGAGCAACGGTGGTGATGAAGTCGACTCCGCGCCTGCAAATCTCGGCAAGACGAGTCAGATCATCCCCCTCCTCCGAGGCGGATTCCTGCGAGGAATCACCGTTCCGCTTTCCCAATCGTAGCAGCAATGTCGCCTGTCGTGCAAACAGGTAACACCTAAAATCAAAGACCGAGATCTCGTTGCTCAGGATAAGCTCCCGGTACGGTTTCTTATCCGAGGCGATTGGATGTCCCTCCTCGATCTCATCCACCGCCTCCCCTTCTCCCGTCTTCCTCGCCTTCAAACATTTCCTCGCCTCCTCGATCCAGTAGAGCCCCTCCTTGGTCCACCCGATGAAACTACCACCGATGACCTCCCCCTTTTCCTGCTCCCTGACAATCGCCTCCAGCCCAAACCCCAACTCGTCATACAACACCAAGGCGTCCTCGACGAGTCCCACGCTCTCGAACGCACGCGCCAGGCCCTCCTTCAGCACGAAAAACGTACAAAAGTTCCACCCGGGCAAACTCCTCTGGGAGTCCCTTTCCCTGACATCCTCCTCATACTGCGTGACCCTCGCATCGAAGCTGGCCAAGATCTGCGTCTTAAGCTTTGCCACCAGGTCCAGCCACGCGGTATCGACCTCTGCGGGGGTCTCGGGCGTGGTGGTCGCCGCCGTCGACGCCACCGGCGGGCTGAGCGTCTGCAGATCCGGATGGGACGGGGCGATGCGGATCTGCGCGACCCGGTCGATCTTCGCATTCGACCCATTGAAGTCGGAGCGGATCTTGTCCAGCAGTGTCTGCGAGCCCTTCATCCACCTCGACGTCCCCGTAACGTTCGACGCGGACGAGCTCGACCGCGGCTGCTGCGCGGCGGGCGTGCCCGGGAGAACCACATGCAGGATTAGCCACTCGTGGGCGTCGTGGTTGTCGGCGCCGTCGACGGTGGCGTGCGTGGATACCCACTCGCGCAGCAGCTTGCGCTGCGTGTTCTTGTAGCTCTCGTTGTCGTCGCATCGCAGGATGTACACCTTCAGGTAGGGCGTGTTGCGTAGTCCCGGGATCTGGTGGCGACGCTCCTTCCGTGGGCCGGCGCGGCTGCGCGATGCGGAGCGCGCGATGTTGCTGGGTCCTTCATTGGAGCGGGTGGAGTCGGTGGATTTGACGCGGGTTAGTTCAGCGGAGGTTTGGAAGGCCGGCGAGGTGAGGTTGGTTGGAGACGGGGAGTATGGAAGGAGGTCAACGTGGAGCGAGGTAATGGATCGGACGGGACGCGCAGGGGATTTCCAGTGGAGGTTTCGAAGGGGGAGGCGCGTTCGGAGATCCGGGGCAATGAGTGGGAAGAGCGCTGCGGGGTCCCAGTAGCTGTGGATAGGTCAGACGAAAGGCTGTGGATGGCCGGGCAGGAGTCTATACGTTACGGCGACCTTGGAGGTAGAGCTGGGTTCCATTGAGTGTGTTGGGATGGAGGAGAGCTTCGTTCTGATGGATGCTCAAAGGGGTATCAATTGTTTCGTACGCATAGAAAAACAGACAGGCAGATCGTCAGGTGGAGCTACAGTTAGCATCAAGGGACTGAAGATGCACAGCTACTTCACGCCTGGCTACTTCCATCTTCGAGGTTGCTCACTTGTTACGTACAAGCCCCACTAAGCAAGCATGCAGGCCCAGAGCCGCAACGCCATCACCAGGTAGGAATCAATTCTCGGGACCGTCACCATTTTAAAGAAATTAGATTTTTAAGGCGTCAATCACCGAATTAAGGACCAGAGATCACATAGTAGGGGGTCATAATCGTAATTTTCCTTATTCCTATCATAGCACACCAATCCCCTTCATTCCGCCAGGTCATAATCATGTCAACAGCATCAAAGCCAACAAAAGAAAGAGACAAAAAGACGCACACATCAAAGAAGTAGGGTAGAAGTACAAATCTCCGTCCTTCAAGGCAAACCAGAAGCCAGCAGATCAGAACTCGGAGAGAAAGCCACGCATAGATCGCCCCCAAAGACAAAGAGAATCAATAGTACAGACCGTTTCCAAAACCACAAAGCACAGCACACGCAGTTGACAGGGGGTATCCTACGCTGAAAACAAACACAAAATTGAAAAAGCGAAAGAAAAAGGGGAAAAAAGAGAAGGGCGCAATCATTGTGATCGAAACCTAAAGTATACATTTCCTCCAGATGACGATCGACACACCTATTGCTGCGGGACCGGAGGGATGGGTGGCACCACATCGTCGTTGTCCAATCCTCGCCTCTTCTTCCGGTCCGGCTTGTTTGTCTCCGCACCGGTGACGCCGCCGCCCATGACTGCGTTCGATATCGCGTTGCTGACCTTTCTAACGCTAGCACCACTGATCTTCCGCAGTCCGGTCAATCCAGGGCTCTTGCTCCGGCCAACCACTCCGGGGCTCTTGCTACGTCCAGTGCCGCGTCGCCTATTCACAACCAGTGATGTCGGCTCCTGCGGTGGCTCGGTGACGGACGAGTTCAGCACTGGCGAAAGCGGAATCTGGGAAAAGCCTTCGTCCATCTCTGTGTCTTCGTCGACGGTTCCGGGACTCATGACACCGGGCGCGAACCGATTGTCGGCTGGGCTGGGCTCGGGAGAGTCCGGGAGCATCTGGTTCGGGTGCCTGGTGACGATCTTCTGTGCTGGGGTCTCAGATAACATTGTCTGTGATCTGGCTCCTTTCTTCGTGTAGGGTACCGGCGGCGGAGGCATTCCGTTGCTGTTCTTGTCTTGACTCGCCCGGGAAACAGGAGTAGGGTGCGGGGGCGCTGGTGGAGACATCTGGCTGGGAAGTTCGGGCATGGGAGGGATGGCACCGCGAGCGGTCTCTTCCAATTCCCGGCGAACCTTCTCCAGCTGTTCCTCAAGGTTGGAGACCTTCTTCTGCAGACGCTCCGCTTTCTTTAGCTCACGCTTAGTGAGGGGCTTCACGGGTCCGCCATTGCTACCGGCGGTCATGGTGGAGGCAATGGAAGTGGTGGAGATTGAGCCTGCGAAAACTTTAATCGACGTCCGGCTGACGATGTCGAGGGCGTTCTTCGGTTTCGTTTCGGTTTGGCCGTGGGAAGGGGCAATGGCCGTGTCTTCATACTTGACACTCATCGGTTCCTCTTCCGGCTCATCAACCTCGGTTTCATCACCATCGTCCTCGTCCTCGTCCGGTGGAAAGTACTCGTCCATATCACTTCCAATGCTCGCAATCTCCGCCCGCTTCCTCTTCCTCGCACTGCCGCCGAACATGTTGCCTTGGTCCGAGAAACTCGCCGCAAAGTCGTCATCCATGCTAGTAGCCCCCCCAACATCATCCGGATGCCTGACCAATGTCCCCTTGAACTCCCCGCGCGCCTTCATCTCAAAGTACAGCTGCTCGGCCTCCTTCTTCTGCTTCTTCATCTCCTCCTTCTTCCTCTCGCGCTCATCGTGCAGCGCCTTCTGTCGCGCATACGCCGCCTTGGCCTCCTCCACGATCGAGAACGGATTGAACTTGAAAAGGCTTCCCAGACCAAACGTGAACCGCTTCTTCTTCCCCTCCCTATCAGAGCCCAGCGACAAGCCAGACGAGGAGCTAACATTCCCCTCCTCCTCACTGGCACTGCCATTGCCACCGGCGACCTCCTCCTTAGCCGGCAGCACAGGTCCAATGATCTCTCTCGGCGGCGGCACACTAGCGCGATCGCGCATGCTGCCCTCGATGAACCTGCTGCGCATCTCCTCCTCCTCCCTATCCTCGTCCTCCTTCTCCTTCTCGCGCCGTCTGCGCTCCCGCTCCTCTTCGTTCTCGCGCCGAATCGCCTCCTTGGTAAATTGTCGCCCCGTGCTCCGCGGCAACACCTCCTTCTCCACCACGCTCAATGGCGTCGTGCTCCGGTCAAATTCCATCGACGCCCCGCGTGAGCCCTGTCGCCGCTTGCGCTCGAACGATTCGCGCCCGATCCGGATTCGCTCCTGTCGCCGCCGCTCGGCTGCCATGGGGTCCTCAGTAATGGCGGCGGGCGTGGGTGTGGGCGCGACGGTGGTGGTGGTGGGCTTCGGCTTCAGCGAGAAGCTGAAGGAGTCGCGCAGGATCTGTCGTCACGCGGTCAAGATTAGCACCCACCTCTCTCTCTTTCATTCTCTCACGCACAATCTCTCTCATGGATGGGAAGGGAGGGTAGAAACCTTCTGTGGAGTATTCAATTCCGCCATTATTGCGTGTGTTTGTGCGTTTGTTTGTCGCTATGATGTTTGTGTTTGTGTTTGCGCGCGATGCGTGCGTGCGATGCGTGCGATGCGTGCGATGCGAGGTGATGTTTGGTTTCGCGGGGGAGGTCAGTGCGGTTCAGTAGAGTAGAGTACGGTGCGATGCAGTGCGCCCAAGTTGGCCCAAGTGGCCCAATCCCCCAATCCAATGAGAGCGACGCGGTTGCGGGTTGCGGGAGGGAGTGGAAGTGGCTGGGGGTCGTGTCGGGGGAGGGGGAGGTGGAAGGGGAGGGAAGCGTGTGTCGGTTGGCGCGAGGTTTTATGTAAGTAAGAGTGTCTGTCCTGTCCGACGGTAAAATTAGATGAGATGAGGTGGACTGGAGCGAAAGTCAAAACAAAACACTCTGGGAGTCTGGGATGTAGTTAGTTAGGGGACACGTGAAGGTGCGGTTGGGAGGGTAACGCGCCAGAGTAGACAGGGGACGGCGCATGGTGAATGCGCTCGTGGTCACTCGGATCTGACAGACAGAACAGCGGACAGCGGGAGGCATATCCCATACATGTTCGGGAACTTATAAAGTTTCTACATACATACAGTGCATGAAGTTGACCCAATCTCAATCTTGATCGATGCCGAGAGGTTTGGTAACGAGTGATATCGAAAGCATTCTGCGAGCAGTGGATTCCGCAGAGAAGCTTGTGTAAGAGTAGAAACTCACACTTCCCTCCTCCTCCCGAAGCTTTCCTAAACATTTTACAGTGTAACTAGGTAGTAAATAGTGTCCGGTGGCATGTTTGTGGCTCGAATCCTGGCCCCGGCCCCGGATAACCTCTGTAGATACTCTACATATCAGCCCTGTTTCTCATTGTCTCTGGTACCTATTGGAAATTGGCACCGAGGATGGTCGAAGTATGTACACGTAAGTGGGTCAGAGGCGAGTCATGGTAGCAAACATGACTAGGTAATCGAGACGGTGAGTCGTGTGGCTGTGGGGTTGTGTGGTTGTGTGGTTGTGTATTCCAGTCCAGCAGTCGGTGTGGATTGGATGGACTGCAGTCGACTGGATGGACTGGATGGACTGGGCAGTCGGCGCAACTGGTAATAAGGGCTGAACAGACTGCAGTCGACTTGATGATGGACTGCAGTCGACTGGATGGACTGCATGGACTGGATGGACTGGATGGACTGGATGGATTGGATGGACTGCATGGACTGGATGGACTACAATCCAACCCCGTCCAGAAAATTGGCGGACGGGACTGGATGTTGGCAGTCCGTCCCGTCCGGACGCAGTCTGGACCGGACTATGGAGAACACTGATCGCATGGAGGCAGTTCCAACTTCCAACTTCCTGCTAGAAAAACCTCCACCATATTATTCAGACGACGGTGGAGTAAGAGATAGAGAGAGCTGGTATGGTACGAAAAGAGAACACGTGATGGTACGTTGAAAGAGTGATGCCCCCCGCTAGCCACATACCTAGTTCGACCCAAAAATTTCAGAAAGTGTCAGTCTGTCAGTCGACTGCAGTCCGAGACGGTAAATCTTGGGGACGGACTGAATTCAAACCGTCCTCCAATTTTATGGACTGGACTGGACTGGACTGATGCAGTCCGTCCAATCTGGACTGCCGTCCGGACTGGACTATCGGGAGCATTGCACCCACCGACAGAGACGCCACGAGAACCCGGCGGGCAGCGGCCACGAGTGCTAACCCATGATGCAGCCCACGGTCCCGGGGTTATAAACTCCGAAACGGGCAGCTCAGCGCACTTTGTATCCAAACCGAACCACCACCACCACCACTACCACCACCACCATCACGACGATCAGCCGCCAGTCGCCGCAGCGCCAGGGCTACCCAGTTATGTAAACTCTACCTACATGCGCAGAGTAGTCTTGTATGTATGAAGTAGATACCTCCTACCTACATCCTACCTCTTACTTATGAACCTTCCGCGACGGTACGTCGGTACCCTCCCAGGCCCCTCCCAGGCTCCCAACCCGGTCCCCGGTCCCCACCATTCCCGACCCGAGTCCCAGTCTCTCTCCCACCTCCGACCCCCGACCCCCGACCCCCGACCCCCACCCCCACCCAATCATAGCCGCCGGGTGACGCGCGGTGACGGCGATACTACGGTATACTCTACTATATACTACATACTGCAGACAGACACACACCGTACATACGCGTTACCGAGGGAGGAGCGTCGCCCCCGCCCTCCACGCTCCGCACTGCGCGCGAGCGCGAGCGCTCGGCAGATGCAGGTGCCTGCCTGGTCGCCTGCCCCCCCACCACCCTTCGTTCTCCGTCCCCGCGGTAGTTGCACGGTTATATATGGCATGTATAGTACCTACTCCAGAGTCCATAGTAGGCAGCCTATATACCTAGTGAGTTGCCACCGTCCATGTCAGGCGTTCGATATTCCTACTATGTACCGTACCTAGTAGACGGTGAACGGTGAACGGGATCTGGAGATCATGCTGGGAGAGGATGAGATGGGAGGCTGGGAGGATGGTTGGCTGGTTGATTGGCTTGAGCGATACTACATACTGGTACATTGGCGCCTATAGTACATACGACGGCCACGGCCAGCAGGACCCAGCAGCAGCCTTTCTTTCCTTTACTGCTATCGAGTAGAATAGAATACAACTACCTCGAGCCGAGAGCCAGCGTACCCGGAGTAAATAGGCCTGGGTGGCTACTCTAGAAGCAGAAGCAGAAGCAGCAGCAGCAACTACTAGAAGTCCGCGGCGGCACTGACATCGTGGTCGTCTGTGGGGTCACTCGCTCGCACACGCACACGCATACTGCGCTTCCCAAGTACTCTAGACTGTAGGCACTGGGCGGCACCGGTAGTTGGTAACATGTATGCCAATGGGGTGATCCGATTTCCCCCCCGCAGCTCGCCAGATCGCCGCCTCTCTCGACGATATTCAATGTAACATAACGTCTTTATGCGATCGCGCCCGCCCTCCCCCAGTCCCCCCTCCTCCCCCTCCCCCGGACCACGACCTCGACCGCGAATACGCCCCCCGGTTCCTTGCGTCACGCCACTCCGAAACACCGCAGTCCTTGTCCGTATACAGTCCGTGGCTGGCCGTGACCGTGGCCGGAACGGGAAGAATCTCTCCACCTTCTATGTGCTCTACCTTCTACCCGCGCATCGTTCGACTTCGAGGTGCCTGCAAGCTGCCAGCCTGCTAGCCTGCCAGCCTGCCGGTGCCCGCGAAGAAACGATAGATAGATAGATGAAGATGGGGATGAAGATGGGGATGCACGCAGCACGACGAACAGGGTACGTTACGCCATCACGTCACGTTCAAGGTTTGCGATATAGTACCGGTATGTAACATTAAAAAAGTTACACGGGTGGTTTCGACTCTCGAGTGCGTACGAGCGGTAGGTGCGGTACCTACCAAGGTACCTACATCTTATGGACTTATGGACTCCGGGGGAAGGAGTTGTGGGAGGAGTTCTGGAAGGAGTTCCGGAAGCCTGGAAGGGGCCTGGAATTGAAGCTTGGAGGGCACGACGTTGAAGCTTGAGCCAAATCTCGGTGCGGTACGTTGCGTTGCGGTGCGTTTTGTAGGGTATACTGTACACTGTATAATAGTACTGATTTTGGGTAGCCGAAGTTTCTGGATGGCGAGAACGGAGGAATCATGCTTTCCGGTACTTACCTACTTGGGGAGGGGTGATGCATTCGAGTCTCGATGGACGAAAGCAGTGCTGGTGCTGGTTACGCCATGGCTTTGGCGTGATTGTGTCCCCTCTCTTCCCCGCGCGGCTATGGTGTCCGGTCGTGATGTGTACGGCGGTCGTCATCTAATAGGAATCTACTTGCGCCATAGGATTCTACTTGCGTCATGGGATTTCTACTTGCGCAATGGTGGGTATTTGTAGCCCGGGGTCGTCATCGGACGGAATGGGGATTTCACTTTCGAACCTTCCTTCACAGTCCCATACCCCCCGTGCCTGTGAGTTTTTAGGGGTTCTGAGGAGGGGCCTTTATCGATCCCGACGACGGAGGGCGATCGTGGTTGACTCCGTCGCCTCGATAAGACATTATGGAGATAGTGCATACTGTAGCATAGATATCCAAGATGCAGCCAGGCGGCAGAGAAAACCTTCTTGACGGACTCCGCTGCTACAAAGGAGTGGTCTCTCTCTCCCATCCGCATCGAGCATCGAGCATCGATCAAGCCGGGAACCATCACGAACCAGGCCACCATGCGTTTCCTCTGTTTCGGCCGCAAACCATCCACAGGGGGTAAGGGGGACAAAGAGGGCAAGGACACAGACTCGTCGTGGTCCTCTGGGTCCTCACAGTCGGGGCCGGGACCTAGACGAGAAGGCACGCGTGGGCACCTCCTCGGCGTCCACGACCTCCTCCTCCTCCTCCGCGCCCGCACCCACACCCTCACGCAAGTCTCTCCGCAGCTGCATCCGGATCTTCTTCCTCCCCCGCACCCGCTCCTCCCACTCCTCGCGCATCCCGCCAATAGACGACTACATCCTGATCGGCGCCGCCGGCGTAGCCGACCACTACCCGCCGGCGGCGTTCCAGCAGCTGTATGACGCCGACGCCGACGACGGGCCGGGGGCGCGCAAGTACCAGTGGGTGGGCACGCCGCGGGTGGGGGGCTGCGGGGGGGACAAGACGGTGCTCCTCACGAGGCTCGTCCGACAGACGTATAGGACTGTCAGCTGGGAGGAGTTCCGTGCGGATCTCGTGCACGGCCAGATGTCCACCGAGATCGGCGCAAAGTGGATGTGGGTTGCTGTGGATAGGAAGGGTCGGTTTTCTTCCTCCCTTTCGAGTAGAGTGCTGAATGAATGGTTGGCTGGATGACTGGCTGGCTGGCTGGCTGACGATTGCATAGACTGGAGGCGGCGCAGGCGAAGGTAGCGGAGAAGAATCAGAAGAAGCGGCAGAAGAAGCCGCGGAAGTGAGGTGAAGTGAATTGACAAAAGAAGCTCGAAGCTCGAAGCTTGAAGGAAACAACGGGAGGTTGCTAGGGGCCAAGGTCTTCAAGAGGAGAGGCCGTTGTATTAAATGCGCGCCTGTTCATATACATACATAGATCGTTGCTGCATATCCCTATGTGGAATATGTAGGTTTGTACAATACATACTACCTAGCGATGGATCTAGGTCCATATATAATTCATCAGGATCGCTGGGCTGGGCTGGGTCGAACCGATCCGAACGCATGACATCTCTTCCCGAACTCCCATCCACGTCTGCCGTATGTACTCTACCTAATGTATGTAGTACCAAGGTATCAATTACGCACCTGCAGATTTCTTGCGCTCGCGCTCGCCACAAGGCTCGGGAGATGTCTTGCAGATGTGTATTAATGGTTGATTCATCCATACCATACCCGCTCCCGCTCCCGCTTCCGCCGCCGTCGCCGTCGCCGGCTGGCTGGCTAACAATGTAGAGTACCTACAGGCGAGCGGGCCTTGCGGTTAAGGCCTAACTAAGGGCGGTGGGCAGTGGGCTGTCAACGACGGTGCATAAAGTACCGTAGGTCCGTAGGAGGCTATGGGTTTGTCCATTGAGAACGTGGAGCGAAGTTTGCAGTACCAATATACCTCGTATATAGAGGACGTATATAGAGGACGTATATGAAGCCCTACGTACCCACCGTGAAGTCAATTGGGTTGGAGGGGGGGAGGAGGTCTCTGGGATATTGAAGACGGACACTGGACAGGATGGATGGAACTTCCCTCCGCGGATAGTTACATATTATGAACCAAGAGTCCAAGACGTGACAAATATCCGCACCCACTTCCGCTGGTTCGGTAGTTAGTTAGCCACCGACCCACTCACCGAGAACAACCCTCGGAACTGACCATCACCTACCTCATACCTACACATATCGGTACTTCTTGGATACCTTTAACATTCTGCTCATCACGAAACCTGGCCATGGAAAACCTATGTAGACACCGGATTGCTTCCTTCCTTCCTTCCCTCCTTCCCTCCTTCCCTCCTTCCCTCCTTCCTCCCGCCCTTCCTCCTTGTCGAGAGTCGACATTGAATCACGATCCGCCAACTCGACTCGACTCGACTCGACTCGACTCGACTCGACTTGACTTCACTACCGTAGTTAGCGGTCAAGTGACACATGACACATGACACATGACACATGACACATGACACATGCCACATCCTACCAGTAGGCCCCCTCCCCCCGCCAATCAACCGGCGACGAAACCAGAAACCAGCCCGAAAAAAAGCAAAGCAAAGCTCGCCCAGCAAATCCAATCCAGCAATCCAAATCCAAATCCAACACCGCCCAGTGCCCAGTGCCTAGATACAGCTTTCCGGAGCCGCGGTGCATCCACCCACCACCACCAGCACCACCACCAGCACCACCACCAGCACCACCACCAGCACCGAGCCCAGGATCGGGGTCCTGTCCGGGTCGGGTCCGGGCCGGTTCGATTCGATCACCATCAATCAAATCAATTACAATCAAATCAAATATGTAGAGTACAATCAAATCAAATCCCAATCCCCGGGGAAGAGCCATCCTTAAGCCATCCATCCTTAAGGGCGGGCCGTCCGTCGAGTGGTTACAGCGAATGGAAGAAAATTAAGTGAGACGTGGTAGGTAGAGTAGAGTGCGTCGCTGTCGCTGTCGCTGTCGGTGTCGGTATTGGTACCGGTACCGGTCGGCGGTAATTACCCTCTACGGTATGCTAGAATACCAGGTGCGGGTGCGGGAAAAAGTCGGGTTGGGACTTTGAACTTTGGTGCGGGGCCAATGGGAGGGGGCGACCGGAATACCATACCTACCATACTTGCATACAGGCGAGTGATAGGTATGTAGCAGAGGTGCCCCTGCTCTGTTCTGTTGTGTTCTGTTTGTTGTCGTGGGCGAGTACTCTACTCTACATAATCGGGCCTCGCCGCACGCGGCCTGGAAGTTCGACACGGCACAGCAGAGAAGTTGGAGGAACACTCTACATACATAGGAAGCCCTATGATATGGTTTGACGATTGATCGCAGGCGAGAAAGAGGAAGAGGAAGAGGAAGAGAGACAGCGTTCCGCGCAGAGCCAGATACCGGTATGGGGGTGCTCTATGTGAGTATGTAGAGTACCGGACCAGAGGTCATCCGGCGTTGGAAGGTGGGGATCGAGACTTGAGACTGGATAGGCTTGGCACTGGGCTGCACACAGGTTCTTGCTTGGGTGCTTGGATGCCTGGGGGAGTGGTGGAAGTTGGGGGAGTGCCGTCTTCCAGAGTGCAGCTGTGCGAGAGGGCTGGCTGGATGGATGGATGATTATGTACCCTAGATACTCTAGATACTGAGGACGGTACATACTCTACTGAATAGCAGAGCATGTATGTACCGAGTCCTCCATGTACCGTTCTCTACTCCAGGTACTCCAGGTGTCGACACAGCTCGCACTCGCCCTTGCGTTTACCTTTGCCTTCACCCTGCCTTCACCCTACCTTGCCTTGCCTTACTTCGCGTCCTCGCATCATCCCGACCCACCAGTCAACCAGTCAACGGACGCAAGCGAGCGAGCGAGTTCTTCCTCTCCGCCTTCTCTTGTCTGCTCTGCTCTGCTCTCCAGCTGTTTCGGGTAGTGTCCGCCCGCGCCCGCGCCCGCGCCCGCCTCCGCCTCCCAAGTAGCCCCCCAAGTAGCCCCCCCAAGTAGCCTCCCTCCAAAGTAGCCGCCGTTAGAGAAATTATGAAGTGGAGGGGTGTGTGGGTAGGGTAGGGAGGGTGGGAGGGGGGAGGGATCAGGGAGGGAGGGGAGGGATCAGGGTGGATGGGTGGATGGGGTTGTCTTGGAAGTTGCTGCACCGCGAATCCGACAGGGAATAGTGCTGGTTCGCTGGGCAGGGATGGGCCACACCACCGCTAACTACCACCACCGCCAACAGCAACAGCAACAGCAACAGGTTTTGGTTCGCAGCAGCGCGACGGAGGAGGGAGAGCGAGAGAGGGGGGCGTGGCACTTCTGCCGTGTGCTGGTGGTGGTGGTGGTGGTGGTGGTGGTGGTGGTTTTGGTTGTGGTGCATGCGTGGGGTTTGAAGGGGGGGATGGATGGGTGGGCTGGTGGGTTGGTGGGTGGGTTTTTGATATCGTTCTCATTTGTTACTCTACCTTACTCTGGTACTCTACTCTTGGATCGTATTACGATAAATTAGCCACCATATCTGCCCGTACCGTACCGTACTCCTCTCCTTCCCTCCCTCCCTCCCTCCCTCCCTCCCTCCCTCCCTCCCTCCCTCCCTCCCTCCTCTCGACGGTCATTTCGAGCGCGGGGGGCCAGATGTGACAGCTCAGAGTTTGGGTGCCGGGTCGGACCGACCGGTCTCGCTCGTCTCGTTTTAGTTATAGATACTCGTATTTATTTGGCTGGCTGGATACATACCGTTGCTTGTTTTCCCCCGTCCGTCGAACGTCCGACCGTGGTTGGTTTCAGGGGGGCGGGGATGGGGAGGAAAGGCATCGTTCGTTCGTAACTAACGATCCTTTCCTTCGGTTCGGGTCGGGATTTCCGGACCCGAGTTCCACGAACGCGGGGGGTGGGGGGTTGGCGATGGATGTATGTGTGTGTGTGTGTGCGTGTGTGCGTGGGTGGGATAGGTGGGAGGAACTGGAAGGGAAGGGGTCGCAGCCGGTTGGTTGGCTGGTTGGCTGACTGGTTGGTTGGCTCGTGCGAAATCCCACTCCTCCCACGACCCATATCGAACAGCCGACTAGGTACTCTACATAGAGTACAGACATCATACCTGGATGGGTTCCGACACCATGTACCGACATCTAGCATATATAGCATAGGCAGAGTACTCTACGCTACCCGCAGGCCGGCGGGTTCTTCGGGCCCGGATGGGACTGCAACTGCAACTGCACTGCACGTCGGTGCTGCTGGATGCTGGATACTGGATGCTGGATGCTGGTCCCTACATAGGTACATATGCCCGCGCGTCTTCTTCCGTCCTTCTCTGCAGCAGCGGGCTGCAGGCACGACGTGATGGCGCCGGCTCCTGCGAGAGAGAGGGAGGGAGGGAGAGGGAGGGAGGGAGAGAGACGGGAGGGGGGGGGAGAGAGAGAGAGAAAACAGCGCACAGACATCGGCACCGTCGTCGTGGCTGGTGCGTCCTGTCCTGTCCTGTCCTGTCCTGTCCCGAGCCACCACCAGCTGGGTCGGGTTGGGTCCCGGTCGGGAGTGGAGTGTTGCGCACGCCGCACGCGGCTCTGTTCGGTTCGGGCGACGGGGTGGGGTGTCGGTGGAATTTGCGATTTGCGATGCGAGACAGCCAAGCGCGTGTGATTCGAGCGGAGAGAAGGAAATGCCTACGGTAGAGATGCATGGGAGAATCGAGATGCGAGGAGTGTGCGTGCGCGGCGACCACGAGAGGCGAGGGGAGCGAACCCTTCGCTTATTTCCCTATTCGCGGGAACCGATCCCTCCCGGGGCGCGGCGGAGGAGGAGAACCACGGCACCGCGTCACCGCGCGCAAGATCCAGATCCATAGTACCGCCGTACCAGACAGTGGACAGTGGACAGTGGACAGCATCTCATCTCCCGCGATGGCGGGTGTCTAAGCGCAGCGTGCGGGTCTCTCCCTCCCTCTGTTTCTCTGTCTCACTGCCCTGATTGGGCAGCCGCGCAATCCCGTCCAAGTCAGAGTGGATACCCAGGGCGGGACCCGCCAAACTCAAAATACCTCCGGGAAACGCCCACTTACCGCGTAATGTTTGCATATGTATGACCAGCCGATAGCCGCATCTCACCTCTCGTCGAAACGTTTTTTCCCGCCGTTTCGGATCTAATCGAAGTGAAGTGAAGTGAAGTGAGGTCATGCAGGAGTAGATCAGCACCCCACTACCGGTAAACGTCTCTACATATACTAATCGGTGGCGTAAACCGTGATGCGTGCGTGGGTAGGTAAACATCTACACACTCGGTAGGTATCTACATCTGCCCGTCGGGTTCCGGTGACTGCCGGGTGGGAGACACTGTTGTATGGTAGGTAGAGCAGAGTACGGTCGGCTACATCTACTAGTTGAAACCCGCGCAATCGCTGTAGAGTACCGAGCACGGTACCATGATGGCCGTCAGTTCGGCTGGTCAGTTCGAGCTTCGGAGCTTGCTGCTTACATACTCAAAGCGAGACTCCTCCTCCTCCTCCGGCTCAGAAATCGACGTCATTGCCCTACCTATTTCAATTCCGGATGGATGGACTTGCAAGTTGCTGGGGGTAGTTAGGCATACCTAGCAGCCGTTCACGAACTACCGGTATGTACCTAGAGTACATATGCTTCAAGCCATCAAGCTGACTCTGCAGGAAGTTGGGATCTGATGGGCTCTGGACAGTGCAGTCTGCATGAGTGGATCCTGTTGGCAGATACCTTTGTATGCATCCAAATCTTCGTTTGCTCCGTCGTGTTAGTGCCCGATCCCGAGTGCGTACTCTAGCCCCAGCAAGCCTCGAGAGTTGAGAGTTGAGAGTTGAGATGAACCATTCGGATCGAACAACGAATGGGTTCGTCCGGGCAGGCAGGTAGGCCCGATACCAGTGATTACGATCGAGGTGTGGTGTGGATGCGTGAACCGAATGGTTACCTGGCTGGATAGCGAGTGCCTCACTCAGACTTCAGTCACATCACAAATCCACAGTCACAGTCATAATGCACATCGACATCCTATGATCCTAGAATATTTCCGGCCAATTTCAGCACTTTCTTCCGAGGATCGACATTCCGTTGGAACTTTGGTCGTCTTTGTCTCACATCCAATAGTCCAATAGGCAACCCTGCTGTTGCTATGTACAATACTGCCTGCCTTCACGACTCGGGCGTCGAGTGCCCGAGGAACGTCCCTATGACCAGACCACTCGGGGCGGCTGTGAACTCGGTCGGTGAGAATCGACCGGGCGGGCGACGATCCTGATCCTGATCCTGGCAGGCGGACCGTTGACTCGGCGTTGATCCTTGAGGCATCATCCCGCGCGTTCAGCGCGGCGGCGGCGGCGGGAATGCTCGGACGCAAACCATCCATCCATCCACCCGTCCGTCCATCAGTCTAGACCGTAGACCGTAGACACATGGCCGCGCAGAGTTCGTGCCATACATTCATCCATCCATCCAAGCAAGTTCATCCGACCGACCATGGAAGACGACTCCGTGGACCGTGGACCGTGGACCGTGGACCGTGGTTACTTGTGATGTTTATTTCGACCGCATACCTACCGTAGTCTGTTGGCTGTTGGATGCCGTCGTCGACCGACCGACCGATCGATACACCGCTCTGTTATTATCCTAGGCAAGTACCGGTAGCTAAACTAGCACTCGGTGCTTACTCCCAAGCCGACTAGACTCCACTCTCCACTCTCCAGCACCCTCCAAGCTTCTTCTGCTCTGTCTGCAGGGATTATCTACTCGCCACTAGCGAACCCACCCACCGAGATAATGTATGTGTAGCATGACAGGGGGGTGTGGGCAGTGCGACTTGGCCCTTGGGACTCGTCCTTCTTGGGGCATGGGGCGAGAAGAGAGATGGTTGGTGCCGAGCTCGCTGGGGCTAGATACGGTACTCTACTCTGGTTGGGGGAAGGAAGGAAGGAAGAGGCAAGCCACCCACCCACCAGTAACCGGCGTTTGGGTGCGGTGCGTATCATATGTAAGAAAGAGATGGGCCCGGAGAGAGCTCGTGCAGCGGCTGGGAACTTGGGATGGGAACTTGGGAGAGCCAGCGGGCTCGGGCTTGGGCTGCTTTTCGCTTTTCGTGATGACGACGGCGCGGCGCGGCGGGGTAAAGTAGAGTAGAGTGCTTTGTGCTTTGTGCTTTGTGCTCGATGCTTGGTGTGTGCGTGTGCTTGTGCGTGTGCGTGTGCGCGTATGTGGGATAACCGGACCGGACCCGACGATGGAGCCGACGAGCGAACGGACGGGGACGGACGCGAGAGACGCGATGCGACGCGAAGGCGGCAGGCAGGCGGGCTGCGGGTGCGGGGATATTCTGTTTTTTACTGCCATTTCGGCCGTATGCGGCCGATTTACCACATCGGTTTTATTCCGGTTTTTGCTACGAGGTGCTTCAAGATATTTTTACAGCCATACCGGTACTAGCAAAACACGCCACTCTCCATGGAGTCTACTCCGCCAATTTAATGACCGCATCCATCCATGGTCCATCCATGGGCCATCCTACCACCCACGCTTCCCGCCGATATAACTAGCTCCCCAGCGATAGTTGCCCCCTGTTTGCCTCGCCGTCCCTCCCACCCCCCCTCCCCACCCCCGGCCCATCTCCACCCATCCACCCCATCCGTGGGCATCCAGCGCCTGGACTCCAGGCTTTCCCTCGCTCGCTCGCTCTCGCTCCTGCCCGCCCTCCATACCCGTCGTTCGGTGTGGCCAGACGAGGACTAGCCGCGTGCAACTGTTCCGTTTCCCTTTGCCTCTCTCATGCGCTTCCCTGCCCTTCCTTCCCGCTCGCCTCCCTCCCTCCCTCGCCCTCCCTCTTCCCACCCGACGACATCAGCAGCAGCAGAAGCAGCAGAAGCAGCAGAAGCAGCAACCTTTGGATATCCCCCTTCCCATCCCTCCACACGCCTGAGCCGTGTGCGATCTCACTGTAGAATACCATCTCGTCGTCTCTCCCCACCTCCCAAGCCCAAACCCCAAGCCAGACTCCTACCCCGGGCCAGCAGCATCGCCCAGTCAAATCACGCCCAGTCAAGTCAAGCCCATCGTTCCCTCCCTAGCTCTGCCGCTTCGTCGTCGCGCGCCACTCCTCTCACGTCCGAGCCCAGCCCGCAAAGGTATCTGCCACCAGAACCGCGCAAAAGCAGCTGACGCCTTCCCACCCACAACCCACCCACACACCCACCCACCCCCAACCCAAAGAGAAAGAAAGAAGAAAAAAAAAAAAAAAAAAAAAAAAAACAAAAAAAAAAAAAAAAAAAAAAAAAAAAAAAAAAAAAAAAAAAAAAAAAAAAAAAAAAAAAAAAAAAAAAAAAAAAAAAAAAAAAAAAAAAAAAAAAAAAAAAAAAAAAAAAAAAAAAAAGCAAAAGAAAAAAAAAAAAAGAAAAAAGAAAAAAAAAAAAAAAAAAAAAAAAAAAAAAAAAAAAAAAAAAAAAAAAAAAAAAAAAAAAAAAAAAAAAAAAAAAAAAAAAAAAAAAAAAAAAAAAAAAAAAAAAAAAAAAAAAAAAAAAAAAAAAAAAAAAAAAAAAAAAAAAAAAAAAAAAAAAAAAAAAAGAAAAAAAAAAAAGAAAAAAAAAAAAAAAAAAAAAAAAAGAAAAAAAAAAAAAAAAAAAAAAAGAAAGAAAAAAAAGAAAGAGAAAAAGAAAATAATTGCACTTACCTCCACCCCGTTTGAACTGGGATCAACTGGTTCTGGTTCCGTGTGTGGGCCTCTGTCTGTCTGTGTCTGTCTGTCTGTGTCTGTCGGTCTGCCTGTCTGTCTGTCGGTCGGTCTGTCGGTCTGCCCGCCTGTCTTCTGTCTTCTGTCGCTGCATATGCATCGACCGTCAAATCTTGGAACAGACAAAAACAGGAGTGGACGGGGAAGGAAGGAAGGATTCCCAGTCTCCCGGAAGGGAAAGAAAGAAAGAAAAGAAAACAAATAAAAGGGACTCGAAGATAATACTCTCGTTTCCTCCCCCCTCAAAGTATCAATCGTCAATATTTCGAGCATTTATCATCGTTTATCGTGCTGGGATTCACGAATATCATTTCGGCGGGAAAAGGGATATCGTCTTTTTCTGGTATAATGTGGTTTTCGTTTTCGTTGGCTGTTCCGTTCTTACTCCATCCATCCATCCACCCATCCTTCCATCCTCTTCCCGGCAAAAGTGTGCCACAGCTTGATGGAGTGTGGGTGGCCATGGGTGTGCTGCCTGGGGGGCTTGTGGGAGTGGGAAGGAGCGAACGGGGATGGAGCGAGGGAGGGGGGTCCCACACTCTCTCTTCCACACTTGCTGTTTCCCTCAAAACTCCTTGCCGCCTGCTTTTGTTGCCATTCCCTCCGACTCGCCCCAAGCACTCCACCCTCCTACATCGCACAGGAGAACCGTCTCGAGAACGCAGCGCGACAATCATCGCGACTTCAACGACATTCGTGCTGACGGCTATGCTCTTGGAAATTAGTTAGCTAGCCTCTACCACACACCCTCCCCTTTATCGCATCCCGAAATATTATCGACTCCAGCCCATCGCGCTTTCCAATCCGGACTACTACCTCCTTAGTTCTCAACTACCAGCTCCCACTCAACCACCCCAGAGGTTCGTTCTGCCACGGAAGGAAATATACTCGAGTCCATCGGCTCATATCCTACAGCTTTATCGACCAGCAAAGGAAATAAAAACACACTCACTCACACCCAACAATACTCGACATGAGTCGAAACACCATCCACGACGTCCCCGAGACGGTCGCGATCTTTGAACGCCAGCTCGAGAATGGACAGTCCTTGGAGTACCGGCTGCAGGTGTTGCAGCAGCCCGAGAGGGCGAGAGCTTGTGGAATGGGCGCAAAATGTACGCTCCTTTTCCTCATCGCCCGAGTGATTGCGTTCCTCGGACGTTCTGAAAGGGGGAGATGGGAGAGAGAGATTCGAATGAACGAGTGATTGACCGATTGCAGCGCATGCCGACCGTCGACCAGTCGATCCGCCTCCAGTTGTCGAGCTCCGATTGTGGCAGGGTGTGGGCAAGGACAAGTCGGACGTGTATGTTTCCCCTTTTCTTTCTTGGAATCGATCGTGTGGGGAACGCAACCAGCTGACCCCGAGTGACGCCTGCCAGGACATTCGCACACAATGCCAACTTCTTCCTGTTCGCCACCTTGGAACATGCGCGCCCTGTCGCTCAGGCGCGAGGAATGCCGGCTCCCGCTCCCGCTCCTGTCCTTACCGGTGTCCCTGTTTCCGGCATGGCCTATCTCGATCGCCCGAACCCGGCTGGATACTTCATCTTCCCCGATCTGTCCGTTCGACACGAGGGTAGGTATCGCCTGCGATTCGGCTTGTACGAACACTCCAACGAGGAGACTTCGTTCAACCAGTCTCAGGACCCGCTGGAGCCACGTGAGTTCTGCACCCATCGCTTGGATGTCAAGTCCAAGGCCTTTACCGTGTTCTCGGCGAAGAAGTTCCCTGGACTGGCCGAGTCGACCGCTCTGTCGAGGATCGTAGCCGAGCAGGGTTGCCGTGTGCGCATAAGGCGTGATGTACGCATGAGAAGGAGGAACGAGAGGGTTCGTGGCAGGGATAGCGAGGAGATGGACGAGACGGCGTTGTTGAGGGCTGGAAGGAATGGATCGACAGACCAGTACGACATCGAGAACCACATCCAGGCTCAGAATGCCCAGCAACCACCGGCGCCTCAGTATCACCAGCCTCCTCCACCGCCTCAGTACTCGATGCACCGTTCGAATTCCTTGGATGCGCGCAAGAGGAGTGGGTCGGATGTTTCAGTGGCGTCCGTGGCGGAGAATGATCAGCAGCCTCAGCGATACAACAGCACCGGTGGATACATGCCGCCGGTGACTAACCACTACCAGGCACCACCGCCTCCTCCTCCTCCTGCGAGTCAGCCCCAACACTTGAGCTTCGGTAGCAGCACTCACTCGGTCCAGCCGCCGGCTCCTCCCCCTCCCGCTCCGACCTACAGCCAACAGCCTCCTGCGCAGGACATGTACGGACGTGGTGGATACCAGGGCCAGTACCAGGCGCCCCCACCGCCGCCACCGCCTCCGTCGTCGTACCATAGCTCCCGCGAGAGCACCATGGCGGCGCAGAGCCAGAATGGCGACAGGAGAGATTCGGTGGATCAGTACCGCCAGAGGAGGGATTCCGATGTTGCGTACCACGCACCCACTCACTACAGGCCTTCCACCCCATTGGCCCAGCAGCCGCAGTACAACGGCCCGATGCAAAACGGATACAACGGTCAGGCACAGCAGTATGCTCCTCAGGTGCCTTACACCCAGCCACAGCCACAACAGGCACTTCCTCCGATCCGCCTTCCTGCGCTCCCGCCGCTCGAGCCCAGAGTCTGGAGTGGCCAGCCCACGACTCCCGGTGCGACTGCTCCGTCGCAATACTCGGCGCCCAACCCGGTGCCTGCGCCACCGTCGCAGCAACGCACTGCTGCCCCGCCACCACCACCCGTCGCTCCCTCGCAGATCGCACCGCCGAACCCGAGCCAGTTCTCTGCGTACTACCCTTCGGGCTCCAGCGGATACGCACCGACAACTCCTGCGTCCCAGGCACCGCAGCCACCTGCCACCGATTCCTCCAAGAAGAGGCAATGGGGCCGTGTCTTCAACACTGCGCACACGGAGGGATCCATGCGCAGCGGCATGCGTCCGGACATCGAGTCGGACATGTACGGCAGCGACGCAACACCGTTCAGTGCCGACACCGAGGACGACGGCTACGACGACATCAACAAGCTGAAGATGACGTATCGCCGTGCGGACGGTGTAGAAATCGTGCGAAAGTTGACTGGTGGCATCTAAGCTGTCTTCGTCATCTTCTTCTTCCTTGGTGTTTGATTTTTGGATTTGTTTTTTTTTTTGGCTTTTTGGCTTTTCCTTTCGTTCGTATTCATGGTTTGGCGGGTTCCTCATCTTTTTTCGTTCTACGGTCCTCCTGTCTATATTCTCGTGTGGCATTTTTTTTTATTTCCTTTACTTATATCACGCAGTCAATACCAGGCTCTCTTATGTTATGTTTTATTTTTTATCTAGCATGCATTGCTTCGCTCTCCTCGTATATCTATTTTGTTTTTGCTTTCGCTTTTGCTTTCGCTTTTGCTTTCGCAGTGTAATTTGGTGTTTTTGTGTTTTGTGGCCTTTTGGTTCGAAAGTTTTTGTGAAAGGAAAGAAGGAGGGAAAGAGTTGGGGTGGATTGATAGTTTGATATATACAGAACGGAACGGAAAATCAGCCACTGCGTTCAATGTTTGGGTTGCAGAGAGAGAGAGAGTCATCCGTCAGTACACAAGTCTTTTTTCTTCTTCTTCTCTCAATCTCGATCTCTGGCTCTTCATACCTATCTGTATCATTCTCTTGTTCGATCGTTGCTGGAAGTTGAGCGGCTGGTGGCGAGTTCTTAATATCAATTCTTGATCACACTCTTAACATACTACATCTTCTTACTTGCTTGTCATATCATCGTATCGTATTGTGTCATATCATATCATATACCCCCCCCAACCCCCAACCCCCAAGTGTCGTACATGCATGTCACATCATATCACTCACTGATGTACTCATCGTTTCCTCTTTTCCTGTTTTCTTACAACAAAATATTATTTCTTCCTGCTGTTTGGATGGTGCGTTTTTGGGGGGTTTGGGGGGGTTTCTAGGTTGGTGAGATGGATGAAGGGAGGAAATGGAAGGGAGGAAATGGAAGGGAGGAAATGGAAGGGAGGGAATGGGAAGGGAATGGGATGGTGGAAATGGTGGATGGTGGATAGGGATGGTGGATGGGATGTGGATGGTGGATGGTGGATACGATGGATGGGAATGGGAATGGTGGATAAGATGGGCTGGACTGGGCTGGTGGATGGGCTGGTGAAACGGGACAGGATGGTGGATGGGCTGGGCTTCGATGGACGATGGACTCATGGCGGTTGTTTTTGCGTACATATATGGTTATTTTTGCTTTCTGCTTGAATTGCTGTTTTACCGTTCTCTACTATCATGCTCACTATCCGCCGGGTCCGAGTGAGCTCGCTGTCCGCTGTTCGCGGGGTTCTCGTGCCGTCTCTGTCGGTGGGTTGTTTGGTTTGTGCACACTGCACACAGCACCCGGAGGACTTACCTATGAAGGGGGGTTGGTTCGTGGGAGCGGACTGGCTGGCTGGATGGCTGGCTGGCTGGCTGGTTGAATCAGTGTTCTACATAGTCCAGTCCAGTCCGTCCCGTCGGGACTGCAGTCTGGACCGGATTATGGAGAATGCTGCTGGTATCGTGCTGGTATCCTTCTCCCGCAGCCCGCAGCCCGCTGTCCACCGAGTCAGTCCGCTGTCCGACTCCACTACCTACCTATTTGTCTTGTCCGCTGTCCGCTGTCCGCTGTCCGCTGTCCGCTGTCCGCTGTCCGCTGTCTGTCCGCCGGGTTCCCGTGCCGTCTCTGTCGGTGAGTTACACTGCTCCTGATACTTACCTATGTAGTCCAGTCCAGACTGCATCAGTGTAGTCCAGTCAAGTCTAGTCCAGTCCATAGAATTGGAGGACGGTGTGAACCCAGTCCGTCCCCAAGATTTGCCGGCTCGGACTGCAGTCGACTGCAGTCGAGTGACAGACCGACACTTTCTGAAATTTTTTGGGTCGAAGTTCGAGCTACCTAGGTATGTGGCTAGCGGGGGGAATCACTCTTTCAACGTATCACATGTTCATGCCAGCTCTCTAGAGTATCTCCTACTCCACCGTCGTCTGAATAAGTAAAGATATGGTGGATGTTTTCCAGCAGGAAGTTGGAAGTTGGAGCCGCCTCCATGCGGTTCCATTGGCGATGTGGTATAGTACTGGGCGGATAGGTATCAAGTCACATTCGCCTCGCTGGAAAGATCTTGCCAGAGTGGCCCTCGAGTACCTACATGGGTATTTGGGCATTCCCGCCACGAGAGCAGAGCCGGAACGAGGTTTTAGTGGGACTTTAGTAAAGCCACACACACTCTCATCGCCGCTGCAGCATGGGTGACGAGTCACGACACACTGAACTTTAAGGCCCTGTAATGTCTCGACTCTCAATTTTGAAAAGCTGGCAACGACTCACGAGATGGTCTTTTACATAGCTGCTATGTATTGTACATAGGGCGATATCAAGGAGATGGAGACTACCTACCGTATGATCAATGCATTGTCTGTGCGAGGAGGATTTGCAATAGATTTACTATGTACCTATAGACGTGTACAAAAAGTTCATTACTGATTTCAAACATTTTCCAATCCATTCAAAGTGACAGTCCATCCAGTCGACTGCAGTCCATCCAGTCGACTGCAGTCCATCCAGTCGACTGCAGTCCGTCCAGTCGACCGCAGTCCATCCAGTCCATCCAGTCGACTGCAGTCCGTCCAGCCCTACCAGTTGCGCCTCCTGCCCAGTCCAATCCAGTCAACGCCTCCTGCCCCACTGAACCTCTCAGTCCAGTCCGACTTTTGCTGAAAGACAGACTGGACTGGAATATCGGAGGCACTGGCGGGGTGTCGCATACAATCAATGATTAAACAAAAAAAAAGACCATCCCATCTTCGGTGCCAAATTCCAATAGGTACCAGAGACAATGGGATGAGTAACAGGGCTGATATGTAGAGTACAGAGGTTATGTCGACTCTGGAGCTAGGACTCGAGCCACAAACAGGCCGCCGGATACTAAACACTACACTGTAAAAATGTTTAGAAAAGCTTCGGGAGGAGGAGGAAAGTATGAGTTTCTACTAACTTATACAAGTTTCTCTGCGGAATCCACTCGCCGACATGATGCTTTGGATATTCACTCGTTTCTAACCTTTCTACATTGGTCCAAATTACTCCAACTTTATGCACTGCATGTATGTAGCAAGTTTACAAGTTCCCGAACAAGTAGGGGATACGTCTCCCGCAGCCCGCTGTCTGTCTGTCTGTCGGGCCCGAGTGACCACGAGCGTATTCACCATGCGCCGTCCCCTGTCCTCCGTGTGGTGATTCCAATTTCTGTGGGCATATCTATTCAATTGTGGGATCAATTAGAACAACTCAACACTTCTTTACCATGAGGATATTCATATACCTACCTTATACAATACCTTCTACTCTACCTATGCCCCGGGATCCTAACTGGAAGCGAAGCCCCGGTAACTTTTGCACATTGAATGCACTTGAGCCTCGGGAGTCGCCGCGAGTCCGCCACTGCTAAAATCAGCACACATCAGTCAGTCACTCATGAGCGAGCACCCGACGCCCGTTCCTGGACACTGCGTCCACCGCCCACTGCCCACTATCTACTTTATATAGTGCATACTCCGCAGAGAAGAGAAGAAAAAGAACCTCAAAACATCCCCAAAACACTCCAAAAACACACACTAAATATGGAAAAAATAACTTTTAAAATTAATAAAATAAAATAAAAAGGGCCCGGCAAAACACAGGCAACAAGAAAACAACAAAAAGCCCGGGAAAAATCAGCCAAACAGCAAAAAGACAAGAAAAAAATCACGGGGAAAAATCACCCGGAAAAAGAAAAAGAAAAAAAGAAACCCGCGGAAAAAAACCACCCCCTCCGACCCCAAGGGTTGCTGGTCATGGGCTCGTCCTCGTCGATGTTTCCTCTGAGGTCCATTGCTTCCCTCGTCTTGTCGATGCGCTTCGGTTTCGTCGTCTCGTCTCGCCTCGTCAAGCGTAAGGAACGTTACCAAGTAACGAGGTACGCTTGTTTTGATTGAGGTGTTGCTACCAAATGTAGAGAGGTGTTGGTAGTAGTAGGTGGGGAAAGGTTGGTTGATTGGGAAGAGAAGGTCGAGGACCCGAAGTCTATCTACCCCCGTACATCTGTCGTCACTCGGACCTATCTACAACCCTACACCAGGCCACCTCCCACGCTCAGTACCCCGCCCCCATCCTCCTCTCCTCCATCTCGGCGTCCAGCATCGTCGCCGACCCTTGGCCGTACCAAAAGGGTACTGTCGTGTGAAACGGGTTTGCACCCGTATTCAAGGCCTCCCAAAAGGTGCCCTTCTTCTTGGCCGTACCCTTCTTCGCAAAGAGGGCGGTCGATAACTCGGTGTTGGTATATGCGGATACACCGTGCCGGTCCCATGCATATGAGCGCTCGAGGATCTGGTCTAGAATCTCCTGGCAGCTTCCGGCACTTTCACTTGAGTTGAGACTTGTTCGAAAAGCAAGCCACACATCACCCGTCGGGAGTCCTTGGACCATGTAGGATGCCAGAACTTTCTCTGGCAGCTCGGTGCCCACGTTGCGCAACTCTGTAGCTATCTCCAGAATTCGAGAGTGATAAGCAGCCGCGCTGTCGAAGTCGGCCCTGCGGATGGCGTTCAGCTTGTAGAGACCAACGTTCGCGTCGATCTTGGCCACCCGGTTGAAGTCCTTCTCGATGTCCGTCCAGAGAACGTCTGGTGCCGAGATGTACTTCTTGTCTGCATACCGCATTCGCACAGAGGGGTCCAGGGAACGTTGAATCTTCGCTGTGGCCATGCCGACCTTACAAAGGCCCTACGGGCCGCAACACCCCGAGGGAGGCAAACGTCTCTAACGGGTAGAGATGGAACACGTGCAGCCCCAATATATCTGCATCGCCTCCAGCGCCGTGGGGGTGCGGTGCGTGCAGCAGGTCGGGACCTGGGCATACGCCATGGGCATTGGGGACTGCCGGGGCAGCGTGCGGAGGCACAGCGGCCTGAGTGGAGGGGCCAGACTGAGTCTGGCCGGAGGAGGTAGACGGAGTCTGACCGAAGGGAGTAGGCTGAGTGGCCGGAGGAAGTTGACGTAGTCTGGCCGATGGAAGTAGGCTGAGTCTGGAGCTGAGGAAGCAGACTGAGCTGGAGCGGAGGAAGCAGACTGAGCCGGAGTGGTCGAAGCAGACTGAGCCGGAGCGGAGGAAGTAGACTGAGCCGGATCGGTCGAAGCAGACTGAGCTGGAGCGGAGGAAGCAGCAAACATCTGTTGTCCGTCCATCTTGGTCGATGAAGAGCTGGTCAATTTTGTAGAAACGTTAGCGAGATCGAGCAGAGAAGACAAACCCGAGAGTCGTGGGAATGGTTCTGAGATTGTGCAAAGAAGGCAGCAGGAGATTTGTGGAACCAAGGTGGTGTGTGATGTGGAAAGGGGAAGAAGCGTTCTGGCGGCAATTCTCGCGGGTTTTATGGGTGAGGTTGGCCACTAGCCGTTTCCCTAATTTTGGTTTGTTTGACGCTCACAGCCAATTCTGCTAGATCACTCGGTCGTCGTTGCTATTGACGCTGGAATTCACTATCAGATCGTTGCTTATCATATCACTAATCTACCCCGCCCCATCATCAATCCACCGCCTAGATCGATACTATCGGCGGCGAAAAAGCCATCAGAGAACCATTTTTACGTGGGGATCGCAGTAACTACACCGGTACCGTAGCAAACATGATTGCCACCTACTAGTATATCCCACCGCATCCCACCGCGTCCGTAGTAGTTTTGTTTTTGTTTAATCATCATTGCATTCGACCTTAGGTTCTTAGTTGGTGGATCATGGCATATTACATACCTCATATCCTTTTCCACCCAACTGTCGCCTCACCGACCAGCTCGATACCTATTGGTTGCCTATCACTCTTCACCCAGCCCAGCTCAGCCCTCCCCAACCGCGTCCGTATGTAGTCCATCTCCGGCGCAGACAGAGCGTGCATACCCACCGCAGGATCCAAAGATCCAAAGATTCCGTTGCGTGCGTGCGTTTGGGCCGCAGGCGAGTGCGAATCTATGCAGCAACCACCTTCCCGCGCCCCCCCCCCCCCGCGACGAGCTGGCGGCCGCCGATATGTACGATAAACCCAGCCAGCAGGCTACCTCAAGCGGCGGCGGCGGTAGTTACCTTACCTAGCGGTAGCCAGTCGCTTTGACCAGCGCTGCCCAGCCCAGTGCAGTTCGAAGCCGGCTGCCGGCGAGACGACCGACCGACCGACCCGCGCCCCCGAGCCCCCGACCCGCGCCCCAGCATGTTCCCTGCACATCGCAAGAATCCACAGCCCCGCCCTATGTATCCCTGCCGGCTACCGTACATAGCATACCCTCCCGCTCATGGTCAGTTGGGTTCGGCCGAGATTCCGAGCTGCGGGGTACTGACGGGACGGTGGGTACGGTACCGTGGGTCCCCCCTCACCACCACCCCACCCACCCTCGGGACGCTATGCGGTACGGTAGCGGGGTTCAAGGCTGCGTATCTACCTTGCCCAAACGTCGACTATGTACGGTAGAGTAGAGTAGAGTAGAGTAAACCCATGGCCCGGCCCCATCGGAAGACTGCGCCTGTATGTACTGACACGGTCGGTCGGGAGCATGGTCTGCACCGTGAACTCTGCACCGTAGACCACGGACCGTGGACGAAACGTTGGCAATGACAAGCATGCATGTGTACCGCTTTGGGGGATGCGTATATGTACTATAGCCGCACGGATCGGAGGATCTGCGTCAAGTGCGTGGGTGGGTAGGTGGGGGTTGCCATGTCGCTGGGATGGAATACTCTACTGAACGTTATGTATGGGGGTATGGGAGTATGGGGGCGGAGGTGGAACCCCGGGTCGAGGATGAGCGCTGTCATGGGAGGGAGGGGGGAGGTGTGGAAAGATCCACGGTGGATGGTGGTGGTAGGGACTGGGGAGGAGGTTTATTAGGCGTTGGTAAGGAATTGAGACGTCTCGAGAGTCGAGACAGTGGTTGGTAAGGTAGGTATCACTCGATGTGTCGGGATCGAGGGCTGGGTTTTCTGGATTCTCTGGGATCGGGGGTGAGGCCGAATGAACGGTGGCAGGAAACCGAGACGTCTCGAGACTGTGGCTGGTACGGTAGGTATCACTCGATGTATCGGGGATCCCAAGCTAGAATCTCCAGGAACGAGGGTGAGGGAGATTCCATTCTGGTCGCTCGCGAAGGGGAATCCCGCTTGAGGAAGTATCACATCACGAAAGGAATGAAGGATGCAGCAATGGGAGAGAAGGCTGCACTTGTCGCCCGGTGTGGCGGAGCGAGAGGAGGACCTATGTGCGGGAGAAAACGAATGTGGTTAGTACTATAGTGGGCATCAACGTTGGTGGGAATCAATGTTGGTGGCGGGGTTCTTCTTCTTCTTCTTCTTTCTGGATCATCATCTACGGAATACCTAGACGATCAACCTCCATATCTCCTCTTTCTTCTGTGTGTGTGTGTATGCTCTCCTCTCGATCTCGCCTCCGGCCCGGAGCTGGAGGGGTGTTGGCAAAAGAGCCGTCTACAAAACCGGATTCCAATTACAAAGTGGCAGGAGACCCGGGACTGACCACCGATATCACTCGACTCAACTCGACTAGTCACCACCGAGAACTCAACTCAACTCACGCCGGGAGAAACGACTGGACTCGAGGGTGCCGCATCTGGACACTGAGGAATGAATGGTCATATCTATTTGAGTATGTAGGACGGCTGTACATAGTAGGAAGCGACTACCTAATCGAATACCTGACAATATGAAGCCGACCATTGAAACCACTCGACCGATCACTGCCTCGAACCGGCGCCGACGGAAAGCACAGGGCTCCACACAAGACTCGTCACTCATGAATGAAGGCGGCTGTTTGGCGGACGAAACAAGATCCTTAACGAGAGTACCCGTACCGTACCGTACGGAAGGCTGTAGCAGCAGCAGGAGGAGGACACCAATCCCAATCGACGCTCTCGTGTGTGTGTGTGCAAAAGGCAATCGTTCGTCGGGGCATGGTACGTACCATGTAGTCCCGGCCTGCTCGACTTTCCCTCGCTCTCGCTCGCTCGAAAACCACCGGGTTTGACCTGGGCCCCGAGTCAACACAACAGGGCTCAAGGCTGAAGAAGATCTGCTCGGGCCGGGGCGTGAAACGGAGGATTCAGGAAGCATGATGGATGGGATCTGACTTCTCACGTTCGGAAGGCTGTACAATATAGTACATGAGAGCAGGCCACGAACGGCCGGACTACATACCGGTAGGAGCCTGGGTTCGGGCAGGGCCAGGAGCAGGAGCCGATGCGATGCGCGAACCACGGGGCATTGGGCAAACCCTTGGGACCTGACACCAACAGGCAACAGGCAACAGGACCACCCCCCCGCGGCGGATGATGTGAAGGAAACCGGATTCGCGGCCGGCGAGGAGGGAAGAACCTTGCTATGTACCTATCTGCTACCTATCTGCTATCTGTGATGGGCCGGCGAATGTTGGAGTGAGATCCCTATGCGGGGTCATGGACTCGTGCCAATCGATAATCTACAAGAAGTTGCTCTGGCGGGAGAGAGAGAGAGAGAACAGCAATTAACTGTCGCATACGGCCTTACTAGACTACCTATGACGACCACCAACTTCCCGACCTTTCCTGCTAGTTGTTCCGGCGGGAGGGAGAGAGAGATCTTCAAATTGTTCCCGCGGGTAGGTAGAGGGGAGCGTCACTCGTCCATGAGAACGAGTGATAACCACCTCGACCTATCTCGGAAAGGGAAGGGAAGGGAAGCACAAGCCCATCCGTCCGCCTCCCCCTCCCCCATCGCATCCCACATATGCCCGCACATACATACATACATATGCTCCATTCGTTCAGCACCAGTCCACAGTCCAGTCCAGCCCTTACGTTGGAATCCAATCCAGCTCACCGGTACGGCGGTACATACATACGTCCCGCCATTCCAACCTCCAAGTTCCAACCAACCTACTTTGCCTAGAAGCCGGCGGCGCCCCTTGCTCCGGCGGCCGGGAGTGCTCGCGTGGAGTGGAGTCGGATGAATCGAAGGGGGAAGGGTTCCGGAGCGTTTCATCTGGTCTGGCTGGCGACATTAAGTCGGCGACGTCGGATATGTATTGTGGAGTACGAACCGAGGAGTTCGTCGTACGGGTTAGTTATCCATCACTCGTTGAGTCGTTGCCGGTTGCGGCGCGCCGGCGCTTGTCGATCGACGTCTGTCTGTCGTTGTGAATAAAAGCGGATGGATAGATGGACGGATGGATGACTGGTACGGTACCTATTGGAGGCAATTGCAATCGATGGGGGACTGGGGACTTCGCCAGGCCACTCCGACTCAGTGTCCGAGAACAGTTTTCCTGGCAACTGCTGACCGGAGCCATAACTATTGGACAAATGGAGGCTCGACCTGCAACTGCAATCGGCGGGGGAATGGGGGCTTCGCCAGACCACACTCAGTGTGCTCGGGTACACTTTTCCTGGCAACTTCCGGGGCCATCATACTCGGCATATGCATGGAAGTATGAAAGAAGGGAAGTCAAAAGCTCCGATCAACGACGTTGGGACTCTAACTAGAGTAGATATGTCGCTGACCCCAGTTGCTGGGCTCGGTCTCGGGCTCGGGCTCGGGCTACATACTCTACATACCTACTCTGCATACATGTGAGTACCGTACAGACGCACCTCAGTTGCTGGACGCACAGCTGACTACATACTAGATATCTACCAAAGACAGACAGAGCACCGAATGTCCAGCGTGCATCTTTGGGGTCCGGACGGTGATGGCTACTGTGATGGAGCCATGTGTCTTGCATCATGCACCATCCATCAGCACCCACCCCAGGTCCTCAGGGCCCAGGGCTCACAGAAGCCCGGTCGCTGGGCTGGGCTGGAAAGTACCAACTATATACGCCCGGCAACCTCCACGACCGAACGGCCGGTCAGCTCAGCTCAGCGAATCAGACCCGGATTCGGATTCGGATTTGCTCGATTCCGTAGCGGCCGCGGAGGATTGACTGCGAATAGTGTCCAGGGATTCCGCCGTCGGACAGACCCTCTCGACCCGAGATATTCTTCTTGTTCTGCTGCCTCTTCTTCTTCGGCTTCGTGGGATCTGGTTGGAGTATGGAGGTTAGGTATAGTACGGTTTATGTAGGTATTCCAGACATCTACATACATAGAGTAGAGTACCTACCCACTCCATGCGTGTGCGGTATGTCTGGTACTCTATGGTACTTGGGTCGGTGTGTAGATGTACCTACTCTGTGTGTGTGAACACTCCAAGCTGACGGGATACCTAACTCACCATCGATAGTAGTTGTCCGCTGGCAGCATATGTATCTGCTCCAAGTACATATGTACGTTCAACGGTTTTTTCTTTCCAGTTATCCTACCTACATGTGAGCAATGAGCATGGTAGTTATGCTACGTTCCTCCACTCCGCCTCCCCTTCCAAGTTCCGTTCCGTTCGCGGGCCTAGATACCTGCCAATCATCTGTAACCTATCATATACCCGGTGTGACAGTATCACCAAGTAAGTACCCCTCCCCTCCCCTTCCGTGTCCCTCTTCCCTGCACAACACTCAACATGAAACGGATTAAACGGATTAAACGGATTAAAATGGCCTTCCAGAATTCAAAGCCCGGCGACGACGACGACCAAGCACAAGCACGAGCACAAGACCAAGCACAAGCGGTCAACTCAAGCACAAGCGGTCAATTCAAGCCAAGCGGTTGAATTAAGCGGCTCGACTGGACTCGACTGGATGTGTCTCTCTGTTGCCGGTCGAGCAGGACAGAAAGCGGAGGAATAACACCCCACGGCCCCCAATTAGGTGACTGACCAGGTGACTGGCCGTTGGCATGAATTGCTTCTGCAGACTCCGACGACGGCGAAGACGACTCCGACGACGGCCCAATGCCATTGGGCGGATGAGAGACGTGATTAGCTGGAATGCGTGGGCAGAATCACCGAGTCGGTCGGTTGGTCGTCCAAAGGGTTTTCACATGCGCGTCCTCTTCAACTGGGGAGCAATCCAGTAGGTGTCTGACCGTTGACGCTCGCATAGGCACGTACTCTATGTACTCTATGTACTCTATGTACTCTATGTACTCTATGTACTCTATGTACTCTATGTACTCTATGTAGCATGACATTCTGGATGACTACAGCATCGCCGCACACTCGCGTTTTCTCAAGTACCGGTATGTATCATACCGGCCATGCTATATATCCCTCCCTTGCCCGCCGCCTCCGTATTCGTCTCCGCCCGCCCGCTCGCCCCCCTGGCCCCTCCCCCGGCCCCCAAGAAAACCGTCGGCAGGGAGCCGGCGGGGCGTGGCGTGGCTGTGAGACAAGCAAGCAAGGAAACTTCCGAACCCAACAAACACCGGGTGGGGTGACTTGAAGGGCGAGCCGGGATGTTCGGATGTGATGAACAATCAACTTTCTCTCTCTGGAATCTGGATCTGGAATCTGGCAATGAGGATCTGGCAATGAGGATCGTGCTGCGCGACCATTACTATGATATGTAGTGGTCAGTCTTCTAGATGAATATGGTGCAGTGACTGATTGTGTCGGACGCAGTGCGCACTGCAACACGAGGACAAATGGCCTAGTTACTCATGTAGGTACCGACTGAGCGAAGGGGCACCAGATGGCTGGCCTGATCTGCGGGTGAGAGGCGGCGAGAAAGAGGCGGAGAATTCTTGCTGGTGGACAGGAGGATTTGTATGTAGAGTACCGTAACCTAGCCCTTCGAGAATGGGCTCGGAACGAATGGCGACTGCAGGGGGTCGGTCACTGGGGTGGCATTGACAGGCAGGACTGAGGAAACAGAGCTCCGTCACCGTCACCGTCAGCGGCAGTGGAACCGTCAGCGGTATCGTCATCGTCGTCTTGGTATGGTATATACCGTATGTAGGGGCGCTCGAGAACAGAAAAGGAAAAGGAAAAGAAAAGAAAAAGAAGAGAGGCCCTGCAGAGTTGCAGCGCAGAGTTGCAACGAATCACAGAATCACAGAATTATTATCTGTTAATTATCGCGAATTTGATCCTGATCGGGCCTATATGCGACAAGGGAGAATTGGCGGCTCCGGGGGGAGGGGGGTCGCGAGCTGGCATTGTGTTTTCAGACTTTTGCCGGATTTCCCCTTTCCGCACCGCACACCCCCCCCAATTCCCGCGTCTTTCTTTCTGCAGCAACGAAGCACACACACAGACACTCGGACACTCAGACACACTCGGACACTCAGACACACTCGGACACTCAGACACACCACCACTGCTGCCGCTGCTCCGTTCACACACACACACATACGGCGCGCACAGACGTCTTTCGCACCATCACCCGGACCGATCCACCATCCCCCTTTCCCTTCCCTCCCCCCTCCCCTCCCTCGCTCTCTGCGCGAACGGCCGCCAACTTTTGTCCTACTACTACCACTACTACTTGCTACTACTACTCTACTAGGTCTCAGCAAATCGAAACTCAGCATCGGACGCCCGCCCTTGCTTGACGGACGGTTACAGACCAAACCGGCCTACCCCATCCATCCCCATCCCCCCTCCCACCTCCACCCCCCTCCCTCCCCTCCCATCCAGCAAAAGTCACTGCCCACCGTACACGGCCGCCCACCCGCCAGTCGGTCTGGGCTCACTGTTCCTGGCGGAGAAGTCGGCCGGAGAAGAAGACCACGCTCGCAGAGCTTCCGCCGCTGCCCGCTACTGCTACCAATACTACTACTACGTATCGTCTGTGTGTGTGTGTGTGTGTGTGAACGGTGTGTGTGTGAGGGTGTGTGAGGGTGTGTGAGAGGGTGTGAAGGGTGTATCAACGGTGTGTGGTGTGTGTGGTGTGTGTGCTTTGGCTCTCACGCGGACAGACGGACAGACGGACGGACTCATGTCGTCTACAGCAGCTGCTGCTGCGGCTGCTGGTGTTGCGGCTGGTGCTGCTGGGGCTGGCTCGGCGACGGCGATGGCGGCGGCGGCGGATTCTAGGTGTGTGTGATTCTGTGGTTTTGGTCATAAAGTGGTTGTTTGGTTCCGGTATCTCCTGAAGTTCCTACCTATCCGTCGTCCGTACTCTACCACTCTTGAGAAGTACCTGCTCTACTACTATACCTGCTATACCTACTCTACCTACATAAGTTCTTGTGTTGTTGCAAACTTGTACGCGGCCGAGGGCGAATGAGATTGGCTTCATCGGTATTCTTGTATCCTGCAGCTGTCATCTCTCCCCCTCCACCCCCCCTCCCGTCTCCCCCCCCTCCCCCCCACACCCTCCATTCCTTTTGGTTCATATATCCTTTTTGTTCGGTTCATCAATCCTCATACGATACCTATCCCATATCCTGCTTTGCCCGCTCGGTATCGTCCGCAAGAGTGCCCGCTCCCGCCCCACCCCCATCCCCCATTCCTCCCCCCCACCCGCCGCCGCAGCAGCAGAAGCTACTAGCCCTGGCATATCCTTGATTCGAGCTGTGTGGCTCCCTACCACTCGCGGGAATAACTGGCAACTTCATCACCAATCATGAAGCCACCCGTGAGCGATAGCAGCCCACAGCCGGGATCGGATTCCCCACACACTACTGCGAGCGGCTGCCGCCAACTCCCAAGCTCCTTGATCGCCGGCGGCGGCGGTGGCGGTGGTGGTGTTGGTACCGGTGGTGGTGGTGGTGGTGGTGGTGGTGGTGTTGGTGGTGGTGTCGGTACCGGTGGTGGTGGTTGTGGTAGTGGTGGTGCTGCCGCTGCCGCTGCTGCTGGTGCCTGGAAGCTTTCTCTCCCTGCTCTCACAACCACTGCCATGTCTGCAATGTCAGACAAGTCTCGACCAGGGACTGCGAGTGCGAATCGTGATGCTACAGCATCCCCTCTGTCCGCGTCTCCTTCACCGTCCCCAATGTCGTCCCTCGCGAATGCACTTGCGATGAAGAAGCGTCTGTCCGACTCGATCACTGACAGTTGGAGCAGAAGGCGCCCGTCCTTACCGCAGGGTGCAACTCCGCCGACGATACTACCGGGTTCCTCTCGCTACAGCAAGGACGCTTCCAGTAATAGCAATGGGAGCTCCGTCGCCTCGAAATCGCGAAGCCGAGCGTCATCGGCGGCTACCCCTACAGCCGGCACTTACGCGCGAAGTCCCCCGTCGTTGAACTCGTCGCCGTCGCTGGCAACCATCGCGTCGGTGGCCAGCTCCAGCAGCGGTTCCAGCTACCGTGGCGGCCTGTCCCGAAGGGATTCGTATGATATCATGAGGGGCTACTCGCAACCCTCGCTAGCCAGCATACCGAGTCGCGGCGCGACGCCAGGAGAGGATTCGCCAACAATACCACGTGCTTTGGATCCTGTGCGGAACGTCTCGAGCCGGCCCATTGCTAACTTGGCCGACATACGGCAGGCGGAGGAAGATGGCTCTCTAGATTACCAGGGCGGCTTCTGGGAGGTGGCTGAGAACGTCGATCCTACCGTTCAGGCGGCTGCGGATGTCGGGATGAGGCGGGTGGGCCTGACGCGGAAAATCTCGGATTCCAGGAGGATAATGACGCCGGTGTTGGACAATCAGGATGAGGGAGGCGGGAGTGCTGCCGAATTGGAGGAGGGGGACGACCACGACGAGAGCACAGTGTTAGTGGCTACACCAAGGAACCGGGGATCGACACAGTCTGGCGCCCAATCGTCGACGTACGACATGTCGTCGGACGAGGAATCCACTTCGTCTTCGGTGGGAACGAAATCGACAATCGGTTCGACGCGGACGGGAGCTTCGTTCACGAACGCAAAAACAAGATCGTCAAGGGGCTCGGGATATCCGCATCTGGAATTGCAGACTACTTTTACGCGGCCGTCTACGGCCAACTCCATGGCGGTCGATCGGCAGGTATCCGCGTTGATGCGGCCTTCGAGCTCGACGGGGTATCTGTCGAGGACAATGAATGCTTCGCCGATGAAATCCGGCACACCTTCGGGCAAGGTGAGGTTGCTACCTGGGCTAGAGATCCCGGGATTGGAGGAGTCGGGTTCGCGCCTGTCATCTCTCGCGGGCAGATCCTCGTCGTCAACTTCATCGAGCCAGCATACATCTGCGGCGAGCAGTAGAGCACCCTCAACGAACATCAGCTCGGTGATCCGTTCGGACAGCAATTCGTCCACAACTAGCACTTCGACAAGTACGCAAACGGCAAGGACCAATACCCCATCCGCTCAGAGAAAGTTGGTTTCGTCGCGTGACCGGAATGCCATCCCAAGAGCGCCTGCTGCAGCGGCTTCGACTCTCAAGAGCAAATCCCGACACCCGCCCAGCCTCGAGCCGCCGATTCCGGACCCCGCCAGTGCGCCCAAAGTTGACCCTGCTCCAGCGAGCGGGATGTATTGGTATAAGGCGCCGACGCATGGCCTGGAACATAAACCGTTGCGCGCGCACACGTGTACGCTCGTAGGGAGTAATATCTATGTGTTTGGCGGGTGTGATCTGACCACGTGCTTCCATGACATGCACGTCTTCGACGCGGACTCCATGTCGTGGTCGAAACCCGAAGTGTGCGGCGACATACCGCCGCGGCTGCGCGCGATGACGTGTACCGCGGTCCGCAACAAGCTCGTCATATTTGGCGGCGGCGACGGCCCCATCTACTACAACGACATCTACGTCTTTGACACCACGACGTCACGATATACCAAGATCGAACTGGGCAAGGACGACGTCATGCCGTGTCCTCGCCGCGCCCACACCGCCTGCCTCTACAAGAACGGCATCTATGTGTTCGGCGGCGGAGACGGCGTCCGCGCGCTCAACGACGTGTGGCGCCTCGACGTCACCGACATCGGCAAGCCCAGCTGGCGCCAGGTCTCGCCCGCGCAGTCGACCACCCCTCCCTCCCACGACGGGAGCTCCTCGGTAGCGCCGGACCCCGTCCGCCCCAAGGCCCGCGGCTACCACACCGCAAACATGGTCGGCAGCAAGCTGATCATCTATGGCGGCTCCGATGGCGAGGAGTGCTTCAAGGACGTGTGGGTCTTTGATGTCGAGAAACTGCTGTGGAGCTGTGTGGAAATCAAGAAGAGCTTTTCGAGACTGAGCCACTCTGCGACCGTCATTGGGAGCTACCTGTTTGTTGTCGGGGGACACGATGGCGTCGAGTACTCGCATGAGGTGCTGCTGTTGAATCTGGGTATGTTCCTGTCGGGTCGGGTTGGGTTGGATTGGTTTGGATTGGATACTGACCGTGTGGTGCAGTAACGATGCAGTGGGATCGCCGCAGAGTCTACGGCATGCCGCCGAGCGGCCGGGGGTATCATTGCGCGGTTCCGTACGACTCAAGACTCTTCATCATTGGCGGCTTCGACGGGTACTTGTCCCCCCCCCTCCTCATAATGCACGGGAATACTAATAGATCCAGACACCGAGTCTTCAATGACACGTACATCCTCGAGCTCGCCGTCAGCAGCTACTACAGCCAGATCTCGCACTTTAGCGTGGTGGTTAGTCCTACTTGACCAGCGTTTTCCACCTTCTTCACCGACATCGACACCGCCACCGCCACCCCCATCGCTACACACTCACGATATCCACGAACTCACTTCAACTACTCATTGTATTCACTAGTCGGCGTGGGGGTTTCCATTCCATTTCTCATTTTTCTTAGTCCATAACTAGATCCGAAGCGCTCCTGGAGTCAAAAGTTCCCCTCTTCTCTCTTCCTCTTTTCTACTTTATTTGGGCTGGTTTGGTTAAGGGAGTGGTCTGTTTTTTGTTTTTGTTTACTTTGCCTTTTTGCCTTGCTTATGTTTCTTGGGCGTTTGCTGTTGCTGTTTGCTGTTTGCTGTGAGGGATACTGATACTTTATTGGGAGGGGGGGGTGCTGGCACTGGGAGGAGGAGGAGGAGGAGCGATGTTGGGGACTTGCTTATATTTGCTGAGGGTTGGAGACGAGGAGGGTTCTATTCTATTCTATTCTGATGTAGTGCTGGTGCTTAAACGTTATTAACCTTTTACTGAGATCTTACTCTTCCATTCAATTTCTATTCGGCTGGTTTATATGGTGGTGGTATCATGGTCGGTGTAGAAATGGGGTGTGAATGGGGTGGGATGGGATAGGATGGGATGGGAGAATGGGGTGGGAGAATGGAATAGATTTGACTTGACTTGACTTGATGTGACTTGACGTGACTTTACTTGACTTGACCAGTGTTCGACATAGGTAGTCCGGTCGGGACTACAGTCCGGACTCCGGACTGGACGGTCTGCCAAGATCTGTCGGACGGACTGCCGAATAGTAGTCCGTCCCGTCCATGGATTCCAAGGACTGGAGGGGACTGCAGTCGGTCCTGACCTCTAAACATTTTGGACTACATATGTAGTCCGTCCGAACACCGCTCCCGGACGGACGGCTGCCGAGATAGGTACAGTCCGGTCCGAGATACAGTCCGGTCCGAGATACAGTCCGGTCCGAGATACAGTCCGGTCCGAGATACAGTCCGGTCCGAGATACAGTCCGGTCCGAGATACAGTCCGGTCCGAGATACAGTCCGGTCCGAGATACAGTCCGGTCCGAGATACAGTCCGGTCCGAGATACAGTCCGGTCCGAGATACAGTCCGGTCCGAGATACAGTCCGGTCCGAGATACAGTCCGGTCCGAGATACAGTCCGGTCCGAGATACAGTCCGGTCCGAGATACAGTCCGGTCCAGTCAAAGGCCCAGGACGGATGGACTGGACTAGGTATGTAGAACACTGGTTCAGTTCTGATAGTCCAGTTCTCATTGTCTAGTTCTCACAGAGTAAAGTACAGTCTAGTTCTCACAATCCTGTCCAGTCCGGTTCTCATAGTATGGTTCTTGTATAGTAGATACGGTTCTGATACAGTACGGTTCTCACATGTACCATACAATCCCGTTCTCTCCCCGTTCCCCCCGTTCCCTCCAGCCCATCCAGCCCGTCTATCTAGGTATCTAGTACCCGTGCTCTCCAAGCCACTTCTCAACCTCGCGCGCATCCCTCTCGACATACGCCGCATTCCCCCTAATATTATCCTTCACGACGCCCAAGCCCTTATCATATCCAGTATTATCCTTCTTTCTAAAGAACTCCTCGATCTCGCTTAACACCTCTCGGTTCGCAAACTTATTCAGCGAGTTCTTCAGAAACCTGTCCAGGACGACCATATTCCCGCTGAGCTGCTTATACACCTCGTCCCAGTTCTCTTGTATGAACCGCCACAGCGCCCCGCGCGCCTCAGAGTTGTTCGACAGCGCGATCGCGGGCGTGTGCTTGTCCTGCACCTTGACTTTGTCCGACAGCGTGAACTCGAGGACTTGGCGGATCAGCGCCGGTTCCCGCACGCGCCCGAGGGAGGAGAGACAGATCTCCTGTCCGTCGATGGCCGCAGTGCGCGCGTACTCCGCCAGCACTGCAGTGACGGCGACGGCGCCGCCGGTGCCCACCGCGGTCCGGAAGATTGCGAGGCGAAGGGACGGGTGCACCAAGGATGTGTCGCCCGAGGTGTAGGCGGCGAAGCGCCGCTGCGCTTCGGCTATGACGGCGGCGTGTCCGCATGTGCCCGCCGTGGAGAGGAGCAGGGCCCGCAGGCGCCCCGTCAGGAAGTCCTCGCCTGCGCTGAACTCCCAGCCCAGTTTGGCGACGGTCGGAGAGATCAGCGATAGGGTGAATTGTGTGAGGCCGTCGCGGATACGGGGGGAGGACTCGGCGAATAGGCTGCGTAGCTTGTTGAGCTGTGAGAGGATCTCGGACCACACTTGGTAGGACTGCTCGTCCGACAAAGCGTGCAGGAAGCTGAGTAGCCCTGCGGTGCTGCCCGCGCCGGAGAAGGCCATTGCTGCGGCGTCGGCGATGAGCCCAACGCGGTCGGAGACGGAGAGCGTGTGCCGGTCCGCGCCGAGCTGGGTCAGCCGCGAGGAGGGGTAGTTGACGCGGTAGAAGCCGTTCTGGCCGTGGTTGAGCTTGTAGTGCGATGTGTTGAGGTTCTTGATGGTGGATTCTTTGGCTGTGAGCGCGGCTACCTTTTCGGCCGAAGAGGTGTACGCTTCATCGTTCAGGAAGAGCGGGATCCACCAGGTGGTGCTGTCTTCCTCCGGCTTGACGTCGCCGGTGCTCAGGAACCGGCTCTGCTTGACCGTGATCTGTCCGGGCGCTTCGGTCACGGTGAGCACGGGGAATCCAATCGTCTTGATCCAGTTGCGCTGCAGAAACACTTAGCACGGAACAACTCGGTAGTGACCAAGTGACAAACCATGAACCCAGCCACGTCGGCACCTGCCTCCTCTCCCAGAGCTGTCCAGAGATCTTCGGTAGTAGCGTTTCCATAGGCGTGCTTCTTGAGGTAGTTGGAAACGCCGTTCAAGAACGTCTCCACACCGAGGTGACTACTGAGCATACGAATAGTGCTGCAGCCCTGTATTCTAATCAGCCACCTTCAACATCACCTCAACACCACCCGGTCATACCTTGAGATAACTGATATGATCGAAGATCTGATCAATCTCGAGCGCACTGCGCACCTCGACCTCGATCGGGTGGCTTCCACGCAAGCCGTCGAGCTGGAACGCTGTTTGAAGGGATTCAGTCTGAGGATGTGATCGTCAGTTGGGGAATCATGAGCGCGTGCCTCTGGATTGTCGACTCACGACAAACTGGCCCCACACGTCCCATTCTGGGTGAAATTTGTCGGTAGCCAACCTGCAAAGAATGAGTATCCGAAGCATTGGTAGGGCTGTGTGTTGGGCACATACCATCCGACCCAGGTTGCGAATCCCTCGTTCAGCCACAGCTCCGACCACCAGTCCATCGTCACCAGGTTTCCGAACCACTGGTGGGCTAGCTCGTGCGCCACGACTACGCTCTGTCAGCTCGGATGTCCGGATGCCTGATTGGTGTTTACTAACCGTAGGCAACCCTCGTCTTGTAGCGAGCATCCGAGGTCTTCTCGTCGAACAGAACAGCGGTCGTTCTGTATGTGATCAGACCCCAATTTTCCATCTTCGTCCCGGTTAGCATGGACCTCAACTTTCGAGTCGGATTGGGTCAACCTACAGCACCGTGTGACTAACAAACCGAGTGTCAGCAATGGAATATATGGCGGGGTTGGTAGGGACTTATAATTACAAATTCATGAACAGCCAACAGGTCGACCTTTGGGAGGGGATAGTCGATTTTGAAGATCTACAGTCGTTAATCCCATTCCAATGCCTACGGGCGTGAACACTACCTCCGAGAAGTAATCGACAATCTTGCAGGCGTTCTCGAGGGCGAAGCGGCCCTGCTCGGCGAGCCCCTTGGTGGTGTAAACCCTGACGGGCAGCTTCCCGCGGCCTTCATACTCCCTCTCGGTGAACGACTCGACATACTCAAACTCGCCGCACGCCCAGGCATAGAGGTACGTGCTCATCTTCGGCGCGGTGACGAACGTGACCTTCTTCAGTCCATTGCCCAGGTCCTTACTCTCCTTCTCGGGCTGGTTCGACAGAGCGGTGTAGCTCTCGGGGATTTCGATCGAGAAGTCAAACGTTGCCTTGAGGTTCGGCTCGTCGAAGCAGGGGAACGCCCTGCGCGCATCGCACGACTCGAACTGCGTCGAGTACATCCAGTCGTCCTTTCCACCGTTCTTGTACGCGCTGCGGTAGAAGCCGGCCATCTCGTGGTTCAGTGCGCCGGAGAACTTGATGGTGAAGGATGCGGTCCCCTCGTTCGGGATCTCCTCCGCCAGCGTGAGCTGTGCTATCTCCGTCTTCTTGTCATAGCTGATGTCGGTGACGGCGACGGTGGACTTGCTGCTGTCGAGGTACACGCTGCCAGAGTGCAGTGTCAGCTGCTTCGAGTTGATCGAGATCGTGCGCGTGGCTTGCTTCAGCTCGAGCGAGATCGTGACCGTTCCGTCGTAGGTGAAGCTCGAGCGGTCGAGGTTCGTGAGGTCGAGCCCGTAGTGGGTTGGCTTTACGCTGCAGACAGTCAATCTCTATGCATTTGGGCGGTATCAGATGCACATACTGCGAGGGGAGGATATCTCTGTCGGAAGCCATGGTTGATACGATGAATTGATGGTGTTTGATTGAAACACTATCGCCGTTCGCGGGGTAGTTTTATGTTCAGGCTGACGTAGGACAAAAGGTGGGGAACGCGCAGTCCGGTGGTAGCCGTTACGATCGCCCGCGCACGCTCACTGAAAACTACACTCCACACGAGAGAGGCAAGACTACAGTTTAGATCCTCATAAAGTGTTCGAAAATTCCAAGTTGTTCCAGTTGCTGTTTTGGAGCTGTTTTTGGAGCTGTATAGCGGCACGTGATCAGTCGCGTATTCGAAAGACGCGAACCCTCAACCACTCTACTCTAAAGTGCCTACACCGCTTTCCCTTATACACACAAACCACTATACAGCAGCGAGCCACCACCCCTTCACCCTCCCACCTCCACCACCACCACCACACATATACGCGCATCCCATCTAATATACGCGTGCACCACACAACATGAATTCGTCACTACCATTGATCACGCCCAGAGACGTACGCTTCCCCCTCTTCCCGCGCACAAATTCACGACCGCCAGCTAACACCCGTCCTCCACCTAGTCGCACACACTCTGGTACACGCCGTCGTCGAACCACATCTACTACCCGCCACCGCCCGCCTACACGCAGTACTCCGGCGGGACCTCCGGCTCACCTCACAACAACGCCTCACAGTCCGGCGGGTCCGGCCAGAACCAGCGGGGCGCACCACGGAGCACGCGGCTCTCGGTCCTGGAGCAGCTCGAAGCCGACGAGCAGAATGTCGCGATGCGGAAGCTGGGCATCCAGCGCTTCGGCGCGACGTGGATAAAGCCGCCGGGAATGTTGAAGACGCTGCAGGGAGAGCTGGATGAGAAGGCCGAGCGGGAGGAGGCGGAGGCCCAGGAGCTGCTGGAACAGGACGTCGAGATCCCTTCTGCCTTCGATGAGGACCCAGATGTCATGCATGAGATCACGGATCTGGATGCGAATGTCCCTGAGGGAAGCATTTCGGATCTGGAGGGCGCGGTGCCGGGCGATAGTGAGGATGATTCGTTCATGGGCGTGGTTGTGGGCGGTGAACAGGACGGGGAGGAGGAGGAAGAGGAGGGGGATGGTGGTGAGGTGGATCTGGATGATGATGTCCCTGAGGCCGAGGGGGGTTCGTATTCTGATGAGGATGAGGACGAAGAGGAGGAGGAGGAGGAGGATGATGAGGAGGAGGATGGCGATGAGGATGAGGAGGAGGAGGAGGAGGGCGCGCACGTGTCTACTGCCCATGAAGCACCCTCGGGCTCATCCCGTCCTGGCTCGGAGGAAGTCGGCGCACCCGACGAGAGCCCGCTCCAGGCTGCATTCTCGCACGACGAATGCTATCCCGACGAGAGGCGACAGCGCGCGAGACAGGACTACAACTGGAGGGGAAACTCTCGGTATAGACGCGAGACTACCGACAGTATGGAGGTGGACAGCGAATAAGCAAAAAAAAAAAGAGGTGGAGCTTTTGTTGTTGGTTCTCGGGAGCAGATTACCTGTAACCTACTCGGCGTTTGTGCCTATTTTCTTCACTTCGCTTCTAGTTACCCAATAATTACTTGGTTGTGGCGTTTCAATGATAAAGCTCCGATCCGGTTCGGCTCGGTTCGGTGTTTTGTACCTATTTTGAAGATCGTGGAATTGACATTGCACACAGACGAGCAAGAAACGGTGACTTCAAGGCAACGCGAGGCGAAATTCCTATGCGGATATAAGCCCAGACCACCAGCCGTTCCCTCCTCGCCATAATGGATAAATGACCTCGCGAGAAAAAGCCATGGATGCGGTTGTCACCACCCCACCGCTGCGGACTCTCGTCATGTCCATGCACCGGGACGGGGATATATAGCCCCCCCTCCAGCACCAGCATCCTCTCCCGCCAGCCAGCAGCAATGAATCCTACCACTCTACTGCTACTTGCGGCACCAGCCCTGGGCTGGGTCGTCCCGGACGACGCCATGGCTCAGCGCATCTCACTCTCCTTCCAGTCCCCGGCTCAGCTCGATATCCAGCAGATTTTTAACGCTTTCACGGAGCGCCTCGAGAGCAGGCTTGACGAGCTTGAGGGCACGACGCTGCTTACTGCCTTCGCAAGGAAGGATTCGGACGACGTTAAGGTGTTGGATAAGCAGAGTGGAGAGCGGGATGATGTCGGCGTGATCGATCAGGTTTACGAAAAGTATCTGGATCAGAAGGATGAAGCGTGGGAGGTAGGTGATGATCTGGAGTATCGCGGTGTCGAGGAGTGGGTGAAGTATTTTGGAATGGATACGGAGGATGGAGAGATGCTGGAGGTGGAGCACCATAAGAAGAAGGACCACGATCATGAAGGCAAGCATCACGGTGGGAAGGACCACGATCACGACGGCAAGCACCATGGTAGGAAGGACCACGACCACGACGGCAAGCATCACGGTGGAAAGGACCATGATCACGATGGCAAGCATCACGGTGGAAAGGACCATGATCATGAAGGCAAAAACCACCACGGTGACGACCATAAAGGCAAACACGGCGACGACCACAAGGGCAAGCACGGCGACGACCACAAAGGCAAACACGGCCACGACGGGGACCACGAGCACTCACCGTACGTACCTCCATCCCGCGAATGCACCAAACTGACGCCATACAGCCACGACGAAGACCCGCCCTACTCGGGGCCACCCAAGCACCGTCCCCACATGCCTCCGCGAGACCACACCGGGCCACACACTAACAGCACACTGTGGGACCTAATCTCGAGCTCCAAGCACACGACGCGGTTCGCGTCACTGCTGAAGAAAGACTCGTCTTTGCAGTCTTTGCTCTCCTCGAAATCCAGCAACATCACCGTCTTCGCACCGAGCAACCACGCCATCTCCACACTCGAAAAGCACCTCAAGAAGGGCCACGGGGACAAGGACGTTCCACCAGACGTCCTCCACCGCGTGCTATCGTACCATATCGCGAATGGCACGCATCGCTCGCAGGATCTGCGCTACCATAACACACTCATCACTCGCCTCCCAGATGCGGACCTGGGTGAGGGCATGGACCAGCGCGTCAGGATCGGGCTGAACCATAAAGGCCCGTCGCTGAACTTTTACAGCCAGTTCACCATGTTCGACATCGTGGGCCCCCCCCCCCCCCCACTTTCTCCTTTGCCCTCGTATATATCCGCCCAGTACTAACCCCCCACCCCGCAGTTCGCACAGAACGGCGTCGTGCACGGCATCGACGCGGTACTCCTTCCGCCGCCGGACATCAGCACTCTGATCTCCTTGTTGCCGACGGCCTTCAGCACGAGCGAAGCGGCTTTGTCGCGAACCGGTCTACTCGACACACTCCCCAAGCTCTCCGGCTCAGGGCTGACCGTGTTCCTCCCGTCAAACTGCGCATGGTCCAAGTTGGGCTACAAGCTGAACGGCTTCCTGTTCTCGCGGTGCGGCGAGAAGTATCTGCGCGCGATAATGAAGTACCACATCGTCGTGGGCCGCACGCTCTACTCTGACGCGCTGGATGTCCCACAGAATCAGAGGGCAAGTAATGAACTCGATGATCCCGCCGGTCTGTTGCATGGCTATGTTCATGTAGACCTCCCGACGCTGCTAAAGGATAGACACCTGAGTGTCGATATTACGAGACTGGAGAGGTTCCTGAGTTTTAGGGTTAATGGGTTGAACTCGATTGGTACTCACCCCCCTCCCCCCCTCTCCCAGCTAATAGGTGGGTGAATGCTGACGCGCATAGTCGTATCCGATGGCCTCGCGAAATCCGGCGTCATCCAGGTGCCGGACCACGTCTTGATCCCGCCGCATAGTCTTGGTGAGCACCGGGATCCGCCGGAGGAGGTGGAGGCGGAGGAAGATGAAGAGGAGGAGGACGAGGAGGCGGAGGAGGGAACGTACTCGATCTCGCAACTGAAGAGGATCCTGGCGCCGTACGTCGAGAATGAGCAGGAGCAGGAGTGGGAGCAGGAGCAGGAGCAGCAGCAAGAGAGCAGCAAGATGCTGTGGGGCGCGGAGCGGGAGTGGGAGGGCTTGTAAGCTTGTGGGCTTGTGGGCTTGTGGGCTTGTGGGCTTGTGGGCTTGTGGGCTTGTGGGCTTGTGGGCTTGTGGGCTTGTGGGCTTGTATGATAGGCTGGGTAGGGAGTGGATGTGGATGTAGATGTGGATGTAGATGGGGGATGTGGATGTGGATGGGTGTACGTGGATGTACGTGTAGACGTACGTGTATTATATGTGAGATATGTATGTAAGATATTGACGACGGGAGTACTTCCTACCTCCTGCCTCCTACCTCCTTCACCGGAGTGGAGGGGAGTGGAGGGGAGTGGGGGGGGGTACGACAAAAATAAATAAAATGCTTGGTTTGGAGAGCATGGTGGTATACGGATTGAACTCGAGGGTATCGTGAGATCGTGCGATATATCTGCTGGGAGGTAGTGGGAGGTGCTGGGAGGTAGTGATAACAACCCGAGGAGGAGGAGCAGGCAGTGTTCTACATACCGGTAGTCCGGTCGGGACTGCAGTCCGACCCTTCGGACGAACTGCCGAAAAGTAGTCCGTCCCGTCCCGTCCATGGATTACGAGGATTACGAGGACTACAGTCGGTCCTCACCTCCGAACATTTTGGACTACCTAGTCCGTCCGAATACCGCTCCCGGACGGACTGCCGAGATACAGTCCAGTCCAGCCCGTCCAGTCCAGTCCGGTCCGGTCCGAGGCCCAGGACGGGCGGACTGGACGGACGGTCTGGACTATGTATGTATGTATGTAGAACACTGGGTGCAGAAGGAGGAGGAGAGGAAATTGTGATCGATGCCGTTGCAGATGCTGTTTCCACCGTCGTAGTTGTCAGTCCCAGCACATATACCGGTATACGGGTGGATGAAACTTTGAGCACCACGCTGAGCCGGCTATGGATGCGGACACATTAACCTGAAGGCGATAACCATTAGGTATTCCGCTGTTTTGTATTGTACACCACATACCGTACGGGAATACCGCACATCAAGACCACAGGACTTCCCAATCTTCAAGTCGCGCACACTCGAGCCGTCCGCATCCATAAGGTAACCCATTACCCACTTTTCATATCCATTCAGTGGGAAGGAGCATCGTCAGTAGGTACATTATGTAGTCAGTATAGTACATCCACGGTCTACCAACCACACCACCACCACACTGCCACACCGCCAACTCCACCAACTCCACTCCAGCCCGAACCTCAAGGTCCTCAAGTTAAACACCATAAACACCACCCATTATCCATAGGCACTTCGCCATTCCTCTCCATTCTCTCCATTCGTATGATAAGCTATGATATGATATGTACGTAACCCCCGCCATCCCCGCCATCCCCGCCATCCTCGCCAACCATCCAACCATCCATCCATAATGTGTAGCCCCATAGCCCCATCTCTCAAGAAACATCTCCCAAGTTCGCACAGCACGGTGGATCACCCGCAATCACGCACAGCCAACGAAAGAAGGGAAAAAACAGCAGCCGCCCATCACACATCCCATCCCATCCCATCCCATAAAGGCAAGGCAGCAAGGCAAGAAAGACAAGGCAAGAAAGGCAAGAAAGACAAAGGATAAGTAAGTAAGTACATAAGCAAGTACATAAGCAAGCAGAAAGATACATAGAGCAGAAGGATAACCAGCAGAAGGATAACCAGCAGCAGCAAGCAAGCAGCAGTAAGCAGTAAGCAGTAACATCCCGCGTATTCCCCAAACCCGATAAAACCCCGGAAAGACTAGACAACAACAAAAAACTAGAAAGCACACCTGAAGAGGGAAAAAAACATATCAGAAGAAGAAGAAGCAGCAGAAGCACAATAAATGGGTGCAGATACTATACATACAAGATGAGACAACACAGAATGCAACACAGAATGCAACACAGAATGCAATGCAGTAGTAGACTAGTAGTAGACTAGTAGTAGTAGTAGTAGTAGTAGTAGTAGTAGTGCAAATCAAACGCCCGATGTCAATGCTATGCGAAACAAAGCCCTCCCAGCACACAAACTGCCGTTTCCGTTTCCGGGTATCCTCCCCTCCTACGCCATCTGCGGCTCGGGGCACACTAGCTTATCGCGTTCCTCCTTCTCTGCGCGATCCCTTGCCAGCCTTGCAAGAGCCGCCGAAATATCCGACACCGGGGCGGAACCCGGGCCAGCAGCAGGCGATTTGCCGGCGGCGTTCGTGAGCGTGGGAGTGAGAGCTGAACCTGCCTGCGGTGGAGATGGAGGCGGGGGTGCGTGTTGCTGTTGCTGTTGCTGTTGAGGGGGTGGAATGATGAACCCACTGGACTGCGGCATGGGGCTCGAGTGGTATAGCTGGGGCTGAGGTAGCGGCGCGTGGGAATAGTATTGCTGCTGTGTCGGCGGCGGCGGCGCCATCGAGACGGACGGACTGTATCTTGGCTGCTGCTGGGAGGGATGCTGCTGCGAGGGATGCTGCTGCGAGGGATGCTGTGGGAACGGGCGATGCTGCATGACAGGCGTGATCGGCGAGTAGCTCTGCGGCCGCGTGGGGGAATGCGCCTGTGGTGGTTCTCCTCCAAACATCTGTTTCAGCGGAAAACTCATTGACGATGAACGCTCTGCAGAGGAGGCCGGAGGCGAGTAGTCATGGTTGAAATGCGGCGAGGATTGCATGGAATGGACGGGAGTGGCCTGCGGTGACATTGGAGCCATCTGACGGTACTGGTTCTGGGGGCCAGGGCCAGGGCCGTATCCGATCAACTGGTGGTTGTAGTACTGCGGCCCGTATCCCGGCGGCAGACTCATGGTGTATCCCGGTGCCTGGACGACATGTACTGACGACTGGCGATACGTCTTTCTTGGTGGGGGCTTCGGCGGGACAAAGCTGGATGCCGGATTGTGCACTCGCTTGGCAGGATCGTCGGTGTACTTCGGTATGTACTCCGTAGACTTCTCGCCCAGGTAATGCCACCAGAACTTCACCGGCTCTTGCTCGGTGTTAACGAGGCCCTCTCCGACCACCAGCTCGCCCCACGTGTATCCAGAGCCCAACTCTCCAAACGGCACATCTGCTTCCAGAATATCTTTCTGGGCCACCTTTGGTTTCCTCTTCGGATAGCTGGGGTTGGGATACATAGGTGCCGTAACGGTGGCATCGGGGAAATCCGTTTGCGACGAATCCTGGGCGAGGATCCATTTCCATTCGACTTCCAGGATGTCTCTGCAGCTGCCAGTCAGCAAATGTACGCAGGGAAGCTAGATGAGAAGAAGAAGAAGAAATACCCTCTCGGCAAAATCTGCACCAGCACGGTTCCCTCCTGGACACGGTTCTCACGGACAACACCAGCAAATATTTCGGTGTGGCCCCCAAGATACTGCATCTGTATGACATCGCCCTTGATCAACGCGGCCGAGTAAGTGCGCACCAACGGGTCGTTCTCCAACGCTTCCGCATCAATATCCTTTGGTCGCTTGGAACGGTGGACTTTGCACCGGTAATCGATATTTGTCTGCGAGTATTGCTTACCGTCCTCGCCGGTAACCTGTACGTCCACCATGTTGACCAAAACACCTGCAGCGGCGGCGCACGTGGCATGGTACGCGCGTGTGCACTTCTTGGCTGAACACTGGAAGCAGGAACCCTTCTTCTGGCGACAGAACATGCACTTCAGTTCAAGTCTTGCCTTAGGGATCTCTTCGGTGTTCGCAACGAGTTCCTTCTCGCGAGCATCGTCCCACTTGAAGTATGTCTCGGGTGTGTAGAGGGCACATAGTCTATGCATCGTTAGTCATCTGATTTGTACTAAGGGTCTCACAGCGTACTTATGTGCATGGGCTCCATTATCTGTTTCTAGTAAAGGCTCAGACGGTATATCATTTGGACAAAGAACACACTACAATATAGCAACAGTAATTTAGCAAGTTATCATCAAAGCCATTTCCAGATCACCACATCAAAGTGGAAACAACGACGTACCGGCTCTCTGACAGGAGTCTTTGCAGGTTTTCTGGGTTTCTTGGCGATAGTGATGGTAGTACCATCCTCGGCCTTTCGCTTTCTCGGCCTACCGCGCTTCGGCTTTCCATCGACGCTTTCCGGAGGTGTGGGGAAATCACCAGGCTTCTCAATCTCCTTACCCTCCTCATCATAATATCCGTATTCAACCTCGTCATCGTCATCAAACTCGTCATCCGTCGGAAGGCCGGCCAGCTTGCGTTCAATCTCATCGATATCAACAAACACCGAATCGTCAACGCACTCGCACTTCTTCGCGTCACGTCCAAACTTGAGCCATGAGCTAGTCGCAAAGTTAACACTCTCGGCGCAGTTGTATCCTAGGTTGTATCCGGAATGGTAACCGAATGGGAACGTGATCACAAACTCGCCCTGGCGGTGAACTAGTTTATTAACTTTGATGCCATGCTGTGACAACAGGGCTGGTGAAACCAGAAAGGTTTTATGACGGAGGAATTCCGAGCACTTCTTAGCTTCATTCGGCCAGATGCCTATCGAACCAACGTTAGCTACACTGGAGAGGCTTTGTGTGGGGGGCATACTCTTCATGACTTGCTCAAACTTCGCCTTGTCTTCGCTGGAGATGGAATACCATTGTTTGGGCGCACCAAAGTGGATGTAATTGATGCTGTACAAGTCCATATCCTCCAGGTGCCACGAGAACGTGCTCTTCCACATCCCGAGGTACAGGTACGCCGTGTTGACACCCGGCAGCTTCTTGCCCAAACAGTCCAGCAGGTTCTCGAGCTTCGCGACGTTCCACGAAGTAGTGCGCTCGTCGAACAAGCTGCCGGGCATGTCGGCACCGTAGAGCGGGCTGTTATAGGTCAATGTTCTCCAGTAGGCCTTCTCCAGCTCAGCACAGCGCTCGGCAGTGAATTGGTCAACATCCGATATGCGGTAGTCGAAACCTTCGTAAGCGATGTCATCGGCAAGTTCCCTTTCCTCGGCTCGTTCCTTGGCTGTCTTGCGGCGAGGAGCAGCCTTCCTTGGCTGACGACCGCCGGGCGCGTCGGCTTCTAGGCCGGGGGTCTCCTGCGTGCGATCCCTATGACGGGGTTGCCTTCCGCCCACTGGTTCCGGTGTAGCGTCCTCCACCTTGTCGACGGGAGACTCGGGGGTGGGAGGGTTGGTCTTTCCCGACGACGCCTCATCCGGATCCTCCTCAGCCTTAACCTCTTCCTTGACCGTGCTCTTCCGTGTCCTTGTATTCCTCTTGACCGCCGGCTGTGTCTGTCCCTTCCTGCGTTCACCACGTCTCGCCGGCGGCTGATGATCGCTACCCTCACAGAGGCTTCGCCACTCGGGGAGATTGTACGTTCGCTGCTTCTGGACATTCGTCTGCCGGTATTCGCCCGAGCTTCCGGCAATGTGTTGCTCAATGGGGTTTTTGATCTTGATGTCGCGGACCTTTTCGTCGAGCGGCGGTAGCGAGTCATGCCTAGTGAACAGTGCCAGACCGAGCATCAGCGACATCACACACACACAGCAGACGCAACACAACCGACACGGGGGACGCTTGGATAATCCACATACCATTCCTTCGGAGGGACGATCTTGACAATCCCCGACCCCATTCCGTAGTGGTTGATGTTGTCGACGAACTTCTTGAAGCTTCTGAACTGGTCCATTGTCTATTCCCGGGGTCAGCACAACACGCCGGAGTGTGCCACCACCACCGAAACCCGAAGCTTCCACACACACACACACACACAAAAATAACAAGAGCAGTAGCAGTGGCAGAGCAGCGGTAACCTACAGGAGTAAAGACGGGAATCCTCGTTCCCTCAGAGTAATACGCGGGCAGTATCTCCTCCTCCTCCTCTTCCTCCTCCTCTATTTCCTTCTCCTCCGCGCCCTCCGTGTCCGCATCAACAAACTTCAAGAACTGGCCGGTATCGGCCATTGGCGGTGGTACGACAATCTCGAACTTTGCCGGCTCCACCGCCGCCGGCTCCACCGCCGCCGACTCCACCGCCGCCGGCGTCGCCGCCGCTGCCGAAGCCATTCGACGAAGCGAAAGCGAAAGCGCTGGGTCGCTGGGTCGCTGGGTGGTCGCGGTAGGATACGGGTTGTAATATTTTCCTTCTGCAATCGTTCGTTCGTCCGTGCTTTCGTTCGTTTTCGCTAATCGTTCGTTCGTTCGTCCGTTCGTTTTCGGTGGTCGTTGCTCCGCCGCCGCGCTGTTTTGGTGGTGGGTGTGGGCGTTACGGTTGCGGTTGTATCTAGGTAGAGTAGAGTAGTCGCAGTTTCCCGCGCAGTTGCGCAGCTGCTGCGATCGGAATTCGGCGCGAACGGATGGACGAACGAACGAGCGAGCTCCTTAGCGCGCTAGGGCGTGGATCGGTGGGGAGGAAGGGAAGGGAAGGGGAGGAAACGGAAGGGAATGGAATGAAGAGATTGGATTGGTGGAGAGGGTATGTACAGGTGAAGTCGGAGGTAAGTGGAGGTGATTCTCTAAGCTGTGCCGTTCTGCGTGGAGGGGAGGAGGGGGGGAGTAGTTGGACTTGTGGGGGGGGGGGGCTGCTTTCGTGTGTCTCGCTCTCTCTCGCGCGCTCTCTTCTGTCTCTGTCTCTGTGTGTCTCTGTCTCTCCGTCTCCGCTCGCTGTGGTCAGGTCAGTGGTTGCTGCTTAACCCGTGCCAAGCCGGCGCTCAGCAACGCGGAAGGAGGATAGCGTTGCTTTTCAAGGCATCATCCGATTTTGCGGAAAGCCACGAAACATGGCATTTCGGGGGGTCGAAGTCGAAAGTGGTCGTCGTCGATGGCAGGTCATCGCCGTCATCGCTGTCTGTATAGGAATGGGCATGGGGGAGATATCACTCTCCCACTCACTCAATCAATCAATCAATCAATCCATCAACCAATTACTCAATCAATCAATCAATCAGTCACTCAATCTCTCAATCTCTTGCCAGCCAGTCAACCAACCAGCCAGCTACAGTCTAAAATCTACAATAACCTTCCAACCTTCCCCGCATATCCCCCACCGACCCAACCTACCAGTGACCACACACAGAGCCCCATCAGGCGCATCGGAACCATCTCCGCTGCTGCCCAGCTGCCCCTGAAGGCTGATCCAATGGCACGTCTCCTACATACTGGCAGCAGTCAGTTTGTATGCAGGAACCCGGATCGGCGTGCGGCGTGCGCAACAAAGATTCAGGATAGATAGCTTCGACAACTTACAAGTCTCGCAGCGCAGCAACAGATGTGAGATTGCTTCCGTGCCAGTCAGGCTGTCAGAAAGCTTGTGTGCCCCATGTCAGCCCCCTCGTCGTTCCCCCCGTCGTCTCCCCCGCGCCAACTACGGTAACCCCCCTCCAATGTCCATCCTCCCCCGCACTGCGCCGCAGGCACTAGTCAGATAGATACATACCCGGAGATGCAGAACATCTGTGAATATCTACATTGATTGATTGACTGATTGTTCACAGCATTGAACCCTACGGTTATGGCCGATAGAGATATCCACAACACAACATTTTGACCAAGAAGTTCGACCACCAAATCCATGTATGTAGAAGTGACAGCCAAATCCCCCGGTCCTTGAAGAATATTCAAAAGCGAGCCTCCGAAGAAAGAGGCTCATGTTGTCGGTTTCTGCGCTGTAGCGGCGCGTCGTATATAAGGTATCTGTAGCCCTCCTCTTCTCCAAAAGGTACCCTCAACATAACCAACCAGTCTAGCGCACACTGCATGGTGCTCGAGAGTCGAGATGAATCGTCGTCTCGGGGTTTGCGTCTCGGGGTTTGCGTATCTATCTGTCAAGGCCGGGACCCGATGAATATCCAGCAGCGAAGATATTTGGATCGAAGATATTTGGATCGAAGATATTTGGATCGAAGATATTTGGATCGAAGATATTTGGATCGAAGGTAGGAACCGTGGGATTGGCGAAATGCCAGTCGTCGTGGTCAACGTTGTCCTGCGCAAAGCGCTGAGCTCTCCTCCCCCGCCGTCGCCATATCGCCTGCTGAACTGGCTCTCCTATAGTAGTGTGATAATCTGTGAATACACAAACCGCCTCTCGAGAGCTGCAGAGCATGCAACGTGAGAAACGTTGATAGGTACTTGCATGATATGCCCGCCGCTACCGATAATGGTGCTATGTAAAGAACCTAGCCTACATGAAAAGAGTCGGGGACTCGGGGGAGTGGGAATCAAGACGAAGACAGAGATGAATATGAATATGAAGATATAGATGAAGACGAAGATGAAGCTGAAGATAAAGATATAGATGAAGACGAAGATGAAGATGAAGATGAATATAAAGATAAAGATATAGACGAAGACGAAGATGAAGATAAAGCTAAAGATGGCAAAGCCAAAAGATGAAACAGGAACACACCGGGAACCCCTCACTTTTTGCACCCTCCAAACCCTCCAAACACACACACATACACTCCAGCAAGCAGCAAGCAACTATGAGAGGCAACCAAACAAACCACCAACAAAAGTGCCGCACATACATAACAGCCTGGATGTTTACGAAGATAAGAAGAAAAGAAAGAAAAGAAAGAAAAGAAAGAAAGAAACAATGTAATTGCCCAGAAATCCAGATCCCGAGTATAGCATGCGTACACCAGAAGCACCAAAGGAGATCACTGAAAAAAACAGACTTGAAGAATGCCTCAGACGGAACAGATGCAAAACAAGAAATCAAACCCCTATTGTGTAGTATGCCAGAAGAAATTATCACAAAAACGAGATCTAATCCTCTCGTTTTTTACAAGCCTAATGCTCTCTGTCCCCCTCAAACCATACAGCGTTCCCGTTCAAACCGTACCGTAAACTCCAAAGCGTACCGAACCAGACACTACAGAACGAAACACAAAGGAGAAGAACATACAGTTAGTTTAGGTGGAGATGGGCTGGGATGGAGCGGCTGGGGTGGCAGCTGGCGCAGCAGTTGGGGCGGCAGCTGGGGCGGCGTCCTCCCTGTTGAAGTTCGCACGACGTCCTCTGTAGCCCCCACGTCCGCCGCGGTCGCCACGTCCACCGCGGAATTCACCACGCTCGCCACGGTCACCACGGTCGGGACGGTCACCACGCTCAGGGCGGTCACCACGCTCGAGGCGGTCACCACGCTCGGGGCGGTCACCACGCTCGGGGCGGTCACCACGCTCAGGACGGTTACCACGCTCAGGGCGGTCGCCACGGTCACCATGTTCGCCATGGTCACCACCTCTGTCGCCACGGAAACCACCCCTTCCACGGAAACCACCACGGAAACCATCGCCTCTTCCACGGTATCCTTCGCCCCTTCCACGGTATCCTTCTCCCCTGCCACGGTATCCACCACGACCGCCCCTTCCACGCTGCTTGCGTTCAACGTCTTGGAATTCGGTATTCTCCTTTGGCTCGCCGGAAGGTGCCGCCGGTGTGGTAGTCGGTTGCGCGGTATCGGCAGCCTCGTCGGAGACCTTTCCATCATCGGCCCAAGATAGAGAAGAAGCCTCCACGGGGGCAGCAAGATCAACCCAGCCGCTCTGGATCTCCTGAGATGAGTGCGGCTCTGAAGAGGTAGCAAGACCGGCAGCATTAGCCGCTTCGTCCCCGGTAGTTGTGGCCTCCGGAGCAGAAGGGGCAGCTTCTAGCTCAGCGCCGTCGGCGCTCGTCGGAAGCAGAATGGTGGCGCCAGCGTCCTCTTTTGGGGTGGGGTTGTCGCCAGAAGAGGCATCAACTTGGGTGGTGGTCGGCTCGATGACATCCGTGGCAGCGGCGGCTGGCTGTTCTTCGACCTCTTCTTCTTCGTCAATCTGGAGACTCATGGCGAGTTCCTTGATGCGGGCAACTGTGGCAGCGATGTCAGTACCAGGTACAAACAGCCGTTCCCACTACCAGGTTCGAAACTTACAGGAGAAGTGGTTGTCCTCCCCAACAAAATCGGTAGACGCTTCGGCCAACTTGAGGCAGGTATTCATGCCTTCACCGGAATACACGAGCACCAAGACATGCTCGATGGCCTCATCCTCCTCGACATTTCCACTCTTGAACGACCTCCTGTAGCCGGCTAATCTCAAGAACTTGAGCAAAGTGTCGACCTTGTGGTTGCCCTCTTCGGTTCCCTGCTTGAGACCTTCCTTCTTTGCTTGCTTGATGGCCCTCGTAATCCTGGCTTCGTAGAAGCGTTTCTGCTGTACCAAGCGGTCCTCGATCTGTTTGTCCTCAGCGTCGGCCAGTGACTTCAGCTTATCGTAAACCTCCAGGAGCTCCTTGTGCAAGGCCAAGGTGACGGGCTTGTCCTGGAGCTTCTTTCGTTCGTCGGCGTTGATCAATCTCGTGGTCGCCTGTTCGTCCTCAGGCAAGTCCTTGATCTTGTCCTCGGAGCGTTTGATGTTGTCCTGGATGGCATGTAAGAATCAATCGAACCAAACGGAATGTTACACAATCCAATCCTTCACTGAGTGTCACATACCAGCTTCTTCGCCTGTCGCTTGAGTCTCCTGTTGACGAAAATCCACATCAGCCATCTGCAGAACAAGTAGATGGAAGCAATCATGGTTGCCACAACCGTAACCTACCTAGCAACATCCTTGAGTGACTCTTTCTCGGGCTTCTCGCCCTTCGCGGCCGCTCCGGACTCTGAAGTTCCAGCAGGAGGGGTATCGGTGTTGGTGGCTTCAATTGGAGATGTCGGATCGGCAGTGGAGGAAGCATTCTCACCCTCGACGGAGGTCAGGGGAGCGGGCTTGGTAGCTTCGTCGACGGATTTCTTCTGGCCTCGTCGTCGCTTGCTGGCAGCCTTGTCGGAGGCCGGCGGGGCGGGGTTTGGTGTAGTGGACATGTGAGCGGTTTCTTCGTGGGAGCGAATCAGAATCCAGCAGAAGCAGCAACAGCAGCGGCCCCGCAAACAGCAGGGAGCTCTTCGGTGACGATGGAGAGGGAGGTTCTTACTAGACAAAATGGATTAAGAAGTGAATTGGTTTGGATAGGAGTGGGGTCGAATGTCGTGGGTGAAGAGGAGCGAGAGAGGGGAGATGAAGATGGAGGGGAATGAAATGAATTGAGGGAGGGGAGGGGAGAGTTTTGGGAGGATGGAGGTGGTGGGAGTTGCTGGTTGGATGGTTGTGTTGGCGGGCTCTGGCTTTGCGTCGTCAACGAAAGAGGTTAGACCCACTTTTCGACCCCTTGTGTCGCACAAACGCGGGGGAGCTTCAAACTTCAACTAACTAGCCTCAACACGTGACTATATAGGTTGGGGCTCCAATCATCGGTGTAGGGAGTTTGCTTCTCTCCAGACATGCAGGAAAGGAGTCCTCCAAACCTGCTGGACGGCTCCAGTTCTCTGGGGTTGATTTTCTGCTGGTGCAACCGGTCAGGGTGGCAAATTGAGCGGCGCAGCTGTCAAGCAATCAAAACCCGGGAACTGGAGCACACCGCGGAACCTGCATGAAAGCACCCGTCGTCGACAAGCTACATATATCTGTGCACCGTCGTTCTGTATCTTCAGGCGCTCCTCCCTGGGCCGTATCCAATTGACACACCAGCGAGTGGAAAGAGACTGCAGCTTGCCGCTCATCAACGCCAGCTCATGCGCGACATGACATGCATCCTAGCCACGGTTGCTGAAGCTCGTCTCGCCTTTTGCCTTTGTCCCGATGGTCTGCGGAAAACGCACAGCCCTCTTTGTTCATGACTTGTATTGCTTGAGTTGACGGAACACCGCTGCGGATACCCGCACCCACGCCAGCCATGTGTAGAGGTTGTTCTGTTGCGCTGACGAAACCTTAGGGACACCTCGATCGAGTGCTGCCAGATTACCTAGCCGGACATCAATGAATCAATCTTCGAGTTCTCCAGGCAGAAGCTTTCCGAAGCTCTGGTTCAACTCTTTTCTGATTTGATTCCAGCACTTTAATCAGTCTACAACTCTCGGCTATCTCAAAGTGACTGCGAGTGATCGACCATGTCCAGACACACCAGGCCGCTCGGCTCACAGGGAGAGCTCATCGCTGATCGAAGGGCTGACGACTCTCTCCGTTTGAAGCATCGTGGATTGGGCACCTGATCGTTTATTTCCTGATTGGGTTCCTTGAGGCTCGCTGCATCCATAAGAAGCTTTTGCCAGCCATTCCCTCCTTCTTTCTTTCTCATCCGACACCTCCACTCCCGTACCAACCACAACAAACAACCTCTCCCTCCCCCCCTCTCCCCACCTTCACCCTTCACATCACCTCCTCTACCTTCCCCATCTCCTACCGCCTTTCCCCAGCCTTCTCCCTTCTTGCTACTTACAAGCACATTTCCATCAAAACCAAAAAAAAAACCATCAAGATGCCTGTTGAGAAGGTGTATCCGGAGAGGATCCTGATCCCGCGTGATCAGGACGGAAACCTGCCTGACCGTGCGATGGTCCCCTACTTCAACATCCAGTTTCCCGACAATTACCCCGGCAACGGACTTGAGTACAGGCCGTACTTCGACACCAATCTTGGTAGGCTCTACTACACACCGAGATCCACCTACCCCACCACGGCAGTTGCCCTGGTCCCGCAGGCTCCTCTGTCCCCCTACGGACTCGGCGAGCTCCACTATTGGCCCCTGGAAGCCGATGGTCGTCCCGCCTTCCCTGCCCCGATCCCGGCCGCCGCCTTCGGCCACTACCATGCCGCCGGCCCCGAGCACCGTCCGGCCCCTCGGCCGTATCCGGTTGGCATCATCGCCGCACCTCCGCCTCTGCAGCCGCAGCCGCAGCCGCCGCAGCAGCCGGCTCCAGTCCGTCGATCCGCTCCTCCCCGTCCCGTCGCCATCGTCGCCAGACGCCCGCCCGCCACCTACCCGGGTGTTCGCTGGGTGACGCATTGTCCTGAGCCTGGAACTCCCGCGCCCCCTCGGCCCGCGCCCCAGCCCGAGGTCCCCGCCCATCTCGCCTGGGAGGACATGATGCAGCGTCGGCAGATCGCCAACGACGCCGAGGAGGACTACCGCCGCCTACGCCACCTGGCTGTCGAGAGCTGGGTAAGTGCTTTGTCTCTCTCCACCCATTCCCTCCGCTCCGCTCATCCCCCTAACAACCAAGTCAGGCCGAAAACCGCTATGGGAACCAGTAGCAGTAGGGGCAAATGCTCTCTGCGAAACCTCGAAAACTCGAAGATCTGATCCTTTCATTTCATCTGCTCTGTTCGGATCTGTCTTTGTATGTCAAGAACTTGTCCATCTGTTTGTCCATTTCCTTTTCCTTTTCCTTTTTTCTTTGTCGCAACGATACCACGACCTTCTTCCTCTACGACTACCTACCTGCCTACCTACAACGCCATCGTACGACCCTGTTTCTTTCACGACACAAATTCTTGCGGGTATCATTTCAACTTTCAACTTTCGGTTTCAGCTTCGGTTTTCGACATCCGCATGCATGCATCAATCATCATTCGGGTTTTCTTTTCATGTAGTTGGTTGGTAGCTGGAAGAAAAGGCATTTCCTTAGATTGTTTCATTTCGCCACTTTCTGGTTGAGGGCTTAGAGTCGGTTTCGTCTCTTTTCTTTTCTTTTCGGAGGATGCGTGGAAAGGTGTGGGAGGTGTTGCAGTTTTCTTGTACCTTCCTGAATGATAGCTGCGTGGCGATGATTGTGAATGATTGTGAATGATTGGTGTTGATGATTGTGTTTTTTTTTCCATACTGGTTCTGCTTCCGGTGTACTACCTAATGTTTACGACCGTAATTGATGATGATGATGATTATGATGAAGGTTTACACAGCGGTTTATGGCGGCCATGACTGGTTGTAGTAATGGCTTGTGAGAACTATCATCGTGGGCTGCAGATGTTGATACTCTCGGCCGGTCAAGATGATCAGGCCCTCGACAACGTCTTTCACACCTCTATCCCTGCAGTAGCCATCCAGGTATCTACCTACAAGGTATCTAATCACTATCCATCAAATCCGCCAACTCCGCCTCTTCCTCAGCGGTCATAACGCCCTCCTTCTTCTCCTCTACTTTCTCCTCGGGCTCCTCGCCCTCCCTCGCCTTCCGCGCCTCTTCCCGTGCCACCTCCAGATCCTTCGGCAAAAGCGACCACCGGCGGATCGTACAGTCGATTCCGGCCGAGATCAGCCACTCCCCGCGATCCCCCACTACCGCGAGCGCCACTACCTCGTCCGCGTGCCCCGTGAACGTGTGGTATAGCTCGCCGGACTGGTTGATTGATTAGCAGGTTGTAAACCTATGAGAAGAGTGGGGTGCTTACAACGACATCCCACACGCGCACCTCCTCATCTCTGCACGCGGTGACGACCCATCTACCATTGCCCGCCATGACCACATCATTGACATAGTCCGGGTGCTTGAGCACCGTATCCGTCCTTTCGCCCAGCTCCTTCAGCACCCTAACCTCCAACCGTCTCGCAGTGCCATCCGCCGAGGCGCCCCAGCAATCTGCGTCCTCGCCCAAGAACCTCAGTGCGTGCACACTCGTCTCAAACTCGCGTATCAAATCCTCATCCTCCTTCGCCCCCGCCGGATTCCGTACCGGGATCCTCCAGCGACGAATATCGCGCTCGCTCCCGCCGGCGAGCACCACCACCTCCTCCTCGCTACTAGCGACAGGATCCACCGCCATCGCGCCGACCGCGCGCGTATGCCCCTTCAGCGTCGCGATGCGCTGCCCGGTGCCCGCAGCCCAGATGATGATATTTGCGTCGCTGCTGCCGGAGAGCAGCAGGCCCGCGTCGCCCCCGCCCCCACCCCCGACGCCCTCGCCAGTGGGTAGGTATAGCAGACTCTTCACAAAATCCGCGTGGCCGACAAACGTCGCCAGCACCTTGCGCGAGCGCACATCCCACGCGATTATCTTCTTCTCCCAGGCGCCGGCGAAGAGGATGCGGCCCGTGGAGTTGAGGGCCAGGCACGTGCACGGCGTGCTGAAGCCGCGGTACAGTGCGGATTTCGTGTTCCCTGCCTCTAACGTCACCCGCCGGACGATCCCGCAGCTCTCGCCGATGAACACCGCGTCGAAGTCGGTGGGGTCCGCGAGAAGGCATAGGATCTTCGAGCTAGCGACGAGTGGGCGGCCGTTCTGGTTGTGCGCTTTGGCCAAGCGGCGGGAGATGGTCGCGAGGGATGTACTGGATCACGAGCGGGGGGGTTAGTGAGTGGATGCATGGATGGATGGGCGGATGGGATGGGAAGGATAGCACGACGAACGCGGTCTGGAAGAAGTGCCCTGGGTCAGCGGAGATGGACATGGTTGCGGAGGGAGGCGGATGGCGGGGGTGACGTGACGGGACGTGAAGGAGGGGTGGGCAAGGGGGTAGAGGGATGGGTAACCGCGTTAAGTAGTGTTTCTAGCGCTTAATGGCTCAATAGCTCAATAGCTGTATTGTCGGTAGGATGCCAATATTCTTCACACACACAAATTGCACTAGTAAAGAGGAATTTACGATGGTAGTCATGGACTTATGTTCCACTGATTTCGATTATGTTCACTACCTAACCGAAATCCGTTTCTCCAGTCTGAGATGGTCACTACATACTTCGTATGGCACCAAAAGCTAAGGACTCGCGATTTCACCGCGGCTTGCCATGATGCGTTACAGTAAAGAACCTCTCTGGAATCCCCTTCGTAACCACAGCCCTCTTGACATCCTCGTACATATCCCCCTGCACCTGCACCTCCAAGAGTCCCGGCTTCAGTCCCGTGCCCTGTCTAGCGGTCGCACCACGGCCACAGGCCCTCTGGAGCTCCTCTGCGAGCGTCTTTGGTTCGATCCCGAAGGCTTCGAGGCCAGTTATGCGCGTAACCGCTTTCGATCCCTGTTTTGTAGTGACGATGGTAATTTTCGGGGGCGACCCGGATTTGGGCTTGCTTTGTTCACCGCTGGGGGAGGTGATGCGGTAGTAGGGCGCGCAGGCGGACACGAGGCGGTCGGCGAGAAGATCGCGTCTGTAGGCGCCTTTAGCCTTGGCGAGCTCGGCGGTGTCGGCTGCGTTAGTGGTGAAGAGGGTGTTGGAGAGAAGGGGGTCGAGGTTGACTAAACGCCTGTTAAGCTTTTGGGCGAGAGTATTGGTGTCGATGTACGTGTTGAGCAGTGTTCTGAGGTCGGCGGCAGTGTAGAAGTCTTTGGTTCTATTGCCATGTTAGCAGGTCGGAATCAAGGTCCGCTAGGGGTGGAAACGAACCCCGCGTCGATCTCCTGGAAGAATTTTATAGCCCTTCCGTTGGGTCTGTAGAGGGGCTCAATTTTGACCACACCCGGTTTCCCTCCTCCATTCCCAGCAGCACCGTCGTCATCGGGCTTGTCTTCCTTCGGTGGCACGGGGAGTTTGTACGGTCTGAAACTCTTAATTTCAGGATGCTCCCAGTTGATGTCCATCACGATCGATTCTCCGCCGTTGCGTACTTTAGTAACGACCAGGTCTTTGCTCTGCAGGTACTTGAGGAGCTTTGGCAAATTCTTCCAGCTCGTTTTCTTCAGCTGAAGGCTCGGATGTGGCCCTACATCCTGTAGAAGGTTGTATGGCGGGAACTGGCTCGCCGGCGGGAGATATGGATGAACTAGCATGTTTATAAATGTCGCAGACGGTAGCGGGAACTCGAGGCGGGCATTCTCTCTCGTCTCCAACTCGGAATAAACCTGGAAGCCGTACAACGCAGCGTTGTAGAATGCGTCGTCAATCTCCTTCGTACTCAGCTGTCGTATCTCCTCCTCGCCGCTGCTCTCCTCCTTCTCTTTCTCTTTCTCCTTCTCTTTCTCCCTCTCTTCCTCCTTCTCCTTCTCCTTCTGCTCCGAAGGGGAAATCACAAGCCTATTCATCGCCACTGACAGCACCTCATTCACTCCCGGCACCTCCAATTCATCGGGAACCTTCACAGCCCCCGCAAGTTTATAAATCTCATCACCGAGCCAATGCAGGATTCTCACCGCGCGACCCTTCTCTCCAATCGTCTTTCTCAATCCAGTAACGTCAATCTCACACACGCCTACCGCGACCGGCACAGTCGGGCGCTCACTACTCGCAATCCCCACCAGCTTGCCCACCTCGGCCCCATCCGGAAACGGCGGGCCGATCAATCCCGGCGTCATAAGATCCGCGCCCTCATACAGCCTCTCGATAACCGGCGGGTGGGTATGCAGCAGCGGCAGCAGCGTGGGATTCTTCCAGAGCGTGAACACGGTCGGGAACAGCTCTGGGGTCTGGCGCTCGAACTTGACCCACAGCGGGCGGTCCTCTTCGTCCGAGCTGTGGGAGCCCAGGTAGATCGTGCCGTGGGCGGGCGCGAGGTCGGGGCCGTAGGTGGTCGAGAATTTCGCGTGCGAGCTGCCGTCGGGGAGGATGAGGTTGCGCAGCGACGCCTCGGTTTCCGTTGCGGAGGGCGACGTGTACGCGAAGTTCGTGATTATTGATTGCGCGGTTTTGCGCCGGTCCGAGGAGCGTAGCGGCGCTTGCGCTTTGATCTGCGGCTTCTTCTTGAACATGGCGAGGGCGGACGATCGTGGTGGTGATGGCTGTGGAGTCGAGGTCGCGGTGTTGATATCTATGCCGCGGTGTTGAGGTCTCCGGTGAGTCGAGCCGAGTGCTGACGATGGCGGGGTTGACGTCTTTGTGTCACCAATGACGCGATGCCAATGCAGTGCAATGTCAAACTAGACCGCCGCGGAATGTACCGGCTGTCGGACAGTTGCACCCAACGCCTTACGTTACAACATACAACCCTCCAGAATAAGAAATCACACCACATCCTCTGCTATGTAACATCTTCGTCGCAGCAAAAAACTGCACGGAGATCCTCACCATAAAAAGAGCAACCAGAGTCAACAGGAGATATACATATAAAGAATCCTGGCCGATGGCGGTTGCTACCGACCGAGTTGGGGTGGGGCTGAAATGACTGTGGCGCTCAGTCGTTCGCATCTTGGATGAGCGAGTACATAACTCCGTACCATATTCCGTCGGAGATTCCCACTGAGGCATCTACAATTTTCCGGAGAAATTCGGAGATCCCTATGAAACTAGAGTAGCTAGCTCTCACCTGAGGAGCAGAGAGCTCCGCTAGCGGTAGCGAATGACTAACAACGGTGGACATCGTGCTCAGGAAAAACCTTCATAGATTCCGTCAAAAGATACCCTCCAATATCACCAACTATCATACGTTTATGTATAGAGAATTGAGCAAGGAATAAGCAGAGACACCCCCCGTGTATTAGCAAAAACCCGAGAAGACAAAGCACTTTTCTAATCAACCACAAAGTAAACCCCACAACAAAAGAAATCCCAAAGAAATATACCGATAAATTGACTACCGTACAAAAGGCATCAAAACAACCGTCTATCTGAACCCAACCCGTAGTCCGCTTTCGATTTAGTGCTTCAGCTTTTCAGCGGCAGCCGCCCGGCGAGCCGCATCTCTCTTCTCCTCGGCTTCGACCATATCTGCTTCTGTTAGTACTCGAAGAATTAGATGGTGGCGGGACGAAACAAACCTTTCCACAAGTCTTCTCCAACATATGTCTCATGGTGTATCCGCTTCTTGGGATCTGCGGAGTTCGCGTTCTGTTTTGCGGCGCGAGCATCGCTAACCTCGAAAGCGGCGGTGGCAACCAGAATCAACAGCGTCAAGCCCTGGGCGTACATACGAGCCTGTACGAGCTTCTGGGAAGTCGTGAGATATTTATCCCTCGAGACCATAGCGAGCGAACCAGCCATCGACGCCGCCCACGACGCAGTAACGATTGAGTAGCGGTACTCCTTTCCGAGGCTCATGGCCCTCTCCCATTTTGTCTGGTTGGCGCGCTCCTCGGCGAGCTGTCGGGCGCGGGACTCGAGCAGGTATCGGTCGCTGGCGGTACGGGCCTCCTCGAAGTGGCGGGAATACCGGTCCGCCTCGATAATGGCACCGAAGGTCGCGGTGGACGAAACGAAGAACGCTCGCAGGGGGATCGTAAGGCTTCGGTAGAAGGCCATGCGGCGATACATTAGCGCGTTTGCTCCCAGTCCCAGCGCGAGTCCCGCGAAACCACCGTAGGCTCCGCCGCGGAGGACAGCGCCGTAGTGGGCATCTTCTTCTTCTTTGCTGAGAACCTTCATTGTTGCGGTTGTGTGGTGTTGTGCGTTTTTGTCGGTGTGTCTGTGTGTAGCTGTGTCGGCGGACGAAGGGAACTTGGCGGCAAGTTGGTAGTGGATATTCTATCGCCTGTGGCGGGGGGGAGGGCGGGGGAGCGGCGGATACTTAATGGTTGTGGTTGGCGACTGTCGTCGGGATGACGAAGGAGCGTAGCGTCGTGGATGGGTGGAACAGCAACAGGAACAGCTCGAGAAACAGGCGAAGGCGACGGCGTGAAGCTTGTCTGTGGTGATCACTTCGATAAGCAAGAGGAAAGCAAGCTGTATTCGAAGTAAAATGTTCTTCTACGCCGTAGCAGTAATCCCTATATAAACGAAATTCGTCTCAGCTCCCGTGAGCACCCCTCCTTCACTTTCCGGGGAGTCTTCGGATGGCAGCATGAGTGTCAGACCACCGCCTGCAGTAGTGATTCGGGCCGATTAGGGACGTTGGGTGCGAGCAACGTGGATGACACTCTAACTCTCCAACGCCCATGTCCGCGGAGAGCTCTTCGGTTACGAAGCGGTCTGGTCTCGCCGGGAATCTCCTGATTTTCCAGAAGTCTCTACGCAAGGAGAACAGCGAGTGCGTTTCAGCCTGCCGTTGGGATTTTTTTTCTTCTTTAGTCCATGTGTGGCGGCTGGTGACGGATATTAGCGCTGCGGGCAGACTGTCGGATCGGATGATGTCAATGTCGCCACAGTTCAGCCACAGCACAAATCACTGAGTGCTTACATATACGTACCCTACCTCGGAGCTGATTACTAACGGTAACCGTCCGTTGCAATCCATCTGTCGCTCCATCCGCTCCATCTGCTCCATCTGCTCTACGACCACCTTCGGCACCGAATGCAAAGACGAAGACATTGAATCCTAACCTGCGATCTGCTAGTAGCCCTCGTCACCGCCAACCAACCTTTCGGAATGGTTGCCAGCAGTTACTGGAGAGGTCAGGATCCTTGTAATTTCACATCCTAAGCTATTCGTCAGCAAAGCAAAAGGAAGCTCGATGTAGCAGATTCCTGCGCCGTCACCGTCCTCTCCGTTACTGTTTCCTCGCCGAGGGAGGTCGAATTCGAAGGAAAACTGGACGAGCCTTCGAAATCTACACCAACAAGTAAAGTATCCCCATACCTAGGTACCAGTCGAATCCAGGAATCGAGTCCAACGCCTATACCAGCCCTTGGACCTTCTGTGAGACGGATGGGAGATCCGTATGTGTTGGTGGAAAGCTTGAACAAGTGCACCGGGGGCCAGGAACGAGAATAAAGAGGAATCGACGGAGAGGACAGGACCGGTACGTGGAGGATTGTGGTCTGTCATCGGTGAAATGCGGGAGTATCAAGCCTTCAAAGTCACAGATACATACGCGAATCGGAAAGATAATCTGGGAAGTGGGCGGTATGCCGGCCTACCGATCGGTCATCTGGTCTCATCCATCGCAGCTCCCTTAAATAGGGACTATGTTGGGCCAGTGAGGCGACACGAAAGAAAGTAATCCTATACACATACCAGTCGCCGCAATACGGCCCCCATCCCCGTGAGCGCGTGACCGCCACGCGCGTCATGCAGGGCAATGGGTCCTGCCCAGAAAGCGCTGTCTCCAGTCCATCTCGAAGCTTGAGTCATTGAAAGATCCTATATGAGGATTCATTCGGTAAATGGGATACCACGCAGTCCAGCACAAAAATCTCAGTCGATTGTAATTGCACTTCGAATGTATATATGATACCCGAATGACAGCTGATGAGCAGCTGTAAGCGTTGGGTTAAGACAAATAACCGACGTTACGTTAGCCTTCCTAGAGCAGTGGCAGTGTCTCAAACATGGAGACCGATGCGGAGATGCCCCACAATAAATGTGGAGTTTGGGGCATCTGTGTTGCGTTGAAAGGTGGTTGAAAGGCAGCGACAAGGCAGCCAGGACATGCGAATGCTCCGAACAAGTAACTTACCCCTAAGCCAATGGGCAGGCCTCCCGGTCGATTGGGCAGACTACTTGCCCGCCCACCTAGGACATACCTGGTATATACCTAGATCCAGCCACAGTTGTACACAGTACGTCACTCGCCGCACCTTCAGCCACTACATGAACCAACTCCCTGCAGCCAGCCACGCGTCAGCACAGCCATGTCGGCCCACTCTGCCTACTACCCTAGCCAATGAACAAAGTGCCACACGCCGCTTCACACCGCTGTCTGTATGCACGCAAATACGTGGTGTTTTGCTGTGCTTCTAAACTGTCTACATACACATGCCTTGCGAACGGAACGTCTTTGACTTGCTTTTCTTTCACCATGCTTGACAATCGAGCCGCGCATGCGCAGCGGTTTCCTTTTATGGAAACGCATGACCTTTGGTGGCGATAATTGTTCCGACAAGGGGCTATGGGGTGGGCGTTGTCTACAGTGCTGGTAGATACTTATGTACATACAAAAAGTCTCCGTCCACAGCCATAGCTTTTCCATGGAGGCTTCAATAGAATCTGCGTGACCAACGACCTCCATATCGCTGTTCTACCTAGTCCACCCTCACCCAACTCATGCCTAAACTCAGAATGCATCGCGCATGGAATATCTATGCAGTTATCTCGGTATTTGAAAATGTCGACGCTAATTTCGGTCGCCGAGATACCTACCACGCCGCGAGTATGGACCTTTCTCAGCTGGAAGTAGCTGGTGGAGCCTGAAGCCCCAAAACAGGAAACATATATCGATGCGGAGGAATTGCTCGATCGATTCTATACTGATGGTGTTAAACCGGAAGAAGCCAAGAGGCCGAAACCCGTCGAATACCACGGGGAGGAGAAAGAGAAATTATTCCAGGCGTAGGCCCGCTCGTGTCTGGTGGATTTCTTTGGTTCGCAGCGTAGGTACGTATGGGATGATCTTCTCCGGGAGGTCCTCCCACCTCAGGCTCCACATCCTCGGCTCAACACCGAGCCTCGAGCTGTGTGTTTGGCTTTCGAAGGCATTGGCTTGCGAGGAAGCAGTCAGAGAGCTTGGAGTGAAATACTATGTATGACCTGGTATGGATTTCGTGTTTATTGGTTCTCCATTCACATACCAACTACCTATTGGCAGGACGATTGCGTTCTTGTGGATCACCATCTGGACATTCCTATGCAACACGAGTGGGTAAGAACTGGGTTCTGAATCGTATTATATAACTTCATTCAGCGAAACATCACAAGACCCAGCTACCTATCTTGGGATACCACTTTTCTCACGTCAAACGCTCCCATGAGTGTTGTGCCGGATGAACCTGTCGAACGTTCCGGGAGTATCCCGGTGGGTTATGGGGGGCCTCTCGATCTTGAACCTGGAGTTGGAGTGTCGCGAGCAGGCGTGTGTAGCGAGCAGGTTCTACGACAGGCCTTCTCATAACCAGAGCGGATGTTTGTATAGCGAGGGGGTCTTGTCTCGCGAGCGGGCCCTGCAGTGATAGATCTTCACAATACCAGAGCGGGCGTTGTATCCTCTCTGTCTCTTATTTTCAAGAAGTTGAGAGAAGCGACGAAGGTCTCATAGCCTGTTGTGAGTCTGTCGAGGCGAACGAGGATTTTTATTGTAATAAGTCTTACCTCCTGACAGAGGCATCGAGGCGAGTGGCTCGCAGCGTCAAAGCAGGCGATACCGCAGCGTGGGATGGAAGAATCATCCAGACGCTTCGTCCTTATTAGTGTCCATCGCGGGGGCACCCACCACTTTGTAAGGGTCAAATTCATGTATCTAGTACGGAAAAAACCCTGCGTGGTCTATTGGTATAGGCTGCGCAATTGACGAGGGAGTCGAGGGAAAGCTCCCGGTTCAAGCCCGGGTGCAGACCCTGGGTGTAGCTCTGGGGTTTACAAACCCCCCGACGGTGGGGTAATGGCATTTTTGTTTTTGGCATCACAGATGGAGCACTATATATCACTCAACAGTGGCGATCATGTGACACCACCTGCGCTGTCGGCTTTTTTTTGTTTAATCATCCATTGAATTGGACCTTAGTAGATCATGGCAGATTACATATCCGTTTCCACCCGGCTGTCACGGACCGCTGGCCGCGAGCAACTCAGCAGAACCCTTAGTCAAAAGATATCACTCGCCACATCCCCGAAAAGCCACGTAAAATGGCGTCTCCTTTCGAGCCTCGCAAGGCGGGACCTTGGCTCGGGATATCTGCAAGGGAGTGAGAGGAGTACAGCTGCAAAGCTACGGAATACCTGTGCGAAGAGTAAGAATCTTGAGGTCGGCGTAACCGAAGCGACCAAGACTTGATCCCAGATACCCCGATGGTGGAGAGGAAGTTGCTGTCACGTGGTGAGGACCGCATGGAAGATAACTCCGCATTACAACAGAAACGAAACGAAACGAAATACCCGCTTGCAGTCTCTCTCGCTGTCTTGATTTGGTTGCCGCTGTGCTGGCTGGTGGTTGCGTTCATACTTTAGTTAACGAAGCGATCCAGCAGTCCACTCACACACCCAACTACCGCCCCTACCGCCCCTGCCGCCGTGCCGGAGTTCAAGATTTTGGTAAACCCTTTTGTGTCGGCCGTAATACATAATCGGGTTGATCGCTCGCCGAATCCAAACTCTATGTAGGTCATACTCCCAATCAGCCAACGGTCCTAGCGGCGCCGACCGTCGGAGTTCCCCTGCTTATGTAGAGTACGGTACTCTACGCTGCGTCACCCAGCTGCGGAGCTCCACGCAAGCCAAGGCGCCGACGGTGATAGGCAAAAGCCGCCCAATGTTACTGTGTTGTGGCTACGATATAAGCACGGTTCCGAAATCACGGAATGGATCGAACCTGCCAAACCACCCCGGATGAATATCTTCACTTCGACCAAATTCCTTCTCAGCGTGCCAATCATTGCGTATGGCCGGCCTTCGTTTTCTCTCCACATATACACGTTACTGATATGGAGAGAATAATAATAGTATTTCCGCCGCTTTCTACACCCAGCACACTCAAGATATGTCGAAAATGGCTGCCATCAGGAGTGCAAATGCCGCCTTCACCGCGAGGGGTGTCAAGAATCCCGTCGCCGTATTCGGTTCGTCCCCGGAATCCTGACCCGTCCATATCTTCCGTTAACAATTTCTCCAGTCGGCGGCACCAGCGGCATCGGCATGGCCACAATGAAAGCCTACACCGCCGCCACCGTCTCCCCGACAATCTACTTCATCGGGCGCAACGCCGCAGCGGGCAGCTCCCTCACCGCCAGCCTCCAGCAGCTAAACCCCAGCGCAAAGATCACCTTCCTGCAGTCAGACCTAACGCTGCTAAGCAACGCGCACACCGTCGCAGCCACCATCCGCTCCCGCGAATCCAGCGTGAACCTCCTCGTGCTCTCACCCGGGTACATGTCGATGTCGGGGCCCATGCTCACAGCAGAGGGGCTGGAGAAGAAGATGGTGATCAACTACTACGCACGGCTGTTATTCGCCGCGACGCTGCTGCCTTCGCTGCACCCGGGCGCGCGCGTCATCTCCGTCTACTGCCCCAGCCACGAGGGGCCCATAGTCGCCTCCGACATGGGGCTGGTCGACCCGGCCAACTTCAGCATCTTCCAGACCGCCGCCCAGGCCTCGGCGTTCACTACCGCCGCGTTCGAGCACCTCGCTGAGCTCCATCCCGAAGTCGCCTGGATCCATGCCGACCCCGGCGCGGTTATGACGGGGCTGCTCCGTGAGTTCCCTCTGTGGGCCAGGGTCGCGGCGAAGGTCGCTACGCCGTTTAGCACGTCCCATGAGGATTCGGGCCAGGGGTTCTTGAGGCTGGCGACGGGGGAGGGCTTCGAGAAGGGCCTCAAGCTGGTGGATTGGACGGGCGCGGATAGGGATTCGAGGAGGCAAAAGACGGGGTTCAAGTGGCTGGGCGGTGGCGTTGGGTGGTGGAGTGAGGGGTTGGGGAAGCAGGTGTGGAGCCATACGTTGGAGGTTTATGAAAAGGTGCTCGGGAAGAAGGTCGGGAATTGAGTGCTGATGGGGGTGTTTGGAGTTGGTAATTTTATGGCGTGCGTTTGATACCTGTATGTATTCGTAATAATGGATTAATTGGTACACAGCTGAGGTGTAGTTGTGTAGCTGGCGATGTTAGCATTGGCCACATATTCGTTAGATGAGCGAGTACACACCGTACTGACCGCACTCAACGGAGGAAAGAGAAGAGAGTGGGGACGTGCTGATCGATGAATGATAAGCATACTTCATAGCTGCTAAACCCCCATCTTGGCGAACCTAATCATCTTTCTCCCTGCATGATCGAAATCGATCAGCACAAGGATTCATCAAGGCCGTTGGATTTTGGTACCATTCCACAAAACACAAGCCTTCCCCGCACTGGTATCCCGCGAGACCAAGGGCGTCCACTAGTTATGTAGATAGTACATAGCCGAGCCGCGTCATAACTACACTTGAAGCTAGAAGACCTCGAATATCGGGTCCTCTCCATCTGGGCAGTGATGGGATGTGACGATTTGTAACATTGCCATAGTAAAATAACTGCAAGGATTGGCTCAGGGTTTGTTGAAGTCTGAAAGTCCGGTACCGTCACTACCCATCACTCAGTAATACCGACGAGAATGTGTTGGAATGTGTGAACAAGTAGTGTATTGTCATTGTAGAGTGAGAGGCTGAAGCCTCGAGAGAATACATAAGAGAGGGGTGGTAGGCAGTCAATGCTCCCGACGTCATGACCGCGCAAACGACTAAGCAACGAGTGAGATGTTACGACAGAATGTTCGTTCGCAACACTCTTCCACTTCTTCTTTCCACTTCTTCTTTCCACCCGTCGCCAGCGCAACTCGAAGAACTTCTAGCAAGAATGAGCGAGACCACCTCCCCTGGATTTCCGATGCTAAGTATACATATCCCCCCGTCTGACATCCCCAACCTCTGTATCGCCGGCAAGGTGTATATGCATATATTGACAAGAAACCCGCAGGCCGCAGCTTCCGCCAGAACCGCCACACTCTCGCCGGCTGCAGATTCCGTAGCCTCAGCATGGGCTCTAGTCCCAAATCCTGACGACGGGAAGGAAGGAAATATGCTGCTGTGGCGACTCTGTCACTACATAGCGACGAAACTTACCGCGCCCCCCTTGGGCCCTTCCGGCAGGAAGTGGGAGTCGTCGATGGCCATCAAAATTTCTCCTGTCTGCCAGGAGCTTGCCGTGGCCGAAGGCCGAGTATGACTGCGCTCTTGAGTTAAGCTCCTGCTCTCACAAAAGATGCATCTCGACATGCTCAAGAAGGTAGAGAACACTAACACTAACACTAACACTAACGCTGCCACCACCACCACCACCACCATCGCCACCACCGCCACCACCGGCAGGCACAAAGACATGGTAATGGCAGAGATCCCGCTGTTCCTGCCGGAACCCCCCGGACTACATAGTACGCAGTCACAACGGGTCCTTCACGAGGTCCGAGCCGACGTCGCCGTAGGTACATAGGTAGTCAGGTGGTAGATAGCGCCTAGGTAGCGTAGCTATAGTTTCCTATCAACAGTATCATTCCATCATTCACGCATCAATTGAGTGTTGTCCCAAGCGCAAACTATTCCTCAAGGATTCAGGTGTCTTGGTTCAGTGATACGTATGACCTCGAGTGATGGATGTGGGCAACCGGCAGTGTTGTAGCTAGTAAATATTCCACCTGCCAACAAGGCTGTCCCTCCTGTCCCTCCGGCCACCGAGCAAGGTAGAAACCGTTGCCAGTGCGCGGGGTCCATGAGAGAAAGCCAACACCGCCAAGGGTGTCTCGGCTCGGAGAGACGAAAAATTGGGAAACGGCATGTTCACCGCGAAACATCCTATCCGCTCCGGAATATCACCGACAGCATCAGGTATGCTACCGGAACCCACATCGAGCTCACGGCCAGCTGCTAGAGACAGTGGGGTGGAACCGGATGTTTGTACATCCATGATCTGATAAGGTAGAATGTCGGGACAGAGTGATCTCGTATGTATGTAGCCATTACGGCAGCAGCCATTCGTCTTCCCCGTCTTCCCGCACCTACATATCTGAGCTGTTGCATCGGATGCATCGGAGGGGCTACCGGCAAAAGAGCCACCAGCAGAAGAATCACCAGCAAATAGAAAAAAAAGTTATGCGCCAAACCCGGATTGAACGGGTGACCTTCAGATTACCCCGGATATTGGATAGGACCGAATTACTTCAGTCTGACGCTCTCCCAACTGAGCTATTAGCGCGCTTGATGTCCCACCTTCGCTCGCGTCGTACTCTGAAGCAACTTGCGAGTGATACCGCTCTGTCCCAGCAAAATCCACCATTTCATTGCTAGTATGATGCTATGTGTAGAGTAGGTATCTGATCGCGGTAACTACAAAAATCCAAAAACCCGCAATCTCTACATCGCATCTCGGGGCATCCTGGCACCTTGCACCGCCAGCAAATCTGCCATGGAGTTTCCATCGTTGTGGCCAGTATGACCCTTCACCCACTCGAACCTAGTCGAGCTCCCGTACTGCGACTCCCTTTGACGGATCTTGTCGACAATGGCCTCGACCAGATCGCGATTCTCAACCGGGCGCCCCACACTCGTGATCCAATCATTCCTAATCCAGGCGTGATGCCACACCGTCACGCATTTGATCGAGTACTGCGAGTCGGTGTAGATGTGAACGTCGCGATGCCCGGGCGCAACATTGAGCGCGCGGAGGATCGCGGTCAGTTCGGCGCGCTGGTTCGTTTGGCGGGGGCCGGCGAGGGGCTCGGAAATGTTTCTGAAGGAGGCTGTTAGAGTTGAAGGAGTGGGTATTCGCAAGTGGAGTTACCGATCATCCTGCTCACCGAACCACACTCCGATACCGGCCATGGACCCGGATTGCCCGTTGTTAAGAGCGCTGCCGTCGGTGTAGATTTTGAGGACCGCGCTACTCTTTGGCCGGGCGCGCTTCCTATCCACCACAGGCACGTCTTCCGGTGACGACGACGAGCTAAGATCTAGATCGTCGAGATGAGGTCGCTTCTTGGACGCGGGGAGGCCATCGCGTCGGGCATCGAAGATGGTCGGTTTGGACGTCAGGATTGCAAGATCATCGTCTTCGTCATCGTCGTCGTCGTCATCATCGTCGTCATCGTCATCGTCCGGTTCTTCGTCCGGCGGCTGGTGAGGTGGTGAGGGTGGTGATGCTAGCTGTGCCCGCGATTGGGGCTCTAGTGGTTTGGCGACTGTGGGGCCGCAGTTCACGAACGCCTCTGCCTCCTCTCTCGTCGCAAATGCTCTGCGCCGTCCGTCAGTCTTCCGCCCTCATCCGGCAAAGACGAGCAAACATGGGAAACACCTACTTGACCTTCGGCTTCGTCACGCCCTTGACCTGCTTCTCCGCCGAGCTCCAATCGGTATAAACGCCCGGGACCTTTCCACTCCTCACACCATAAAACTTGGCCGTATACGAGCTCGAATTGGGATCAAGAGAAGGGTCCTTCCCGGTGATGAACAGAGCTGCATCTTCGGCGGTGGGGAACGACTTGACTATTCACAACTCCCACGATCGTTCAGCACGCCGCGTTCCCTCCAACCACACGTGATGACGACGGATGGGAGATGTACGGACACTTTGCGCCCTTGAAGCCGCGGATCTGGTTCATGCAATCATTCCAGCTGGTGTAGATACCGGGGTGGTGGCCGGCCTGCACGGCATAGAACTTCGTCTCGCCCAGCCGTTTTCTTTTTGTTCCTGCACTCGCCGACATGCAGCCGGATCGTGGTGGAGTATGCGATGTTTGCGGGGGGAGGTGGAGGCGCGCAAGTGCAGCGTTGACCCGGGCGAGCTTTGAATCGGCCCACGAGATGGACGCGGGCGGGGGAGGGGAACGGGGAAAACGCGTAAACCGCGGGCAGCTCAAGGAAGCGTCAGCACCAACTCTACTACGTCCGCGGAATAGAGTTACTCTGCGGAGCGAAAGAATATACGGAATTCGAGATCTCATGCCATGCGAAGAGTGAAGCGAAAAAAAGGCCGACTCACGCGTGGGTCGTGCGGGGGAGGGAAGGATGGGTGCTGGCTTACTTACTATGGGGACTCTAGCAGCAGACTTTTTTTTTTTCGAGCGAGATGACGTACAGGAAGGACGCGCTTCTGTTTATACTTCTGTTTCGAGTGGTTTAGATGGAGGAGTGACCGATTATTTTCCGTATCAAACGCCAGAGGCCGATTGATTGATTGATATCTCAGAGCCTGGACCAGGTCTCATTAGCTCCCGTACACACATGGACATGTGGAGCAATCAACAATATCCAGGGCGGAGGCCACGGCAGAGCAGAGAGAGAAGGCGGGAGATCATACCAGCCAGCAAGTATTCGACCTCGACAAGCGGGATGAACAGCGAAGCGACGAGGAAAAGAAGAAAGTAAAGCAAGGTGAGTGATGGAGGATGTAGGGTGGCAGATTGTTGGTGTCAGCGGGGGGGAGGTGGAGGAGCCGGGGGGTGGGGGGTTAGGAGAGGAGAGGGAGGGGGGGCTTTGTATCGTGGATTCGTGGGGCCGAGAACGAGGAGAGGAGGAATCACAACAAACGCCACAGAGACGCAGCAACAACGAAACTACGAAGGAGCGGGAGGAGGACACAAGAGAAAAGCAGAAGCAGAACTTCTTAACCGCAAGGGATAAATATGGGAAGGAGCGAGGAAGTTGGAGAAGAAGAGGGGGGGTGTCCACTGTGTTGAATGGGGGGGTGTTGAGAGGGGGGGGGTTGTGCAAGGTCACCCACCCTCCCAGAACGCCCCCCCCCCCCCCCCCCCAAAGAGAGCTACAGCTACTCTACATCCGTCTCCCACTCCCCGCACACCCCCCCTTCCCTTTCCTTCCCTTCTTCCCCATAAGCCTACGGTCTGGAGCGGAGTGTGAGTGTGAAGGGGAGGGGGGGTGTGTGGTGGGTAAGAAGACAGGAGAAGATATGCTGCTGAAGAGGAGGAGGAGGAGGAGGAGGAGGAGGAGGAGGAGGAGGAGGAGGAGGAGGGGGAGGAGAGAGGAGTGGACACCACTCAGACGACCCCCCCCACCAGGGCCACACCAGGGCCACTAACCATACTCGTAGTTGCACCCCCCCTTCCTTCGTCGAAACACACCACTAAGCAACTTGCAAGAGCGGTTTCTGCTGCATCCCCCATCCCCCCCAACGTCGATCTGTCGCAGCAGTTGCGATCCCTTAAACTTCAACCCCCCCCCTCCCCTCCCCCTCCCACCGCGGCAAAAAGGAGAAGGCAAAGGTAGAAGAAAAGTCGACGAGTCGACGAGCCTGCTCTGTCTGGAGTCTGGTGTAACTAATGGTGTATGCTGGATGGTGTATGGTGGGGGCTTGTCAATGGCAACGACTCGACTCAGCGTACCTACCTAACCTCTTGGTGGGTTAACTACTGTGGGTATGGAGAATAGAGTGGAGCACAGGAGAGTAGAGTACAGGACAGTGGAGTGCAGTGGAGTACAGAGTGGAGTAAAGCACAGCACAGTACAGTAAGAAGAGTACAAGCTGCCGCCGCTGCTGCTGCTACGCTTCCCGGCTCTCTCTCTGGCTCTCTACCCACGCGTGGGGAAGACGTGTGGAGCAGGAGCAGGAAACGACGAGTGATGGATTGGCCTCAGGGCCTGGGGTACCATACCGTAGTGAGTGAGCACTGAGCACTGAGTGACTGAGCACCATGCGGATTCCAAGCTTCCAGCCCCTACATAGAGCACGGTACATCCATACATCATACGGTACTCGACCGTCAACCCCACAGGCAGGCCTCGTCCTTTCACGCCACGCCGCACTCTGCTACCACCTACTGGTACTCCAGTTCGTCGGCCCAGTCAGCCAAGCAACTTGTTCTTACCTCAGCCAGCCAGCCAGCCAGCCAGCCAGTCATCCAGAATATCGATTCAACGCGAAGCCAATCCACCGAATCCCTCGAATCCACCGAATCCACCGAATCCACCGAATCCCTTGAATCCACCGAATCCATCGAACTCTACTCTGAATTCTAGAGGAGGAGGGGGGGTGGAGGGCACCCACTCACCCATCCAAGCATCGACCACTCCGCGCGTTGTACCTATGGGGGTCTGCACGCGATCGCGGATACTCCGCTTCCTTCTCCTCGCCCTCCTCTTCATCTTCCTCGCCCAGATGACCGAGCTCAACATTCAACAGCCCAACAGCCTAACAGCCGGTTCCGCACCCAAGTACATTCATAAGTATAAACCCACAGCATAACCCCACAGGTGAAAATCACAGTGACCGGTAAAGTACATAAAAGTTTCCAGCACGAAAGTTCACAGCACGCAAGTTCAAAGCTCACAGCACGAAAGCTCAAAGTTCGCAGTTCAAAGCTTCTCTGTGTTAAAAGGTAACCCTGATATTACACTATTTGCATCATCAACCATATCTCAACCAACACAACCATATCCCCACCATATTTCATCCCCATCCACCCATCCCATCACCGCACGGCGCACGCACGCGCAAGTATTTAGATGTGTACAAAATGTATCCCCCGCCCCCGCCCCCGTCCCGCCCTGCCCCTCGTGAGAGGGAGAGAAAAAAATATAATCACCCCAAAGCATCCATGAGATTATCCGGCCACCGTCCACCGCAGAGTAAGTATCGTACGACGAGTCGAAGACGACGAAGGGGCACACAAAAAAAAGAATAAGAAGAAAGGAAGAAAAAAAAAGGGATCCCCAAAACGCCCGGTTCGTCCGAGAAAAACGCGAGCAAAAAAAAGAGAAAGAAAAAGAAAAAAGAAAGGGAAAGGGAGAGGAAAGGAAACGAAAAAGCCAAATGCATGCATGCTCCGCATATGTCCAATGCGGAAACCAAAACCAAACCATCCAAACGAAACGAAACGAAAAACCCCTCCCAAAAAAAGCAAAACCTAGTACATCCAAAACATGCGTGGCCACCCCCCGCCCCAACATATGACTGCTGCTCCCGGTATCCCTCCCTCCTCCGCATCCCCCAGTTCAAAAATCAAACATTAACCATTTCCACCCGGAGAGCCGGTACCGGCACATTACTGTTCCTGCTACTGCCACCTCCGCTCCCCCTGTCCGCAACCGGTCGCACGCCAAAGTCGTCGTCGGCGTCGGTGTCGTCGACATCCTCGGTCCGGATCATGAAGCGGTTCGCCTCCAGCTGCAAACGCCTCAGCGCCGCCTCCTCGCCGTCGTGTAGCTGATCGCTGCGCCTCCGCTGCGGGAGTTCGAGTGCTGGGAACGGGCCATCGTGGCGTTGAATCTGCGACGAAAGCTGATCCCAGCTGTTGTGCAGGCTCCGTCGGCGCGCGGCGTTATTGTTTCCTCCGTTCAGAGTCGGCTGGCCAACCGAGCCTGCATCTTGCCGAGGCGCACGCCATTGGCTGTCGATCCCGGGTGCCATCGAGTGACGTCGTTGTGGCTGGGCGATCGGCGCTGTCTCACTTGAATCCCCGCATTCCTCCTCCATGATGATCTGACTCGTCACTGTCCTGCGGAAACTCCGACCTTTCGCCTCCTTCCAAGTCCGCCGGCCGTGGCTCGGGCGCCCACTCCCACCATCCACCGGCGATCCACTGTCGCTGCTACCACTGCCGCCAACGTAGCTGTTGCGCTGCGGGCTCAGCGTAGATGTCTTGGGGTACAGGTAGAATCCATATCCTGCGGGATCAGCTCCCAAGATGGATTCGTGCTCCATCTTCTCCTGTTCCGTGTAAGAAGTCGGCTTCTCGATATCCGCGCGCCCCTTCTCGGTCGCCCTCCTCCTCAATGTGCGTGCTCTCGACGGGACGCCTGCGGACGAAGGTTTCGAGTAGGGCTTCGTGGGCATCGGGGGCATTGCCCCCTCGTCACTGTCCTCCGACATCCCGGAGAGGTCGGGACTCGATTGGTATCCCCGCGAAAGCAACCGGCCCAATGAATTCCTCCGCTTCGGCATGAAACTATTGCGCCGGTCGTGCAGGATCGGTGATGCCGGCGGCGACGGAAGCGGGTACAGCGAGAGTGGTGGTCCCGCTGACTGCATGTTGGACAGTGGTGACGGGTGCTTCCGGTAGTTCTCGGGGACCGTCCAGCTCGGTTTCTTCGCTGGCTGGGGACGGCGAGGGGGCGCGGCGGCGGCGGCGGCGCACTCGCCGAGACTGGTGGTGGAAGCACCCGCACCGAGACTGCTCGTAGAAGCACCCAAGGCCGAATCGAGACCCTTCATCACCACCGACGGCGAGGAGGTCGAGGGTGTAGTAGCGGCCGTGGAAGCGTCCGAAGTGAACTCGAGCGAGGATGCCGACGAGGACGAGGACGAAGGCAGGCTCGAAGCCGCAGGTAGGGACATTGTCGACAGGCGATCGGGATTCCCATAGGGAGACGACGGTTTGTCGGTTTGTGTTTGGGGGAGGGAGTCGAAGGACAATGTGGTCTGGATATTGTCCTTCTCGGGGTAGCCGCGCTGTTGCGGCACGGCGGGGGCGGACTTTGAGCTCCGGAAGATGGAGAATATAGACCGCATGCTGCTCTTCTTCTTGATAGGGTCCGCAGCCTCTCGTGGGTATTCCTCGACGCTCGGCATGGTTTCCGATAGTGTAGGGTAGACAGGCAAGACGAAAGCCGGTTGGGGAACAATCCTCTTTCTTTCCTTCCGTGTTACTGGGGGAGGAGGTAGGGGGGGCTCTGGGGAAGATGTAGGTAGTCCGGGTGTGGTGGGGGATGTTGATGGGTATTAACGGGGGGTAACGGGGTATCGTATATAACTTGTAACGACGAGCGAGCGAGATCAATGAGACGAACGAGCGAACGAGTGGACGGTACGGTACGGGCACAGCTACCGGGATCGGGATGCGAACGAGTGATGTGGGGGGCACAGCTTTCCGACGTTCCTTCGTGCGAGACAAAGCTAGAGTAGCTGGCGCCTGTAGATGGTGTTGAGTTGATTCAGTAGTATCTGCTGTCCGCAACCATGATGTGGGTTCCGGGTAGCGATTGCAGTATGTAGATGGCGGCGGAGGAGGAGGAGGGTACGGTATTATGTGGGGCTAGGAGTGAGATGGGAAGGGACAGGGAAAGACGGGAGGCGGAGGAGTATGAGAGGTGGAAGGAAGGGGAGCAGGAGAAGACGAATGGGCCACAGGAGAAGACGGAAGGGCTACTCTACAGGAGGAGACGAGTGGTCTACAGGTAACAGGAGAGCAGACGAATGGGCTCCAGGAGAAAACAAAAATATAAGGTATGTCTGCCGCCGAGGAGGGATAGCGAACCCGCTGCTGGTCGCTTGCTTGGGTTGCTTGCTTGCCTGGGATGCTCTGCCGTCGTTGCAAAAGAAACAAGACCGCGCGCGCCGCTACGGGATCTTGCGTAGTAGGCTGTAGTTAGTAGTTAGTGGTGATAGTAGTAGTAGCAGTAGCGCAATGACCATGTCAGCCAGCACTGGCTGCCTGCCCTCCAAGGATTTTTCCTTCATCCTTCCTTTCCTTTCCTTGAAGCGTGCAGGTGAGACACCACCATCACATCACATCAATAATCCCTACAAAGGACCTTTCCGGCCAGCCAGCAATCGACGACGACGTCGCCTCTCTCTCTTCCTCCAGTAAGAGAAAAAATAAATGCAAGATTTGCATGTTCGACCCACCGGGACTTTCTTACAGAGACCGGGGGGGTCGCTGGTCCTAATTAAAAACGTGCGGCGGTTGAAGATGTTTGAATTCGACGGGCTACAAAGGGGGGCGGAAGGACAAGGTTGGAGGATGGACAGCCGGAGAGTGATCAGTGGCAATGCTGTAACTACGAATAGTACCGTACGGTACCTACTTGGAGCACTGTAGGTATCTACTCTACATACATGAAGGAACGGGGGAAACGAAACACTGCGCCTGCGTTCGTCGTGCCGACTTGCTGCTTGCTGCTGGATCGCGGAGGGCGAAGGGCGGAGGGCTTAGAAACGGGCGGCAAGGGAGGGAGGGAGTGCAGATTGCCGACAGAGTGCAGAGTGCAAGCAGGAGGAGCCTAGAGGAGTTTCCAATGGATTCTGCAGAGTGTCGGTCGAACGATCTCGGCGTTCTCGTGGTTGCTTCAATGCTTAAAGAAGTTACCTGTGATGTGTTGTGCTTGCTGGTGGAGGAACACAACACAACACAACTCAACAAGCACAACACAGCATAACACGGGCCGTCCGTGGTTCCATCCATTCACCGTGCTACTGTATGTGCTAGTACTATATCCGAGACCCCATCGCTCATCGCTCACCATTCACCATCATTACCACTGCCACTGCCATTGCAACCACTAACACTACTGCAACCGCAAACACCACTGCCACAGCAATTGCCACAGCCACTGCCACTGCCACAGCAATCACCACCACAATCACCACCACCACCTCCACCACCCGCGCCAGCCAGCCCGTTATCGTGTCCCGCACGTTGTTGCTGGAGCTGAAGCAGTTATGTTCCACATCTCCGTTCGTCCCCCATAACCCCATAACCCCATAAACCGTACGCGCGATGTGCTCATTGCAGTACCAACAACAACACACCGTCCCGCCGGTTGGCCACCCACCACCACCCACCAACGGAAATCTCTCCCTTCAACCCAGACTGCGGAATCCGTCGCCGCGCGATCGCACGCCGGCCCCTCCCCTACCTACCTATCTCATCATCCTCATCCAATGCGAATTCATGTCATAATGAAGATCTGGATCGGTGCGATGACGCTACCCACCTGCTCCCGACTCGGAGGTGGGTGTAGATCGATAGATAGATAGAATCCTAGACAGATAGGTGGGATGCAGTGGCAGCGTCATTTCGCCCAGACGCCGTCGCATCGCTGGAGATAGAGTACTCTAGTAAGAAGTAGTGGGTACTTGGTTAGTTAGGCACTGGTACATACTGCGCTCCGTGAGATAGATAAGGAACGTTCATGATTCGATGGATGTGATGGAGTGTGTGTGTGTGCGGTGGGTGGGTGATGGGTGGCTGGGGGGACCTGCCTTCCGTAGCTATTACCGTAGCTACATACCGGTGCTCGAGAGTGGAGTGGAACTGCGGGACCTGGAACTGGAACTGGAACTGGAACTGGACAGAACACGCGCGGAGAAAATTGGAAAAAGCTCGAAGGGAAAAGAAAAAAAGCCCCGCCAACAGCGATTGACTTTTGACTTTTGACTTTTCGGTCGCGCGTCGGAGCTCGATAAGAGAGGAGGTGGAGGAGGAAGCTTCGTTGCAGGTGGTTCAACTCGCCCTCAGGTATCTGCTACTTCTAGTGCTGGTAGATGTCGTACTTTCACGCAGCTCATACACGACTCTAGCATACACGTGCATCCGTGCCCAAAGATAGGTGGCCGAGTATGAACGTTGGGACCTGGATGGAACTTGGAACTTGGAACTTGGAACTTGGAACTTGGAAGATGTATCTACACTACTGCTAGTCTTACTTGGTATCTCGAGTACCGTGGTTAGTTGATGTCTGTGGACTCTAGCGAAGGGCTTAGGGAAAGAAAGCTCGAAGAAAGAAAAAAAGAGTCGAGCGCTAAATTAAGCCTGACAGACGTCGGACGGTCGGACGAACCGAAGTTCGAACTGGGAGCCTGGAGCCTGGAGCCTGGGAGCTGATCCAGCGAAACGTTGCGGACTCGCAGCTTCCTCTTGCGACTCGCGATATGGGAACCACGTCAAGGCGGCGGCGGCGAGTGGGAGATATGTATATAGAGTAGAGTAGGTACGTGCCGCAATCGCCACCCCCACAAACAACGAAAACGACGAAAACGCTGACATGACATGACGGGCGGAAGCCTGAAGGAATGGGAATGTACCCCCACGAATCGCACATCACACATCACACATCTCCCGTGCAGCCGTGCGATGTAAGTACGGTATGTGCAATGTGCTATGCGAAATGTGCACTGCCTGCCAAAAATACATATTCTACTCTATTTTACTCTATTATATACCCCACCCCCACCCCATCCTTCACCCGTCTCCACCGTAATCTATGGGAGCCTGGGAGGCAAACTTCAATAGATATCATACATACCTCCATACCTCCATACCTATGGCTATAAGTAGTAAGTTCCTATGAGGTAGGTACCATACATACCTTCTACCGGTATCCCCCATGAATCCATGATGACAACCGCCCGCGATCCAAGTTCAAAGCAGCCCAGCTGCCCAACATTCATTCTCTCCTGCTCCCTCACTCTCTTCCACCCTCTTCCACTCTCACTCTTCCCGGTGATGTGATACAATGCAATGCAATGCGTTCGTGGGTGTGGGTATCTATGTCCCATATTACCTCCGTCGCAAATCTCCATTGCCGCAGTGCAGTGCATGCAGCGTCTGAAGAGAGGATCCGAAATCACATCCGAAATCACCAGAATCGCACTGACTGAAAGCACTAACTGCACAACTGCGCGGGCAGCGGACAACGGACAACGGTTTCCTCTTGTGTAAAAAGTCGTCGTACTCTACTCTACCCGTCCGTCCGTTTTCGTCGCTCGGGAATATCGAGAGAAAGAGAGAACACACACACCTTACGCACCGGCTGATGTGCTGTGCTGTGTTGTGCGTGATGAGACATTGAGACATTGAGACATTGAGACATGAGGCCTTCCACCCCCCGCCAATGAATGGATGGATGAATGAAAGGAAGGAAGGAAGTGGATGAAGTGGATCCGGATTCCAGATTCCAGATGGCGATTTGGATCAAGTCAATCAATCAATCATGGCTCGATGTCTCAGACGCGGCAGCAGCAGCAGTAGTATCATAGCAGCCGCAGTAGCAGCAGCAAATTCGGGTCCGTATGTGCGTACATAATTGCCCTAACATCAAGGCGTCCCGTATGTATTGTACTCATATGTAGGCTGTATGTAGAGAGAGTAGGTCCTCGGAAAAATCGGAAAATCGGTAAATCGGTACTGACTGCCAAAACGGACCGGCCGGCCTGGTAGGTACTCTTCTCGACCTGGCGAGCGAGCGGGCGAAAAGGCGAAAAGGCGAAGGCACTGCCCGCCGTATGTAGATACCGGTATCTAGCCTCAACTTGTCGATCCTGATTCCTGATTCCTTCCCGTCCAAACATCACAGCACGGTGTATGTAGTGTACGCACGCACTAACTACATCTTTACGCGCCCCGTTATCTATCTGCCTACCGTATCTACATACCAGTACCTACAGGCTACAGCACTGGTAACAGCGTCCGAGACCTTCCCACAGACGCCCAAACGAATGTAGCTCCCTCGCAACAGCTCTTACCCAGAATCCAGATACCCGGCGCAATCGTCCGGATCTTCGCGTTCGGCCCGCTGCCCAATCCAGTCCACTCAATCGTCGGCCCTGTTTCAGTTGTTCAAGCCGCGCAATTTCCGAGCCTTCCGAGACTTCCGAGACCTTCGTTCCGGCCGACTGACTGGAGTTGATCTGCGATTTCCCACCCTGGCGAGACGAGGCGAGTGCGGGTTTATGCTTCAATCGGCGTCCCCCCATAGTACTTGGTAGGTACATGGTACCTACAGTCGCAAGTGCAAACCACAATGTTTCAACCCTTCCTGAGCGAACGAGCGAGATTCAGTGCGTGAGCTTCCCGTCCCCTGCCCAGTTGACGCCAGCAGCTCTGAATATTGAAATGCCGCGCGCCCGTCCACCCGTCCGCCCACCGGCACGCACGCTTAAGCATGTGGAAGTGAACCCCAGTCCGCCCTGTAGAGAAATGAAAGGGTTTATCTCTTTTACCTACTATGTAGCTGGCCGGGGATGAAAAAAAAGAAAAAAGAAAAAAGCACATGTATGATACTCATGCAATCTGGGGCGGAAAGGGACGGAAACGTGAAAGGGACAGAAACTTGAAAGGGACGGAACAGGACGGAGGGCTGGTCGATTGAGAACGAAGGGGGAGGTGTATTTATTGGACATGTTCCTCCTATGACACCTATCTCTGATACATCTCGAACTGGAACACTTCAGGCTTCGGACTCTCCAACTACCTATGGACCTATGGTAGAGTACCTACTCGATGAACCACTGACTGGATTTTCCATTGACTGATTTTCCATCGGCGGCGGACATTGTGTGTTTTTCCGTGATTGGAGTGTGAAAATCAATTCGCAACCCCCCCCCCCCCCCCTATCTGGCTATCTACCTGGTATCTGTCTATCTATCACTCGCCCACTCGCCCACTCGCCCTCCTACCGAGCCCCAAATCTCCTGCCGGGCCCTTCAGGTTAGAGTACCGGTAGGTAATTGGTTAGTTAACGCGATTCGGTGCTGCTAGACGAGACGAGACCGCGTCCTCCCTCCCTCGCTCCCTCTGTCTTTCCCTCCGTCTCTCCGTCTCTTCTATCTCTCGGTTACGACGCGCGCTCGCGGGTTCGAAAATTATTTTACTGCTTTACTTCTTGCTTTTTCAGCTGGTGTTTTCTTTCAGCTGGTGGGTGCGCGATTGCGGGTGCAGCTAGCAACTCAATTACTAGCTCAATACGCACGGACTACGCTGGTAAGGTGGTAGTGGATTGATCCGGCCGGTGCTAGGTGGACGTCGGACTCGGACGCGAGGATGGAAAGTCTAATTTGGGGACGGTGACTTCTGGATGGTTGGATGGATGGATGGATGGAAGATAATTGATCCGGCCGGTGCGGTGCGGTGGAATCTGGATGCGAGGACTGGAATTTTCTACTGGATGGATGGATGGATGGCTATCCTCGTCCTTTCGCACCCCCCCCACTCCCAGGCGCGTTCAGTTGCCCGCAGCAGCTACGGTCTAGACGGGACACATCATCCCTCCCCACCGCCCCGCATGCAGTCGTGATGGTTATCTCGATGTAAAATATTTAACTTTTAGATACGCGGCCTCACTACTACAGCCTACCTACCACATAGCCTGCTCGTAACTCTGCCTCATCCCCTCCACCGTCATGTCCTCTGCGACCGGGTCCGCACCCAACGGCTGCGGATCCTTCAATGCCACCGGCTCCTGCAGCTCCTCGGGCTCGCCCCCCCCACCGAACGGCTTCAGCTCCTCCAATGCCACCGGCTCCTGCAGCACCTCAGGCTCGCGACCCCCACCGAACGGCTTCAGCTCCTCCAATGCCACCGGCTCCTGCAGCACCTCAGGCTCGCGACCCCCACCCACCGCCTCCACCGCCGTCGCACCTCCCTCCAAACCACCCAGCGCGCCATAGAACCTCCCGAACGCCTTTCCCAGATCGCCCGCGCCCTCCGTCGCGCCTCCAGCCAGCCCATTAGCCCAAGCGCTGACGGGGCCCTCGCGGAGCCTCTTCACGCCGCCCGCCAGCGCCCTCATCTGCCTGACCGAGCTCTCGACGTCGGCCTCGTCCGCCTCCAGATCCAGCACCCTGCCGAGCACCCTGCGCACGCCGCCCTGCGCGTCCAGCAGCGCCCTATCGACAGCTCTCGCGCGCCAGCGCAGCGCGCTCACGAGGCCCGCATAGTTCCGGCGCAGCGTGGATTCCCACGCCGCCGAGGAGATCGCGGGGACGCCCTGCGGTGGAGAGGAGGTGCGCCCGCTCTGCTGCAGGAGGTAGCCGCCGAACCGCCTTAGCAGCCGCGTGCACGCCGCCAGGTGGAAGTTCACCTCGGTGATGGTCGCGCATAGGTCATGCTGCGAAGAGCCGGCGAGGAGGAGCAGCGGCGGGAGGAGCGTGTTGCTGCTGTTTTGGAAGGTGGCGGTCGAGACGAGGTGGCTGTGTGTGCGTGTGAGCAGCGTGTGGATCGTGTGATGACGGGAGTCGGACCAGGCGGGGCAGGTGGGGTCGAGTAGGCAGGCGAGGGGTGTGGGAAGGTGCACTTCGGGGAGTGGGAGTTCGAGTGATGATATCGGCGCTGGTACCCCGCCGAGGACGCCGGCGCGCCAGCCAAAGTATATGGCAAGTAGGATGGAGGCGAATAGGACGACGGTGGAGGTGAGGAGTCCGTATACAGCTCGGAGCACCCGACGCTCCTGGTGGATGGGGTAATACATCTGACGAAGACGTTCGCTCCGCCTTACTCCGTCGCGACTGGGCGGCCGCCATAGGAGCTTACTGCACTTCGGTACCTGGTCCCAGTCGTTCGTGAAGTCTATGGGGCTATGCGGATCCGGCGTCTGTAGATAGTACGAATCGTCCCCTTCCGAGGTGGACTCGTTGGCTTCGGTGAGCGGCGTGGATTCCCGCATGCGCCAGCGACGTCGGTGCCCCGGAAGACTACAGGCGCGCTGTTGCCGTGGCGAGGCGGAGGGGGAGATGAGGGAGCCAACGAGCCGCCGCAGGGTGGTCGGCGTGTAGAATTGCTCGGGGTCGGGTGTCTCCCGTCTTGGTGTGCTGGGTGCCACCAACGGTGACGCCGCTTCGGGGTGCACCCGTATGGATATGGACAATACATCCGTTCCCTCCGCTTCCTCGTCCTCTACCGTCGGCAGAGTCTCCGCGGCCGGGTGCGATCCCGCGTGTGAATACCACGCCGCGCTGATGGTAGGATTCTTCACTTCCGATATCGTTTCGGGCACCAGGTTGGCGGGGAGACTTAGGCGGCCCAAGCGGCATCGCTCCGCAGGGTGGATCGTGTCGGGCTCGGATGCCATCTTTTGTGGGATGATTTTGTGGAAGACTGGACGACGAAGTGAGTCCCGTTGCAAGTAGTATATGTACATAGGCTGGGGGGAATTTTCTTGTCGGCCGCCAGGTATATGGATGACGAGCTGGCTTTGTTTCGATGTTCCATCGATCGTTTCTTTGTCTCGCCCGCGCCCGCGACTGCGTCTCCGTGGAAATGGAGGCAGATATACCCATACGCACCCGCTACGGAATCCAAATCAAAACGCCTTTCGCCAATCCCAAACGCCGTGCTCTCTCCGCCTATTTGCCTCCAGTGCCCTCAATAATCTTCCCCACCTCCTCCATCAGCTCCGGAAAGCTAACCTCCATCTGCGCAGCGAGCACATCCCTGAACCTCTTGAATGCCCTCCTCTTCCCATTCATGAACTGATTCTGCTTGACCACCAATTCGACAAACTCCCGTGTATAAATATCCGGATTTCTGCCGTCCTCGACGTACTGTATAACCTCCCGCGGCAGCGCTGCAGTCGCGGGGACACTTGTCGCCGTGCTGTCCAGGCGTTGGAATTGGTCGACGAGCTCTTTACTAAGGGAGCGTCAGTGGGAATAGAGAATATAGCGGAGGCGGTGGGGGGGGACGGACATTGTGGTGGCGATGATTTCGTTTGATTCTGCGCCGCCCTCGTGGCTGTGCACGCGCACTTGGAGCTCGTAGAGGGTTTGGATTATTCGGTGCATGTCGCCTACATACTGGGTTTAGCTAGGGACGTTTCTGCGAACGAACGGACGGAATCCATACGCTCGACACCGGCGAGCGGCCCGGCGCTGGGTGTTGGTGGGGCCATGGTCGTGATCGTGGTCGTGAGTGGTGGGAATGTGGGAAGACGTGAGCGTGTCGCGAGAAGGTGGGAGCTTCAGGTGGAGACAAGGGTTCGCCGCGGGCTTGGCAGGTACATGCGCCCCTTGAGGGAACAACAGGCGCTGAACCGCTGGTCGCTGTCTCAATTCTACCTCAACTTTTCCAAGAGCGCAATCATCTACAATACCAAAGATGCAAAAACGATGTTTCCATGACCCATCTACACGGACGGTACTCTAACCACGGCGATATCATAACCCCAGTCCTGGTTAGGGTATTTTGTTTGAATAGTGCAAAGCTGTCACACTAAAACATCCAGCAACATGGCGCAGCGGAAGCGCGCCGGGCTCATAACCCGGAGGTCCCTCGATCGAAACGAGGTGTTGCTACGACGATTCGGCCCCTAAGTCCTTGCGTGGGGGCGTTCCTTTTTGTTTTTGTTTCTGTTTGGCGATGGGTGACGGATAGGGGAGCAGGCGGAGACCAGTGAGAGCAATTTCTTCAGCGTCAGCCGAGATGTCTGGCTACTGATGCATGGTCTATTATATTCTGTCGATCCTAAATATTTGTACATACGTGGGCACTCCTTCCCGTACATACAGGCTGCCGACAACGATTCTCCACAAACGCTTGGTGGAGGCATATCTACATATCCACAGACTCTGGTCCAAGTCCAATCTACTGAATTCACTCTCACAGAAATGGGTATCATATTCTCTCTCTCAAATGCTCATCTAGGAATGCTAATACAAGTACAGGGCTCATTACGACAACTCCCGTGTGGTCTACACCTTGGTGCGTTTAACGCTGGGAGTTGTGGCATCTATGGCCATCCTCTTTCCGGAGAGGCTCGCCGTAGTCGTAGAGCGAGTACCGGCAACGGCCTTGCCCTTCGCCTTGCTGGAGGTAATGGGACCGGTGGCGTTGCTGGTGGTGGAGGCAGAGGCGGCTTTGTCCTGAGAGATCTTTCCCCCAATATGTCCCTGGGAGCTCAGACTTCTTCAGACAGGCTCGGCTTTCGGTCAGAGTCAGAGTTAGAGTCAGAGATAAGTACTCAGAGATATGTAGGTACTCTGCTGGCATTCTGCTCTGCTCCCGCCGACGACGGGAAAGGGCCGGGCCGGTGAGCGACGTATGTATAGTAGGTACGTATCCCGTGCAGAGGCCACCACCATCGATATGTCAGCATTGCCAGGGCTGTTTCTACATACACTGGGCCTTCTACACCGTACTGTAGTAGTAGTATCCCCGCGATCACGCCCTCCAGCAGTCCTCTACAGAAACCACCACACGGGACAGGCGACAGGGGAGAGGCGCGGGTGATGCGACGGCGGCCCATATTGTATTATAATATTGAGATCCGTTCGTTGATTAGTTAGTCAGTCATAACGGGAGGCCTGGCCTGCTAGGTGTCCATCTTTTCTTTCTCTCGAGGCTCAAGGCTCTCTCAATACAATACATGTTACCTTTAATATCATCCATTACAATCCGACAGCCCACAACCAGACCGGGCCGAACCATATCCTATGACCGCGCGCCGACGTGCCCGCCCGCCATCACGTATCACGTGCCCGCCCACCCTTCTCGCGACCGCTTGGCCGCTCGGCGGGCATCTCGCCACTACCCTACCACTACGCGCGATCCCTGTCCCTGCCGGTTCTGGAAGCTATCATAGGGGCCGGCCGGTAGATACATGATAGGGCAGGGGGAGATCGACGATTCCAGTGCATGCTGTGGCCTGTGGGCTGTCGGTTTTCGCTGGGGTTTTGCTGGATCCAACGGCCACGCAGCAGCATCGACTCTCGGTGGAAGTGGAAAGTTTTTTTTTCCTTTCCACGCTTCGACCGTGAAAACGCTGATTGGCTGGACGGGAGGTGGGAACATGGTGCGCGCGGAACAAAGAGTAAAAACGATGAGTCCCGAGACAGAGAGATCGAGATAGATAGAGATACAGATGGAGATAACGATACAGATACCTAGATCCCTCCCGTCTGAGCTTTGTCGTATCCCATGTTCCTTTGAAAGCGAAGGCGAGACCGAAACGAACTTGAACCTGAACATGGTGACTTCACAGCTGGTACTCCACCAGTACTTGCTCCGCTACCCTAAGAGAGCCTTGGCGCGCGTTCTGGACGAGCTTGGCACAAAAACGCCCCACCAATCCACCACGCTTCGCACATCAGAAGTACTTGGCATGTACCGTTGGTCGTCCAGTCACCCCCACAATCGTCATCACATACTACTTCACCGCACTCACACACCCAGGACCCAGCTGGCTTCAAATTTTTGTTGCGGCGAACCAACAACCACGAACGAACGCACTGACCTGAACTTTCTTTCTTCCTCAACCACGACCCACAACCTTAACCCCACCAACCTTCAACCTTCAGCCACGACCACAGACAACACATATCCAGATCGTTGCTGATTGACTCATTCCAAGACCCATCCTCTTCCAGTTGAGTAGAGAATACAAAGGTACATTCCGTCCTGTCTTTCGTCTACTCACTGGCACGAAAGAGAGCGAGAGAGAAAGAAAGCGTGTGTTCCATGCTATCGCCTCGACCGTATTCTAACGCGACCGATCGCATATATAGACAAGTCTATGGCCCCGACAGCTTCGCCGCCCAAAGTCCCGCCAGTGAATTCTAAGCCCAGTCAATGCGCACCGCGCTTCCTCCAAATGACAGCCGATCCCGTTATTATGGAGACCCCACCGACCCCGAGTGCGCCTCGCCAGAGCCAGCACTCTGAAATCGCCAAAGCGGTGATGGCTGCTCCGGCCGTGACCATGTCCAGGACCAAGTCGACGTCTTCGAACAAGGAGGGCGCTGACTTCCTCGCTCCGCCGGATCTCTATCCCATTCTGAGCGATACTCCACTCGCGACCGCGCCGAATTCCCCGAGGATGTAAGTTGTCTTCTTTGGTTGCAGAGGGGGTGCCGGATTGGAACTGATTGCGGGGTGTAGTCGTGCTACGACGATCGATGTTCCAGGTCTCACTAAGAGTAAGGTTTCCCCAGACGGCCGCATCGCAAATCGTGATCTCGGATCGAAGCTGGTGAGTCATTGATCTCCCATGGTGTCGTCGTGCGGTCGTCGTACTGATGGCAAACAGGTTATCGTCATGGTGGGACTTCCGGCTCGTGGAAAGTCATACGTCACCAAGAAGCTCGAGAGATACTTGAACTGGTGGGTTTCTCTGCGCAGCGCTCTGGTATCGGTTCGACGACTGGCGACTGACGTGGTGCGTGCGATACAGGCTCCAGCATGATACCCGTATCTTCAACGTTGGAAACCGCCGTCGTGTGGCTGCCGGTGTGGTCGAAGGTCCTGCAAAGGCTGCTAACGGACATCCCCCGCCCGTCCAAGGAACCGGTCTGCTTTCGTCGTCGTTTGCTCAGCTGGACATCGACGGTATTGCCTCCGCGGGCCCTACCCACAGGAGAACCTCGTCAACGGGAGACATCGCTGGAAGCATGGACCAGACGGCCGAATTCTTCGATCCCAAAAACACGGCGGCGTCCGAGCTCCGTGAACAGGTCGCGTTGGAGACTCTCGACGAGCTGCTCCATTACATTTTGTATGAGGGTGGCTCCGTTGGTATCTTGGATGCGACCAACTCAACTCTGAAGCGTCGCAAGGCGGTGTTGGATCGGATTCGTCAGGTCGCCGGCAAGGAAATTGGTGTCGTTTTCTTGGAGTCGGAATGCACAGACGAAAAGCTCCTGGAGGCAAACATGCGTCTCAAGTTGCAGGGTCCTGACTATAAAGACTCCGATCCGGTACAGGCCTTGGCGGACTTCAAGCGTCGTGGTAAGTCGTCGTCGTTGCATGTGCGTTCCTGGGGTTGTGTTGGCTCAGGTACTGACGATCTCGCGGGAACTAGTTAAAATGTACGAAACGACCTATGTATCGCTAGGTGATTTTGAGGAGAAGCTCGGAATGCAGTATATCAAGGTAAGCCGATCGCCTTTCATCCTCGGTTGTTGTGGGGTATCAGGCGCATGCAACACGTCGTGCACCCACCCAACTCCGCTCATCCGGTTGCGGTTCCGTTTCCCTTACACGACACGACAACCATCACCCACACATTCAGCTAATAAAAACATCAATAGATGATCGATGTGGGACGCAAAGTCGTCACCCACCAAATCCGAGGCTTTCTGGCTGCACAGACTGTCTATTTTCTTCTCAACTTCCACCTGTCACCTAGGCAGATTTGGATCACTCGCCACGGCGAGTCGGAGGACAACGTCGCCGGCAAGATCGGCGGCGATGCATCACTGAGTCCGGAAGGCAAACGATATGCCAAAGCTCTCGCGAGCTTCGTCGCGTATCAGAAAAAACATTTCCACGAGCGGCTTCTGCAGAAGCACTCGACATCTCACCTGCCGCCGCACATGGGCGATACGACCCCGCCGAATCCCCAGTACCGGAATACGTACCAGGAGGACGACGAGGGCCAGCCCCTCGAGAAGAATTTCTGCGTCTGGACGAGCATGCTTAAGAGGTCTATCGAGACGGCCGAGTACTTCGACGAGGAGGAATACGACATCAAGCAGATGCGTATGTTGAACGAGCTGAACGCCGGAAACGCCGAGGGGCTCACATATGACGAGATCCGCGCGCAGTGGCCGGACCAGTATGCCGCTCGCAAGAGAGACAAGCTGAGATACCGATACCCTGGCGCCGGAGGAGAGAGCTATCTCGACGTCATCAACCGGCTGCGCGCCGTCATCGTCGAAGTCGAGAGGATGCAGGACCATGTCTTGCTCGTCGCTCACCGAGTCGTGGCTCGTGTGTTGCTCGCATACTTTCTTGGCCTCCGCCGCGAGGATGTCGCTAGTCTCGATGTCCCATTGGGAACTCTTTACATGCTCGAACCGGTAAATATTCTTCCCTCCCTCCCTCCTTGCGAGTTAGCTTTCAACTAACGAATGGAATATAGAAACCGTACGGAGTAGACTTCAAGGTGTACGTCTACAACAGCCAGACGCAGTGGTTCGACTACAAGGAGGACTACAAGCTCAAGAACGATGAGCAGAAGGACGTGGTCATTGGTCGCTAGCCTTTTCATCTGTTCGTTTCCGGTTGATTTTTTTCGTTTTCTTTTGCGCGCGATGGGATGGCGATGGCGATGCGGGGTATATCATGGGGGCGTTTAATGGGTGTTTTTCTTGCTACTTGCTACTACTACTTGCTGAGGGATCGATCGATCTGAATGGTGTTTCGGTGTATGCTTTCTTCTTCTTTTTGTTTGTTTTGTTTTGTTGGGGATTTGACTGGAATGGACTGGCTTGCGAAGGCGAAGGGTGAAGAATTCGAATACATAGATTTCTCTTCACGGTTGACTGCGCACATGACACATGGGATATCATTCGCCCTCACTTTGATATCACAACTCGCGCCGGGTGGTCATGAGAATCAATGATTAAACAATAATAAAAGAACAAAACGGTGGCCATGAGAAATAGTCCTTAACACTATTAACCCAAGTACATAGTCTGAAGAACACACCCGCATCATACCGCGTCGTTCCAGTGTTGTGTTGTTTATTCGTACATCCCATCCCATCCTCTCCCTTTTCTCTTCACAAAACCCGTTAAAACTGTTAAAACTCCGCACACTCCAGACCAGATCATCACGCCAAGGGGGTAAGGTAAAACAAACAGAGTATCCCGATAGAAAACGGAAATACTGGAATGGGAGGAAAAATTCAAAAAATCGCATTCAGTTGTTAGTTTGTTTGTTTGAAACCTCCCTTCGTCCCTCCGTCCACTGCATCCATCCACTCCGCGAACTCCCCATACACGTCTCCATTGCCATTTCCACTTGAATCCCTTTCTGTGAATCCTCTTTCTGTGGATCCCTTTCTGTGGATCCCCTTTCTGCAAAACAAAGCAAAGCGAAGCAAAACAATACCATCCAATCCAATCCAATCCCATGGCACACCAGAGTCCCATCCCGAATGAAAAGAAAAACAAGGTACACAAGTAGGGTACCTAGCATAGCGTATACCGACCGACTGATCGATCATAGACCGTGGACCGTGCGATCCCGACCAGACAGACAGACAAAAAAACACTAGAGAAATACAAAGGAAGTAACAGTTACAAAAAAAAAGAGAAAAAAAGCAAAACTCGCAAGTTAGTAGCAGAAACATAGCAAAAGACGTAAAAAAAACGTAAAAACCGCAGCAGGAAGCAGGCAGAATTTCGAAAAGACCAGATTGATTATCTCATTCGTCATCGTTCCTCATCCCATCCCATCTCATCTCATCTCGTCCAAGTATCATCATCACCGAGCAATTCCCCGTCCACCTCCGATCGTCACGTCTCAGTAAGTCAGGTTAGTTACCGGCGGCAGTACCAGCCTGCTGCTGCTGCGCGCGGTACCCGCCGCCCGTTCCGCTGCCTCCACGGGAGTATCCAAAGCCTCTTCCGCGGTACCCACCCCTAGCTCTGCCGCGGCCGCCCCTCCATCCGCCACGGTATCCGCTGCCATACCCATCAACGCTTCCCTGGCCAAAGGTCTCAAGGTTCTTCTTCTGCTCTTCGGAGCGGAACTGTGCGCCGCCTCTACGCTCGCCGGGAACTGCCTCAGCACGCTCCTTATTCTCGCAGGAGATGTTGTCAAAGAAGCTTGACTTCTTGTTGTAGAAGCCGTCTTTCGGGGGCGGCGGAATACTGACGGCGGCCTCGTCGGTGTTGGCCGACTGCTCTTCCGTCGACGATGCGGGCTCCGTGACGTGGGGTGCGTTCTCGTCCGTGCCCGACGCGATCGCCTCCTTGACCAGGTCTTGCTTGTTGAACTTCTCGTTGTTGCCCTGGAAGTCGAAGTCTGTCGTGGGAACCTCCACCTTGCGCGTCTGCTGGTTGAAGTTTCCACGTAAACTACCGCGGCCACGGCCGGCGACAAAGTTGCCGGTGCCGGGCTGCTGGCGCGTGCGCGCTTGGTGGTGAGTCACCTGGACGCCGGGGGCTGGGACATTTGGTACCGGACCGTCGACGGCACGGGGGCTGTTGGTGTGGTTGGCGTTATTGGTGTTGCTATTGGTGGTGGCGGTTGGCTTCGGCGCTGCAGCAGCATTTCCAGCTGTCACGGCCAAGCGATTGACCTTGTCGGCGAGATCCCTAACCGCGGCACTGGTAGCATTTGCACTCGCGGCTGCTTCAGGCTTCGGAGGAAGCTGCGCAGGAGATGCTGCAGCATTGTTCGCTGTGGTGGTAGTTGAAGGTCTAGCGGCTGGCGACGTTCGGGGGAGAGCGGGGACGATTCCACCACGTGCCTTGGGTCCGGAAGGAGCAGTGGCAGGATTGTGGGGGGCAGCGGCTACAGGCGCACCGGCATTGGTCTGTTCGGACAGCTTGGGTTGGTTGGTGTTCTCGCCTTTGGGTTGCTGTTGCACAGGCGCTGCGGTAGGCTGGGCGGGCTGCTCCTGCGGCTTGGGAGCTTGCGCAGGAGGCTGACGAGAGGCACCGGGGACCTGACGATTCGCAGAGGGGCCGATCGGAGCTTGTGGAGGCGCTCTGTTCTGTGGACCAGTTGGCGGCTGCTGCTGGTTAGGCTGCGGGGGCTGCTGCTGCTGCATAGGCTGCTGTGGGGCTTGATGAGGCTGCTGGTGCGGGGGCTGCAGCGGGTGAGGCTGTTGCTGTGGAGGCTGCTGCTGTGGACCAGCCAATCCAGGACCTGGCATTCCCATAGGAGACTGACCACCCATCGGCGGCGGGTAAGCTCCAAACATGCCAGCAGCCTGGTAAGGACTAGGGCCGGGTCCGTAGCCGCGATGCTGTTGCTGAGGCGGGGGAAACTGGTAATACGGCGGCATTCCCATCGGAGGCGGGGCCTGTTGCTGCTGGAACTGCCCAGGCGGAGGCTGTGGTGGCGCATACGGACGAGAGCTTTGCTATTGCACGCACATTCATCAGCCTCCCCCTCCCCTCCCAATCACCTTCCCGCCAATACTTACACCCAAGATAGCTGGATCATCCAGCTGCGGCGGTGGGATAGGTGGCTTCTTCTGCGCCGGCTCCTCAATCCTCAAGTCCTTAACGTCGCTTCCACGGAATACAATGTATTCGTAGACATTTTCCGAGCCCGCAATTTCCCCATCGCCCCCGCGTCTGCCCTCCGTGCCATGCGACACCACCTGCTCGAGCGCTACCGTGCTGGTCTCGGAATTGATCTCGTGGAGGGTACCGACATATCTACCTCATGTTAGAGGCTGAAGCCTGGGGGACGACGACGAGGAGGGGGGGATGAACCGTATGTTGCTCTTCGAAATCAACGAGATGCGAGCACTGTACAACAAAAGAAAGACTATCAGCAGCTCTCCTCGTATACCTCATATCTACCATCACCAAGTAAGGAGGCGGGGTGGATGGGAGGGAGTGAAGGGGGGGAGAGGACATACCCAATGAATTCCGTCATAATCTACTCGTCAGGTTCACGCCCCCGGAGCTTCCTTAACGATGTCGAAGCTGAAGTGGCGGATGCTGGGGTTTTGATTGAATTGTTATTGTTTTCTGATGTGCGATGTGATGTGATGGTTGAGGAAGACACGACGACGACGGGGGCAGAGACAGAGAGAGAGGACTTGGGAGGGAGGGCTTTTGGCGAGCTGCATCCTACCATCCACCGATCCACCCAACCCACCCACCCACTCACAGATTGTTCGCTACCCGGCCCTTTTTTAACTTTGCTAGGGCCAGTCCGCATTCCATTTCGGGCCCAAACAAAACAACACCAACTGCTATCTACTCTACACACTCCCAAGCTCCAACTCAGCGACAGACATCCATACATCAACTCGACAATGCCACCGACAACCCCCTACCCCCGCTCCGTCGTGAAGCGCATAGCAAAAGCGCACACTGGCTTCAACGTCGGCAAGAACGTCGATATACAGCTATACCTCCAGTACAAGCTCTTCATGCAAGAGTCAGTCTCCATAGCTCGGTTGGTGGTGGTGGAGACCTATCTGACGCGTCACAGATTATTGCGAGAAGCAGACCTCAAGGCGCGTAAACGGGGAGCTACCAGAATCTCGCCCACAGATATCAAGAAGGTCACTTCGGTATGTGCGAGCTCGAGAAGAAGGGAAGAAAAGGAACTGATTGAGATCGTGGTAGGATGTCTTGCAGAAATTCAAGGTCTAGAGACAACCGAACTGGGAAGGCGTTTTGATATGGCTGGGTCGTTTTGCTTCTGGGCGGGGCGTTACTGGAGTTCGGGGGTCGAGAATCATCTGTAATACCGCTCGACTTCTACTGTATTGTTTTCGTTCTTCTTTCGAGCATCAATCAAAGCATCGATTTTACACGCGCAGCGAGGCGGTCGTAGTTACTGAGATGGGCATAAGCTGGAACCTTATATAAAGCTCACAGAACGGACAGACAGAAAAGCAGAGACAGCAAAGCAAATACGACGAACGACATAAGACGAGACGGAAACCAGACAAGCAAAGAAACTGGAACACAAAAGGACTCCGGATCCTCCATTCAAAAGACCATAATCCAAGAAAAACAAGCCACCGCCCGCCCAATGCAATCACAGTCAAACGAATGCGCAACCTTCCTCTCCGCTGGCCCAGTCTTCCCATCAGGTTACCTACGACATCCGCAGCCTTTCCCAGTTCACCAATCCACCCCGCAATTGCCCATCCAGACGCATACCGTTCTGCAACAACTACTAAGAAGCACGGAACGAGTGCATCCAGCGATAATACCCGGACGGGGAGGTGATGAAAAGATTGTTAAGTGAAGAAGACCGCGAAATGCTCCCATCTAAAATTATCTAGAAGCAGTAGTAGAAGTTTCGAACTGTGATCAGGACGGACTGGCGACACGGAAAAAGAAAAGGCACGGAAACGATTGTTTAACAGCAACCTCCAGCCGCTCCCTGCTGGACGTCCCGACCGTTGTTGACCGTGACCGCGGGTTTGTTGTTGACAGCAGTGGATCCCATGCGCTCCTACAGGAAAATGGGTTAGCTTCGCGGTCCAACGACAAGTTGGCCCAGCCAGACAAGGTAGAGGATGGCAACAAACCTTGATCTGTCGGGCCATCGTCAAGAAGGCCTGCTCGACGTTGGTGGCGTTCTTTGCCGAGGTCTCCAAGAATGGGATTCCAAGACTGTCGGCAAATTCCTATCCGGCGCGAGCAGCTGATTAGCACAGGAAATCTTTTGCGCGACCGCCGAGTCATGGGGACTGTGGGGCAAAGTACCTTTGCGACAGCATAGTCGACCACCTTCTTGTCCGCCATATCACTCTTGTTGCCCACGAGGAGCTTGTTCACACCTTCCGTCGCGTAGCGGTCGATCTCCTGCAACCACTGCTTGACGTTGTTGAAGGAGTCTGGTAAACGAGTTAGCGAGCGTCGTCGTCATCGTAAACGGGAGCCCATACCCATGTCCGTCACATCATACACGACACAGATGCCATGCGCCCCTATCGAATTTCGTCAGCCATTCAAGTCATATGACAGCCTTCCGTGAGTCAACACCGAGCGCCAAGTACCTCTGTAGTAGGAACTGGTGATGGTCCGGAACCGCTCCTGGCCAGCTGTATCCCACTGCACAATATTGTCAGCCGCCCGTGTGGCCTCAAAGCGGATCGTGGCGGATCCGGGGGCGAAGGGGAGCACGTACGATCTGAAGCTTCACAGTCTTGCCATCGAGCTCGATCGTGCGGATTTTCTGGTTATCAGGTCAGCATTCCATACGTATTGTGTCAGTCGAACGCATGGACGTACAAAGTCGACTCCGATAGTCGAGATGTAGCTCTCGGTGTAGGTGTCATCTGCGAATCTGAGCAAAAGACAGGACTTTCCGACACCAGAGTCTCCGATGAGGAGGAGCTTGAAAAGGTAGTCGTATCTGGAGTTTCCGGCATCGTCAGCATCATCGCAGGGGCCAGAGAACGACACAGCGACCGAGGATCGACAGCACGAATCCGAGTCGAGCGTGTGCAGAAACGAGGGGAGTAATTGGAAGGGCGGTTGAACTCTGTACGCTAATCAGCAAACCGATGTGGCCGAGGGAAGTGGTGATGGCGAAGGCGGGGGAGGGGAGGTTTAGAGGGGAGGATAAGGCGGCGATAGAGGGGGTAGGAAACATACCACTCGGGGGTAACCATTGTTGCGGTAGGATGTTCTTAGTGGTGTTGTTTGGGGAGGGTGATGAAAACTGTTGTTGGATGGAGCAAGGTCGGTCAGTCAGTGAAGTTGGCTTTAGTTGCGGTGGGCAAGAGGGTGGTGGTGGTGGAAGTGGTGTTGGTAGAGGTGGTGTTGTTGTTATTGAGTTGGCGGGTTTGAAGCTGAAGGAAGAGGGAGGGAGGGAAGGATCCGAAGCAAGCAAGCGGCAAGCACAGGGGAAGCAAGCAAGCAAAGCAAAGCAAAGCAAGCGAAGGGGTAGCCACTCAGCCACACCGGGGCGACAGCGACAAGAGAAGACAAAGAAGTACGTACAGTTCGCCGAAAGCTCTTATTAGGCGGTGACAGTAGCTGGAGACGGTGGTGGAGAAGTGGTATTCGCGGCTGTCGGGCGTTGAAGCGATGAACGTGGTTGGTGGGTTTGGTGGTGGTGGTTTTGCGGTGGTGGTGGTTTTGCGGTGGTGGAGGAAGAGAAGGGGAGGAGCGTGAATGGCTTTGCTTTTCGGTGAGTTGACTCCAAGGGTTCTTTTGAGTGATAGTATGTCTGGCGTTCTTAGCCGCGAGGAGAGGAAAGCGAGCTGCCTTATGTCGGATGGCGGATAGTGAGAGAGCCACAGATGGAAAGCGAGAGAAGAAGACGGCCATTCTATGGCAGATGTCCTCGTCCTATCCACAGCCTTTAGAGATTCTGTCACATGGACAATCCTTCCGTCTCCACTGATCCATCCGAGATGTTTGCGATCATCATCACCCGGAAAAGTGCGGTAACTATGCGTTTCACATTTCAGCTATGATGGGCGGACTCCCTCGACTACGATGCGGCTATCCCGCTCAAACAGCTCTTTGATTCAGCCCGCCGGTCCTGGTTATCATCGACGATATCATAGCTTGCAGACAGCAGGCCAATCCGATTGCTGGTATACTTATGCGTAGAAAGAGCTATGCGCGTGCCGCACAAAGTCGTGTGGAGGCTTGAAGCATTCGGCCCCCGAGTCTAGCTAAGGACATGCCATCCACCACCCTCTCTCGTCCTTATATCGTCCTGATATATCCATCCCATCTTTCTTCAAAACGGAAAGGTTTTTGCTTCTTCCTGGACCTTGCAGGCGACGCCGCCCCAACTTCGGTAGAGTGCCGACTGTTAACTTTGTCGCTCTTGCGTCTTTCGTCGTCGACCTCCTCCTCCTCCTCCCCCTCCCTCGTCGTCACTTCTTGACTTCTGCAACCAACACCATCAACACCACCCCCCACCACCACCACGACCCCGCGAGCCCATGAATCCTTCAGGCGCGCTGCAACCGTCACCAGGCCCCAAGCCTCCGGCACGCTACCAATGGGGCAAACCCATCAAAGACCAGATCTTCTGGCAGAAGCCCGACAAGGTAAGTGGACTCTTCTTTCGATATGACTTCCGTTTGATTGACCCGTTCGATAGCCAATGTTCCTCGACGAAGTGTTGCTCGACTTCCCAGAGTAGGCAAAACTGCCCTGGACCCTTGCATGCCGCCAACGGACAGCTGACCTCGCAAAGGCCCGTTTCGATACCAACAGTCAACAGGGCTGATATGAATGTTGGACCCACCTCGAAGGTCGAGGCCAATGTGCGATTCCTCCGACAGCGCCACCAGGAGCAGAGGTGAGCCCCGTGTTGCGACTCATCAGGGTTATCTTGGTGTTTATCATTACTCAGGCGCCGTCTTCTGGCGCGTCACGAAGCCGAGTACCAGAAGTGGATGGCCGACATCGAGAAAGGCATCGATGTTGAGGACTTCCCCGCCGACGACTACCAGTTTATCAAGCCTACCATTGGGATTTATCCAGAGTCCGTCGAGATGATCAAATCGGAGGAATCAAGGGCGATGATCAAGCGTCTGCCGATCGACAAGCGCAACGTGTTGGTCTCTATCGATCAGCTTATCGCCCTCACGCAACCGTCTGGCTCCGGGGGGCACACTGCTCCTGATGCCCGAGAATCCTCTGCGTCCGGAGATGCACGCAAGTCAAGGAGCGGTACTCCTCCTGTCCGAAATGACCGGGTGCGTACTCTGGAGAAGATAAATCCCATCGACGATGGTCGGACTCGTGCTCGGAGAATTCCCGCTGACGATGGTGGGATTTGCGCTCAGCAGACATCACGCCGTCAGCTAGAAACTCCGGCGATCAATTTCGCCGCGCTGATTGGGCGTATGGCAGCCGACGAGCGGAGAAGGATGCTGGGCGAAGACCAGGAGCTGCGGCTGTTCCACATTGACACCATGGAGATCTACTACCAGGCCATGATGAAACTTGACTCGGTCAAGTATCCCCCGCTGCCTCCGCAGCAGAGGGAGGGTCGAACAACGGCGCCGCTGAATAAGGACGGCAGCGCGTTCAGAAGGAGGTCGTCGGGTGGGAGTGTTAACATGCCGCCGCCCGCTAGACGCGAGTCTATCACTGGTTCTACGGCTCTTCCTAGCCCTAGCGGTCCGACTGGTCCTGCGTCTGGGGTATTGGCTGCTCTTACTATGCAGGCTGGTTTTCCTGCCCAGAGGCCACGGAGTAGTGATGGTGCCACTCCAAGGGGAGGAGGAGGGATGGGTGGTGGTGGGGGTGGAAGAGGGGGCGGGGAAGGGGGAGGAGGCGGTAACATTTTCACTCTAAGAGGAAGGGAGCATGAGGATGCTGCTCCAAGAGGAAGGGGTGGATCCACTCACAGAGGTAGGAACGAGGACGACCATTCCAGAGAAGGAAGGAGTGGTTATGCTAGCAGAGGGAGAGATGATGATTCCAGTCCGAAGGGGAAGGGCAACCGCTATGCTTCGCGGGGAAGAGGTAGAGGGAGGGGCAAAACCCGCTCTTCTTCGCGAGAACGTGGTGGTTACGCTCCTAGAGGAAGAGGCTCTCCTAGAGGAAGAGGCTCTCCTAGAGGAAGAGGCTCTCCTACTGATGACCGCAGAGGATTCGATTATCCTCACAGATCGCCCGGATACCGCCCTCCGGGCCCCTCAAGGCCCGATCCAAGAAGTCTGGATAGATCCCGTGCTCGGAGCAGATCCCGTCCTCGGGGTAGACCCGGTGCTTGGAGCCACTTCCCTCCGAGGAGCAAATCCCGTCCTCCAGTCCAGTCCAGGCCCCCTCCGAGGAGTCCTGGAGCGCCCCGCCCAAAGAGTGCCAATCAGTTCCGTCAGAAGAGTCCTGACCAGCGCCCCCCTCCCGGCAATACCCGTCCTCCCCCTGCTACTCTCCCTTCAAGAAGCCCTCCGAGAGACCCTAGGCTCCCTAGGCCTTGATAATAGGTACATAGACCGATTCATCATGTTGAATGCGGGATCAAGATTTTCTTTTGTGTACTTTTAATACTATCAATCACTGTGCACGTCTGATGTTCTATCTTTTTGTTTGTTTATTCATTGTGCATGCGACCTATCTACTCTGGATCATAGCAATAGGTATAGAGTACACGCTCCATTTCCACGCCACTGTTCAACGGGACTCTCATCAGGGGAGCGGTGTGGCTTTCTTGACGATATATGAGCGCACCCAGGAAAAAAGAAAGAAAAAAAGAAAGTTCGCCCCTCAAGCCTTCTCTCAACGTCCTCAACGTCCTCCGCCCCGTCCACTAGCCGCAAGCTCTCTGCCGCAAGCTCTCTGCCTGTCTCTTCCTATTCCCCAACATCCCACTCAGACACCCCGCATATGTACTGCATCTTCCTCAACGACCGAGTCCGGGTCCGGGTCTGATATTCGTCTGCCGAGATCTGTGCCGACTTCAGTAGCGGCAAGAAAGGGTAAGAAGGTGCAAAAAAGTCCAAGAAAGTCCAAGAAAGTCCAAGAAATTCCAAGAAAGTGACTGCCTGACTGCAACTCTCGTGTATAATACAAAGAGGTTACAGGTCTTGGAGCTCCCCGTCTCCTTCTGAACCTTTGCATACAGGATCATTCATAGTCTTTGTCCACAGGATGGTGGAGCTTCTACTGGATTTTTTATGGCATTAACTACAGGCAGGACTTGAGGATGTCTGGGTTTTGTACATAGCAGCCCCATCTGTACTCGAGTAGAGTAGAGTAAAATAGTAGCGGGCGTCTGGACTCTGCGCGGTTGTTTGTCCACTGGAGATACATACCGGTATATAGTACTACTGGCCGGTGAGATGAGGCAGTGTCCTATCTTCAGCTGGTAGTTACCGTACGTCAAACCTTGAGGCCCGGTTCTCGCGGGCCCTGGCCGCCGGCCGGGCTCGGCCCCGGCATCTAACAAAGTTTTCGGCTATAGCTAACTACCGGTAGCTACATCTTACATCTTGCTGCTGATTCGCTTCGGCCCATGCCTTCACTTCCTTCCGTTTGCTTCCTTCCACATTTGATACCGGTACATATTCCACCTTAGTGATCGCCTATGAAGCACTTAGTACATCGGTAGCCGATTACTATAGAGTAAACAAGCTGCGGCCGTCGGTTAAGCCCGTGCCTGTAAGCCCGTGCCCGTGCCCGTCAGGCGCAAGCACTGTGCACCATCCACGGTCCACCGGTCAACGCGTCCACCCCACCTCGTCCACCTCCCCCCACCACCCCACCACCACCCCCCTTACCTCCCCCCGCCCCACCAGTAAAGAAGCAAACGAAGATGCCCACCTCCGCCGAAAGCAAGACATTCTTCAAGATCCGCGACTACACATGGGAGAACAACGCGGAGTTCCAGGCCGGGCTGCGGAGTATCGTCTCCTCGGCAGCAGCGAATGATGTGCGTGTACTCACTAATAGGGCGAAGTGTTTCTATTTTGCGAAGTAGGTTTCTCTCTTCTTCTTCTGTTTCTACAGAGGTGCGATTGGGCATTGGGGAGGGGAGGGGGGGGATTGGGGGGGGGAGGGGGTTTGGGGTTAGAGTGCAGCGTTGATCGCCCGAAAGGAAAACAGGTGTGCATGTTAGCGACGCGGAATACCAGGCCTGGCTCGACGGCGGTATGACGAGTCCGCCTACTACTCCGGACGAGCACGAAGACGAGCACGAGCACGGTCACGGTCACGAAGAAGTGGAGCAGGAGGCGGGAGGGGAGAAAGACGAAGCGCCGTACCCCAAGAGCTTTGCGGAGGTGGTGGAGCTCATCACCGCTGGCAAGCCGATCCCGGGGATCATGGAGATCCCAGACACCATCCTGCCGCTGCCGACGGAAGCGGAAGCGGCGACTGCGCCCGTCAGGAGGAAGCCCTGGGAGAAGGAGTGACGAGTGATGGGTGGGCACTGAACACTGCATGGGTTCGGGTGGGGGCATTGTTGGCATTGTTGGCATTGTTGGCATTGTTGGCATTGTTGGCATTGTTGGCATTGTTGAGGGTTGGCGAGTGGGACATGTGTACCTACCGTATGGTGGCTGGCCTGGATCATGGGCCCCTGAGGCTTGAGTAAGTGAGCTAGGTAGCATAGCATATGTCTTTCAAGGGTACCTAAATACCCGTCCCGCTCCGCTCTCCGCTGCTCGCTGCTCGTGTGTCCACAGACTCCCACTCGTACACTGGATACCTATACGCAATCATGATCCCCAGCACGTTCCCACTCGTCACGACCGCGCTCGTCGTCGCCGCAGGGAGCTACATCGCCCTCTGCCGGCAGCGTCGCTACGCACGGCTCGCCGAGCTCCAAGCCCGCCACAACTCGCACTCCCTCAGCAGCGCCGAACTACACTCCACCCTCAGCCTGTCCGCGGCCGAATCCATCATCAGCACGCAAATCGAGCTGGAGTTCCCATGGACATTCCACACGGCGCTTCAATTCGCGTTATTCCGCACCTACGCGATCCCCAGCATCTCACGGGTGCTTCAGGGGACGGGGCAGCTATGCACGGCGCACCACGCAGGGCGACGGTACGCGGACACAGTCGTGCTAATCGGCGAGTTCACGACGTGGCCTTTGGGGTCGGCGCGGGCGGCGCGGGCCATCGCGCGCATGAACTTCCTGCACCGCGCGCACCCCGATATCCGCGCCGAGGATATGCTCTACACGCTGCTGCTGTTTGCTACCCAGCCCATAGAGTTTATTAACCGCTGCGAGTGGCGCGGGGTTACGGAGCTGGAGGAAGCGGCGAGCTGGAGGTTCTGGTTTGAGGTTGGTAGGAGGATGGGGATTCCTGAGGAGACGATTCCGGGGAGCTATAAGGACATGGTGGAAGCGTATCACGCCTACGAGGAGCAACATATGTGTCCTGCCGAGAGTAATGAGTTCGTGGGCAGGCAGACTGTCAAGCTGCTGCTGTATTGGGTCCCCGGCGAGACGGCGAAGCGGACGGCTAGGCAGCTGGTGTATGCCGTGTGCAATCCAAGGCTGCGGAGGGGCATGGGGTTTCCGGAGCCCGCGGCGTGGGCGGTGTGGTTGCTCCCCGCGCTCCTGGGCGCGAGACGGTTCTTCCTGAGGCATTTGGCGCTCCCGAGGAGAGATGCCAGCAGGCAGCGGAATGTTTCCGACCGCCCAGCTGAGAATGGCAGGTACTTCGTGCCGAAGTACGATAACCAGCCGTGGTACGTCCCCGCAACGTTTGGCAATCGATGGGGGCTGTGGGGAGTCGTCTCGAGGATCTTGGGACTGCCGGTTGCGGGAACGGAGGGATATGGCGAGGATGGGTATGAAATCGGGACGGTGGGACCGACGGCGTTTAAGAAGGTGGGCGTGCAGACGGTTAGGAGGGAGGCGGAGGAGATTATGAAGATGGGAAGTGGTGGTGTGGGTGCTGGCTGCCCGTTTGGTTGAGCTTCAGCCTTCAGCCTACTATACTGCTGCTGCTTCAGCTCATTGGTGAATGCGTTATTTGCCCTTTTGTTTGCTTTTTGTCTGTATCAATGCCCAATGCAGTACCGTTGTCGTGTTTTCTTATTCCGACGACGGTTCATTGATAAGCACCTTAGTTTTCAGTCATGCATTTGATCATTCGCTTCATTTAATCATTCGCTTCATTTAATTTCCTGTGGCATCAACATCCTCACTACTTCTCCGCAGGAGTATGTCTACTCCCACTGCCGCCACTCCCACTCTCGACCGTCACGATCTCCTCCTTCTCGAGCCCCAATCTACTAACGTCCCAGCCATTCCTCTCCAAGTATTCCCTAAACATGCGATCCTCCTTCTGTATCGTATCCTGTCCGACATGAGGCAGCAGCATTGCGAGTCCCGCCGAGAGCACGCACAGGCTGCTACTGACCCAGAACGGCGCCTGATTCCCGCGGACGGTGTCTGACCCCCCGGAGTTCCTGATGATGATGGGGAAGACGTAGGTGCCAACGAAGGCACCGATCTTTCCCACCGCCGCCGCGATGCCGTAGTACTGGCCGCGGATGGCGGTGGCGCTGGTTTTCGACGCGAGCAAGCCAATGTTGTCGCCTGGACCGAGCTCGCCGAAGGACAGGAACAGCCCGTACACGACCACGAAGGCGCCGATGTACTGCGGTGTCGCCAGCGTGCCGTAGAAGCCGCTGAGGAGGAAGCCGGTTATGCTTTGGAGCTGTGCGGACGCTGTAAGCAGCTATTCACTTGCATGTACATATGATGGAGGACTTACCACGAGACCCAGGATCAAACAGTATCTGGGCCCGATCCAGTCCGAAACGAAGCAACCCAGGAAGCTCCCGGGGATGTAGAACAGATTCACCACCACGTTCCACCCGAACGCCGTGATCATGTTTCCGTCGCCGGCGACCTGCGCCATGATGGTCGCCGAGTAGATTCCGGCCGAGTACACCGCGAACTAGATATGCATCATCCGTGAGCTACATACATACCTAGTGAGGGACGAGGAGGGGGGAAGGATGGCGATGACTGACGTCGTAGATAAACCAGATCAGAGAGACAAGCGTGAGCCGCCACCAGTAGTACTTGATCACCAACCAGTACGGCGTCTTCGTGTTGGCCATGCTGTTCTTCTTGGTCTGCTCGGGCTCCTGCAGGCGGAGACGGAGGAATAGCAGGGTGAAGGGCGGCAGGATTCCGAGGCCGAGACTTACTCGCCACTGTACAGTGTCAGCCCTTCCATAGTTAACAGACATCCGGGGGAGGGGGAAGCACTCACGTTGATCATCAGATCATGCCTCTCAGTCCCGAGGATCCACAGCCAAACCAGAGGTACGAACGCAGCCACCACAAAGCCGACATCGATACTAAAGTTGGTGAAGAGGATGAACCACCTATTCCTCGTTCCCTTCTTGACCTCACCGGTTGCCTCTGCAGCAGCAACACTGCCGGCGGGATACTCCCCGCCGATGCCAATGCCCAGGAAGAATCTGCACACGACCAGCATTGTGAACAGCCCGTCGACGCTTCCACCCGCGCCATAGCTCCCCGTACACAGCGCCGCAAACACGATCAGTATGACCGCCGAAATGGTCATGGCCAGCTTGCGCGTGTAGTGGTCCGCGACGTAGCCGAACGCCAGCTGCCCCACCACCGTCCCCGCGAACGCGATGCTGCTGACGTTGCTTTGCGCTTTGGACCCCGTGTATTCGTCGGGGTAGATCGTCGAGAGCATCACGCCGACTTGGCCGATTACCTGTCGTTCTCGTTCTCATTAACACCACCACCACAGAAATGCACAGCAGCGAGAGAACAGGACGCACCGCGTTGAGATACCCATCAGAGAACAGTCCGGCACCGCACGCAAACACGGGCCAGACCTTCTGCCATTTGCTCTTTTCCTCGGCACCCTCGTCCCGCACCACCTCCTCGTGCACCGAGTCTGCATCGTGCAGCGGAAAGGGATTAAGCTTGACCATAGCCGCTGTCTGTCGTCGTACGTCGTCGTCGTCGTTATCGTCGTTAACCTTTTTCCGTATATATACTTTCTCGGAGGGAGGAGGAGAGGGGGGGGGAGATATAAACTCTCGCCAGCAGGCTCCCCCCGCTCCATGTGCAACCCAAAAACCCGATTAACCTACCGACTTACTACGTATATTGGTAAACGTGTGCTGCGTGGATATCGAAGCCATGGGATCTCTCGTCTATGTATGCAAGCCCGGAAGCATCATCGACATTGAGGCAAGATCTCCGTCCTCGGTCCCCGAAGGGGGGTGGCCGCCGTGCTAAGTCACATACATTAGGTACGGACGAACAAACCCATGCGATTCGGAATATCGGAGTTTGGGTTTGGGTTTGGGTTTGGGGTGCTAGGTATGATATTTTCCCTTCCCTTCCCTTCCCTGGGGCGGCGGGGCCTGTCAAGGGTCTTGCATGGGAGTGTCTGTGATTCCTGAGAAAACGAAAATAAAGCAAAAAGCAGGTTTCTCTACCGGGGATAAACAAAAGCAGTGAGGAAGGTCATCAGTACTCTAGAGTACATACCGTACCAGGTACATAGCATCGACCGTTTCCCCTCTAACTATCCTCTTTCGCTCCCGACGCCGACTACATAAAAACACCGCACTTCTCTCCTCTCGAGAACCATCATGCGTAGACATTACGGTAGTTATCTCCAGCCAAGAGCGGGAAGCGGGAAGCCTAGCAAGCTAAGCTTTCCTTAGCCAGCGCCTTCCCTTCAGGGTGCATGTTTCGGAGGGTGCCGCTAAGTCGTACGAGATATAGATTACCGGTGAGGAAGAAAATCTGAGTGATGGCGTCACATGGCCAATTGGCTATGCGGGGGTCACGCACGTGCAGGTCTTCGGTTTTGTTTATCTACTCTGTCATATGCTTACCCGCCGGTTGCGTGCCGGTGAGAAACTGAGAGTGGATTCGATGGTTATCTTCGGGTTGTAGGGGGATTCATAGGGCATCACTCTCAAGGCCCGATGGGATGTGATGAGAATTGTCGTGGCTCCAACTACGTACAAGACCTGAGATGCGGGAGACCCAAGTACCGGGATATAGTACATACCTCATAGGCAAATCGCCCAGTTTCCGGCGATGACAATGGGATTCGCCTCCAAGCAATGAGATATCTCTCTGATCATCTGAGCCTGCCCATTCCGCAGCCCAAAAACTACATACTTCTATGTACCTACATCAACATACATACGACCAAGGCCCAGCTAGTTCCCTAACTACCCGCTGATGAGAGTGAACTTGGTGTTGAACACAGAACCTCACTCCCGAATCCCGAATCGGTAAATACAGAAGTGTGAAGAGTACCTATCGAGCACTTTCACTACTGCAATCACTCGGTCTGCATGTTCCCACATGGAGCGCTCGAAAAAAAAGAAGAAAAAAACCGCCACAGATTTCGTTTCCATCGAGGGATACGATATATACATCTCGTACACTCAGTGAAGGCGGAGTGGGGGTATAAAAGAGCCAGTCTGAACGAATAACGAGCACCGTAATCGAGCACCGTGATGAAGACTCAAGCACACATCGCAGAAACGCACCCCACAATGAGCACCTACTTCTTAGACACAAAGCTTGTGGAAAGACATGTACCATATCAGAAAATATTGCCGTAGTGTAAAACCTCGCCGCGCCCCTCATCCGTACAGGCAATAACTACCTCCATGAGCAACTCCGCAATACGCATCCCCATTGGTGCGAGTGGATGTGTACATAGCAGTAGACGTTTCAACTTTCACAAGCCATCACACAGCCATTGCTGCAGCCTACATGGTCTGAAATTTCAATCGAAACGTAGCGTAACGGCCTTCATACATACAGTACTCATTCATGAAAACGAACGCCCTACCAAGCAGCACCAAGCAGCACCAAGCAGGAAGAAGCGAGAAGCAAGCAAGAAGCAACGAAATCATCAGCATCAGCATCAGCCGGAGGCCTGTCGCATGGCGTCCCTATCATGGAATCCTTAGGAGTAAGAGCCAACAAAAAACACCCGTCATGATATTGGTCCTTACTTGTACCAAGAGAGAAGTAGAGAAGTAGAGAAGTCAAAAAAAACCCATCCCCATCCCCATCCCGTATTCCCTTTAACTACACACATTACGCCCTAGCAATGCTGTTCCCCACCATCCCGCCCCACCGTCCCACCATCCCCGGTCCCCCGCCCCACCGTCCTGCCACCCTATATATTCACATCACATCTCACAGATTCTCCATCATGCGATCAACCTCCTCGATTTCGACATCGAAGACCCTCCTATCGACAAGGATAACGACGCTGACGAGGGCGGCGTAAGCCTCACGCACCGCGCACGAGACACACGTCTTGGACAGATCCGCGGTAACCGAGGGCAGGCCCCAGAACGAGCACCACGCTCTGGCAAAGACCTCATTATCGGGGACGCCGTAGGCCTCTATGACGAGGACCTCATCGACATCACCGTCCTCTGGCTGGTCGTCGTCCTCGTCCTCATCCTCGACATCCTCGTCCCTGCCGCCCGACGTCCCCCAGTTCTGTATATCGACTAGGTCGTCGACGCGGACCTCGCGGAAGCGGTAGTCGGCAAACAGCACGTGCGGGCCGTTCTGGCACGGGTACGCGGCGATGAACGGCGTGTCGTGGCGCAGCGAGACCTTCCACGAGCGCGCCCGCTTCTCTACCGTGATGGCGAACGTGATCGACGCGTCGAAGATGATGACAGGCTTCTTGTCAGAGTCGTCCTCGAGTGCTTGCCGGTGAACGCCTATTGGGTTCGAGGCCGCGGGCGTAAAGTTCAGCCGCTCGATCCGGATCGAGTCCACCGGGTTCTTGCTCGACGCGACTACCGGCAGGTAGTCCGCTACCGGGTAGGACTCCTGTCGCGGGCCTATGGGATCGCTGTAGTTCGACATGCCGCGGATGATACTTGGCGTGAGCTGGTTCCTTCGGGGCGGATTCTGCTGGATCAAAGCGACTTCCGAGCGGTCCAGGTCCGCCGAGGCCGAGCACGGGCCAATCCATCCAGCGATCTGCGTGACTCCCGCCGCAGCCCCCAGAACCTTCCCTACGATGCACTCCCACGACCAATACGTGCAGCCGCGGTATTGGAATCCGATATTTGAAACCGTCTGTTGGAGGTTGCGGAATTCCGGCGGTGTTTCAACATCACAGTCAATCAATGCGTTCATTAGAATAAACGGCATCGACTTCCCCGGCAGCAGCAGTCCGGTGAACCATGACATACAGTTGGTGCTGCGGTCTTCGAGGTACTCTTCCGGATCGTCTTCCTCCGAAAATTCGAGAATGTCTTCTACCTCTGGCATGTTGGGCCACCTGAGAACTTAGTACAACGATATCCGGCACGAATCGAACGGAAGGATATATCGAGGGAAAGAGGAAGAGAGAGGGGAACAGCTATTTCCAGGAAGAACGATATAAAAAAAAGGGTCCCCACGATCCTACGATCGAAATGATATGGAATGCCTACTCACTTCAATGTCCAGGCAAAGTTCCTGAGCGCTGCGATTTGATTCTTTTTGTTTGGAAACCTGAACCCTACACTAGATTTCTGTTCTCCGCGACCCTTCACTTTCCGTGGTGGCTCAATTTCCACGTTCTCCAACCACCGCTGCGCTAACATGAGATCCCACCGGATCTTCTCAGGGATATCGGTTAGCGGCTTACCCCGTAAGCTCTTGGAGCTCTTCACTCTCAGGTGGAGTTCTGTCGCCAGGAGCAACTGGTGGAAGAAGCTATTTGAGATTCCTGGGTCTGGGTTGTTCAGGAATTTGGCGACTGTCTGATTGTCCGGCAGCGAGAAATCCACCCAACTCGGCCGGCATAGCGCAGCAACCAAATCCGAGATCTGATTATCCAACGATGATTGGTTTCCCCCGGGGTAATCGTATTTGTGATTATCATGCAGCAGATGCTCGTAGAGATGGTTGTGCAGGTCCACACTATCCTCCTCAATGCCCGCAACCTGAAGCTGTCGTAACCGGTCAAGGACGTAGAGCATGGTGAGCTTCCGGACCTTTCCTCGGGCCGCAATTTCCGATCCCTTGAGCTCACTGCCGAAGCCTGCCACATAATAGGCCAGCGTCACGGTTCCAGGATATATCCCGAACGCATGGCCCATCGCGGGCCTTTCCAGTGCATCCGTCTGTTTCCCTTCGGGGGCTGAACTCATATCCCCGAACGAATCACTCTGGAACGGTGCCGTGTCGGTGTATTCGTCCCATTCCTGGCCGGCGAAGGCGAAGAAGTGGAACTGCCCTCTCGGACCATTCGAGATCTCGCGGAGCTCGCCGCGAAACGTTGGCGCACCGTTTGCTACGTATTCTTGAGCTTCTTTTTCCGACAAGTCAGTTTGATAGCGGTTGGGCGGCCAGCGCCTCGGCGGTGCTTCGATCTGTGCGGGGGACGAAGGGGATGAAGGCGAATCCAAAGGATCCTGTGGAGGAAGCACCACGAGCGCTTGGCCCTCTTGCTCTATGCGGAACCGCGGTTTGGTCGGCTTGTACCGCGAGAGCGATACCTCGCTCAGCTGCGACGCCTCGTGAGGAAGAGGAGATGGTGCGGAATGGGGATGATGAGGCGCCATATCAATCGCATAACGGCCGGCGGGGGGAGCAGCAGGGTGTGAAGTGGGGTAGGAAGACGAGTGATGGTGATTCGAGTTCTGGCGGCGGTGTTGGTGTTGGTGGTGGTGAGGGTGGGGAGATTGAGACGGCGGTGGAGCATCGTATGTAGCGAATGGAGGAGGGTGTGAATGAGGAGGAGTGGGGTAGGAGGAGTGCGCCACGGGAATGCGATGTGCCGCTGTACGGGAGCCATCTTCGTAGGGAGAGTGAGGATCAATCGGTGAAGGGCCATACCCGTGAGATTCATAGACGCCGTAATCCGGCATGCCCGGAGCGCTCGCAGGTGACCATTGGGTATGATAGTCCTGCAAAGGGTCGCAGTATGTTAGAAGATCGAGCACGATGCAGGCGCGTTGGTAAATGTAAATGTGTTTATATACGGAAGAGGAATGATATGCCAAACAAAGTGCGGGGTGGACGTCTATGGAATGAGGGGATCGAGGAGGAAGAATAAGCAAGTAAGCATACCCCTTTGGAGTGTCTCGCACTCGATGTCCTACTCAGAACGGGCACTGGGCGAACGTGTAGTTCCGGTGCGTGGTGGACACGATATTTCGATGGACCCGCAGAAGATGATTTCATTTCAAGAATCGGCGCTCGTGGCTATCTATGGAGTTTCGAATCCAGTCAGACAATGGTTCCCCGAGAAACCCTAGGGAATGACCCGAATATGTATATTCCACCTCTCCGTCGTCGTCACCGCCTGAGGGGGGCTGTCCGCCATCGTTGGAGTGGGAACTAAAAAAACGGCCTTGCTGCTGAAGCCTCCAAGGGAGAGCCAGATGACACGGGCATGGGTAGCGGCATGCAGGGGGGGTGGTGGGAAGGGAGGGTAGGTAGGTGGGTAGCATATGTAGCAATGAAGACGAGGGCGATGATGAGAAGGCGCCCGCAGTGCCAGACCAGACCGGAGAGGCAGCAGTGGGTTTTGTTGCAACGATATATGGGCTGCGAGACGAGTGTGAAAGGATGAATGAATGTGTAGTATTGGTATGATATGTAGGTACGGCACGAGAGGCAGAACTGTAGCGCTCACCGAGTTGCAATAAACAAGCTCCTCCGACGCCACCGGAGAGATGGGCGGACGGACGGACGGGGTACGACAGACAGACGTGCGCACAGCGACGGCGACAGCGGGGAGAGGGGGGATGAGGCGGGCGGGTCGGAGGGGTAACGACAACAAGCCGCGATGGCCGCCGGATGTCAACTTTTGGCTAGTCGGGCTAAGACGTCGATAGGGATCTGTCGCTTGCGGCAAAAAACGGGGAAGCGGTATCACAAGTCTCGCGGGTTAGCAGTCGCTGGTCGTAACCGGTAGCTGGGGGGCAGAAGTTGAACGGTATGTAGGAGCGGAGTGATTTGATTGAGCGCGGAGGGGCGGTAGGGGAGGTTGGTGGGTGGGACGGATGGGCTGCAAAAAGCGGAGCGACGTATGGCGATGGCTGATCTCGATGCCGCTCTTCGCTTTTGGTTCGGTGGTAGTGGAGACGGTGACCGCGGTGGTGGTGGTGGTGGTGGTGGTGGAGGGTGGTGGTGGTGGTGGAGCTGCGGCTGCCGATGCTGGTGCTGCTGGGTGCTGCTGCTGCTTTGTTCTTTCTCCTCTCCGCAACTGACGCCTAATGCACGGCGAGTAGGTACTCGAGCAACGCTACGGGGATGCCTGCAGCTAATCGATCACGTCGTTCGTTAAGAACTAGGGCAGCGCAATATCTATGCACTCTGCTGAGGATGAGGATGATCGAATCTGTGCAGCCCCACTGTCGAGTGCAAGTTCGTATATATTCAGCCAGTAGACTGTACCGACTCGAGTGTTCCTCGATGAAGGTGCTGTGGCTTCCGTTCCTGCGAGCGTCTGAGGAGAAGTCCTTGTGCACGTGCAGCCCAAAATATCCACGGTGGTTATAACTGCTAGTAAGTAGGCGCGAACGGAATGCCGGGTAGATTACCGTCTCCTGTTGGGGGCTTCAGCAGAGATCCGATAACAACAGTAACAGCGGGACGAAGCAAGCAAGCGATGCGATGTCGGTGGCGGAGAACGGAGAAGGAGGATCGTTTCGGTCGCAGGAGTGAGCAGGAGTGAGCGAAAGATATTTGTGCTTGATTGGCTGCGAGCAGCCAGGCCAACTTCTGGGCAACAGCACGGATCCGGATCGGTAGTGGATGGTGGAGTGGTGATGACAGGCGTCGGTGGCTGCGGAGTATTGAGAGCGATCAGGGATAACTATTTCGCTCGCTGCCGGGTCATTATTGTCCTGCCACTGACAGTAGGGCGAAGCGTAGATATCGATGTCACGATAGAGATCGATGTCACGATAGAGTGTGTATCCGACGAAGGAGATCTACAAAGTATCAGGAGGCCTCCATTCACGCTTAACATTCCACAAATACTAGTAAACATTCTCCCGGACCCCAAATACGCAAGGTAACTTGGCATGGCAGGTGACGGACGGACGGACTGTGAAGCGCAAGAGCTGGGGATTACGATACCGATGACCATGATGCAAACGTCCCCTCAGCGGAAGGACATCCCGGCTGCGAGATCCAGGCTCGGCGCGTACCTAGTTACCAGAGGACTTTCTTGGGTAAGTAGACCTGTTTGTGGTAGTTCTGTATCTAGACGATTCTCTGAGCTTTTAACCGATGCATATCACCAGCCTTCTCCTCCGCATAACGCTGCCACCCCCGCACGTCACAGCCTCATGACTGCAAGTATATACATATCTCGACCAGCAATCCAACTTGCTTCAAAGCGGTAACTGGATACCCACCTAGAGTGTGCTCGCTTCCTTCACCCCACACGACGCCGGCGGCCGGTCGGTCAGGCGGTCTTCGATCCTGCCGGATCTGCCCGACGCTTGTCACATCATGACAGCTTCTCCGCTGATACCGCAGGTCCGCAGCTCGCTCTCGCCCGCAGGCCGCAGGGGTTGGGATCCGAGGCCTCCGTCTATTCTATCTAGCGCTTCCTTGCAGGTCGCGACGGACGGACGCCGGATTAGATAATTCGCAACACATCAAAGCACTCGGCGGTTGGTCCTGTTCCGGGAAAATGGTTTCTGCTCGGTCCACGCCTTTGTCATCAGACACCAGAATACCAAGTCCCCGACTCACTGTCCCTCCATGGCTCATGAACCTGACGGAGAAGGATCGCCCCGGACACCTTATCGTAGCTTGCCTCAGCCGGCGTGCTGTGCAACTTGCGTGAGCACTTCCGCCTTAACTATCTGGAGGTCCGAGTCAACCTCGCTTTTGCCAACACGTTACGGTCGGTGTGCCGGAGGGACGGGGCTTATGAGACGGATTGAGAGCCGATGTACGGGAGCGACTCGCCGGCTGGGTATTCCCAGTCCGTGGGAGTGGACGGCGGGACTTGGAGTTGCCAACTGGACCGTAGACGCGTGATGGACGTAACAAGTCGCCGTGGGATTCCCGTGAATAAGTAGGTAGTGGTTTGGTTGCGCTCGGCGGAGAGAGGGATTGAGGGAGGAAGACAATCCGAGGCCGTTGCTTGCTAGAGTACGATCGTTTGAAGCTGCCAGGTCGGATCGTTGTCCAGGAGTAGAGGGAATCCATAGGGAGAAAGTTACGACTGCTGGATGTCATGCGCACGTGACCACTAACCAAGTACGTTCAAACAAACTTTGGCCACGTCGGACATCGTTAACACTTTATGCTTAATTGGCGTGGTCCGTCTTCCATTGCCCATCATCCCGACCCATCAGACTGACGGCGGAGCATCGAAAGTGCTTTTTAGATGGCCTGGCCATTGGTCAGTCGGGCAAACACATAGCTTCCCGAAATACTGTGTTGAGCTCTGCGGGTGATCTCCATACTACATAGACTCATAGAGTATTCGTCCCCGGCTTTCTGGCCGGTGCTGTAACTATTACTAGTAGCTGTCCGGCTTTGGCATCTCCTGTGGTGCCTCACACGAACAATTACTTTGTACCTACCTAGAGTAGACAGCCACCACCACCAAAGGCGATCATTGTAGTTGAGCATAGCATAGCAAAGCGAAGCGTCAAGGGAATCGAATTCCCCAGGGCCCAAGCATCTGATTCCTGAATCCTCGATCTCGACTCCAGCCTTTCCGTTGGCCCGCTACCATGGAAATCATCCCCACTTCCCGCAAGCTTGCACCGGCGAAGGCCAGGGGGGCTGCTGCTGCGTGGTTGCACCTGCATTGGCCGTCGGTCCATGCTCGAAACCCACCACCACCCCACTCCATTCGCGGACACGCCGACAGGTTGGCAGTTGACCACCAGGCATGGGAGACATCGCGTCTCGTAATTGCTATATTTGCAAGCCCGTTATCGATCATGGTGCTCACGAGGCAGGCAGACAGGGAGGCAGGGATAGCTGATAACTAGCTTCTGTACAGTTGCCTACATACCTGCTCTACTTACTATCACACGTACTCCCGGTCGCGGCCACAAACTCCACCTCCTCGTCGCCGAAGAGAGGCTTATCTTCATTCCTCGGAAAAAAAAACATACATCTGCCCAAAGTGTTCCCCCCTGCGGAGGCAAAAGGCTCGACGTCGTTGCTTTGTTTATCCACCTTCGCCTGATCGTCGCGTTTCTCCCCGGCCTGCAGCTTCAAACCCACGAGTACATACCGCCCAGAAGGCTATCTACATATCTACATTCGCGAGGGGCTTGCAGCAGCAGTCGATTGATTCCCCCCTCCTCCTCACCCCTCCTCTACCGACGTCATGGCACGAGATTCGACGGCCGACGCCCAGCTGGCGGCTATGGGCTACAGAGCGGAGCTTCCGCGTAACCTGAGCATGATGTCGATTCTTGGACTGTTTGTTATTCCTCTCTCTCGAAGAAGGAACACCTCGCTGATAGCTCCTCTCCAGATCATTTGCGATTATGGGTTCGTGGTCATCCCCCGCCCCATTACACCTCCACTGTCCCAGTATCGCTCTGCAAGCATGCGTGCATGATTGCATGGCAGAAACGTTCTTCTCGATATCCATCCTCCCCACCCCCACACACGTGCAGAACGTGCAGAAGTAAAGTATCTATGATACACGCCACATCACCAAATGCATCGATGTACAATACAATACTCTAGAGTATTATTTGTTTCTGTTTGTCACATTCCGCTAACTCAACTTTGACCGGCTGCAGCTGTGCCATTTGTGCGTACATAATCCGTTGTTTTGTTTTCCATCCCGCACCTTGAAGTATTTCCAGCTACATTGCATACGTGCAAATCAACTGATCTCCGCTTCGCGCTTTGCTTTCACTAGGGGTTGAGTACTACGATGTACATAACCCTGACGGACGGCCAGTCCGTCACCATCATCTGGGGCTGGGTCTTGGTCTCGCTGATATCGCTGTGCATCGCCGCCTCGCTGGCGGAGATATGTGCCGTATTCCCGACTGCGGGAGGGGTCTACTATTGGTACATACATACTTTCTACCTATTCCGCTAACTAGTGGATCATTGTGGATGGTTCCCCGGTTTCTGACCGTCTGCGTAAAGGTCTGCTATGCTGTCGAGCAGAAAGTATGCCCCGATTGCTTCGTGGATAACGGGATGGTTGACCCTGGTGGGCAACTGGACGGTAACTACGAGTATAAACTTCTCTGGCGGCCAACTGGTGGGTCAAGCAAGTCCGGATTCTTAAGTGTGTATGTGCCTTTGGCTGACTGACGCCTAATTCTTCGAAAAAAGATACTGAGTGCAATCGCCCTGTGGCGTGATGATTGGGCTCCGAATGAATGGCAGACCGTCCTGATGTTTTGGTGTATGTTTGAACCATCAAGCCGTGGTCTTTTTGTTTTTATTGCGTTTTAACACTGTGGCTGTTCTAGGTGTCATGCTGGTGTGCTTACTGGTGAACATCTTCGGAGCGAAATATTTGGATCCCATCAACAAGATCTGCATCTACTGTACGCATGCAAAAAAAACCTCGATGACAGCTTTTGGAGCGAGACTTACAAACCATCGTTACAGGGACCGCCGCCAGCGTTGTAATCATCATGATCACTCTGTTATCGATGGCCGACACCCGGCGGAGCGGCGAGTTCGTGTTTACGCATTACGATGCGTCCGCTAGCGGGTGGCCGACAGGCTGGGCATTCTTTGTGGGCCTACTTCAGGCTGCGTACACGCTCACCGGTTACGGCATGGTTCGGCTGCTATCTAAATACCGCTCTGTGCTCTGGATCGACTGACCTTGCTATGTACCTAGGTGGCTTCGATGTGCGAAGAGGTTCAGAACCCCGAGCGGGAAGTCCCCAGGGCTATGGTGTTGTCTGTGGCCGCCGCCGGCCTCACGGGTGTCATATATCTTATCCCGATACTGTTTGTGCTTCCAAAGGTCGAGGACCTGCTCGGCGTCGCGAATGGGCAGCCCATCGGTGAGTGAGAGGAAATGTTCCTGTGGAGTACGTACCGAAGACGAGAACTGATAGAGATGTGTAGGCTTGCTGTTCAAAACCGTGACCGGCAGCGCGAGTGGAGGATTCGGCCTGCTGTTTTTGAGTTCGTAGATTGACAGTCCGCGCATGCACGATGTAGCATATACCTTGCTGATCGGCTTTGCGTTTTTATCTAGTCCTGGGGATCTTGTTCTTCGCCGGAGTAGGCGCATTAACTGCGGCTTCGCGGTGCACCTATGCGTTTGCGCGGTACGTCGCCACTTCCCCCTCCACCCCTCCCCCCCCCCCTCCCCCTCCCCCTCCCCACCCCTCCTCCCCTCACGCAATCAGTGCAGTGCGTATCCGATGCTGATGGATTGCCGTTATCGTGCAGAGATGGTGCCATCCCAGGTTCGCGGTTGTAAGTCCAAAAAAAACCCTTCCCTGCCCTGCCCGACGCTCGTGGCTGTCAAGCCCGCATTGCTGATGAAGATTATGCATAAAAATAAAGATGGTCGCAGGTTAACCACAAGCGGGATATCCCGCTCAATGGCCTGTTCCTGTCGACGATTGTGTGCTGCCTGCTGGGTCTGATCTATTTCGGAAGGTATGTGTGATATGATATGGGGATTGGAAAACGGCCGAACCGCATCTGCAGGTCCGAGCCGGGCGATACAGCTGCTGATTGATTCAATTCGATTATAGTTCTGCGGCTTTCAACTCGTTTACCGGCGTCGCGACTATCTGCCTGAGCACTTCGTATGCGATTCCGATCCTGATCTCGCTGCTGCGCGGGCGGAAGCTCGTCAAGAACTCGCCGTTCTCGCTCGGGCGGTTCGGCGTGGCTATTAACATGGTCCGGCCTTGACTCCTGCCCCCCCTCCTATATACCCCAATTGCGATGCTGATGCTGATGCTGACAATGGTGTTTTCAATATAATAGGTGACAATGTTCTGGATCGGCCTGGCAGTGGTGCTATTCTGCATGCCCGTTTCTATCCCTGTCCAGGCGGATGGAATGAGTGAGTTGCCCCCTCCCCCTCCCTACTCCCCACTCCTTCCCTCCACACGCAGGCGGGCGGACAGCGGGCGGGGTTAATACATGTGTTACTACAGACTACGCATCCGTCGTATTCGCAGGCTTCACCGCCATATCCGCGGGCTGGTACTTCATCCGCGGACGAAAGGCATTCAAGGGGCCGCCCGTCGCAGGCGTGGTAGGACCGGACGCCACGCCGCCGTCGTCCACTGCTGGGGTGGACGATGGCAGGGAGAGGGAAAAGGCTTGATTGAGTATCGTATGTACATTGTTTTCTTTTGTATTGTGGGTTTTCGGATGGATGAGGGTTTTATGTTTTGTGTAAGACGCGTTTGGAAATGGCGGTAATGGGGCTGCAGGAATGCCCGTTAATGCGGTGGGTGGATGGGAGGTGTGTGGGTGTGGATTTGGATGTGTGTGTGTGCACATAATTTATACACGAGCGGTATACATTCCGCTATGGTGTTTATACAGGTGTGTATACACATGAACGTGTAACTGTGTAGTAAGCTACTGGCGGTACGCATAGTCACTCTGGAGTCTACATGCAAGGAAAGAGTGCAATTAATTGACTTGACTTTTGCCCCATCGAGAGTCGACAGTCGAGAACGTCGATTGATACCGTACTTTGTTTCCTTTTGTCTTTTTTTCTTTTTTTCCTGCAGCCTGCAGCAGCAGCGTTAGGTGTGTTTCGTTTCGTTTCGGTTATTCACATTCACAATCGGGTCTACAATGCACAGATTGACTTGCATAATTTATCATGTACGGTATGCGTGTGTGCCTTGGGGTGGAAGAATAGCAGGGCTCTGGAGGGGGAGGAGTCTGAAGTCTGAAGGGAAGGTGCGGGATGAACCGGCAGCTTTTGATTTTGATTTTGCGCAAAGAGAAGAGAATCAAGAGAAGAGAATCAAGAGAAGAGAATCAAGAGAGGAGATGGCTGCATCGGGAGGATTGTTCGCAAGAGCCTCAGTGTGAGCACCGTGAGCACCGTGAGCACCGTAAGTACCGGTGGGGTGCGGCCAGGCTGCCGTACAATTCCGTTTGCCTGCCTGGACTGCCTGCCTGCCCCGGCGCCCGCACCTCCTCCCCTCCCTCCCCTCCTCCCCTACTCCCGCTCGGCCAATCCCCGCTCGGCAGGGAGGAAAGGGAGGGAGGGAGGGAAGAGGGAGGGAAGAGGGAGGGAACTTGAAAAAGAGAGAAAGAAAAAAAAGGGCAAAGAGCAAAGGACAAAGGGCATTTGGCACCGCACCCGGTCGACGCATCCAATTTACGTATTGTACAGCGACAGTGAACAGCGAACTCACCACGACATCGGACGGACGGTCGAACGAATGAACGAATTACTGGGCGGCAGCGGCTGTGCCCAAGTCTGTCTGTCTGTTCGTGACGTCTGGGCTCTGGACGATGGGGAGAGAGCCGAGACATTTGCTGTGGAGCCCTCTTCCTCCTGGTCCTGCTCTTCCTCCTCCTCTCAGAAAACCACCACTCACGCATCCAGATACGTGAGAGGGTTACACGTTTCAACGTAGAGTAGAGTACTCTGTGCTCTGTGCTGCGGACTGCTGCGCGGACTTCTCATTCGACAGCCCTCCCACCCTCCAGTCAGCGATTCCAGCCAGCCAGCAATTCCAGCCAGCGACTCCAGCGACTTGAGTCTCCAATTCATGTCCGCGAGTCGGTAGAGATGGGTCTCTCTTTCTTTTTCTTTCGTTTTTTTCTTTCTGTTGTTTCTTTTCTTTCTTTGCTTTTCCTTTCTTTTCTCACGCTCTATCTACGGTACATGTATGCCGCCTAGTTAAAACTTGACGACGGCCCGGCGGGAATGTGCGACTCGGTGCTACTGTGCTACATTTGCATGATATCTGCGATTCTGCGATTGGGTAATCGGGGAGACGCGGCTGGCTGACTGGCTGGATGTATGGCTGGCTGGTTTCGGTGGCAGGGAAGGCAGGCGTCGGCGGTGGCTTTTCTGGGCCGGCCAGCCAGCCAGACAGCCATGGTGGGGCCAAGTTGCTTGGAGGGCGGTGGTGGTGGTGGTGGTGGTGGTGGTGGTGGTGGTGGTGGTGGTGCAAAGTGGTTGTGCAAAGTGGTTGTGCAAAGGTGGTGGTGGGTTACGGGCCCGTTCAGCTCAAGCCGGAAGCGGTCAAGCATCACCAAATCGCTCTTTCGCTCGCCCTTTTGCTTTTCCCGTTCGGTCCTGGCTCGCAGACAGACAGGCAGCCCGCGGTATGTATCAGATATCTTGGTGTCCAAGAACAAGTCGATCGAGAAGCATGGGAGGAACATAGGAAAAAACTCCAAAAGGCCGGTAACTACGGTAGATATGGTACTTGACTTGCGCTTGATATGACTTGAACTTGTGTGTGTGTGCAGCCTCCATGTGTGCTGCTTGTCTACATGCTTGGTACCTTCATGCTCACTTTAGTTACCTCGTACACTGATGGTAGTGGCTTTGCCTGCACACGACTTACGACTTTGGCCTGCGGGCTTGCGACTTTGAATCTTTCTTCGCATCGGGTTTTTGTTTTTCGTTTCCCAGAACACTGCAGACTGTCCCGCGACAGTTGTTTTTCCCGACCGTCCCCATCTTCCCTTCCAGCTAACCCACACAATCTATCTATCAATCCCATAGATCCTATATTATATATCCATCATTCGTCTGTCTGCCGTAGTCATCACTGTCTATCCATCCATCGCCCGACCACACACCCACCCACCACCACCCCCCTCCCAAAATCGATAATCGTTCACGAACCAGCAGCCTTACCGAGGGGCTCGGCGGCCACTCTCCAGAATCGTACCCCTGTGACCACCAACTACATACCACCCACGGCCACCCACGACTACCACCACCACCCCGTATCCTAAACTCCCATCACACATCACGTACACCCCATCTGCTACACCGGTCGGGAATACTCAGGTACACAATCCAGCATCGTCAACCACCTACACCTACAACACCACCACCTACAACCACCACCACCTACACCACCACGTCCCACCCACCGAGACCAGGCCCTCTCCACCTCACCTCACCTCCACCCTCACCATCGCCACTACCCTATCCCGCCGCCCCGCTGCTCAACTCCGCCGCGGCACGTACCTGAGTGGAAAGCATAGCACTCACCGCCGCTGCCGCACCATCGTCGTCTCCGAACGAACACGTACACAGCAGTAAAGTAGGCCTTGCGGCTCGGCTAGCACTAACTCAGCCTTGAACCGCGCCACAGCCCGACCGAAAGCCACGGGCCAGTCTCCGGCCACCGCAAAGAAAGAACAACGAGTCTCTCCTCAGAAAACTTAGGTCCTGCACGCAGCCACACACACGGCACACAGGCGGACTGAGAAATAGAGTGGGAAAAGGGAAGAAAAAAAAGGGAACGGGAAAGGGGAAAAAAGGGAAGAAAAATAAGCTTAACTGCCACAGGCCTACGGATTTTTGCTACGTCGCCCCACCACTCTTAATCGGCCAACCACCAACCACCGCCTACATTCTCATAGAGTTCAAAACCAACGGAAAAAGCAGTTTAAAATAATCTCGGTTGCTCGTCATGAACGAGGACGACTGGGAAGACTCCGCTAAAGATCCTTCGTCGACCCTCCCATCATCATCATCATCCGCCGCCGCAGCATCAGCTTCCGTCAGACCACCCACCGATTCCATATATCCAGTACAAGCTCCGTACGGTGATCTTCAGGTCCAGGGTCTCACACCACCGCCCGACGAGTTCGGCTTTGACGCAATCCTGAGAGACTGTCAGTTCCCCACACAGTTCAACCTTCCGGAGCCCCCAACGCCGCCTCGGACGGAAGCTGTCTCCTCGCCTTCGCGTTCGTCACATTCCGGGGGATCCTCACCGTCCGACGAGCCCGCGTCACCCGATAGTGATGCTGTGATGGGCGATGATTTAGGCCCAATTGTGTGTGATACTAATGCTTGCCGCTTCCGGCCTCCCTCCCTCCACCCCCCCCGTATTGTATCTGTTGCTGACGCTCGGTCGCGCGAATAGGGCTCGGGTTTCCACAACGGTATTTTCGACATGTCCTCGGGCGGGCCCGGCAGGCATGGCCAGCCGCCTCTAGTTGTCGACTCGAGCACTGACATCGACGTCGATTATAACAACCTCCTGCAATACTTCGATTTTACCAGCGCAGCAAGCTCGCCGAAGCCAAATCCCAGCGCTCTAAACATGCAACGACAGCTGCCCCAGCAGTACCCCGGTCAGAACCAGTTCAATCCCATGAGCTTTCCGCAGCCGAGTAATGGACCGATGCACCGAGCGGCGGGGGGAAAGAGGCCGAGGGACGAGGAGGAAGAGGTGGATAACTTGGGTTACGATGACGACGACAGCTACGGTGCTTCCCCGACACACGTCAAGAAGGAATACAACCCGGAGATTCGACATGGAGGTTTTGGGCATGGTGCGGTGGAGTTTGGATCGCGGACGTCAGTTGGCACTCAGGGCTTCGACTTTTCCTCGTTCATGGACACTTCGTCATTTCCAACTGCGCCTATAGAACCTTTGCAACCGGCCGTTCAGATGCCCCGGAATGGCGGTGGAGCTGATTTCAACTACCAATTGATGGTCGACTTCCCCAAGCACACGAAATCATCGGGACCAGCAGGCTTTGTGGACCCACAAGTCAAATCCAGAGTCGAAACGCAGATCTCGGTACGGTTCATCATGTCGCCAGCACCCGAAGGCGTGTCGAAACTGCGCCTTCCGAGACATGCAATCTCCAAGATCAAATACATCGAAGACGGCCACCCCGCGAATCGTCCCGACACTTTGGAGCTCCAGGCGACGTTGGTGTGTGCCAGCGCGATGGGAGTGCCGGACCAGCTCGAGCGAGCACTGTACGAGGCGAGGGGAGATCCCGTGCCCAAATGGATCACAAAGCTCCAACACGACAAGATCGAGGCGCAAAAGAAGCGCATTGCGGATGCAGCCTCGAACAGGAGCAAGGATGATGGGGACATGTCGGGCTCGAGCTCGGGAGGCAGGGAAGGAACGGTGGCGAGGAAGGACAAGGAGATTGACTACGACAAGTCGGTCTTTGGTGCGCCGGTTCAGATCTGCGAGCAGTGCATGAACAGGGAAAGGAAGCGTGCCAGCAGGAAAAAGAATAAGAAGCCCGAAGAGGAGGAGAAGTGGGCCCAGGACGAGAGGAAGCGGATCATCGTCTTCAATACCAACCAGGTCCGACAGTTCGAGCAGTACCCAGGTGCGCAGAGGGCGATTGCGGCGGAAACCCAAATGAGGATATGTTGCTACTGCCGTCACCACGGAGAGAAGGATGGTTTTCAGTAAGCGGAACTCCCCCGCATTCAATGGATCCCATGTTTCTTTAACTGACAAAAACTGCGATAGGGTGATCTTCACGCTCAAGGACCACAATGGCAATGTTGTCGCACAGACGATCAGCAGCACCATCGTCATCACAGACGATCACAAGAACACGGCTGCCACGAACGCCACGGGGCTACCGGACGGAAGCATAGCGATGCCCGCCGATCAGATGTCCCCGGTGCAAGCGCCGCCGCGGCAGATGGCAGGGTACCCGCAGCAAGCCTTCATGGTCTCGCAGACGCAGCAAGGGCAGGAGAGGTTGAGGGGCTACACTCCCCAACCGCCAAACGGAATCAACTTCCCCATGCATATGGACCAATCGCCTTCCCCTCAAACGCCGATGCGCGGTTCGCTGAGCCCTGGAGGGCATCAACCCAAGAGACGGAAGGGCAGCAAGGTGCCAACGAACCTGACCATGACTCCGTCCGAGCCCACGCAGTTCCACCGCCCTCAGTTCGACGGTGGAAACATGGCTTTCACACGCAACCATGCAGAAGTGCCGCGCCAGCAGTGGCTAAATACCGGTCCCGTATCCCCGATAGCTCAGCCGGATGAGGCCTTCTTCGTCAACACTACGAATTGGATGTCTCCGGTGGAAACGAACGGCAATGGCTTCGGCAGGGCGCTGGGATCCCCAGAGTTCAATAGCATCCCAACGACCCCGACCATGTTTAGCAGACATCAACTACCTAATCAGATGATGAGCCCACAGTTCCCACATGGGATGCTAGCGCTGGAGCAGCAAATCAGGCAGGGTCAAGCACACGTGGACGAGATGCAAATCAGCGGTCCGTTCATTAGTCGTGTGGTGCCAGGCGAGGGAACCTGTCGGGGAGGAATCGAGATCACGATCTTGGGCCGCGCTTTCGCTCAAGGGTTGACCGTCATGTTCGGCGACCTGCCTGCTAACGACACGACATGTTACAGCGACAGCACCCTCCTTTGCCGCCTGCCACCGAACCCTAATGCTGGGCCCGTCGTGGTCACCCTGAAGAACATTGAGCGGCCACACCAAGCCATCGGTGTGCCCGTCTTCACCTATGTCGACGACATCGAAAAAGAGCTGATGGCTCTCGCACTGACCGTTGTTGGCATGAAGATGAAGGGAGAGATGGGTACCAGCAAGCAGGTCGCCCTTGCCATCCTACGCGACAACGGTGTCGGAGAGGATGAGATCGAGAGCACTCGCAATGGCGGCGGCAACCAGCGTGCGATGGATCTGGAGGCATTGCTCCTGACCTGCCTCGACGTCATCGACATGGACGAAAGCCCGCACCCTGCGACGTTGGGCCAGAGGAACAAGTCCGGCCAGACAATGCTTCATCTAGCATGCATGCTTGGAATGCAGAAGTTCGTGGCGGCGCTGCTCGCGCGTGGCGTCTATGTTGACAGCACCGACAAGAACGGTTACACGCCTCTGCATTTTGCTGCTCTGCACAAACGGTCGGATGTCGTTCGGCGACTGTTGATGAATCGTGCCGATGCCGGATTGCGCACCAGGGGCGGGGAGACGGCTGCCGACCTCGGAGAGTCCGACCAGATCGTCAGGGCTACTAGAAGCGTCCACCAGATTCATTCCCGCCACCATAGTAGGAGCAGCTCGGTCTCGTCCGAAACTCGCTTCAGCAGGAGCCGCTCCGGAAGTGTGTCTTCCATCATGGCGCCTATGTCCATGGCCCGCCTTCGCAGCGTGGACGACTACTTTGCCGACAGTGACGATGATGACGAGGAGGATGATGATGACTTGTATGACTTGGATTACGACAGCAGCGAGGATGGCGAGCCGGGCTGGGCCGATCGGAGACTCAGCATCCAGGATATTCCTGTGCCCATGAAGTCCGCTCTCATGGAACATACTGCGCAGGAGAAGGTTGTCGAGATGATGCCGCCGATGGACGCTTCGTTCGGCAAGAATGCCTCGGCACCTCTCATGATCGCGTGGATGGATGCTTGGAGGGAGCAGTTGACGCAGAGCTTCCAGAACCTACAGCTGAATATTCCTGTGTTGCCAACGGCTCAGATCGACTACCAAACCATGTTGCGAGACCAAATGGCCAAACTTCAGTACCCGCAGATGCCTAGATGGGGCTTCGCACAGGACCCGGAGCGCAAGGCCGTCGACTACAAATGGTCCGAGCTATTACACCCACCGGCTGCTCCGGAATCTTCCGGGGAAATGGCTCCGCCTGCCTACGACGAGCTGTACCCCGACGGCAACGGTTCCGGTGGAGCGCCGCCGGAAAAGATCGAGCCTGTACAAGATACGCCGGTGCAAGTTGAGGCGGAATCTTCCAAACCGACTCGCACGGCGTCGCCCGAGCTTGCCATGGACCTCCGCGAAATCCACAGACAGATCACGCGTCGGGATCAGCCCCTCACCAGTGCTCAGCAGGCTCACCTCCGCAAGATGAAGCGAATCGAGAGTGATCGGCGGTTGTATTTCTTCTGGGTATGTTGCTGTCCTACCACGTGATGTTTTCAAATACTGACTAGTCCAGATTCCGGTTTTGGTCTTCATCATCATGGCCATGGCCTACTCGCATGGCCCACAGGCGTGGACCATCTGCAAGACGGTTGCGACCTTTGTTCACCAAGCAGTCAACGAACCACAGGTAGTCAGGGAACGACTGGGACTGACGGTGGGGCGGGCTGTTGGTGTCCCTGGTTAGTCCTCTGCGATTCATTTCGGTGTTCCGGGGTTTTTTTCTCTTTTTCCTTATCTCTCCTACTTTTTCTATTTTCCTATGTCCATATCTATGTCGGCGGTTCTACACGGTATGTGGTTTACGTCTACTTAATTCTTTGCGGTCTACGTCATCGCGTTCTTTCTTCCATGTCATTGCAGTCTGTTTGGCTAGAAGGGATGAGCTTTTCGGGGGGAATGTTTTTGCGTGTTTTTGCATGTTTTTGTGTGCTTTACCAGCTTCTGTTCGTTTAGTTTCATTTGCGTTTTTATCTGTTGATTTTGCTTTTGCTTTTGCTTTCTGCCTTGTTTTATGTTTTAAAATCTGCTATATCCTATACCCCTCTCACTCACTTCCTCTGCCCCCGGCACGGTGGTTTTGCGGATTCTTCTTCTTTTTCTTCTTAGGGAGGGAGGATCGAACGGGGACATGAAGGTGATGTCCGCCTAAGGCAGGGCATCTCAACTTGTTTTCCTTTTTCCTTTTTCCTTCAAGTTTTGTTTGTTCTCTGGAGTTTGTGTTTTAGTCCCTTATGTCGTTTTATTTGTCTTTGGAGTGGATCGGTTGAATTGGTCTGTCTGGGATTGGTCTGCGGGCTGCTGGTGGGGCTAGTGGGAATGGTGGGGCTGGTGGGTGGGGGCTGGTGGGGGTAGTAATATTGTTTCTTGTTGTTCTTGTTTCTCCTCGCGTTCATTGAGATTTTATTGATGATTTGAGATTTGAGGTTTCGCTGCATTCCCTAGTTAGAGGCTTTTATGTTTTCTATGTTTTCTATGCATACTTTTATGGTTCATGGAAGTGGAATTGGTTGCAGAATTGGTTGCGCAATATGAATCTATGGTTATTGATGCATGCTTTTGCGGTGTTTGTGAGTGTTGGCGATTATTGATGATGATGACTGTTGAGATGACGGTTGAGATGACGGTTGGGATGACGGTTGATGCCTAGTTTTGAGATGACTGTTGATGAATTGATACCCGGTGATGCGTGGTTTTGAGAGTTATTCCCTCGAGTCTTGACAGTGTTTGACAGTGTCAACGGCTGGATGGGGAATAGAAAAGTTGTACAATTCTTAACAGTGCTCGTCGTGATGGCGATGGCGATGGAGTCAGTGATTCCGCAGGTAGAAACGGGGAGGGGAGGAGGGGAGGAGGGGAGGAGGGGGCTGTGTCACTCCGACTCCACTATGTAGTTACATGTTAGTCGTACAAGTTTTACACGTGCACGTTCCGTTCCGTTTTGTTGAGGATTCCTGGCTGGGGATTCGTTGAGGTTGAGGTTTTGTCCGCGCGGTACTCACCCCCACCACCTTCCTAGAAGACAGGGCTGAAGATAGATGGGGATAGAGACAGGTGGAGACGGGTATGGGTGGAGATGGAGACAAAAGGTGATGAGAGAGGCGGAGGCGGAGGAATGGCGTCACCGCGGGCACTTGGTCTGCTCTGGTCTGCTCTGGTCTGCTCTGGTCTGGTCTGCTCTGGTCTGCTCTGGTCTGCTCTGGTCTGCTCTGCTCTGCTCTGCTCTGCTCTGCTCTGCTCTGCTCTGCTCTGCTCTGCTCTGCTCTGGTCTGCTCTGGTCTGCTCTGGTCTGCTCTGCTCTGCTCTGCTCTGCTCTGCTCTGCTCTGCTCTGCTCTGCTCTGCTCTGCTCTGGTCTGCTCTGGTCTGCTCTGGTCTGCTCTGCTCTGGTCTGCTCTGCTCTTCTGCTCTGCTCTGGTCTGCTCTGCTCTGCTCTGCTCCACTTCAGCTACTCCGCCCCATACGGTGTAGTTACCCAGCCTATTTACGGGAGATGGGAGATGGTGGGATAGCTAGGTGGGATAGCCAGAGCTGACGATTATCCGTTGAGAGTGGGAGCGGGAGTCTGAGCTCTGTTCTGTTGTGTTCCATGTATATATGTTCTGTTGTACCGTACTACCATGCGCCCCGCCCCGGGCCGGAGGCGGGCCACTTTCGGCCCGGGCCTGGCATGGCGATAGCATAGCATGGCCTGGCCTGGTCGATATATAGCATGGCCTGGCATAGCATAGCATACCTAGTTTAGCGATAGGAACGGCATGGCGACGGGGATTTGGAATTGGATGGGAATGGGAATGGCATGGCATGGCGATAGGAATAGGAATGGGAATAGATAGCGCAGCCTTGTGCGATGTGAATGTTTTTGGCAGCGCTGGGGGTGGGGTACACATGTAGAGTATGGGTGGTCAGCTATGGCACTATGCTACTATTCTGGCGATCGCGAATGAAGTGTGGTGTACAGCACCAGTGCTACGTGCGGAGCGGTGGTACATACTACGTACCTCCTCGGTGCCGGTGCCGCTGCCGGTGTCGATATCGATGGAGGGTGAACAGTCGGCTGTAGCGGGGGCGGGCCGTGGACGTCATGTTGCTTATTGTTTGTTGCTGCAGCAGCTGCAGCTGTACCGGGAGGGGCAGGAGGAGGCAGGCTGAGACTACCCCACCGTCGGGACGTCCCAGTACGGCTTCCCGAAGATCTCATAGGTAGCTGAGGAGGTAACCCGTTATTACCGGCGATGTCATACCCCCCCGACCAGCGCGGAAGCGCCTGCCTGCCAGGCGGACTGATGGACTGACGGATGAACGTCGCACAAAGGCTGGCCTCGCGGCATCTACAGGCTAGGCTGTAGAGTAGTACTCTAGTAATCTAGACCAGCTGCAGCCTTGCCCTCCATTTGACCATTCACTATGAAGTTGCATTCAAACTGCGGCGGAATCAATTGACCGCTCTCGTTCGTTCACCGTGCTTCCTTTGTGGCTAAGTCCAGCTCCGAGTGCGAGGGTCTAGACTCCCATCCCCATCCTGAAATCTCCAAAGCACAGTTCCCCCCAGTCCCCGGATGGATCGGAATTGACCCTAGCCTTCTCTGCTGTCTGCTGTTTGATGTGCGTAGCCTTCCGGCCGGTGCCAGCCTGACTGGTGCTGACCGGTGTAGCCTGACCGGTGCTCGGTGCGGGCTAGATGCGGGCTAGATGTGCTCGGCGCGGGCTAGGTACGGCCTAGACCCCCCGATGATGGTGTTGTATGAATAGTACGGTGAGCTGGCGGCAGTAAACATTTCCCTTCGAGATGGCCGTAACTACTCTACATATCCACATAACCCGTAGGGTGGGGAGCGCCGGAAGCGGAGCCACGATGTTCTGCGTTTTGCTGCGGCCCTGAGATGCTGCCTTGGGTCTTTGCAGTGGTAAACCTCACTTTTATGGTGGTGGCGGTGCTGTAGTGCTGCTGCTGTTGGTGCTGATGCTGCTGGTGCTGGTTGTGGTGGTGGTCATGGTGGTGGTGGTGTTCTGGTAGTGCTGGTGAACCATGGTGGTGGTTCTAGAGGTGCGGAGAGTGCCACTCGTGCAGTGGCCGTAGCCGTAGTATATGATGCAACTAGAGATGGCTGTGCTTGCTGGCTTGTTTGCTTGCTGGAGTAGGTAGTTAGCTACGTACTGCTGTGCTGGAGGGCGGGCGGAGTGGGAGTATGTTCCGCCGCTTCGGTCTTGAGGTGGCAATCTTACACCATGGTGATGATGGGGGCGTCACGGAAATGTCGTGGCCGTAGCGGATTGATGGCCCATAGGGGCTATGGGGACTAACTACCTACATATACGAACAAACTGTCCATGCAGTAGATACTTGGGTGTTGTTTTGGCCGGTGGCTCGCAATTGAGGATCTGAAAGGTCTGCGTGAAAATGTCAGTGTTTGCAAGGCAACTCTGTGGGCTGGTTGGCTGGGTGGTTCAAGACGTTATTTTATGTTGACGACCGCGGGCCGAGGCCGAGTCCTTGTGCCGATGAACCGTCGGGACAGTCGGGACAGTCGGTCAACATAGGGTATGTGCCGAGAGCACGAGTGACCTATCGTGCAATATAGTACAAGTGGTATGGTGGTTGCATAATATATCACTCGTCTATGAAGAGCTATCATTGAAATATCAATGGCCACTGGCCTCTCTATATCTCCTTCAAGGGTATCCATCCCCCCCCCCCTCTCCTCCTCTCCCTCCTCTCCCCCCCCTCTCCTCCTCCCCCCTCGCACCCCATCTACAACATCGCCTTCCCCCCGCCGAGCACAAAATGCGTATTCGGCTCCAACCCACCCTTCGGTTCGGGCTCGAACTCCAGCATGGCGAGCTGGGGGCCTAAGTTGACCTTATGGTGGTCGGCGACGGTATAGAAAATCTTCCCGTCCGGACTCTTGATCTCGCCCCGGATCAGCGCCATCGTCCGCCCGGCTTGCAGGACATAGGAGTCCACGATTACCGGAGTCCCTTCTGCGCAGTCCCGGAGGTATGAGAGAGAGAGGGAGCGCGTTACGCCACCGAGGAAGCTAAGGGTGTCAGTGGGGGTGAAGGGGGAGGGGAATGGGGGAGGGGAAAACGCACACCCAGCGCTTGTCGCTTGCGAGCGGGCCGAGAGCCGACATTGTGCACACTGTGTGGTGGTTAGACGCCATTACTACCGTATATGCAGCCACCACTTTCGAGAGGGGATCGTACTATCCAGCAACAAAGCCGCGCCACCACCATGAAGCGAACCTACGCCCCCCCAATCAATCAGCGCCCATCATCCCCCTCCACTCTCCCCCACCCGGATGCCACCATACCGTTAAGATTACACAAATACCTGGGAATCGTAATCTCCCAAACAGCGCGGCCCTCCGGGCGAGCATCGATCAGCTTCAAATCCTGCATCATGCGGTAGTCCACCAGGTCCTTGTACCCGCGCGCCGCGGAATTAGCGTGGAATCAGCGTGGAATTGGCGTGGGGGGGTTCGCGGAGTACGGGGAGATGTGGGAAGGCGGTAAGCTCACTTGTAGCTGCTTCGCCTCGACTACCGCGAAGTACCAGTCCCAGATGTGCTGGACTTTTGTCATGGAGGCCGCGTGCGGCGCGGGGGTGTAGGGTGCTGGTGCTGCCATTGTTGCGTGGGATGGGGGCGGGTGGAGTGACACCTGGTGAGAGGTGGATTGGGAACGGGGTGAGTGAGTGTGTCGTTATTGTCGTTGTCGTCGTCTTCGAGCGTCGCAAAGCTCCCTGGGTAGAGTACCTTGAGACTCAAGAGTGGGATCCATGCACGGAGATCTCCGACCCGAGAGCCGAGGTGTGTGGGGATATGTAGACTCGAGAGTCGAGGCGTGCCTGTGACGTCGCCGCCGAAGACGTGCTGATGGAGTTCCGGCGCGTACAAAACAGAGAACAGTGATATCGGGCACCATCGTTGCGACGTTGCCGGTGTTCCTCAGCGGGCGGGCGAACCGCTGGAACTCCGTGATTGCGGCTGGTTGGTTTCTCGGCCCGTTGGGCATGGCCGGTAGCGAACGAGCACGAGATAGGTAGCTAGGTAACGTGCAGGCATCACCGAGAGAGAGAGAGATCGATGCGGGGAACCTGGGGACCGATAGTTTGGCTTATCCTATGTACAAAGATATCAAGTGGGTATCATGTTAGTTACCAGTGGACGTACATACATCTAAAGTACGATGATTACTTGCTTAGTGCAGCATGGACAGTTGTAGACTCTCCAGGTCCCTGGGAAGCAGTGATGCATCACGTAGTTCTGGTCCTTGGGATTAGGATGGTCAGGGATGGCCAGGGATCAGTTCCGGGAACCGATTCGAGTGGATTATGTACCTATCTATCATGATGGATTTTCCAGGCGTCGACCGAGCTCTACGGCCGTAGTTAGCTATTAAGAATTCAAGGATCGAGATGGACCGGCCTCTGGTCTAGAAGAATGCATCTGTGGGGGAAGTGGGGTGGGGATCTATGGAGAAAGTAGGGCGGGGCAGCTGAAGCATTAGGGCCATGGACATTGAGCACTCGATTCGATCAGACACGGGGATAACTACCGTCATACGGTACTCGTGCCCGGAAAGGACCAGATCATGGGACAGTCCGTCCATGCAATGCGTCCGCACTGCCCATCTCAGGGAACCGGCGTTCGGTGGAATTGGGGGTTCCATACTCTACTCTACATACTCTAAGGACCATCATGACCCATTGAACATTCAACCGATCATCCATGAGAATGCGGTTCAGGATGCCACCATGTGACAGTGTAGGTAAAGTACCTATGTGTTATGGCAGTCACCCACTCACTTTCTACGTGTGTGACGGAAGCATAGGCGGCTGCAGCTCTTGCAGCGCCAGAATTCTGGAAATAGGTAGGCACCGAGAGAAATCACTCAGGAACAGGGAGTGTGAGTGTGTATAAAGCAGATGGCTTCTCGCCCTCGTTGCGCCGCGGTCGATGGACCTTCGGCTTATATATCCATCCACACTCCTACATATATACGGCGTTTGCTGCGCTGATGGTGTGGAGGGGAGAGTTGGATTCGTGCCCGCAAGGTGAACCCGATCGATCGTGTCTGAGAAGTCCCGTGGGGGTGTTTCTCGGTTTGGGACGGGCAGTTGTCGTTGGAAATCGAACGAAAGACCCCCCGTGGTGGTGATGCTTTTACTATAATCCTAGCACCTTCTCTCCGGGAGATGCAGTGCACTTGGGGAAGGGAAGGCCGGTAAACACACTGAATTCAATGGCTTGCAGAGTCAATGGAATTGGGTTTCCTTTTTTCACTTTCTTTCCTTTTTTCACTTTCTTTCCTTTTTTCACTTTCTTTCCTTTCTTTCCTTTTCCCTTTTTTCCTTTTCGTTTCTTGCCTTGAGAGGAAGTAGCACGCGACCCACTGCCGTGCTCTCCCTCGCTTTTCCGCATTGCATGCATACCTGGTGCAGTCTCTCCCCAGTCCGACGAGCTCCGAAGAGAAGCATCCAATCGCACATCTGCAAACTCCAGCTGAGCGAGCAGGAAGCGAAGCCATCCGACGATGCTAACTGCGGCAAGTTCGTTCAGGAGATGGTTGGTGGACGACGACGAGTCGATGACCACTCCTCTTAGGTACAACTTCTGACTTGGTTACTTACCTGTGCCTAGGGGCCGAGGGCATCGAGCATCGGGTTTTTAGGCTAGCTACTTACACACACCATAGATAATGTCACCCCACGCCCCGCAGCAGCCGTTGTTTTCGCAGGCTGAACCGTGTCGTCGCGGATCCGGCTGAAGAATCGTGTCAGGTGCCCCCCAGTGCGGCACAGGATGTCTGGCCTCGAAGGGCATCTAGAGCAGGGGGCTTGTCAATGTCGGTCCACCTGCCTGCCTGCCTGCGGTCGTGGATAGATATCCGACACGACGACGAGCGGAGGAGAAATCGAAAGAAACAGAAGCGGATAAATGTGGAGCAGGATGCCTACGGGGAGCAAAGTCGGCGAGCTGAATGGCAGAAGCCGTCAATCGGAGCATTCCTCCAGTGATAGATTGCTCGAGATACCTATTCATGTGAGTAATGGAGGGGCCTGGGGGGTTTTGCACATGCCGACTGTAGGGGGATCTGAAACTGTTGCCGGGAGTTGCAGCTCGTCACCCGAATTCTCCCGTCGATGAAGTCAGACGGCCCTCGCTCTCTTGGCAGGGCCACTGATGCGATGCAAGCTCCACCACCACCACCACCACCAGCACCACCACCATCAGCACAACTACAGGCACACCACCAGCACCACCACTACAACCACCGCCGCCCCGCTCGTGTGCTATGGAGCGTCTGATTTCCGTCATCCGGACGAGAAGATCCGTCGGTTCAAGGTCCCGATGGCTGCATTGTCGTACGCGCCTCCGTCGGTGGAGTGGCAGCGGCGACAGTCCATCAGCAGCGGTCCATCTGCGGCAGTCCATCTACCCTGAGCGTGAATGACGATACTAGTAGGTAGAGTACTAGTACCTTGAGTATCAGTGGCGGGGCAACGGCTCCCTTATCGATAGTGCACCGTCGGCATTGGCCGCCCCAGTTTGGGCGCACAGCGGGATTGAGGGGGGCGGGCGATGGCTTTTGGCCCTTAGCCCTTGGGAGTTGGGCGTGTCGGTTCGCTTGGGTGGCGTGTAACCACCGGGGGCACTGGACCAGCTGGGGGAACGGGCCAGTTGCATTCCCGTCGCCCTAGCATTTGTTGCCAATCAAATCGCCGACTTTTCAATTGGCGTGGGGCCCAAATTGTCCGTGCACTGCGTTAAGCACCCTTAACGTCTTTAGAGTGTAAATCTAATTGCCCCGCTTCTGCTCCAGAAAAATAAAATATGGAGAGAACGAAACACTCCAAACACTCCACGCTCAACACACCCTCTCCCGGATCGAGCAGATCGGACCCGCATTCCCTGCTTCCCCGGGCACCCTAGATGTGCGCCAGATTCCGCTGTGGCAGACCAGATATCGTCTCTGTTAAGTCGCCGTGTCTGACGACGAGCATCAAGCTCCAGATAACCTGCTTGTTGGCTGGCTGTCCGGAATTCGCCCTTCGAGTTAGAGAGTTCGAGTGAAACCTACGCCCCTGTGGGTATAAATACAACCCAAGACGTCCCATCTCCGGTTTCCCAACCTCCGCAAACCTCGCCATCCCGATCCCCGCCGTCTTGCTCCCATACAGCCAAACAGACCCGCCAGACGGCCAACTTCAAAGATCGCATCATCCGAGCCCTCCCCCATATCCGACCTCCTCGCAGTCCCCCGTAGAGGCTCCGATAGGGAACCAGCCGACCATAGCGGACAACACTTAGGTAGGACCCACTCGTGCTCCCCCGGATCGATTTCCTAGTTATCCAAACGAAACGGTGCAGAGAATCCGCGCGTACACACTGTTTCTCGTTGCTGCTTGGCTGGCAATCAAGCATAGCTTTCCTTGTCTCTACCCCTTCCCCGCCTGCGCCGATAGCTATTTGTCCGGGAACTACGGGCGAGAGTGAGAGCTCCGGCGGGCTGCTAGGGCTACGCACGAGAAACATTTGTCTGGCTTCACTGGACTCGAGCGATAGTTCTGGTGACCTCCGCTATCTGGCACTGGCCTTGGTTGCCAGCTGCTAATTGCCTTGACGTTATCACGCTGCCCCTCCCCCGTCCCCCAAACAGAGCGAGCAACCCCGCTACCGTTACATGCACATGCACGCAGCTCCATCTATTACTCCCCCACCCCCCATCCCTAGATACCCCACCATAATCAATCGTCACTTTGCCTTGATCGCTTTCTGTATTTCCGAGAAATCTCTTGCAAATTTTTTCCAAGGGAATTCATTGGCTCAAGTGTCATCCCTGGTAAAATCGAATCGAGAATTCTGAGAGGCAACCGGTCCTTGACGACCATTCCCCGGCACCCACAAGTGGTTGTCCCTTCAACCTACCCCGCCAACACTCCGAGCGACCCTAACTCAATTTCAAGCTTCTCCGGTTTCCAAGCTTAGCTGTCTTCCGAGAACCCCCCAAACCCCAACCCCACTACCTCCCCGAACACCTCCTACTTCTCGCTCCCCTTCTCTCCCTTTCATCTGCACTTTCATCTTCCTCTTCAACCACCCCCTCCGTCCCCTCCTCTCTTTTCCTCCCTTCAATCCACCTCTCTCACATAGCCGTCCTTCAGCTCCCACCGTGCTACTCCCATTACTGTCTATCGGGATCATCATTGCTTCGGGTTAGTCGTTATCCTCGAAAACATTCCCGGTTGATTGTCGAATTGGATGACATTGTTTCCTCATCAATTCTTTTGTGTTTCATTGCGTTGTTTCCTGTGAGTAGACGGTTTGCTGATGTCCTTGCTACATGAAGGCAGATCCACATAATAAAACCCCCTCTGGCCTAGAGCTGCTACATAGCTTCTCCGTAGACATCTCGGACCCCCGCAAACGAATCTCGTCGGCGAACCGTCTTCCCCCAAAGAACGTAGCAAGATCGGTTCACGATCTTGCTGATACCGATGGAGGAAATCTACGACCCTGAGATTGAGCAAGAGGTCACAAAGGTTTTCCCCTACCAGGAAACACCAGAGAACCAGTCATGGGCAAACACCCTACCCGTGAAGCAGGGTCTCTATGATCCCGAGAACGAGAAGGATGCCTGCGGTGTCGGCTTTGCTGCGTAAGTGGGACCCGATCTCTTGCCCACTCCAACTTAATTGCCGGGTCGTGACTGACTGGGTCCAACAGCAACATCAAGGGTGTCGCGAGTCACAAGATTCTGAGCGATGCTCGAAGTCTGCTGTGTAACATGACGCATCGAGGAGCTGTCGGCTCCGATGCCCGTGATGGAGACGGCGCTGGTGTCATGACCTCCATTCCCCACAAATTTTTCGTGAAGGAGCTACGAGGGCAGACTGGAATCAAGTTGCCAGCAAAGGGCCACTACGCTGTCGGGAATCTATTTTTCAAACCCGACGAAGATGTCCTGTTGGAGAGCAAGAAGAAATTCACAGATATTGCCGAGGGACTGGGTCTACGGGTCCTCCACTGGCGAGAAGTGCCGCATGACAGCTCCCTGTTGGGCCCTGCAGCTTTGTCGAGAGAGCCCAAGATCCTGCAGCCCTTTGTCGTTCTCAAATCGCACTACGGTGATGGAGATGAAGCTGCGTCCGTGGATGATGACACCTTTGACGAGAAGAACTTCGAGAAGCAGCTCTACATTCTCCGTAAAGTTAGCACTCGAGAGATCGGTCTCTCCAACTGGTTCTATATATCGTCCCTTTCAAACCGCAATATCGTGTACAAGGGCCAGCTTGCACCGGTACAGGTGTACAACTACTACCATGACCTCGTCAATGTCGATTACGAGGTCCACTTCGCCCTAGTCCATTCCCGGTTCTCTACCAACACATTCCCCAGTTGGGACCGTGCTCAGCCTTTGAGATGGGCTGCTCACAATGGTAGCAAACACTCTCCGTCCATTTCCATCTCCAAAAAAGAAGAAGAGAAGAAAAAGTTATTCTAACACTATGTAGGTGAGATCAACACTTTGCGAGGAAACAAAAACTGGATGCGGGCTCGTGAGGGTGTCATGAAGTCCACCTTCTTTGCGGACGAACTCGAGAAACTCTACCCCATCATCGAGGAGGGTGGTTCGGACTCGGCTGCTTTCGATAACGTACTCGAGCTCCTTGTGATCAATGGAGTGCTGTCGTTGCCGGAAGCGATGATGATGATGGTTCCTGAGGCATGGCAGGACAACGCCGACGTTGACCCTAAGAAGGCTGCGTTCTACGAATGGGCTGCATGTTTGATGGAGCCATGGGACGGACCTGCGCTGTTCACCTTTGCCGACGGACGTTACTGCGGCGCCACATTGGACCGAAACGGCCTGCGACCCTGTCGGTTCTACGTGACGGATGATGATCGCATCATCTGCGCCTCCGAGGTCGGAACCATTCTGATCCCCTCCGAGAAGATCGTGCAGAAGGGACGACTACAGCCGGGGCGAATGCTGCTGGTCGATACGCTGGAAGGACGGATCGTCGACGACCGAGAGTTGAAATCGGAAGTCTCCTCGCGATTTGATTTCAGATCATGGGCGGACGACCAACTGCTCACCCTCGACAAAATCCAGGAAGAGCTGAAGACTGCCGGAGTCTCCCTGAAAGTTCCACTGAATGAAGTCCGTCTGCAGAGTGACAGCCGTCTCCTCGCCTTTGGATACTCTTATGAGCAGGTGACTCTGTTGCTCGGCCCTATGGTAAGTTGTGCATCCTCCCAGTCCCCCATTCCAGAATGACAAATGCGAATGAATGCTGATCCCTATCCTCTTACAGGCCGCAGACTCCAAGGAAGCCCTGGGATCGATGGGTAACGACGGACCTCTGGCATGTCTCGCCAAACAACCCCGGCTCTTGTATGACTACTTCCGGCAATTGTTCGCCCAAGTGACGAACCCGCCAATCGATCCCATCCGTGAGGCTATCGTCATGTCTCTCGACTGCTACGTTGGCCCCCAGGGAAACCTTCTGGAGATGGATCCTACGCAGTGCCACCGCCTCCTCCTCCCCTCGCCCGTCCTCTCCCTCGAAGAGTTCAAGGCCGTCTCCCAGATTCAGAAGGTGCACAAGTCATGGGGCGTCACCACGATCGACATCACATTCCCCAAGTGCGATGGAATCCCCGGCTATTCCGCCGCGCTCGACGACATTTGCGCCCAGGCTAGCCAGGCGTTGGAACAAGACTCCAAGGTTATTATCCTTTCGGATCGAAACACGTCTGCGGATCGCGTCGCGATGTCAGCTCTGATCGCCTGCGGTGCGGTTCACCATCACCTTGTACGCAACCGTCTACGATCGAAGGTTGCCATCGTTGTGGAGACTGCGGAGGCTCGTGAGGTTCACCATCTATGTGTCCTGGTGGGTTACGGAGCCGATGCCGTCTGTCCCTACCTCGCCCTCGAATGCATCCTCAAGATGAACCGTGAGAATTTGATCCGCGGTGGCTTGTCGGACCAAAAGATTGTCGAAAACTACCAACACTCCTGCGACGGAGGCATCCTAAAAGTCATGTCAAAGATGGGAATCTCGACGCTCCAGTCTTACAAGGGTGCTCAGATTTTCGAGGCTCTCGGTGTCGATGACTCGGTTGTGGACAGGTGCTTCACTGGAACTGCCAGTAGAATCAAGGGTATCACGCTCGACTACATCGCGGAGGATGCCTTTGCGTTCCACGAGCGAGGTTTTCCGTCCCGGGAGATCATCTCCGTTCCTGGTCTTCCGGAGACTGGCGAGTACCATTGGCGTGATGGAGGAGAAGCCCATGTCAACGATCCCCTCAGCATCGCCAACATCCAGGATGCCGTCCGTTCGAAGAACGACAAGTCTTACGAGGCGTACTCTTTATCTGCATACGAGCAGATCAAGAACTGCACCCTCCGAGGCCTCCTCGACTTCAACTACAAGTCTTCCAGGGAAATTCACATCGATGAGGTTGAGCCGTGGACCGAGATTGTTCGTCGGTTCTGCACCGGTGCAATGTCGTACGGCTCCATCTCCATGGAGTCTCACTCGACCCTGGCCATCGCCATGAACCGATTGGGCGGAAAGTCGAACACCGGTGAAGGTGGAGAGGATTCCGAGCGCAGCCGTATCATGGAGAACGGAGACACCATGAGGTCGGCCATCAAGCAGGTGGCCTCCGGTCGTTTCGGTGTCACCTCCCACTACCTCGCCGACTCGGATCAAATCCAGATCAAGATGGCCCAAGGAGCGAAGCCTGGCGAGGGTGGTGAATTGCCTGGGCACAAGGTTTCCCAGTCTATCGCAAAGACCCGTCATTCCACCCCCGGTGTCGGTCTCATCTCACCGCCCCCGCACCACGACATCTACAGTATCGAAGATCTTAAACAGTTGATCTACGATCTGAAATGTGCCAACCCTCGGTCGCGCGTGTCGGTGAAGCTGGTGTCCGAGACTGGTGTCGGTATCGTTGCGTCTGGTGTGGCCAAGGCCAAGGCTGATCACATCCTCATTTCCGGGCACGACGGTGGTACCGGTGCCTCTCGATGGACCGGTATCAAATACGCCGGTGTTCCTTGGGAGCTCGGTCTCGCCGAGACCCACCAGACGCTGGTGCTGAACGACCTACGTGGCCGTGTCGTGGTCGAAACCGATGGACAGCTGAGGACCGGACGAGATGTTGCGATCGCCTGCTTGCTCGGTGCCGAAGAGTATGGTTTCGCTACCACCCCGCTGATTGCTATGGGCTGCATCATGATGCGCAAGTGTCATCTCAACACTTGCCCGGTCGGTATCGCCACCCAGGACCCCGAGCTCCGCAAGAAGTTCACTGGTACGCCCGAGCACGTGATCAACTTTTTCTATTACGTTGCCAACGAGCTCCGGTCGATCATGGCCAAGCTCGGCTTCAGGTCCATCAACGAGATGGTCGGACACTCTGAGAAGTTGCTGGTGCGCAAGGATCTTCTGACGGAGAAGACCAAGAACATCGACCTCAGCAGGATTCTTACGCCCGCTCACACCCTTCGACCTGGAGTTGCGACTTTCAACGTTCGCAAGCAGGATCACCGCCTTCATGTCCGCCTCGACAACAAGCTGATTGAAGAGGCCGAAGACACGATCTCCAAGGGAATCCCCAGTCGGATCGACGCGGATATAGTCAACACTGATCGTGCTCTCGGTGCTACGTTGTCCTACAAGATCAGCAAAGCTAAGGGTAATACCGGGCTCGCTGAAGATTCAATTCACGTGACGCTGAAGGGTTCTGCCGGTCAGTCGTTTGGAGCTTTCCTTGCACCCGGAGTCACTCTGGAGCTCGAAGGAGACGCCAACGATTACGTCGGCAAGGGATTGTCTGGAGGTCGAATTGCGATATACCCCCCTCGCAACGCTACTTACCAGGCTGAGGAGAACATCATCGTGGGCAACGTCTGCCTCTACGGTGCTACATCCGGTTCCGCCTTCTTCAGTGGTATTGCTGCCGAGCGTTTCTGTGTCCGGAATTCCGGAGCCACAGCTGTCGTCGAGGGTGTGGGTGATCACGGATGCGAGTACATGACTGGAGGACGTGTCGTGATTCTCGGAGAGACTGGCCGCAACTTCGCCGCTGGAATGTCCGGAGGTATTGCCTACGTTCTTGACTTCAAGCAGAAGTTTTCCAGCAAGGTGAACATGGAGATGGTTGAGCTCTCCGGCCTCTCGGACCCGCTCGAAATCGCATGGGTGCGTGGTCTCATCGAAGACCATTACCACTACACCGGATCCGAGATTGCCAAGAGGGTCCTTCTCGATTTCCGCCGAGCGCTCCCCCGTTTCGTCAAGGTACTGCCTACCGACTACAAGAGGATCCTCGAGGAGGAGGCTGCCAAGGCTGCACTGGCGAGGATCTACCCCACCGGAATGCCGGAACAGCAGGTCCAGAAGGTCGACTCCGAGAAGACCGACGCGCACAAGCACGAGGCCAGCATGACCGATCTCGAGGACAGCATCATGGACACGAAGGCTCAGAAGAAGAAGTCCACTTTGGTCCTCAACAAGACGAAGGGATTCATGCTCTACTCCCGTCGTTCCGAGAAGTACCGCAACCCCAAGACTCGTGTCAAGGATTGGAAGGAGCTGTCTCGGAGATTGGATGTGGATGAGCTCAAGCATCAGTCGGCACGTTGCATGGACTGTGGTGTTCCTTTCTGCCAGAGTGACACCGGATGTCCCATTAGTAATGTCATCCCCAAGTGGAACACTCTAGTTTTTCAGAACAAGTGGAAGGAGGCTTTGTACGCTCTCCTCGCCACCAACGACTTCCCCGAGGTTACCGGCCGTGTCTGCCCTGCTCCCTGCGAAGGCTCCTGTGTGCTTGGCATCAACGAGGATCCTGTCGGAATCAAGAGCATCGAGTGTGCCATCATCGACCGCGGTTTCGAAGAGGGATGGGTCATTCCAAACATTCCCACGAGCAGGACTGGAAAGAAAATCGCCATCGTCGGATCTGGACCGGCTGGAATGGCCGCTGCTAACCAACTCAACAAGGCCGGACACACTGTCACCGTGTACGAGCGCCACGACCGAATCGGTGGTCTGATGATGTATGGTATTCCCAACATGAAGCTCGACAAGTCTATTCTCCAGCGTCGCGTCGATCTGATGGCTTCGGAAGGCATCGTCTTCAAAACCAATTCCCACGTCGGAGAAGATGTCACATTGGCCGACCTCAAAAAGGAGAACGACGCCATCATCGTCGCTACTGGAGCTACCGTTCCTCGCAACCTGCCCATTCCCGGTCGTGACCTGAAGGGTATCGACTTTGCCATGACCTTCCTGCATGCAAACACCAAGGACCTCCTGGACTCAAACCTTCAGGACGGCAAGTACATCTCCGCCAAGGACAAGGACGTCATCGTTATTGGTGGTGGTGATACCGGTAATGATTGCATCGGTACTGCTGTTCGCCACGGAGCGAAGTCGGTGGTCAACTTTGAGCTTCTTCCTGCTCCTCCGTCCGAGCGCGCCCGCGACAACCCTTGGCCACAGTGGCCCAAGATTTTCCGCATCGATTACGGACACACTGAGGTGCAGACCAAGTACGGCCGCGACCCCCGCGAGTACTGCGTCATGAGCAAGGAGTTCGTCAGCGATGGCAATGGAAACGTGAAGGGTATCAACACAGTCCGCGTTGAGTGGCAGAGAACCCGTACCGGCTGGGACATGAAGCAGGTCGAGGGATCCGAACAGTTCTTCCCCGCCGACATGGTCTTGTTGTCGATGGGATTCTTGGGTCCCGAGGACAAGGCGTTGGGAGAATTGGAGCGTGACGGTCGCAAGAACGTCAAGACCGCTGCTGGACATTATGCCACGTCCGACCCCGGAGTGTTCGCCGCTGGTGATTGTCGCCGTGGACAATCTTTGATCGTTTGGTGAGTAGACTCCGATGTTCTGTGCTATATGACTTTGCGCTAATGATATATCATAGGGGTATCAACGAGGGCCGTCAATGTGCTCGCGAGGTTGACCAATACCTGATGCAGTCGACCAGACTTCCGGTCACTGGAGGAATCGTCCATCGCTCCAAGATAGCTGGCGAAATCCTCGGCCGCGCCGATCGCGCAAAGCCTCAGCAGATTGCGATCGCTGCCTCCTCATAGACGACTAACTGTATCTATTGTTTCTATTTTCGAAGGAAAATTCTATTTTACTTTTTCTTTACTGGCTGTTGCCCGGTGACACGGAAGGAAGGAAGGGGCGTGCATTCTGTTTCGTTTCGTTTCGTTTCGGATTGGAAAAAAGGCTGGAGGTCGGGGGTTCGTTCTTTCTTCTCTTTAGTTAGGGCGGGGGGTTTAGGTTTGCATATTTCGGGGGCGGTTTGCGGGTACTTTGCTATTTTTCTTTTTCCTCCTTGTTTTTCTTGTCGTTCTTGTATTCTGGTTCGCATGATGGGTTACAAGATGACCGTGCTGTTGTTCTTGTGGCTAGGTAGTAGTTTGAATGCTGCATATGCCATATGGTGCATACTACCTATCTTGACTCTTGACTCTTGACTCTTGACTCTTGACTCTTGAGATCGTCACTGGGCGGTGGGGACGCAGTGGGGGCTCAGTGGGGGGCGTGATGATTATGATGCTAGTGATATCGACGCGTATGGGGTAGAATGACTTTGCACTACCTATCCTATATCTACACCGAAACAGTCCCCGCTGTGGCCATCCTGCCTGGATATCAGGCCGGGACTCGGGAGATGGCCTGTCGTGACTCGCGGAGACGTGGACACGAGAACTAGGTCTTGGCTTGTAATTCGTAGGAACACGGGACTACCGTATCTACATAGATTCACAATGTACGACGTATTTGTATTTTTTATTCGCATATGGGGCTCGCTATGCCTACTTAGGTACTCTTGAGTCGTAGCAGGCGCCTTTGTGCTCACGTTCTCATATGCCTGGGAAGCTGGGAACAGAGCCGCCGCCAGTACCAGGTAAGTATTGGAGTCACTACGAATCCATGATCCATCTGTGAGGCATCTGTGAGGCATCTGTGCGGCATCTGTGCGGCATCTCGGAGGATCTGTTTGGAAGACGTACCTACCGTATGTGCCGTAGGTATGTGCCGTAGGTAGGTAGATATGTGGCGCTGTTGGCAAGATATTGACTGCGAAGAAGAAGAAGAAGAAGTATCTGGAACAGGCGGGGACCGCTGGGGGACTGCGCATGGAGGACTCGGGGAGACGCGGAAACGGGGAGATAGGGAGACGGGGAGACGCGGAAATAGTGCTGAGCACTCAGCTCGAGGAAAGGATCACGATATATCGTCCGGTGCCCACAACCAGGTTCACCGCCGGCTCCTCCACGAGCCCACCGTCCACCAGCCATCCTCCCAACGGGCGAGGTATTACTATGTCAGCGCGCAGGACACGAGCCGAAGCCTCGCCCAAGGAACAAACGCCAACAACGCCAACAACGCCGGCACCGCCGGCACCGCCGGGACTGGAGCGTCGAGACTAGAGCGTTGAGAAGAATCACAGCCCCGGAGTCCGAACCATCCATAATTCACAGAACAGAGAACTGGATACCGGTCTACAAGTTACAACTTACATCTAGAGACCGTAATCGCAATCTAGCAGCGGCAGCGGCGGCAGCGGCGTGGGAGTCGGGTTTGGTTCTTTGGACTCTTGGACTCTTGGAGACGAGGAGGGTACGAAGTATGTATTCCTATATATATGTGCCGCTGGTATGGGTATGGTGGGGGGGGATCACGTATTGACGTATCCATGGACCTAAGTAATAGATCACGACGTCTACACCAAGAGAGCCACCGCCGCCGCCGCGAGACCAGCTAATCGGCGTCCCTTGCCTGCCCGCTCGAGACAAGTATTGTACACTTGCCAATCGAAAATTTCTGGAGCAAAGGTATGGAATTCCCGCTGCACCGCCACCCTAATTTTGTGTAAAAAACCAGGTTTTTTGAAGCAGTCGACTAGGCAACGAAAGTTCGACAGAGAGAAAGAGAAGTCTTTTTCTATTTTATTGAAGCAATGAAGCTCGCTATGGTGCTGCTTTCCCAACTTTTATAACAATTTTCCGTGGGTTATGTGTTCCATCGGTCGAGAAGTAAATTTTTGGTTCGTATTTCAATGATGGGTCAATTTATTTTAGTGGCGGGTCAATTTATTTTAGTGGCGAGTCAATCCATCTTAATGACAAGTCACTAGATGTGCGCATGGCGAGTCAGTAACTTTGATGACTCAAGCGCAAATTCCACTCATCTGATCTGCGCTGTTCGTAACGCGCGACTGGAGACAAATTGGATGTTAGACAGTTATCAAATGCAAGCAAATCCTCAGTAAGATTATTCCGATGATACTCTTTTTCTACCCTACCTTCTGTCATATTGCATTGTGTTCGTTGCGTTGACGCGTACATATGGTACTCTACTTTAGTTATCTAGTGGTCAAGGCGCACAAGCGCCCCGTCCCCGTCCCGCTTGAGGACACTGGAGGAAGGCTACGGAAGACTCCAAAATCTCTACGGAGAAGGGCGCCAGAAGTCCGTGACGGCGAAGAGAAAGGCATATAATACAACAAACCCCAAGGGCCAAGAGGAGGAATGAAAATATCACCAATTGTAGCCAAAGCTGCCGGAAAGCTACGAAAATACGAAGTCCGGACTCCGGCCCGGCCCGTCTGGCATGATTTCGAAGCCAAATGCATGTAGGTGAAGGAACGGAGAACTAAACAGCAAAAGTATACCTACTGTATAGTGAAGGGGGGGTAAAAAATACGCTATTTTCCGTGTCGATACGGTCAAAATACGTGTTTTGACCGTATTCATACGCTTTTTGACCGTATTGATACGCAAAAAAGCGTATTTTTTACCCCCCCCCCTTTCACTATACAGTATGTAGAACTCCGATTGTGTGATACTCAAATCTGGTGAATACCATTGGCAATCCTGCTCCGGCTATGAACGTTGAATTGGCCTTGAGGCCATATCCCGTGACGCCATTGGTGCTTGCCTGATGCTGCGTTCCTAGGGCTGTTCGTACTATGTATCACAAAATAGCACTCGCTAATACCTATGCAGGTCTGACCAGTCACGGCAAGGAAGCGGAAAAATTGTGCTTCTAGCTGCATGCAAAATATTTGGCCTCTTGAAAGTTGAGTGGATGGATCGTGATACGCTACTGCACCCGCTTTCGTACGCTCCAATAGCGATCGAAATTCGCCATGGCAATTCAGCTGCACGCAGCACCTCCTCACTTATCATAGCGATCTCCGCCTTTAGTGACATTTAGCTCTCTATCTCCTCTACTCCGCGTCTCTCGGCTCCCCAGCGCTGAACTTCAGTACCATTATGACTCCATTACCACTACCCGACGGAATATTGTTCGTTCTGTTCATCGCTATCCTTGCACTACTCCTCCTCAAGCCCAGAATCCAACAACTAGTACGGGAAAGCCGGCCAGAAGAGAAACTTGCGCCGCAACCCGCAATCGACGATGTAGCGGCCGACGATACTGGAGTTCACGGAACACGAGTGCAAGCCACCACTACGACAGAAACCAAACCAGATCCTTCGATCGGAGCTCACGGCGATGTATCCCATGCCCAAGCAACATGTTTCCGGATCTCTGGAATACCCTTCAACTGGGATAGCAACAGGCTCAGACAGGCATTACGGGATATCGATCCTGAACTCTATCTTCCGCCCGCCGAGCTATCTGAGCTGTTTCCAGCTTGCTGCGACACCTCGCAAGTCGCCTTGCTCACCTTGGAACGCTGTACAGCTTACTTTCAAAACTTCAAACATAACGACGAACGCCAGAAAGTATTCGCCGAAAATGGCCGGAAGATTCGACTTGTGTTCGACAAACACTTCTACGATTTGACACCGATGAACAGACCGACTACACCAATCGTTGTTGAGTTAGTGCCGTCACTGTGCTGTCGTTTCAAATGCTGACCCGCGTGTCTATCTAGCGTGATAGCAATTACTGGTCTTGGAGGCCATGCGTTTGAGTCGTGGAGGAGCCGGACCACCACTGACCGGCCTGTTGATCGCCCGATGTGGCTTCGTGATTTTTTGCCGCAGGCAATCACAGGCCTTCGAATTATGACCTACGGCTATGATAGCAACCTGAAGAACCCTAGTGGGGCAAACCTGACCGACTATCGGCGTAACTTCATGGAGTGTCTACAAAACGCCAGAAGGGATTGTCCGGTATGTTTTGTTGAGCCCATTCTGCGATTGAATCGTGATCAGCTGAGATGCTTATGATTCTTCTGCACCACTTAGAAACGTCCAATCATCTTTTTCGGACACAACTTGGGAGGCATACTGGTCGTGCAGGTATGAGAAAAACATACGTCTGGACACTGATATCAACTATTAACGGTTATAGACTTTAATTGAATCGAGAAAACACTCCAAGCACCGTGGTATCCTCTACTGCATCCGAGGGGTATTCTTCTTCGGAACACCTCATCAAGGACTCAGGACTGTCGAATTCGATGAGATGGCTGGCGAACTCGACGATATGGATTCCCAACGGAAGGTTCGCAATCTACTCGCCCAGTTGCGCGAAGGCTCCGAATATCTGGAGAACCAGAAAGACGACTTGAGCGAGATGTGGGGGAAATTGCGTGGAAAGGTCTTTACTTTCCACGAGACCGAAAAGACAAAGTCGGTCAAAAAGGTGGATATTTCTACCTTCTGGGATTACATCTATAAAGTTTCCCCGGGCGGCTCTTTTGGTCCTCTTTCGGTGGTCCTGTCTGAAAGCGTGTTTTGGAACCACCGAAAAGGTGGCTCAAGCTTTCAGTGGTTCTTTCGGTGGTGTCTCTGCTTCACTTCGGAGTCACACTAATCGTTCCAAAGAACCGCCAAAAATTATCAGAAGAAACACCGTCAAAGATCCTCCAGTGCATGAATGCTGACATCAATTCATCAGCTAGGATCAGGAGTCTTCGAAAGGGCGGGCAACGAGTTCCAAATGGTCCAGCGACTATCAGCTCAGCTTTACCTTCCGGGGGAATCTCGTTTTCCGATCGCCTCCAATAATATCGACATGGTGAAGTTCGATTCACCTCAGGATAGAGCTTTTCAGACTGTTGTCACAAGCATGAAGGAGTGTCTCGGTGCGTAAGCGGAATGGTATACTACTAGAATCGGCTCGATTCCAACACTAACCCTAAAAATTCCCAAGAACAAGTGGATTGCCTGCCCGGTGTAGCTGGAGAGGAAGTTTGTGTTTTAGCTGTCGACACCTTGTTAGCAGCAGGCGCAAATCATGGCTCCGTGAACTGGTGCGGCGATACACCGCTCCACCGTGCCATCTCGAATGAACACAATGCCACAGTCTGGCTGCGCATCGACCGCGGCGCCGAAGTCTCGGCCGTCAATCACAGCGGATCGACGCCGCTGCGCCTCGCGCTCGAGAACGGACGCGACGCGGTAGACCAGCTACTTCGCGATCGAGTGCCACCGTGAATCAACTTTCTTCCGCTTCTTCCCCAACCTCCTCCCTTTAGCTGTACTCTACTAGACTGGTTATGTTGAGGTAACTAATACCGAGTGGAGGTACCTTTTGGAGAAGAAGAGGGCTACAACGCGCCGCTACAGCGCACAACTGACAACTCGAGCCTCTTCGGAGGCTCAGTTTCAATTATTGCGACGATGAAGGGATTTGGACTGTCATTTCTGTTTCTGGGGTTGGGTGGTGGAATTTCATTGCCAAAATGCTGTATTGTAGATACCTCTACCGGCCATAACCTTAGGGTTCCATGCTGTATGAAATATCAATCAATCGATCAATCAATTGAGCTGTGCTCCATGTATATATGTGATGAGCCTCTCGTACCTTCCAAGTGAGAAGAAAATATGTGCAGTGAGGTTGCATGATGGTCGAATGCGTGTGGTGGTCGAATGCGTGTGGTAGTCGAATGCCCAGACGCTAGGAGGTGAATTTAGGGATAATTGTTTTTCTTTCTTTCCTTTTTTTGTGAGTTTTCTTTTTTTTTCAGGGGAAGGCTTAGGTCTGTCGGGAACTGTAGTTATGCTCTAGATATCTCTGTAGTGGTGAGAGTCCGGCAGCAAAGCTCAGCAAATGGCGAATATCAACGAGATCTTCACGGTTACTGATAGCTATGGGGTTGCACGGGATGACGGAGAGCAGGTTGCTGGGAACGATGAGGTTGCGCGGGTTGTCGGAGAATGGCAGATGGCCAGTGGGGACGACGAGGTTGAGCTGGTTGCTGGGGAGCAGGTGTCTTGGGACAATGAGCCCGCGTCAGCTTCAGGGAGCAGGTTGCCGGGGCCGATGAGGCTGCGCGGGTTGTCGGGGAGCATTGGGTTGATGGGGACGATGGGGCTGCGCGGGTTGTCGGGGTTGCTGGCGGCGGTGAGGACGCGCGGGTTGCCGATGGCGATTCGGTTGCGCGGATTCCAACCGACGACAATATCGTATCCGGCGACCCCTTGTTCAACGACGAAATTTTACCCGAATGTGATCGATTCCAAGACGGTATGGCGATGTACCGCAGTGGTCTTGTGCCTTCCAAGCAGGAGGCGGCTGTGATTTCAGAGATGAAGGTGTCTACCTTTGTACATCGAAGTCTCGGAAGACGGTCACAGGCAGACTATGGGAAATCACGCCGGCTACTACTGGAAGCGGAGGAGAAGACTTTGATCTGGCGTTGTGATATTCTACAGCGCGCTGGATTCGCGCAGAATGCGCGGGATGTCAGAGATTTGACCGAAGTACTCCTCCGAAAACGAAATCCAACAGCAACTGTCAGTCCTCGATGGATCGACCGGTACTTTTACAAACAAAATCCTGAAGTGAAAGCGAGATGGATTCAACAACTGGATAAAATACGGGTACAGCAGGGGAATAAACACTACGCATTGGAGCAGTTCTTCGCAAATATAAGTGTCACAGGCCTTTTTTTCTATATTCTTAAGAGAAAGATAGCTGGTTGTGTAATAGATGCATAGTCTAGTCGTCGAATTCGAAGTGGCACCGAAGGATACCTATGACCTCGACGAAACCGGATTTGTGATGGGAAATGTACAGTCTCAACGGGTGTTGGATTTGATTCGACACCCTCGGAATACGAAAAGCCGTCGTCGACCAGTACCGGATCTGAAAGAGCTTCAACATTCTGCAGGCGCACGAAGTCAAGATGGCTGCCGAGACTCAGTTGCAACTGTGATTTTCTGCATCTACACTAATGGCACCTATGTTCCCTCGGCCATTATGATGAAGGGACAGGGACAGCAAGATGCGTGGTTTCAGAATCTTGCTGGAGTTCCTCGGGATGTACTATTCGGTGCATGCCGCAACGGTTGGGCGGACAACAGCAAGACTCTTGCTTGGCTAAAACACAGTTTTGGTCCCGGAAGCGCAACAGAGAAGAAGGCTGCAGGGAAGTGGCGGATGCTCATGTTTGATGGAAAAATCTCTCATGTCAACCGTGAATCTCTATCTACTTGTCTCAATTACAAAGTCCTACCTGTTTGCCTTCCTCCGCACACCACTGATTTTTCTCTACCCCTCGATGTTGCTCTTTTTGCACCACTGCAGTCCGCATATGCCAACATCCTACGGCGCCATACCGAATTTGGAGGACGAGGTGTTTGGAAAGGAAACTTCTATCACTTTCTGCACGAGGCAGGAAGACGGCATTCACACCGGAGAATATCCGCAGCGCGTTTTGGTGGACAGGTCTGGTCCCGCTAGACTTTGAAATCATCCGAAGGAAGCTCGATATTCCCAATCCGGTCATCGCGAATACCATCCAGACAACCTCACGGCCGCTGGCCCCCCTACTCCCGCCCTCCGAATCTCCAATCCACCATTTATCCCCCACCACTGCCGCCTCCGGCACTACCGTGCCATACGCTATATCCACTGCACCACGAGATCACCTCGGAGAATTCCATCAACTACGAGAATCGCCGCTATCATTGGACTTGCAAGGGAACAGCCTTCCCCCGGGTACGTGGACCGGGCTTCCACATGTTCTGGATCAGGTCCCGAATGCTCATATTTCCAATGAGCTAGGAGCCAAAAGGGGAGCAGCTGGTAGCAGAAAGCAGCCACCGCGAAAAAGAACGAAGAATTCCTGACGAAGGCCGAGTTTGACTGGACGTCTGATGTCGCACAGGTTGATGAGTGGTTATCTATGTACGTGGTTCGAATATATGTACATACCGTAGGTATTTGACTTGGTGGCGACGAAAATCAGGTGGCTTTGTATGTACATAGGCGAAGGTTCTCGTGACTCCAGTAAAAACGGGATTGGCTACTAGGCAGTGGAATAATGCGGCCGTGTCCATTAGTTATATACCTATTCAAGATTTTGAGGGCGTGAGTGAATGGTCATGACGACCGCATGGCCGGCCAGGAATACTCTAAATCCATGATTACACGTAGGTACATAACTACCACTGTATGTATTAATGTCGAGAATGTTGAATTGAATGGTATCATGCTTGTAAAGAACACCGTGCACTGTTCGGCCTGAAAACAGCCGAATAAGAAACCGATACGGTATTCGCCCACACTCGCGCCCGCCATCCGTTAACTATCTCGGTATCATTCAACGAGTTTGTTCGCACAAGCTCTTGGTGGTGTCTTTCTCATGAACGAGTACCTACCTTAGCTACCTACCTACCTAGAGTCCTAAACGCATGAAGAAGCGCAGGAAAAGTGCAGGAACGCAACCAACCGGTGCAGGCGGCGCACCGGACAACTGCGGAAATGCCATGGCCGTCTAGACTGTATTCAGTTGGCCGCCATGTAGTGGTGACAGCGGGGTAGGGGTGAAGCCAGAGGCATCATGGTCCATCGGGCGAGCTCAGGCGAGCTCAGGTGATGGCATGCCAAAAGATCATCAACCTGCGGAAGCTAGGACAGCCACCTACAACGTTAGGAGTCAGAACAACCACGATATCCAGGGATGCCTCATTGCCTGTCGCTAGATTCGGGACTCATAGGAATAGCACTGTAAGTAAAGCCGGCCACGGCCCAGCCCAACAGCCGGAACAGCCGCTTCGCCTTCCAACTCCTCCGCCTTTCGAAAGGAAACAAGGCGAGGCTGGCAACCCGATTGGCAGACGAACGGTGAACCGTGACCTTCCGGGGCTAATCGGATCGGTTAAGACTCGGTGGAGACGGCGATACTCTACTGGGTAAAGCGAAAGCACCACACTACACGTTCTCCCACTGGAATGGCCACAAAGTCCACATGGCATGCTGGGCTACTACCAAGAGGCCTATGATGCCGTGTGCGCAGTCACCATACGGGCACGTGCACTGGAAGAGGCCACCGGCAGACGGCACACTCTCTTAGCAGGGTCACCATCTACAAACCTGAATCATGAACGAGTACGGTAGATACAGTAGTGTACCTATATGATCACAGAGGTAGAAAATTATGGTAAACCGGAACCAAAGAAAGGCGGGACCATCATTTTGTTTGTTTCATCATCATTGCATTTGACCTTAGTAGATCATAGCACATTACATGAGTATATATACCCGCCAACTTGCAGACTGATCTAAAAGACCAAACCAACCCACCCACGAGCTGCAGCGAGATGCAGCGAAGTCAGGCCATCCTGAAGGCGAGCCACCTAGCTTCGGCTTCCACACCTTGAAGGGTGGCCAGCATACGGTCGTATGCACGAGCAGCTCCTCCACGCTGCACGTGGGTCGTGACCCAACGTGGTGATTCTGGTGTCAAGGCCCATCTTGTTAGAAAGCACATTTTTGACGAATTCTGCGGTAATTGGAGTCAGGCCACGATCGGTAGCCCCCTCCGCGACGATGACAATCGTCTTTCTCTTCCCCATCCCACGGTGCTGCAAATAAACGTCAGTAATCCACAGACTATCACTCGGGACACGTTTCCACTAACCTTCGCGATGATTGCACACATCTCGGTTTCCCAGCCCTTAGCCGGGGGCTTCTCAGGCAAGAATACGAAGTCCGCCCCGGTACTGACACCAGCCATCAGCGCCAACCACCCGCAGTGTCGTCCCATGACCTCGACGACGAAAGCTCGCGAGCGAGAGTAGGCGGTGGCATCGATGAAATCCACGCTCTGACAGATTCTAGTAAGAGAACTGTAGCATCCAATGGTCGCATCGGTTCCGATCATATCGTTGTCGATGCTGCCGACCAATCCAGCGATGTTGAGGTTCTGGTACGGCTCAATCTGCTCCTGCTTGAGCTCGCCATTCTTGACGAGCTCAGCCAGTAGCCCGAGCCACTCGCCGGAAGATATCCGCACCAGTGAGCGAACCGTCTCCACCACAGATGATGAGTGCATCGATCCTGTTAATGATAAGGTTTTTGGCACCCCTCAGAGGGCCATCTCGATCCTCTTCTTCTTGGCACTACCGCCGGAGCGGATAGGTCGGCTGACCATGGGGGTATCCCCCCCATCATTCCCATCTCGCCGGCCTAATTTCCGGAGAAAAATATCATGCCGCTACCGCGACTGTGTATGCCCGCAGGGGGCTGAATGGTGGGAATTGAAGGGGATGACAACCGAGGGGTTTATCGGGTGTTGATGTCGATGGTGAGGGGAGAGAGAGAGAAAGGAGAGGGGTTTGTCGGGGGTTGATGTTGATGATGAGGAGAAAGAGAGAGAGAAGGGAGGGGAGCGGAGAGAGAGGAGCCTTTTATTCGGAAGCGGGGGACGGCCTAGTGCGGCCTGGTGCGGCCTGGTGCGGCCTGGTGCGGGCGGGGTTATGCCCACATCCCCGCATCCCCGCACACGCCGGAGAACTAGTCCACACATGCCGAAGAAGGCAGGAAAACTCTATCATTATAGGTCTTACCTAGACGAAAAGCACTCTTCTAACGGAAGGGGACGAAACACATGTTCTCTCGGTGTGATACTAGACATAGTTGGAACTTACATTGTACAGTACCGTATGATACAGCTGCTATCTAGAAACTATACACACCAACTTTCTCAAACACACCAACTTTCTCAAACACACCAACTTTCTCAAACACACCAACTTTCTCAAACACACCCGGTCCGTAGGAATTGAACACATCAAGGGGCCTATGGTAATCGACCACAAAAAAAGCGCCCATGGTAATCGACCGCAAAAAAGCGACCATGGTAATCGACCACAAAAAAGATCTGTACATACAAGACCAAAACGCACCTCCGTCGCTGTGCAAGGATAGCAATCCTTCCCGGCTGACAGGGAGATAATCACACAGGTCAAAGGAATGGTATGACACTTCTTCTCTTGACCGTCACGCCGAGCTGGATGTCCAATATGACAAATACTAGGTATCTCGACCATCCTATTCCGGAGCTGATCGGGCCGATCAGAGGATGGCGGTATGTACTAGACTTAGATCAAGCGGAAGCGGAAGCACCAGACTGCACGGTCTCCATTATATGAACGTAGAGAAAAAAGCCAAGACCCGCGTAGATGGCCCCGGCCAGCCTAGGGACTGTTAATGTTCACGCTCGAGTTTCAGACGGGAGCTAGAGTGATCGGATGTGCGGACAAATGGAAAAACGGCTCCCGCTACTGTAGGCCTAGACATAATGCGGAGTGCGCAGTTAACACGCGGGTACTGGAAGAGGGGAACGGTGACGATATTGATGTGATTGTAAAACTGTAGAACTGGAATCTTCCCCACCACCACTACTCCGCCGACTTGAAGACTGATTCAAAAGACCAAACGCAGAACTCAAGGAATTATTATCACGGAACGCCAACTCCGGGCCCCACTCAAGAAAATCAAGGCTTCGCCCTCTATTATACACAGCAACAAGGTCAATGAGAAGGTGATGGCTAGCTTGGCCCAATTTGGACTGCTGCAGATAGGTTGGTAACGAGTGATATCAAAAGCATTCGGCGAGTGGGCTCTTCCGCAAAACAACAGGTGTAAATTAGTACAAACAGGCTCTCTAACATTATGTATCTAGCAGCATATATTCCCACTTCCCTCCTTCTGAAGCTTTCCTCAACATTTGAGACAGTAAAATAAGTTACAATCCTCACAAGACTAACTTCCTCTCGCTATAGTAACTAAGTCTGCCGCTCTCGCTATAGTAATCGGGTCCGCCGCTCTCGCTATAATAGCTAGATTGGGGGTTCCAAGTATGGCTTCGTCAAAGTAGGAATCCGCCGCAGCATCTTGTGGTCTTGTCGAAGGCTTTACGGTAAAGGTAAAGGTCTCTCCCAAGCCTTGAGGAACCAATCACAGAACTCATTGCCACAGAAATGGTGGACGTCGGAGTATTGCTGAATCAGGCCCATTATGAGCTCTTGTGGGAGGTGGGATAGGTTCTGGATCTCTATCTGCTGACTGATTTTCACAACACATCGCATCGTCAGCGCGGTTGTTCCAGCAAGCATCAAGTGGGAGAGGGGGGTAGTCCGCGGAAACGTACCGAGCGCATCTTCCGAGAACTGGGTTGGTTCTCGTGTGGACGATAGCTCCACAATGTGGGCACCGTAAAACTTGGTTGTATTAGCTGCATATCCCCCATCGCGTTCGGTGGTCATTGGTGCGGTGCTACATACCTGGTAACGGCCAGCAAAGGGCGGAGCAGCGGTTAGCCACTGCCGCCGCCACCAGCACCCTACTGCTCGGGGGAAATGATTCCGCCCGAACTGCGGTGTGAGGACGTTGATTTTCGTGACCCCCGCGGCCGCAGCAGCTGCGGCCGCGGCGGTGGCGGCGTATGCCCGCATGAGGCTGATTGATAGCCGCTGCGGGATGCGCATCGAAGGGTTTGTGGAGTGTCCATTTGCCTCTCGCACGATGAGAATACCGGGAGAATGCTCCAGATCTCTCTGGGTATGGAGGATTCCAGGATGCTCCGGTCTCGCATTAAGCTTCTTGCTCAACGCTATGCGGGCGCTATGCGGGCCGTCAGCAACCAGACAGCAGATAGGGACGTAGGAAGCCGAACATTTGAAAGCGGGATTTATCAAGTGTTGATGTTGATGATGACGTATGTGATGGGGAGAGAAAGAGAGAGAGAGGAGAGAGGAGGGCGGAGACAGGACCTATTTATTGAAAATCGGCGGGCTAGGTGCGGCCTAGTGCGGGCAGGGTTAAGCCCGCATCCCCGCACACACCGAGGAACTAGGTACCAGTACACACCAGAGTGGAAGGCAGGGCGACCACCGGCAACTACTGAGAACCTCAGCCTTCGGAACAACCATGATATCCAGGGATGCCTTATTGCCTATCGCTGCAGTCGGGACTCAGCATCTACTAGGTATGTATGTATAAGTAATTCCGGCCACGGTGGTCCGCAACGGACTCTTCGCCGCCGTCAAAATTCAAACCCCTCAGTCTCGGAGCCTCCCGAAAGGAAACCGGGCGGGGCTGACAGCGCGATCGGCAAACGAACGGTGAACCGTAACCTTCCTACGCCGATCGGGCTGGTCAGAGACGGCGGTACTACTAGTAGATAAAGCGGAAGCCCCAGAATTCCCGGTCTCCCCATGGACGAAGAGCAAAAAACCAAGACCCGAGCAGAAGTTGAAGGCCCCCCTCGTTAGCCCCCTTAGAACTACGGTTTTGCGGACGGTTCTTTTGCCAACGCCCTCCAGGCCGGAGGCGGGATCGAGAGGAGAACACACACAGAACTTAGAAGGAACAGAGGATATGGAGGTTTATCGCCTATTCCGTAGATGATAAGAGAGAAAGAAGAAGAAGAAGGAGCAGACGACTAAGGAGCAGACGATTAAGAAGCAGACGACTAAGAAGCAGACGACTATGTAAGGAGTAGATGACTCCGCTGGACCCGCCAACGTTGATGCTGCCTAATAAGCCATTCGCTTCCTCCCACCGACAAGTCCTTTCGCTGACAGGTCCTCCATTGCCCCGCCACAACGGTATTGACGTTCACCGGTGGATTTCTGATGGATTCTGGTGAGATCGGATATGCGGTCCCGCGGCAAAACGGCTGAAAGTCCACATGTGCTAACATAGTTACTACCAAGAGACCTGTATGATGTGGAGTGCGCAGTCACCACCCGGACCCGTGCACTAGAAGCGGCCACCAGCAGACGACACACTCTCTTATATAGCAGTTTCACCATCTACAAACGAAAATCATGAACGAGTATGGTAGATACGGTAGAGTACCTACCGGAACCAAAGAAAGGCGGTACCATTGTTTTATTTGTTTCATCATCATTGCATTCGATCTTAGTAGATCATGGAAGATTACATGAGTATATACCCGCCAACTTGGAGACTGATCTAAAAGAACAAACTCAGAACTGAAGGAATTTTATCCACCGAACACCAACTCTCTTGCCCCCCCCCCCCCCCACCCCCTCTCACACCCGGGTTGATTTACCCGTGCCACCCTGGCCGCCCAAAGCTTCCTCGTTCCGCTGTCTGTATGGAGCCCAATGGATTAGATCCATGTCCTTCATCGCGTTCAGTGGTAGTCGGTGCGGTGCTACATACCTGCTAACCGCCAGCAAAGGGCGGAGCAACGGTTAGTAACCACCGCCGCCGCCACCGGAACCCTACTACGCGGGGGGAAATAATCCCGCCCGAACGGTTCGGTCATGGTGATGTGCGCAACCTCCGCGGCGGTGGCGGCGTATGCCCGCTTGGGGCTGGGTTCTTTGAGGGCGAAGTGGAACTCGGCCTCGTTTTCGACGTAGCTGAGCTTCTCGAGGTCAAGGTTTGTGGCATCCTCGGACGACAACTTCTTGGGCACGGAGCCCTCGCTGTTGAAGAGCTCCTCGAGGAGGTTGGGGGAGATGGAGAGGTAGTCGCATCCGGAGAGCTCAGTGATCTCGCCAACGTCGCGGATGTCCCTGGGAAATTCCTAGGCATGACTGTTCGAATGCTTCCTCGTCGGCAAGAGGGAAATCGTCGACTCGTTCGACTTTAGCGATGAGGTAATCATCCCGGTAGCCCCACTTCTTGATCCTAAACTTGGATCGCCGACCGTCCAGATATGGCTGTGACCGTCTGCATAAACTTGTATGGAATCGATCTGCAGCATCGTTCCATACTCCATGAATGGAGTCCCCTCCGCGTCTCCTACCCCGTTGCTAACGAAGTTCGGAAGCACCATTCCGAACTGTTGAATCAGCAATCGATATCGAGCCTCGAATATGAAAAGCATGGTCGTCGGTGCGGTGCTACATACCTGATAACTTTACAGTTACCGTCAGCAGAGGGCGCAGGAAAGATTGGTTGATAGTATCGTAGTCGAAATGATTCCGCCGATGTGTGTGAAACACATCATCGGTTCGCGGTGGCCTAGGCGACGGCGACGGCGGCTTATGCCCGCATGGGGCTGGTTGTTGGGTTGATTGAATGGATTGCTCCGAGGGGCTTGTTGAGTGTTGAAGTTGAAGTTGATGTTTGATGTATATGATGAGGAGAGGATAGAGAGGAAGGGAGAGGAGACGGGAGAGAGAGGAGCTATTTATAAGAAACGGTGGCGGCCTAGTGCGGCGTGGTGCGGGAAGTACTGAGACCGCATCCCCGTATCCCCGCACACGCCGAGACACTAGGCACCAGTACACGCTGGACTGGAAGGCAGGGCGACTCTGTCGTTAGCACTGACATATCCGAGCCTACGCTGCCTGTAACTTTCGCCGCACTCGTGATTTTGATACAAATTTGGTATGCCTTCTGGCATCTGAAGGGAGTACGGTATGTAGCATTCTTGCTTCATCCGGAGTCATGACGCCATACCTACATAGAGTGAATCACTGGTGCGCTCCAGCGTCGGGTAGAAAATGTGCTTCCGTACAAATTTTCATTCGTATGTATAATACCACTGGTCTTTAGAAACGATACCAACTTTCTCAAACACAGCAATGGGCTCATGGTAATTGGCCAAAAAAAGAGCATATCAAATGCAAACTCCTCCGCTGTACAAAGACTCATATGCTCCGAGTGATGATGCATGAAGCCGTGTGGTCTCCCCCCTCATTACACAGTTAGTACACGCGGTGGAAGGCAGGATAACTCTGTCATTAATATTCACATATTCAAGCTTCTTATCGAGAATCGAACAGCACTCGGCCAACGTAAGGGGACGAAACAGACTGCACACTCTCTCAACAGGGTCACCATCTACAAATGGACAAAAATCATGAACGAGTACGTAGATACGGTAGAGTAGGTAGCTGATCACAGAGGTAGATAATTCATGGTATATACATGCAGAATATACCCGACCAAAGAAAGACGGTACCATTGTTTTTTTTTGTTTAATCATCATTGCATTCGACCTCAGTAGTAGATCATGGGAGATATATACCCGCCAATTTGGAGGCTGATCTAAAAGACTAAATGCAGAACTGAAGGAATTCTTTCCACCGAACACCAACTCCTTTGGTCCCCCCGCCCCCTCTCACACCCGGGTTGATTTACCCGTGCCACCCTGGCCGCCCCGAAGCTTCCTCGTTCCGCTGTCTGTATGGAGCCCAACGTATTAGATGCATGTCCCTCGTCGCGTTCGGTGGTCGTCGGTGCGGTGCTACATACCTGGTAACCAGTCACCGCCAGCAAAGGGCAAAGGAATGGTCCGTCGATAATCACATCGGTGCCGGCGCTCGGGGGGAACTAATTCCGCCCGATAGCACTATGTGTGCCATGCCCTAGTTGCCGGGCGGGGAGGGGGTAGGAAGGCATCAATAGATGAATGCTATTTCCTTCGTGATATTCTGATCAAAAAATCAGCCTCCTTCCTTTATCGTGCGGCAAACGAATCATCATGGAATATGACTTTTCTTACCTTCCATGGCATTCAACCAGATAACGAGAACTGGCTTGGGTTAGAGCCGTACTCGTAAACAAACCTGGAAGCAAGGTAGCTCCCGAAGATTGCCTTGAGGTAGTTATCTAGAACCCTCTCAAGGATGGTGTCAAGGCCGATCTGCCATGCTCAAAGCCCAAAGTATTAGATGCATATCCCTCATCGCGATCGGTGGTAGTCGGTGCGGTACTACATACCTGCTTGACCGCCAACAAAGGGCGGAGCAGCGGTTAGCCGCCACCGCCATAGCTGCTGCCACCGCCACCACCGGCACCCTACCATTCGGGGGGAAATAATTCCGCCCGAACGAGTTAGTCATAGTGATGTGCACGACTTCCGCGGCGGTGGCGGTGGTGTATTCCCGCTTGGGGCTGGGTTCGTTGAGAGGTTTTTGGTAGTTAGGTAAGGAAGAGAGGAGAGTATGTGTGGATGGAAGAAGGAGATGATTTGAAAGCGGGGTTTATCGAGTGTTGATGCTGAGGATGATGTATGTGATGGGGAGAGAAAGATAGAGAGAGAGGAGAATGGAGGGCGGAGAGAGGAGCTATTTATTGAAAACGGCGGGCTAGGTGCGGCCTAGGTGCGGACTAGTGCGGGCGGGTTTAAGCCCGCATCCCCGCACACGCCGAGGAACTAGGCACCAGTACACACCGGAGTGGAAGGCAGGGCGATTCTGTCGTTAGTATGTGCTCACATGCGAGCCCACGCTGCCTGTAACTATCGTCGTACTCGTGATTTTGGTACAAAGTAGGCGTGCCTTCTGGCATCTGTAGGGAGTACGGTATGTAGCTTTCTCGCTTCATCCCGAGTCACGACGCCATACCTACATAGAGTGAATCACTGGTGCGGTCCAACGTCGTGGATGAAATGTGATACCATACAGATTTCATTTCTATGTATGATAGATACCACTGTTCTCTAGAAACGATACCAACCTTCTCAAACACAGCAATGGGCCATGGTAATCGACCACAAAAAGGCGCCCATTATAATCGACCACAAACAATGGCGGCGGGCCTATGGTAATCGACCACAAAAAACGGCGGCGGGCCCATGGCAGGTAATCGACCAAAAACCTCGGTATACATACAAGACCGCAAGTTGAAACGCAACCTCCGCCGCCGCTGCTGTGCGAGGAGAGCTACAAAGGTATCCTTCCCGGCTGAAAGGCAGATAATCGCACAGGTCGACGGAATGGTTGGTGTGTAGCCCCACCGGCTCTTCTAGGTATATATCCGACCGATTAGTGAATCCAAGAATCCACCTATATCCAGACCAGTGCTTCCCCCAGATTCCGAGCCCTGGTGCTCCCGTACTCTCGCACCACGGAAGCAGCGCACAGAGTGAATGACTGCTGCCTGCATTGTGACTCGTGAGTCGGCGCAGAGTGTTCCGCCGTCCGATCTTCGTCCAATCCTCGCGCGGTTTCAGGTTTCGCCGTTTCAGCGCCGGTTTCAATATTTTTCCAGTCATTATGAATTGATTGCAAGCGACCTGTCACCTGTAGATATAGTATACCCCAGATCACGGCAGTATACTACCGGTACCTAGTCGTCCTACACACAGCGGTTCTACGTTCCACGTTTCCGGAGCCGGATTCCGAATTCCGCGTACGACAGATGCTAAATCGGGTCGAGTGATGATCCATGTAGTCGTCCGGTCCCCCCTCCCCGTATGTACTCGTACGAATCCCGGCGCGATGAAAATCTGAAGTCTGACGTGTACCACTTTTTTGACAGTCTGACAGGTTGGCCGCGCGGCCGTTACAACTCTCGCTTCTCTTGCTCCGATACCGGTAGACCGGGACCGGGACCTGCGCAGGCGCATCGGCCCCACACACGGACATACGCGGCCAAGCACGACGTGATATGTATCTATGTGGACTACCGTATGCCGCTTGATGAACCGTATGTACGGGAGAGAGAACTGCCGTTTCGTCCCAGTGGTTCGGTTCGGTGGGGATCTAGAGAGCCAGATGGATTCCAGAAACTTCTAGATTGCATTTACACCTGTGTCCGGTCCGGTCCAAAAACTCCCTCCCCCATCCCCCCCTCCCCCGGCCCCCCATATCATGAGTGAGTGAGACATCTACGCAGCTCGGGGGAAGGTGGGGGGAGGGGGGTGTGTGTTCTACTCTACTCTACTGCATCAAAAATAGTCCATAGTCCGTACTTACGGCGTGCTACCGCTTCTTCCTCAACAATCCCATCTCCCTCAATCCCTCCTTTACGAACCTGCCCACGACTCTAAGCGCCTCCTCGGCACGCCTATCCCCGCGCTTCCTCATCCACAGTAGCACCAGACCCCAAAATATAGCTTCGATGGCGAGGTGTCTTGCTGAAGCCCAAACTGCCCACGCGAACCACACCCACGCCTTCTTCGCCCTCGCCCTACTCTTCTCCACGCGCCGACTCTCGAGCTGCTCCCTCAGCGCGGCCACCTCCGTCGCCATCTTCGCCAGTGCATTTTCCACGCGGCCTCTCCACGCCCTCTCCCGCGGGACCTGCTCGCCCTCCTCCCCGGTACTCGGAAACACCTCCTCGCCGTAGGGCTTAGGGCTAACCAAGCCGAGGCCCAGCTCCATCTCCAGCTCCTCATCCTCGAGTTGTGCGCCGCCGCCGCCGCCGCCGTGCCCATACGACTGCGAGTGAGTGCTCGGCACGTTGCTGCGGATCTGATCCCACACGAACTCGAGCTCGGAGACCAGTTCGCGCGCCTCCGGCGTCGCCGACGCGTACCGGTGCATCGTCTCGATCAGCGTGGTGACGTAGCGCCGCTTGGCCTCCGTGCGCGATAGCCCCGCTTGCGCGTGCCACGCTTCCCACTTGTCGACTTCGGTGCGGTGCGCGTCGGGGTCTACCGGGACGGTGGAGGTGCTGGTGGAGGTCGGGTTGGGCGTCGACGGGCGCGACATCACGCCTTCTACGTCGCCCTCTGAAGGGAGTCAGCTGTTGTGCGGAGGGTGCCGGCAGAGGGAGAGACTACGCACCCATGCTCTGCTTGTAGAGGCCATAGAGTTGGAGACGCGCCTCGGGCGGCGGCCGCGCTGAGCCCTTGCGGGGGATCTTGCGGACGGTTTGCAGTGCATGCGCGAAGACTCTATCTGCGATGTGAGCTCCCGGGTCAGCCAGCCATGTCTTGAAGTCGCGGATCACGAACAGGGGTAAGCAATGGGAGCTGTGGAAGCCGAGGGAGTGACGGGAGGAAGCTCACCGACGGAATCAGACATCGGTATATTACATGTAGGGGAGGGCAGTGATGGAGGGGAGTTGGGAGGAAGTTGAGTTGAACTTTTTTTCTCGAAGCTGGCGGTGGAGATGGGTACTCTATGCTGACGGCGGAGCTGAGGTAGGTAGTTGGTGGCTTATGCGCTGCTGTGCTGTGCTGTGCTGTGCTGTACCGGCTGGGATCAGCGAGACCAAACAGCCGAGGAGCGCGGGTACAGCAGATGCAATCACGTGCCAACGCCAGCTGCCATCCAGTCAGGTCACTCGACGGTGGACGCCGACGGATTTGCTTTTGATGCCTATGTGGATAAGAAGTAGATAGGTGAGTGCCTAGGTAGGTGTGTACTTGAAGTATGTTATCGCCGAGATGAGATGCACGCGACCGGTTGGTCATGGGGACGAAGCTGTCTCGAAAGCATGTAGATAGCGCCGGTGAGCTTCTTCTTCTTCTCGACACGGGCTCGGACAGTTGAGCTCGGGCTCGGGCTCGTCAAGCTCGGGCGCTGCGAGTGACTGTCTGCGCGTTCGCCCGGTCGTCTAGACACGGCCCCAATATAATCTGCACATACCACTCTATTGACTGTATCATGGATGGAGACGGTGCTTGAGATGAGGCTCGAGATGGCCGGAGCCACTGCCGGCGGGAGATAAAGTCCCAGATCTGTGTGCGACGTTGTTCAGCTGGCCCAGCGGCGGCATTCGGTCTCTCGGTTCCTTGGGTACGGTAGGTACGGTGGTGCTGTGGGGGAACGAAGCCAGACCGCAAGGAGAACCCCAGCCCCACGAACGATAAAGTGGCCACTCGCCAGCGTTATTATCCGGTCGTGTCGCACCCCCCACCCATCCCCCACAACTCGACTTGATCCGAATTCCGCAGCCATAGTTATTTATTCTGCGGAGGCATGTAACTCACGATTAACGAAAGGCCTGTCGCCTGTCGGTAGAGTTGCCGGAAAAAAAGAAAGAATGAAAGAAGGAAGGAGGAAAAAAAAAGCCACGCAATGGATCATCGCTAAGTGCCGCCGTACCGTACCGTGCGGCACGTCACCCACCCACCCGCGGACGGGCGTTTCAGCTTCCACGAGCTTCCGTCCGAAACGTGTCGCGTGAGGGCCTTCCTGATCAGCACTTGACGTGGGCGGGGGGGCGTAACGAATGCCCGGATTCGAAACTCCGGATCTGCTCCCCCCGTGATGTGGGGTCGGAGAAGAAGTATATAGAGGTCGCGTCGCCCCCTGCTCGGACTGGCCGGCTGCCGGCCGAATCGTCGAGTCTCGACGACGACAACGACGACACATATCTATGGGCCGAGACAAGTGGATACGGCACGCCGAGAAACGCGTAGAGTATTACTGGTGCTAGCAGTACTATACTTGTGCTTCCAAGCCACTGCCAATGTCACTGCCACTGCCATGCCAATTGCCAATGCGAATTGCCAATGTCCTCCAAGAGTCCAAGACTCCCATCGTGAAGGCTCTTCGTCCGTATCGTCTGTCCTTCCCGTTCTGTACCGACACATAGATACCCAGCGATCTTGGCCTCATCTTTGTCGCAAGCCGCCCTTCACCAGCAGACGCCGCCCCCTATGATGCGCAGCTGTAACTCGTCAGCCGTCCAGCCGAAGCACAACGGTCGTTGGCGCAAACGGGAAGGCGCCTTCCTCGCAGCAAGTGCCACTCCACCGCAGAGTAGAGTAGGTGCCTTCTAGGGTAGAGTAGAGTGCCGTAGTTAGCTCGACTGGCTGTCGTGTGCCCGTCGATTTCTTGGTGCCTGTGCAATATAACACAACTGCAGGGAAAAGCCATCAGCATCCCTTCCCGAGATCGGTCCACGGTGTTTGCGTCGTCATCATACTCTACGGACATACCTCATACATACCATGCCATGCCATACCGTGCCATGCGCTGCCAGGCCGCAACACCGGTACCGGGTTTATGGCCCTCTCGCTTTCTGCCCTGGAGACTCGAGAGTGGTCGACCCGCTGCCGCGCCCAGGCTGGGAGGGTTCGTTCGCTCGTGCCAGTGCGTTCCCAGTCCATGCACGCCGAGCGGAAAAATAGTTTCGCGTTCGACCGGCGTTTCCGTTGTTGGTGATAGTGCCGCGACTGGATCGGCGCAGGTCTCTGGTTGTCCCGAGACAAGTCAACTTGGACCCTCTCCGTGCTCTACCTACCCTTCCATCCCCGTAGTTATCCCCCCTCCCCAGTTTACATAAGATACCAAGATCTTCTCCTGACAAGAACGCTGAGAAAGTCGGTCCGAATCCGCTCACACTTGTCACTAATCGTCCACAACAAACAAACGACTCGTCCCCTCCCTCCCTCCTTCATATACCATCAACACTTCCACCTCTCCAACTACTCACGCTCTTTCCCACGCTACTTCGCTTCTACGACCGATACCGGAACCCGTTGCTCGACGCAGAAAAGCCCCTGCAGTACGACATCATACCTACCACGGCTCCGACTTTCCGTCGATTGGATCATCGCTTGCCATCACATCCCCGGAGGAAGGCTGTCCCGAGTTCCCGCTGTTAACCTTCGTCAACCCCCCGACATCATAATAGCATCAACCCCGAACTCTACAATAAAAAAACAACACACAAGCCCAACATCAACACAAGCAGCAGCAGCATCGCAACGATCAAACTGCAACCACTACAATGCTGTTCGGAAAATTGATACTCGGATTGACCGCGCTGGTCAGCGCTGTCGCTGCCTTCCCCAGAAGCGAAGACACAAAGTACTTCCGTGAGTGTTCCTCACCCTTTCTAGGTGGTGGCGTTGTTTGTGTCGCGTGCTAACCGCTATCGCAGATGAACCTGGGTAAGCTCTAGATACCATGCTTCTTTCTCTCCTTCTCGGCACACCCCCCACCCTCATCCCCCCAAGCCAAAACTGGAACATCGTGATGCTGCGTGTCGAATATTCCGGTTCACTAACGTTGGTGATTAACTCAGTCGCGGCAATCTGGAGGGCCATTATGATGCTCGGTATGTTTCTCTCCCCCGCTGTCGCCGGCACGCGTAGTCCTCCCGGATACTGATATCGACGTTTCTGCTGCAGTTACTACAAGGAGACCGTCGACTACGATACAAGGCTGGATACGTTGACGCACATGGTCCGGGCGTGGTTGCAGACGACCCAGCAGGAGAACATCGAGACGTGGATCGCCCACGGAACGCTATTGGGATGGTGGTGGAACGCTAAGGTGAGGACTAGCGGGTGGCGGCCTGAAGCCGAGTAACAACGTTCTGACAGCTGTGATTGCAGATGCTTCCTTGGGACTGGGACCTCGACGTCCAGGTGCACCACAACACCCTGACCATGCTGGGCCAGAAGTACAACCAAACCACGCACAAGTACAAGTCGGCGGACGGCACGGTCGAGCGCGAGTATCTGCTGGACGTCAACCCGTGGATCTGGCAGCGTGTGCGTGGCGACGGCAACAACGTCATCGACGCCCGCTGGGTCGACGTGAGGAACGGCCTGTTCATCGATATCACCGGTATCGCCGAGACCGATCCCACCAACGCTCCTGGAATCCTGAACTGCAAGAACTGGCACCGTTACCACTACGACGACATCTGGCCGCTCCGTGACACCACCTTTGAGGGAGTGCCGGCCAAGATTCCGTACAACTTCGATGCGATCCTCGTCAAGGAGTACAACACCAAGGCACTGACGGTGACCGAGTACCAAGGGTTCGTCTCCGTTCCAGCTCTCGGGGTTTTTCTGTTTCTAACATGAAGAATACAGTCATCGTTGGAACGTCCAAACCAAGGCCTGGGAGAAGGCAACCGACGTCCCGAGCGGTGCCCAAGGCGAGCTGGCGCTCGAGAAGCCCCGAGTACCCGGCCGCTACTCGACCGTCGAAACCGGCGGCTTCTTCTATAACGTCTTTCGTTTAGTGCACTTCTGGTAGTACCTTACACCAACACACATGATGTCCTCGGAAGCGACAAACGGCCGGTGCCTTTTTTCATTCTTTGAGCTCTGTGTATAATTTGTACGATGACGATCAATAGTTTCGAACCCTCCTCTAGCATAATTCTCCTGTTTTTTTTTCCCTTCCTCACGACTTGACTTGGCGAGATTGGCGCTTATGGGTTTTGATTCGATTGTTTGGTTGGTTTGGCTGGAAGGGGAAAATGGTACTGTACCAGGTACTGTACCAGGTACTGCGCGCGGTGTTTTTAGAGCTTTGCGGTGCATACTTCTAGATGGGTCCTATCTCTTTTTCTTTTCTTTTTCTTTTGTTTCGGTCTTTCACTTACGTTACGGGGTTCACATCGTTCTTCTCCTTCTCCTTCTTCTCCTTCTTCTTGTTCTTTTGTATAATCTTTGCTATACTTTACTTTACTTTTTTCACTTTTCACTGCACTCTGCACTTTGCACTGCACTTTGCACTTTATCGCGACGGCCGACCGACTTGCTCGCAGCTCGTCTCGTCTGCCTGGGGATTCTCAGATCTCTCGTCTTTTTACTGTATGCTACCTCAGTACCTTTTGCTTATCTTGTACCTATATTGTGGGGCGTTACTATTACTATTATATTCTTCGCTGTTACTCTACCTACCATAAAAGAGGAAATATCTTGTCCATCAACGATTCAACAACCGCACAGTGCACAACCGCGGACAAATGACGTCTCGTATTGAACTTTGTGCCCTATATGATATGCGCGATGATCGATATCTCAGGCCGGCGCAAGGGGGCAAGCCTCAAGGGCGGAAGACTGGTGTGTGTGCTACATGGAGTAGATGGAGTAACAGCGGGTGTGGCTTGCGTGCAGGACCTAGGTGCGACATGCGACGTGCGTGCAGTGTGCAACTCTGAGACACCGGCTGGCAGCCAGACGCTGAGCATGAGCATGATCAGTGAGCAGGGTTCGGAATCCGGAATTCGGAATCCGGAATCTGGAATCTGCGGAGAGAGGAGAGAGAAGGTAGTAACTGTATGTAACGGTGACAGTGACTGTGACGGGTGGCGGGTGCAAGGCGGTGGGTGGAAGGCCGCGGGCGGGTGGGTGGACGGTGGGCGGTGGAAGGTGGGAAGACAGTTGAGTGTTTGAGTGTTTGAGTAGGCGCCAGTGCCTCCACCCCCCAGAAGGAGGGGAGATGGGGACGTCGTCCCAAGATTGAACACGCCGATCGGTGCCATGGAGGGAGATGTGTCGTGCGAGCGAGTGGGTGCAGAATGGGTGCGGAGGGGCGACGATCTGGGGGCTGAGCCGCTGGGGCGGCGATCTCGCTATTATTATTTTGTAGCAGCAGCAGTATTTGTAGCAGTAATAGCAGGAGGAAGTGCGATGATCTCTGCACTGCACTGCACTGCACGGGGACGTTTACTACATACCGTAGGTACCATGAGCTTTGCCGGTCTCCCGCTGCAGCCGCCGCCGCTGCCGTGTGTGTATGTGTGTGTGCCGGTACGGTATGGATCGGCGGGTATGGAATCTGGATCGGCAGGTTTGGATCGGCAGGCAGACAGGCACTGGGCAGGCGGAGTTCGCAATTGCGTTTCGGGCTTCGGAGAGTGGGCTGTGGACTGTGGACACACGACCATCTCTAACCGCTCTGTTCGGTTGTTCGGTTGAAGATCGGCGGACAGTGGGTGGTGAACGGGTGGTGGAGGGATAGCACTGCATAGCACTCGCTCGGTACAATAATCACCGTGCACTTTTCCACATTCGCGCGAGCACCTATTCAAAAACTGCTCACGGTGGAGAAGTCAACAGAAAGCCTTGTGGGCAAAGGTCGGGAAGGAGACGGAGAGAAGGAAAGAGAGGTGGTCGATAGCGGAGTTGTTCGCCGACGAGCGGTGCAGCGAGGCAATCCTAGAGTTTCTGGGAACGACGGATGTGGGGAGTAAAGCACCAGCAGACTTTGAGGAGGAGGAGGGGGAGGCAAGCATCGCATCAGGGGCAGAGCAAGAGTTCCCAGCAGGGTTCTGTGTCTGCGGCCGGTGCGAGGAAATAGGAGATGAGGATATGCGGTGATATCTTCTTGGGGCGGAAAAGGCGGAAGACGGGGAGAGAGGCGAGGGGGCAGCAGGAGGAGCGGGCATGCAGGCCCATACCGGTCTTGACTGTCAACCTACTTTCTACTTTTTGCTTGTGTCGGCCAGTCGAGGTGAAAGCCCCGGTGCCGGCCAGTCCGATGCGGCGCCCCACTTCCCCTGCCCATCCGTCTCGGGTCAGGACAGGCAGGAAAAGAAGCTCGTTGGTTCGCCATAGTCTAGATAGGCTGTATGCGAAATAAAACAGGAAGATCTCTCTCTCTCTATTTCGCGCGAGGACGTGTGTAACTACCGTACTCTACCGTATGCTCGTCGAGTGACGGTCGAATGTGTCGGTACTCTACCTATGGCGGATACGGGGCGCTAACAACTTGGTTGGTGGGTTTGTGGAGGGATATTTCGACGTTCGACGTTCGACGTTCGACATGCATAGGAGGTGGGTACCCAGGCAGAGTAGGTACTGACACAGCGACACAGTTGAAACTTGACACAGTGACACATTCGACCAGTATACCGCCGCCACTGCCAGGGAAGCCGCTCTGCTCTAGGCAGCACCCACTCAGGTCGCCACGCATGCGCGCGCACTTTCCGAATCCCGATATCCGCGCGAACCACTACTAGGTATGATAGAGTAGGGTGCACTACCCCTTCGTCACGGGGCGGGGAAATTGGCGATGGACACGGCCGGTGAATTGGAAACGAGTACCGTACCGTACGTTGGCTACCGGACCGCGAGAAGCGAGATCCTGGTGGTCGTCACTCGAGATTCGCGGCCGCAATACCTACCTGTGTATGAGGTAGGTATGCACCACGTAAGTACCCACACGCCTGCGCGGCTATCGCGACTTGCTTCGGATGTTTGGACGGCATTCGGGAGCGCACAATTTCTTGGATGGATAGATGAATGGATCAAAACGTTTCCCCGCCGCTCGGGAGGATCACTACCTGAACCCGTGACGACTGTAGAGTACGACCGTTCTGCATAGCTTATCACTCGGGATAACCGCTTTTCTTGTTTGCGTGAGACCAATCGTGAGTCTCAGAGACAGTTGGGAGGAACCAGATGTGTACTACATCCATGATCTACTAAATTCGAATGCTAAGATGGTTAAACAAACAAAAATTAGATCGTGCGTTTAGTGTCTACATCGAAATTCTAATTGTAAAGGCAAACTTGAAAGCTTGGGTATGTCTTCACTTAAGTTTGAGGATGGTATGCATACACACCGCTGCTGGACCGTGAATCATGGCAACTTGGCAATCTGGAAGCGGAGTGGCCAGGGTGGAAATGTACACATCTAATCACCTGCGGGTATATTACAGCGCGGACAACCGGTGTCAGGAAAAACGCTTCAGTATGCGCAAGTATCGATGGGATCTAGATGTTTCTTCTGGTTCGTTTCGTCGAGTCCTAGATGCATATCTTGATACGGTATCACGCATGTGACCCACGGTAAACGTGATGTTATAAAGCTCCCCACAGTCTACAATCTGCTTACCGTCATGAACTGTGAATGCCCGCACACTCTGATGGTAGAACCCCCCCGAGCACTGGACACATGCGGGCTTAGGATCCCTGAGTCAATTAGGCTTTGGCTTTGGCTTAAGTTTTCAGGCGTAACCGTAAATTGTAATGAACACAGAGTTTGGAGAAAACCCCAACGAAAATTTTCACAAGGTTTAAGTTCCAGTGTCTCTACACCTCTCATAGAACTCTGTCGAAACAACTCGACAGGAAGCTCAACTGAGTACATACCAGTTATAAAGCCCTTGGTTGGCCGCTCGCCTTTCCCTTCCCTCCATCTCTCGTACCATCTTCATCACCACCTGTCACTCGACACAAGCCATCCGCACCAATCTTTCGCTTGCACAACATTTCGTTCATAACACCGTTTCCACACGTCACGTTTCTCCCACGTAAGCTCTCTCACAATGGGTATTCCGTATTACGTTGTCCCTACCAGTTCTCCCGCGCAGCAGCAGGCTGTCGTTGAACCCAAGCCCGAGCCCGTCAAGCTGCAGAACGTGAGTCTCACTCCTCCCCCGATGTTCGAGATGAGTAACTCGATGGTGGGGATACAGACCATTCCCGGCAACATGTCGACCGAAGAGGTTGCCGAGATCTTCGGACTCAAACTGACCGACGAGCGCCGACCATTTTCTTGGAGGTGGCGCCAGCCCGCCGAGGAAGTTCACCTTGATCCGGTCGGCCTGGGTATGCACATTCAACACTCCCTTCGCTACTCCCCCCTGATAGCCGACACTGATATGCATCTGCAGAGTCCTGGGCGCACCTGAACGAGCTGCTCGCGTCCGCGGAGCGCGAGTACCGCACGCCCGGCATGATTACCGCCTGCGTCGACGCCTACACGGTGACGCCCTCGGACACCCGGGTGACGCACGTGGAGGGGAAGAGTTTCTCTGCGGAGGTGCAAGGCCAGCGGGAGAACACGGTGATCCGGTTCGACTGCACGTTCGACCACATGATCACCACTGCCAACGAGGATCTGATCATTGGCGTCGAGGCCGAGGCCGACGCCGACCTCAGTGACGCCCTCATACAGCTGCTCACGAACCTGGTGGCTGTTCGCGATAATCGCGGTCAGAAATTTGCCCATGGATTCGTCTCCGACGGCGAGAGGTACGCCTTCATGAGTATCGCCGCGGATGGTACCGTGCACTGCTCCAACGTCTACGATATCGCCCAGTGCCCCCCGCATGTAGGCATCGTCTACAATTGGATGATCGATATCATTCAGTGGAACGACATACGGGCTGCTCACGGGTACTAAAGGATGGAGGTAACCCACTAATTTCAAAGGAGGAGGAGGAAGATCGGGGGAGGGGAAGGGTTTGACATGTTTGGGTTTTATGTTATTTCATGTAAGTCGCACACGAGCCACTCTTCCGATCCGGCCACTCTGACCTTTCGCCTCGGACAGGTACTATCTATTCTACACCCAGCTACTCGATCAATCCCACCACAAATATCACCTCCGAGATCCCGAGCCGACGGGAACGATACTGATTTCCGCACCACTAGCGGGCCAGTTTCCCAGTAAGCCTCGGGCGGAGTGAAGAGTTGGGATGAGGGTGGAGAGTGTTCTGTTATGTGTATCTGTCCTGGTGACTACTATAGTATTTACACATGTAGTGGGAAGAAAATGAAGCATGAAATGTTAGGACACGAGTCCGTCTATTACTGTATCGTGCCATTGTTTTACCGTGCTACTGTGCCATCGTGCTACCGCCAGGTCCAGTTCCGCTCGTGTGAACACGGTGGATGATCACGCGTGATCACTCGCAAGGCTGCAAATCTCGGACGGAAGTGAACGAAACGGCGGCGGAGGAGGATGGAAGCCGCTGCGGGAGTGTGTAGAGCACTACCATGGATGGCTATACTGTGCGAGTGCTCCTCGTGCTCCTCATGTACCGAGCGGGCGGACGGGCGGGCGGCGGCGGCGCTGCCCGCATGCCGACTGCCCGCCGGATCCCCGCCGTCCGCTGCTACACCCCTTTATACCTCTACACGGCTCTACACACCTCTAAGTATCTCGTACGGCCAGCCAGTCAACCAGCCAACCAGCCAACCAGCCCACATTCACACCACGCACACCACGCGCACCCTCGTCGCCCGACCCGCAGGGTTATTCACCAGAGGATCGGCCTAGAGATGCACGTACGTACGGTACATATGGTGTGTACGGTGTGTATGTACGGTGTGTATGTACGGTGTGTATGTACGGTGTGTATGTACGGTGTGTATGTACGGTGTGTATGTACGGTGTGTATGTACGGTGTGTATGTACGGTGTGTATGTACGGTGTGTATGTACGGTGTGTATGTACGGTGTGTATGTACGGTGTGTATGTACGTACCTAATGTATGTATTTATGTGTGTATGTACCCCACACTCCGCATCCTCAGTTGATACACACTCTACATATCGCCAGGGTAGCACCACTGCACCGTGTGCAGCAAGGGTAGCAGCGGCCCGTTGATCTCCGCGCTGGTGGTTTCTCGGTAGCTCTCTCGGTACCCTCGATTGAGCTGTCGGTGAGCTGTCGGTGAGCGGCGGCGCGGGGGGATCGCGATTGAGTCTTTGAGGTATATATGCCCCGCGCCTTCACGCTTTTACGGCAGTTACTCGACAGTACTCAATCCATGCACGAGAGGTAGGGGGAGGGGGAGGGAAACGAAAGCGAACGATTGACCGATTGACCGATTGACCGATTGACCGATTGACCGATTGACCGATTGACCGATTGACCTAGGTACATACCAGCAGCAGAGCGGAAACTACTCAGAAGGGGTACGAGTATGTGGGTATGCATTAACCTCCGTCCGTGCCTGGAATGGCAATGGCAATGACAATGCAGTGGTTCAATGATGCAGTGATGCAGTGAGACTTGAGTTGTGGGGAGCAAGAGAGGCGGGCTTGGTTCATCGGTGAGCACCAGAGACTCGGAAACCAGGAGACTCGAGAGAGGAGGCCTTTGTTGTTGAGACCTTGCTAAGACCTGGTGGGACCTATGTGTTAGGAAGGTGGGACCTGGTGGGACCCGACGGCCAATGCAGACCCAATGCGGTCCGTTAAACGTTGAATCGTTTCTGCTGTCACTATTTCTGTTCTTCCTGCTCGTCTTGCTTTTCTTCTCATCATCATCACCACAGACCTCTTTTTCAACTGATCACGTTTTGTTCCTCACCCATTTTTGCGTCTCTCACTACCTACGAGTCTTCGAGTCTCTGTACGAGTCTGTATACGAGCACCCCACGGCCCACTGCCCCATTGCACACGGGATGCTGCATCGTGCAGCTCAGCAATGGTTGGCAGTTGGGAGTGGAGTAATTGGAGTAATACACAACTATGGCGGATAGGAATTCGAATGCACGACTCACGACTCACGATATCTCCACACCCACCTGCTCACCCGCATGCCCACGCACCCACGCACCCACGCACACCTTAATACCCCGCAATTGATCTCGCAGCAGCGCCGGCAGCAGCAGGAGCAGCAGCAACGATCGACTGTCCCCATCGAGCAGTCCGGCCAAGCACGTTTGTCGTACGTCGCACCTGGACAGTGGGAATTCCCCTCCATCCCGTCCCCTCCGTCCCGTCCTGTCCTCGATATGTGAACCACGTGCCTGGGATGTGTGCTAGATGTGTTGGGTATGTACGGGTTCAGTTCATTTCCGTTTGAATGATTTTTTAACGTTTCCAATTCAATGCTGTCTCACACTGGAGGAACTCTGGGGGGGCATCGCGGCAAAAGCGAAGGTTAATTATAGTACAGTGCATGGCGTGCGCAGCTCACGATAGTTGCCATCAACGAGGAGAAGAATGATCGCAGTGAGTGCCGGCCAGTGCTGTGGAAAAGTGCACACCCATCCTGCTCCCCGTTGGCCCCCGCTCGCGGCACACACACACACACACACACACAAACACACACATCATGTGCTCTTTTACCTCCCTCCCTTCCTTCAACTTGCTTCCTGCCTACCTGCTTGCTTGCCTGCCCACTCGCCTGCCTGGATGACACGACGAGCTTCAGGTTTCCACTGCACCAGTGCACCACCGCCACCACCAGCAGCCAGCCATCCAGCACCCTCCCCTCCGCTCCATCCAACATCCCGATTCGAAATCCCCGACAAACCGGTAAAGCGGGAGCGAGTACCGCAAGCGCAAGTGCACGTGGACGTGTCGAGTACTCCAGAGTATGCGTCGTACATGGTTACCACATACATACCGGTATGTAGGTATCGTCGGATCGACTTCGTCCGCAGCAGCGTCCCACGCGCCCCCCCAATGCCCGCCCCCAAACCCCAAACGCAATTAACGTCGGGCAGTGTACACTGGACTGGGAGCGGGCTACGATTTCTCATCATCGTCGTCGCCGGAACATCCACATCCAGACTTCCGAGCCCCCCGTCCCGCTGCCCCCATACCGACGCGTCTCGTGCATCCCCACAAAAGGTATGTATGCGGTGCCCAGAGTGGAGTGGGGTGAATGACTACCGGTGCAGCTTCGTCCCCGGTACAGTACAGTGCAGCATACGTCCGTAGGTATGTCCTCTCCCTTTGCCACCGGACTCCGGAATGGACGCGGACGCTGTCTGTCTGTCTGTCTTGGCGGGAATCCACGTCACTTGGGCGTCGTGGTTACGTCCCTGGGGCCTGGGGGGTCTGGGGGGCCTGCGCGCGTCGTCCTCCGCCGGCTCCGTGGCCAATCGAAGCGTGCAAACCTTATTCCTTTCCACCCCTTCCCTCCTGTGTACCCCTTCCACCCCACCACCACCACCCCTAGCGGCGGCAAAAATCCCGAACATGCAAGAGCAGGCTCGAAACCCGACGCTATGTCACCGCGAGAGAGAGAGAGGGAGAGAGAGAGGGAGAGAGAGACGAGACCCACAATTCCAGCACACCACATCTCTCGCGAGCTTGTTGATGCTCTGCTCTGCTCTGGCCTGTCCCCGTGCCCCATTATTCCAGCAGCCGGTGAGCCCGAAGGGGCAGAAAGACGCCAGAGCCCAGCGGATTGCACTACCAGCCAGCCACGGACCGCGGACCACGGTACCACCACCACCGCCCTCTTCCCCGTCCCCCACACACACACACTCGGCCAGTCCCTGCATCACATCACCCGCCTCCAGAACGGCATCGTAAACTCGTGAAATTAAGGAGAAGAAGGAGAAGGACCGTTTCTCTCCTCCCGGACTTCGCGTCCTTCATGTCGTTGAGAAGGGGGGCGCTTTGCACTGTGTCAACCACTTCAACAACCACTTCCACATCCTCAACCACTTCCACAAGTAACCACAACCATGTAACCATCCAATACCGCCATTTCAATTCGGTAGGTAGGTAGCTGTCTTCCCCCATCAGCCGCGTACACGCCGCAGTACAGCGAAGAAACACACAAGACGCTTTGTAACAAAGCAAACAACTGCGTATAAGGAACAGGCGTCCGGTACCCACCGCACCCATCCATCCACTCAGCCCATACCTGCCAATTCCCGGCAGAGATCCTTTCGCCTGCCATCTTCATGACAAAAAGAAAAGAAAAAATAATGAATCCCCACACAGAACAAGAAAAGGTAAATAAACCATTCTCAGCTTTTTCCGTGGTTAATCCCCCTTCCCTTCCAAAAGGCAAAAGGTAAAAAAAAAACCATCAAAACGAAGTAAAATGTAAAAAAAAGTAAGAAGAAAAGAAGAAAAAAAGCAAACCCACTCAAAACTCCATCCCGCAGACAAAAAAGACTAGAAAAGAAAATATTGCCTCCCCCGGGCAGACCGTCAGAGACTCAGAGGGGGGGGCTTGCAAGAGTACGCAAAAAGACGCAATCCAATCTCAAGGAATGGAAAAGAAAGGAAAAAAACTCAAGTTATTAACTTTTTTCGGTGTTTGATGATCCGCTGTATCCTCCATCCCCCACCCGCTCTTTTCATCCTACCTCCCCCTCCCCCTCCCCCTCCCCTTCTCCCCCAAATGCAATAGTAAAATCCCGTAGTAAGAAGTCCCATGATATAGTACCGTCGTTAAGAAATGTCCATCCGTCGTGAGTGTGTGTATGTGTCCTGGCAGTGATTGCAGTGATTGAAAGAAGGCTATCGGCTTAACCTTCCCATTGGTCGGCTAGTCATGCAGCAAACTCCAGGCCTTGTTCGAGCTCCTCAGCGGGCGTGACGAGCCCACTGACCCCCTCAGCCCATGTTGCCCCGTTCTGCTTTTCCTCCAGCGGCCACGTTTCCCTGGCATACTCCTCCAATCCCCGCCAGCCGGGCCAGAGACGACGCGCTGTATTCGGGCACTCCATCTCCGGTCTAAAGTATTCTCCTTTGTTCTCGCACAGGGTGTGCACAATGCTCTCCAGTTGGTCCCGGTAGCCATCCGGAATGGGAATCTTAATCTCACACGGGGCATTCACGTAGCGGACCGGTCGTTGGAGGCCTCGCGAAAAGTGTTCGCAGGCTTCTGGCGGCGTCAGGACTTCGAACGCAAGGGCAATCCTAGTTTTCCCACATCTCAATTAGCTTCCGCGTTCAAGGACAGAATAGAGGGGGCAAGAAATGAGAAAATGAGAAAATGAGAAAAATAAGAAGAAAAACTAACCGCTTTCCATTCCACTTCCGCGGGCCATCCTTTAGAATCTGAATTATCGCGGCCCCAAGATCGTGTTCCGTGTCGATGAAGGGGATCCCAACGTCGGCCGGGAACGGCGTCCTCCACTCAAAGCTCCCATCCGGAATCGGCGTAAGTTGCCACAGCGGGTAGGGACGCGACGAAAAGTTATTGTGGTAGCAGCCCACATACGGGAAAGCGGCCGGGATGCCCAACTCGCGAATATATTCCTCGACCTCAAACTTAGTCGACCACAGGGGCAGGGCGGGCAGGGCGCGGTCCTTGTGCTTCGAGTGGTCCGTCAATCCCGAGTAGACGAAGAAGGCAACGCCGGCCTTCTTCGCCGCATCCGCAAGGCTCTTGCCCGTCTGCACCTCATCGGTCCATCCGTACGGCGTGGTGTTGATGAAGGCCAGGTCCGCGCCCTCAAACAGCGTGCCCACGAACGCGGGGTCCTCCAGGGATCCTTCCACCAGCTCCACGTCCTTCAGCGACGAGAGCTCCGCCGAGAGCTGGGCGTTCTTCTTGATGCTGCGTAGCTGGCCGCGTACGCGGTAGCCGACGGCGGAGGCCACCCGGATCACCGACGAGGCTTGCCGGCCCGACGAGTTGACGACCACCAGGAGCTTCCGCTGCGATTGCGAGTTTACGGGAGAGAGGTTTGGCCGCGAGTACGAGCTGGACAACATGTCGTCCTCCGTGGACGACATCTCGGACGGCGGTGGGGTATGTATGTACGGAATTTTCTGCGCGACACCGACGACTCCCAGTTAGCATCCAGCAACCACATGAACATGAACCGTAGCGAAGACGCAATGCGAGCTGAGCTGGATAGCCATATCCACAACCGGGGGAGAAGTTGGCGGAGGGGTGAGGTGGGGGGGAGGAAACGGGAGGATGGGCAGCAGAAGAAGTAGTGAACAGGGTATATACGACGGTTGCCGCGTTGACGCGGTTGTAACGTTGAGGTGAAGGGTATTGTGATATTGAGGGGTGGTGGTGGTGGTGATTGATAGCGACAAGGTCAACAACGGCGAGTGACGTAGGACCAAAAGAGTCTCTCTTTTTTTTTATCTTTCTTTCTTTCTTCTCGAGGATGAAGCAGAGCAGGCAGACAGATAGGCAGGCAGATAGCAGGCAGACAGGCAAGCAGGCAGAGAAGACGCAGACAGGCAAGCAGGCAGAGAAGACGCAGACAATGCAGGCAGAGGGTATGTCGGCAGGTGCAAAGTACAGGAGGAATAGAGGAAGCAGATGAGGGAAGTTACGCAGATATAATAGAGCGGGCTGATAGAGAGATAGCAGGGCAGCACAGCATGTACCGGCAATCAATCAATCAATGGGGGAGAGAGAAGGGGGAGGGGGGGTTCTGATAAAGAACGTGCGCGCGTGTGTAGAGAGACAGGGATGCGGAGGGATGGGGATGGGGATGGGTGAGCATGTGTTTCAGTAGAGCAGACGGTAGCAGACAGCAGCAGACAGCGACAGCGACAGCAGCAGGCCGTGCTATCGAGCGGATCTTCGCTCGTGGCCAATAGGTCGGTAGCCAAATCCACGCGGAGGGGCCTAACGAAACCAACTCCACGCGGAGGGGCCTAACGAAACCAACTCCACCGCCGCCGTCGCCGTGGGGCCATGGGCCATCGTCAGCCTCTCGAGCCCCACCGCCAGCCGGGACTCTGGGTCATGACACACTATTCCTGCGGGTTCGGCGGACAGCGGCGAGCAAGCGATGCCAAACAGGGCCGCTGGTATCCCGGCTAGCAGCCAGAGGCAGGAGGACATGGCCAAGCGCGCAAGGTCGGGGGGAGGGATGGGGATTGGGGCATAGGTGATGAGATGGCGGGCAGTGATGTGTATGTGGAGGCAATGATTTGTAGCAGGCAGTGATATGTAGCAGGCAATGACATGTAGAAGGCAGTGGCAGTAGCAGTAGCAGGTACGCAGACAAACTCAAAATCCAGATTTCTCCGGAGCCACCACCACGGGTTTCTCCATGACAGCACCGGTACTGGTACTGGACTGGTACTGCTCGGTGGCTTTGGCCGAGCACCTGGCCTGACGGAGCACTACATACTAGCAGATAAGTACTTCTATAGTACGTACATGGCAGTATGTACCTGAGTCTAGCGGAAGAGCCATGGCCACAGTCCGGGGGATCAGCGGCGGAACCGCCGAATGCACCTCCTCCAGGAGGGGTCGTTGGCGAGAGAGGAAGAAGCTCGCGAGACGGGGGGAACAGAGTGCGTGCAGTGCAGAGAGTACGTACACGAGTAGAGTACATACGATGGCCGCTTCAGGGCACATCTTCCCCTCCACAGCCGGGAATCCGCCGGCAAAACTGCAACGCTCGCGGTCCGCGCTCGGAGAAACACGAGAGTGGGGAGAGGAAGATGAGGGGGATGGGGAGAGGCAGCGAAACCGAAAGGAAAAAATAAAAAAACAAAACAAAAACAAAACAAAAAACCAACATGAGGCAAAAGCCGTTCAGATAAGAAGGAAGCGAGGCTAACTATGCCCCGCTCGGAAACTGGGTGATAAGGCGTGATACGGGTAGATTTGGACGTTGCATGAAGAGGAGAGGCGTCAAGCCTCGCTTCTCCCCGGGTGGTGGTGGTGGGTGACAAATGTCTGGCTGGCTGGTTGGCTGGCCTGCTTCTTGCTTCCTGACCTCCTCACACCGCCAGGAACGGGACGTGCAACCCCGATGAAACAACGCAAAGCAAAGCGGAACGAAACAGAAAGGCAAGAAGATTCGCACGAGCAAGACGGGGGCCAATCGAGTAGGTACCTGGACTTCGATATCCTTCCAATTGGACGACGACAGCGGCGGCGGCGGCGACGGCGATAAGCGGGAAGGGAGATCCAGATGATTCGGGATGAAGGGAGGCAGAGGAGCGAGGGGAAAAGCAAAAAACGGAAGAAAAAAAACAAAAACCGATAACGGATGTTGAACAAAACAAAAGAAAGGGACCCAAACAAATGCAACGAGTCGAGCGGAGCGATCTCGATGGATGGATGGATGGGCTGGATGGATGGATGGACGGATGGATGACGAAGATGAGGAGGCCCTGGCACCACGGTATGTACAAACAAACACCGCATCACCCAGCCCCTCACACACCAACCCACAAACCAACCCGCCCACCTCAGCATCACACCGCAACCACGCGACCTCTGGCCATGGCCATCAGGGATCCGATCAAGCGGCTGCTGCCCCTCCTCCCTGACTTCTAAGCCGTGGGGCCCGGGGGTGGCTGTTTTCAAGGCCAAATGCGAAATGCGGGGTGAGATATGGAGAAATGAAGGGGTAAAAAAAGAGAAAAGAAGAAGAAAAAAAAGCTGGAGGTGCAGATAGTGGTTTGGGTGGTGCCTTACTTTAGCCCAATAAGTTTCTCCCAATCGAGGTTGGGTTCGATAAGAACCTCTCTCTCTCTGCTGCAACGACGAAGAAAGATGCAGGTGAAAACGAAGGTATGTACGGTATGCAGCAACTACCTACACTGCCTGGCCTGGCACGGAGCCCGCTTCTCTGGGTGCACCGGATGATGATGATGCGTGGCGTCTTTCCTTCTTCTTCTCCTTCTTCTTCTACTTCTTCTTCTGCTTCTTCTCGATCCGCCGAATGTCTCAGCTGGAGTGCAATCGCCGACGGGAGGCGGCCGGCCGGTCGGTCAGTCGGGGGGCCGACAACGGAAAGCGCGGGGCCAGGAGAGCAGGTACAAGCAGGACGCGGAAAAGCTGGCGAAGAAGGAACGTTGAGGCGGAGATCAAAAGCGAGATAGGCGGATGGATACTTACCGGTAGGGATAGGTAGGTTGGTAGGTCGGTGAGGTAGGTGAGGTGCAAAGGGGGGGGGGAAGGAGATAAAGGCCTAAGCGGAGAACTCACCCACGCCGAAAGAAAGCTCGAAGCTAATGGAAACTTCCCCGGACGATTGTGTAGTTCTTCCTCTTTCAGTTGGACTGTTGGAGCATGCAAGGCGCTCTCAATCGACGCCCTTTACCAGTTGCTTGGTTAGTAGGGGAATTCTCTACATGGAGCAGGTGGAGTAGGTAGATGCTCCAGTACCGTACCCCGGATAGAGCCCAAAGTTCCAATCGAAGAGACGAGCCTGCGTATACCTAGTACACAGAGGATGTATAGGTAGCGCACCAATCAAACCGTGCGATAGATAGGTAACAACCGAGAAAGCGTGTCCAAATCCGCTACATAAGATGACGTGCTCGGAGTGAGAGAGGTAGCTATCGATCGAAAATAGGTATCGTGGGTGACGAATGGGCTGGCCGGCTCAGCTGAGAGAGACGTCAGCTCTCAAAAAGAAGGACGGAAGGAAGAAGCAGTGCGAGTGACCAGCGGATTGAGTGGTAAGGTATGTACGGGGAATCGGTTGGTGGGGTGAGTGCACGTGTGTGATCAGAAGAGCTGATACGATCGAATGATACTTCCCTCCACGGTTGTGGTTTAGGCGGGAATCGCGAGGGAGCGGTGGACTTTCTATGTCTCTACATACGATACCGGTATGTTCTGTCTGGCCTCATCGGAACTCGTCACCATCATGGCATTACCTATTCGTTCCGAATACCTACCCGCCTCATACCTATGCTGATACCGTATGTACAAGAAGAAGAAGCAGAATAACAGGAAGAAATCGCCAGGCTCCTCTGCTCGGACTACCTACACAGGTATTCCGGTACGGTACATGCATACATGCTTCCATGGGCCATGATAACTACCGGACACTAATTTGGAGTCGGAGAAATTTCGGCAGAAAGCGCCGCCGCCGCTTGCCCTCCTCCTCCGGGCTCCTCCTCCTGCGAAGCCGATTGTCCAACCAGCAGGGTGATCTGATCGCCATGGCTGTCGCACAGATGTCAGACGGCCCATCTACATATGATACATATAGTATGTATATGTACAGAATTTGCCTTCATCGCGGGACGCATCATCACCAGCATCATCATCAGCATCACCCCACCAACACCACCACCACAACCATCCACCATCAACATCCACCCACGCGCACAAACGACGCATGAGTCTTTTCGGGGCCAGAGCCGTCACTCTCCACCTGCATCATTGCGGGAGCCCAGGTTCAGATGGAGAGGGAGAGAAAATTCAGACAAAACCCACGATGCACACAACTCACCAGTTATCGTGAAGCACGGCAGAAGCAGAAGCAGAAGAAGAAGGAAAAAACTCAAACCACCGCTACGGCGCACCACGAACCGGCACTCTACTCTAACATGCACGTGCACCACAACCACAAGCACATAAGCACACAAGCAAGGAAGGAAAATAAAAGGAGAAGGCGAGGGAAGAGAAGAAAAAAAGTCTGCGGACCAACCAACCCAACGAACCAACGAACCAGCGGACGAGCGAACGAACGAGCGGAAAATACCTGGTTTCTTTTATGTAAAGGCGTCATTATTGCCTGCCTGCAGAGTCCCCCCGGATTCCTGTGGCGCGAAGGAGGGGGACGATCGTGAACTCGGGAGCAAGGAGGTGAGGGAGAAGAGAGAGAAAGAAAGAGCGAGGTCCAGCGAAAGAAGCAGCTCCAGCCGCTCTGCAACGACGGAAACATGTCGGCTGTTAAAAGAAGACTCGACACGGTTCGGCAGTACCCGAGTTAGAGACCACGAGCGGGCCCGCGATCGATCCTGAGTACATACCGGTATGATGTATGATATGTACGACGAGCCAAGACATCCAGTGACTTTCCCTTCAACGATCTCATCGAGATTCAAGGAAGCTTCCGCTCGCCTTTCCTCTTCGTTTGCAACTGTCCCGCCCGGGGGCCCAGAGATCTGAGATCCCGACATCTCGCTGACCCGCGGTTGGGCGCACTTGTTACCAAGCTGATTCCAGAGTAGCTGGCTGGCTCTTCTCGATTTTCCGTAGGGGGGAGTTTCGGCCCCCCCGCCGCTACCAGTAGTTATCCCCCCTCCATCCTCACCCCACCACATGAGTACTCAGGGCCGAAACTGGCCTCCCGCCCTTCTTTTCTGCACGGAAGCCTTCGAGAAACCGCGGTTATAGATGGATACATCTGGTTAGCAGTTTGCAACCCACCGTGACCACAACCGCCACCAACCACCACCACCACCACCACCACCAACCATGAGAGCGGCGGGCCAACGACGCCGCAGTGCGTACACGTTCACACGTTCACAGGATCAAGCTTCATGCAGCCAGCACCTGCCTCCAGGCGAGGCGGAGGACGAGGAGGAGGACGTTCTTCCGTAGCGACGCCCCCCAATGCCCATTCCGGCTGCTCCGCGGAGAAAGTCGAAAGTCGCAAAAAGCCATGCTCGCAGGAATTTCCCTTTGGCAACAACGCCGTGCAGGGCAGCAGGGCACGCATGACACATATCATACCGGTAGGTACGGTAGGTAGTCTACCGGCCGTATGTCCGCATCTCATCCATCTAGATGTCCGTCAACTAACGGTAACGGTAGTTACGCTCCCGTGCCTGTTCCTGTGCCTGTGCCTGAAAACTGGGAGGGGGGGCGTTGCACGGCGAGGTCACTCACTCGGCACGGTATACCGGTAGTAGGAAGTAGTCATGTATGATACCCGAAAGGAAAGTTAAAAGAATCCCGCAAACGTCTGCGGGCCGGTCCAACGGCCAACGGCCCAACGGCCCAACGGGCAGCTTTCTTAAGGCTTAAGCGCGCCTATATACCGGTAATTTATAGCAGCAGAGTACCGACTCCCGACTCCCGAGTCCACAGAGAGTCGGAGACGCACTGCCGCCCCAGTTACGTACAATCGGTTGGGTGGGGCCCAGAATCCCCCCACCACCCAGGTGCCACGGGAAATTTGCGACACAAGCGTTGTTTCTTTGAGATGCCAGCAGTTAACCGGGCGTGAACGGTCGGTTTTACTGGTTGGTATGGTAGAGCATCGTGGGCGAGGCATAACCAAGAACGAAGATGTATGGTTGAGAAGAGTCCTCCGAAGGAGCGGTAGTAAAACACGGTACTTCACGACCGTCGACCGGTAGAGTAGATAGAGCACAGCTCCGTTCTGTAGATGAGAATTTGAAGGGCTGTTCCAACTTCCAACTTCCCAACTTCCTTCACGCGGCAAGACTTTTCGGACGGATCGTGTCACTCGCTCGCGGACGGCTTCGAAATTCGAATCCGGGGCCCATCTGCTGCACGCGAAGAAAAAAAAAGAAAAAAAACTCGCGCATTTAAACAGGACACGCCAGACGTTGATTCGGGCGGATGGTCGGACCCGGGACTCGGGAGGCCGCGGGCAGCCGGCCGGGCGGGCCCCCGGATAGGCGGCCGCTAGTGGCCAAAGGCGGTCCACTCCGCCCCCGCCCCGCCCCGCTCGCCGTCGCCGCCGCCGCCGCTGCCCGCCGCTGCCCGCCGCATCCCGCTGCTCGCGAATTCCCCTACCCACACGTGTCCACTCATCGAGAGGGAAGATATATAAGCATAAATACAGAAACACGTATCGTAACCGTAGGGCTGATATGATCTGGAAGCTCTCGGGATCGTCTGGGTACCTATGATAACTAAGCAGGCAGACCCGATGAGGAAAGAAAAGAAGACAAAAAGGTTCCCATGGAGTCCAGCCTCGGGCGATCCGTCTCGAGTCCCCCCACTCTGGCCGCTACGGATCCGCCTCGCCGCCCCGGTCGAGCGTCCGGCCTGGGTATATAGCCAGCTTGGGAATGAACGCTATGGTGCGGTACGGTCCTACGGTACGTGCCCGGCGCCCGCTCGAACTTGCTGCCCAATCGTTTTGCGGATGGCAGAGAGATGCCCATTTCAAGTTATGCTACATACAAGAAGTCCATTCTAGGTACGGGTATGGTAGGTACATCCACCGACAATTCCGCATGTATTGTACGTCCGGCCAATCCACAGCAGCAATAAAAAATATTCCCGAAAAAATGAAGAGAAAAACACCACCGGTCCGTAGATTTCCAACCGATATGTGGAGAAAGGAAAGGCAAACAGGAAGATAAAACATCTACATCATAAAGTACTTCTCATATTCAAGTACTTGTCTAGGTGACAATAGCACCGATTACCGAGAAAAGAAAAGATGAAGAAAAAAAAAAGTCCCCGCTAAGATATATCCATCCAATAGCCATATCCGCTCCCATAGAGAATCCCCCCCTTGTCCTCATTCAACGTAATCCTCATCCGATGAATCATTCACTCCTTCATTCCTTGCCGCCGCTCTAGAAGCAGACGACCCGGCCGCATTCCCCCTGCGCCCCGAACCGTGCCGTTGTCCCCTTCCTCGACCTCCACCTCTACCACGTCCACTCCTCGCCCCAGCGGTGCGAGGCCGCGGCCACGCAACCGCGCGGCCTTCGAGAAAGTCGCCCTCGTCGAATTGCGTCTCCGTCGGGCGGGCATTGTCCATCTTAATGTCGACACGATCCGGTTCGCAGAACCCATGGAGCTTCTGGTCTGCATCTTCTCCCGCCTTTTCTGCATCTTTCTGCGGGGTGGTCTTCGGAGACTGGGCGGTACCGGCACCACGTACGCGTTTGCTTCTTCGCAGCTTGGAATCCACGTCGGAAGACTCCTTCGGGGGTGATGGAGACGCGAGCCGGAAGATTGGCTGTGGTTGGGACGAGGGCCGGACGAACGCGCGGATAAGCTGAGGCTCGTATTTGTCGCGCACGTTGGCACGTTCTCTCCATCCGAGGTCGTCGAGGATGCAGTGCAGCGAAAACTCTCGCATCCGGGGCAGATTCGGCGCCGCCGCTAGAAGGCCATCGAGGAAGGCTTCGACTTCGTCGGCATTCCACTTACGCAGGTTCAGCAATTTCAAGGAGCATAGAGAGTCGGGCCACACGGCCTCTGTGGAGATCGGCAGAAGACTGTCGTAACCAGGCTTCGCATCGTCGCCATTTCCAGAGGCAAAGTACCGGCAGTCATAGCTGAGCTGTCGCAATCGAGGAGTGTTGGAGAGGGTAGGCAGAAATGCGAGGTTGCACATGCGACAGTGAACGATCGTGAGCGACTCAAGGCCAGCACATATCGGAGAGAGCAGGAGAGGCATGAGAGCATCGGATTCGAGGGTTCGACAGTTGATGAAGCTCAGCGATTTCAACCGAAAGTTCGACATCTGGATGGGTAGCTGCGACAAGGCCTGTGGTGTAAAATCACAGCATTCGAGCTCGATCTCCTCGACCGCCGGTAGCACGCCCAACGCCGAAACAAAGTCAAATCCAGGGTCCCACATGTAGATGACAGACAACCGCTTCAGGGTCTGGAAAGACGGCAGCAGGTGAATTCGGGTGACGGATTGTACGGTCCAACCGGCTAGAAAAAGGCCATTCCACCGCCAACTCGATAACCGTATGGGCGCCACCTTCTGCAGAGCATTCCCTCCACCTTCCACTATTGCGTCTTCCTTCGGCGTACCCGGCGCGCCTTGTAGTACATCGAATAGTGCATCAGGGTACTTGAATGTTGGAAGTCTGATGTCGTTGTATCGATACGGAGGACGGTCCAAGTAATGTGCCAACCAAAGTTCCCGGAGGCCTGTGCATTTACTCACGAGCTCTGCTAAATCGAAGTGACCGTATCCAGGTGTCATCAATCGCAGCAGTGGGTCCACTTCCAAATACAAGTATTTGACCTTCCGTCCCAACTCTGGCCGCCTCTGCAGGGCTTGCTGCAGTTGGTGCGCGCGTATTGGTGGTTCCGTGAGCGGCATGCGGTACAGCGCGGTGATTGCGGGTTCGTAGAAGCCCTTGCACATTGTTGCCAGCTTCAGGAGATACCCACTGTTGCTAGTCGAGCCCCGTTGGGCAGCATACAGGAATATCTCCAGCAGAACGTGGTATGGGAGTTCTGCCAAGTCTCGCTTTCGAGGTCTACGAGAGCTAGAGCTTCCGGAAACGGACGTGCTGGTGGCGGCTGTAGCGGGAGGTTTTCGAGAACGTTTCGCCTGAGGTATTGAGCTCGACTCGGGAGTTGAAGGAGCTTTGCGCTTTCCGCGGAGAGTCTTCATGCTTGGTTGTGTTGGTCTCGTTGTTGTTGTTGTAGTGAAAGGAAAGGCTGATCTGTTTAAAGTATGTTTTTGAGGATCGGATGTGGAATGTCTGTCACACATCGATTACTAAATTTCATATCAACTAAACCTGCTTTGCCACACACCAGAAGCGACGATACTTTGAATGGATAAACAAAGCCAAAAGAATTCTCAGATCATCTAGCGAAATCTGAATGACGGTGAATAGCTCCCAGAAGCTCTAGATATGCATCATGTGATTTATGTGCATCGAGGCTTGGCATTTTCCGTGTGATATCGTGTGATTATCGTGGCTACCTCAATTACTTCGCTGACTATATTCGTTTACAGAAAACTTTCCTCATGGAGATTCTTAAGATTGGTTTAATTGCAGTATAGAACAATGTTCCCGTTGTTAAATAAGGAAAACTGGCCTTCCGGTTTATCGAATGCTGCAGTTCATAATTCTTTTGCTATCTCTACTCAACATTCACCTACATGTACTCAGGATATCTCTGTGATAAAAGTCAGCAAGACGACCGAAATGTCCCCTCAGCAAACCAACAGTTCTCTCAGTCGCGCCGGCGTGAATCCGACAGATTCAAGGTTCCAATCACCGCCCCTTTAGCGGCGATTTTCCACCGGCGGGCATAGGCCAGCCTAGTAAACTCCAGCGGCGTCCACGGTCTAGTCTAAGGAGGCGGAGATAGCCACGACGTCGGCGACTATAAATCCGGAGTACGCACTAGCTATCGAGGAAGGGATAGCGCGTGTGGGCATCATGCACTGAAGTCGAGATAAGGTGAGGCAGGGATCGGATTGGTGAGGGATGGGAATCAATGGCGTGGCTCGGGACTCGGGGAACTCCTGATGTGTAGCGATCCGAAGAATCTTGTTTAAATGCGTGCCGTACCCCACACCCGCCCAAGGATGGAAGGATGGAAGGATGGGCACAGAAACTTGATGTGTGCTAGCTTCGTCATAACTTCGCATTCGGATCTTTGAGGTCGCCGTTGTGGTTGCCCAGTTTCTTGGCCTTTTGAATCGTCGCGATCCATATGGCTTCGGCTTCCTCAATAGGAATTTGAATCCAAGCGAGAACTAAGTGGCCATCGCGTATCCCATGACAGAGCTGGACTTTCCTCACCTCCTGATAAGGTTATTTTAAGTGCCTTGTCCACCATCTTAAGGCTTGGATTCCAGCTTGGGTTCCTCGGCTTCATCGTATCTCATCACTCGTTCTTTTCCCCAGCTTCGTGCCAATGTAGCCAAGTCTCCTTGGTCTTTGAGGCAGTCAATTCCGGTCTGCACTTGTAATAAACAGCTGTATCCATGTCTCCCCGTCTTATGACCACGGTATTCATTTTGGACATCTCTGATAGCCCTATCACTAGGTTCTCAGCTGATAGTGATTGCCCTAAACAGTTTTAAAGAGTTTGACACCTGTTCCTCCATCGGTGACACGAACATGGTGATCTCGCTCTGGTGTTTAGTCGAGTTGTGCACTTCCCCACGGAACAAGCCACGCTAGCAAGCTCCGGGTCTGTGTAACGTGCGATCCAAACCTTGGATGACTCCAACGCCAATCTAGTGGCGCACGCCTCACCTTCAAAGCAAGATCCGGATTTCGCACGATGGTCCACCTCCACAACCATCACCATGGCATCTACACCGCCCGCGAAAGCTCCCCTCTCTGCGAAGACCATACGACGGATTGTTCGTCAACCCGCACCGGTCTGCGTCGCTAGTTAGCTAGCTAGGCTGACAGCTCCGCGTAGGAAGAGAACCGGCTGAAGGCGAAAGCTATTCGCGATGCAAAACAGCGTGGCGAGAACGTCGGTACAGCTACAGTCGCCGCGACAGAATCCGCGCCTCAGGGCAATGACAAGAAACGCCCGCACTCCGCCGTTTCCGCGACTTCACGAAAGGGTGGCGAAGGCCGCGAGACCCTCCGTCCAATGAAGAAATTCACGAAATTCGTCGAGTATGATCTGTCAAAAATGACGGATACGAAGGGCGGGTTTATGAGCACGGATGACGACCCGCACTCTGTTCTCTCTGCCGAGAATCTGAGCGACAAGCCGCCGGGAATGACGCTGGAGGAGTGGGCGAGGCATCAGAAGCGGAAGAAGCTGTTGAAAGAGAAGCAGGGCGCGTTTGCGCCGGCGATCTCGGCGTTGGATGAACCGGATGAGAATAAGGCTTGCTGGGAGTGTAAAGCTCCGGAGATTGATTGGAAGTGGAAGGAAACGTTTGGGTGTCGTGTCTGTGAGAAGTGCAAGAAGGACAATCCGGAGAAGTACTCCCTTCTGACGAAGACGGAGGCGAGGGAGGATTACATGTTGACTGATCGTAAGTGCTGTCGATGTGGTCGTGCGCGGGAATGTGCTGACGATGGTACAGCTGAACTGAGAGATCAGGAGGTCATGCCCCATCTCGAAGAGCCAAACCCTCACAAATCGACATGGAGCAACATGATGCTATACCTCAAGTACCAGGTCGAGGAGTTCGCCTTGAAGAAGTGGGGTAGTTTCGAAGCCATGGATGCCGAATTCGAGAAGAGAACGGCGGATAAGAAGAAGAGGGGCGAGAAGAAGTTCATGACGAAATTACGAGAGCTGAAGAAACGTACACGGGTCGAAACTTGGAAGCGTGATAGGCAACATGGAGGCAGGGCAGCGAAGCACGAGCATGTTTGGGGTGCCGCCGTGGTGAAGGAAGACACTGGGGAAACGGTCAAGACTTGTGAGGATTGCGGGTTCGAGCTTGAGGAGTGGGTGATTTAAGCTTTTGCCTTTAGACTCGCCAAGAGAACGTTGTCCCTTGTGTTTCATGGCGTTTACTAGTAGAAGAGTGTATTATAGAACTAGAAGCCTGGCATCATAATGAGAAGAATCGAAGGTCCTGCATTTTGCCGCATTCTTTTCTTCAACTCCTGCCGAGATAAAGCACTTGCGCCAAAGAGCAAACGGCAGAAGTTCTCTTGAGCCATGACCAGTACAGGTAATTGGGATAGGCCACATTGCAGATTTTCTGCTGCCGCAGAGAATATTCACCTCAGGGACGCCGTAAGATTGGTCACTTGAGCGGTCCACCGCCCCCCATCCAACCACCCAGTGCAAACAACCTTTCGACACCTCAAATTAACGCGGCCGAGTCAGCTCAGGTCGGATCGCGTTTAAAATCGTAGTCCTGCGCCCTGTGTTGGGCTCTTCCCTGGTGCGCTTTAAGCCATTGCCCGGCGAGAACTATTGTCTCGCTTAGAGCGCCAATCTGGGGTCAGGGGAAATTTGTCAACTCCTTTCCAAGAACGCAGCGCAACGCACGAACCACCACCCACCACCACCTCCGACTTTCCAAGACATCGCTCGAAACACATATACACTACAAAGCCCCCAATCTTCAAACGACTCACCACCACCGACAGCGCTATCCCTACCCACCGAACCCTCACCACCGGCGAACCCATCGGCAAATAGCGGCGATCACGTCGGAAGCTCCCTCCCTCGATTTCGGCATCAAGCGGTGGTTGCAGCAGCTTCTGAGATAGTATGGTCTGGCAATCTCCATCCAACCACAACACGGCTTCCCCGGATGGATCGAACAACGGCGGCGGAAACCCGCAGCAGCAGCATGGCCACGGCAACGGGGGCGGACCCATAGGAGCGGAGTACACACTCCAAGGTTTGCGCCCGCTTTCTTTTTCTTTCCATCCCCGCGGTGTCGAAAATCCATCGGGGGAGACGGAGGAACTGCGCTGACAAGTGGATCTCGCAAGGGGTGATGCGGTTCCTGCAGACCGAATGGCACAAACATGAACGCGACCGGAATCGTTGGGAGATCGAGCGGGCGGAGATGAAGGCTCGGATTGCGAAGCTGGAGGGAGAAAACCGCGCCGAAAAACGACTACACCAGGTGCACCTGGCCCGGATCAAAATTCTAGAGAGGGCGCTTAAGAAAGAGAGGGCAGAAAGGGCCATGGGGGAGGGGAGAAACGCAGACGACGTCATCAAAGATGAGACAGCGCAGGCCGAGAAGGATAAGGCGAGGGGTATGTCCACCAGCTGGAGGGTCGACGACGACAGATAACTGACCTTCTCTTCCGGGGCGGTAGTGGCGGAAAAGCTCAAACGCCTAGATGAAACCTCATCGGTGTACAAAGCAGAGGCGGCGCGAAACAAGAGTCGAGCGTACCTCGAGAAGTGCCTTCAAGAGATCACCTATCTGTTGAAGCCACCGAGCCATCCTGCTCCGGCGCAGCAGCCACAGCCACAACAGCAGGTTATGAGTGCCGAAGCCATGTCTCATCAGCAGCAAGCACAGTTCGCCCTGATCCAGCAGCAGCAGGCCCAACAGCACGCGAACCTCCAGCAGCACTTGCAGCACCCCTCACCTTCCCCGAACCACCAGCCGCCTCCCCCGCCGTCGCAGTCCAATCGCGAAACAGCACAATCTCACCCGATGCGCTCTCAAGGCGGCGCCCCTAGTCATATGCCCAACGCATCTCCATACTTGGATGATCGTCCCCAGGCAGCGCAACAGCACATCCCCTCCGGTGATGCGGGCGAGAAGACACAAGCCGGGTATTCATCTATAAAGCACGAATATGGAAAGAAGGAGACCAACCCGTTTTCGGCGGCGGCCGGTATCGAAGTGGCCATGAGGCGCCGGGAAACCCAAGAGACCGCCGACGATGCGGGGTGGGATTTCGATGACAAGATAGGAAGCAGTAGCGACACCGATTCAGTATCCTCTTCCGAAGAACTCAATGAGTATGGGAATCATAGCGGTCGGAATAACATCGACTCACACCGGAGGAAATCGCTTTCCAAAAGACGATCCATCGTCGGACAGGATTTCTCTGTGGGTTCGACAAAGCCGGATTCAAACTTCAAGGTGAAGTTTGCGCTTCGGGGTCATCTGGATGTTGTGCGGGCAGTTGTATTCACGGGTGGGGGGACGGTAAACGAACCTGAGATTTGCACGGCTGGTGATGACGGCGTACTCAAGCGGTGGTACATTCCCGGCAGCTATGGACTTTCTATGAGTGGTTCGTTGGATGTGGATGTGACAAGCCATTTCACCCATCGCGGACATGCCGGAATAGTCACCTGTCTAGCAGCATGTCCGGCAAGCAACGGCGATGGGGTTGGAGGTAGTGGTTGGGTCTTTTCGGGAGGACAGGATTCAACTGTGAAGGTTTGGGAAGCCGGAAGGGTGGACCCAGTGGCCACACTGGTGGGACATACCGACGCGGTTTGGGCGGTGTGTGTCCTGCCATCGGCCTCCGCCATCCTCGGCTCACCAGACGAACGCGTGCTTCTCGCCTCCGGATCGGCGGACGGAACTGTCAAGATCTGGAGTGTTACATCTCCTCCCGCTCCCCCGCGACGGCCTTCATCTTCCGCATCGAATTCGAGCACAGGAAGCCTCCGCTCATTCAGCACATTCAACAACAACCCCGCAACATCGGCATTCGACTATTCGCTGATCTCCACCATTAAAAGACCAACCAATGCTGAGAAACCGGATGTCATTGCGTCTCCCACCTGCATCATACCCATGAGTGTCACGGGCGATACCTTTATCGTATCGTACAATGACGCCAGCGTCATCATCTACGACACCGCATCATGCGAGGAGGTGGTGTCTATGGCATCACAGGAAACCTACGACGGCACGCCTGCGACTGGGGTCTCCTCTGTCGTCGCCACAACTATGAGTCTCGAATCCGGCGCTGAACCCGGAAAAGAAGAGGACATACTCGTGGCAGGCGCTACGGGTCAAGCGGGTGGCGTTGGCGGAGTGGTTATCTCCGGCCACGAAGATCAATATGTGCGCATCTTTGATGCCAATAGTGGTGAGTCACGAATACTTCTAGCTAGCTTAAAACGATTTGCTGATTTGTGATGATTGCAGGTCAATGTACATACACGATGCTGGCACACCCCGCTGCGATTTCGAGTCTCGCTCTCAGTCCTGATGGCCGCGAGTTGGTTAGCGCCGGCCACGATGCGAGCCTTAGATTCTGGAGCATGGAGAAACGATCATGCACACAGGACCTCACGCCTCACAGGCTCATGCGCGGCGAAGGTGTCTGCACAGTTGTTTGGAGTGCCGACGGCAAGTGGGTTGTGAGTGGAGGTGGCGATGGTGTGGTCAAAGTGTATTGTAGGTAGAAGAAGACGCTTGCGTAGAGTGGAGGGAAACCCATGGGATAGCATCGGTTCTGATTTCATTTCTTCACTCTCCTCTTTTGTCTTTCTTCCCATTGACTTTAGCTTCTTCTTTCCTTTCTCCTTCCCCCCCGCCTTCTCTTTCCTTCCTTGGGGGGAGGGATTTTTGTGAATCTCCGATCTGCGTCTGGTTTGGTTTGGGTAACGGGGTTTCTGCTGTCTTTTGAGTATACGTTGTGGTATGGTGTGATGTCATGGGCTTATTGTTTATTCCCTTCTATTGATGAGCGTTTGGGTTGGGCGGTTGGATTGGGATTGGCGGCGTGGAGTCGGCACGAGGCGGAGCATCAATGAAATTTCGATTTTCGTGGTGATTTTACCTGTCGAGTGATATCACATGCATTATTATTTGCATCGTCTATGAAATACGATGGGGTGATCTGACATGGTTCGGATGGTGTTGCCGATAGCGATCGGAAAATATTTACATGATTCAAATCACGGCGAATGCGTAGAGTAATGAGCGACGTGGTGTTAAACCTCGTTCAGATGAGATGAGATTAGATAACCGCTAGGACTCGATGCAACATCGCAGTATAAGCGAGGAGACATACCATTCGAGGCGGCTCAAAGACGCTTTTGATGCTGAAGATTTGATAAAGACTTCCTTTACAACGAATCCGTGAAGATTGTTGTCTGCCGGTGGCCTCTGTCGAGGTCGCTGTCTGCACAGGTGTCCTTTTCTCTTCAGAGTTGAGTCAGACGCGATGGTTATTCGAACCTCGAGTTCGTTGCAGCAATCACGGACTCTGTCCTTCGGATGAATAAAAGAACATACCGGAAAGACACAACAAAGGGAGCATAGACTCGTACAGTGCTGGCATATCGAGTTCTTGCAGCACCTACATGTTCTAAAAGCGTGACATGCAACAAGCCTTTCGTGGCGCTAGGTAGAGTGGCTAGAACGGTTGCTTCGCACTCTGGCCCTCGTCTCCCCGACTGCCGCAACGCATTGCATCACACCGCGGCCGATCCTAAACCTTCAGACACAATCACCACCACCGCCGCCCCTCCCCGCATCTGGCGGAGCTTTGCCACGGTTTTCCGCTTGACTACTCATCACGCCCAGCAGACTCGATCGCCCGCCACACAATCCCCCACCCCGGGTTCTCCACCGCACATTCATTGTAAAAAGGATCCGGCCCGTTTGATACCCAGCCCCGCGTCACTGCCGACCTGCAGGCTTTCATCGTCCTTTCACTGCCCACAAGGGACGGCCCTCCGCGCTTCTACCAAACTCTCCCCGCTCGCTCACCTTCATATCTATCCTCCACGCACCTTTTCACAACCACCAGACGAAAATGACGACTCCTCCGCAGCCTCCTATCCAGAACAGTCGCGGTCGGAAACGCCCAGCCCCGGGAACATCAGCTCCCCTCGTTTCGTCGAATCCCTCAACGAGTGTTCCCACCGCGTCGGCGGCCGACATGAACTACTACAGTAGCCTTCCAGCGACATCGATGGGCGGTCCAAACGGTAATCTCTACAATAGTGATCCCGCGACGTCGATAAGCGCCCAGCAACAGCAGAGCGACATCTACCGACTGCAGAATGCCCAGCAGCAGCAGCAGCAACAGCAGCAACAACAGCAACAACAACAGCAACTTCACCAGCAACAGCAACAGGGCAACATCTACGACGGCAACAACCAGCTGGCAAGGGTCGCGCGGGGAAACCAGTTGATGCGCGTACCCTCATTCAGCGGCATGAACGTTCCTGGGATTCCGCCGCAGATCAGTGGGCTTACGCCACAGATGCCGATGAACATGAACATGATGGGTGCACCAGGTATGATGGGATTGCCCGGCGGCTTCGAGCAGCCGGTGAGCGCTTCGGAAGCGATAGATAGGGAGCTTTGCGCGAGGATTGAGAGCATGAAGAAGAAGCGCTCCAACATTCCGCCATTTGTGTTGAAGCTCAGCAGGTATGGTGACCCCGCTCGTCTCCTTTAATATATGGGCGTGTGTGTCGGCGATCACCGGGCGACGTGTGATGTTGCAACACAACGCGCGCGCATGGGTCTTTATAGTTACGTCGAGAGAAATAATGCGCTGATGAGATGGAACTTTCTAGTTTTGTCAACGACCCAAACTCCGACGATTTGATTCGGTGGTCGGATTCAGGCAATTCGTTCATGGTGCTGGATGAGGAGGAGTTCTCAAAGAAGCTCATCCCAGACCTTTTCAAGCACAACAATTACGCATCCTTCGTCCGCCAACTCAACATGTACGGATTCCACAAAGTCGTCGGGCTCGCGGATGGCTCCCTCAAGACTTCCGAGCAGCGTAGCAAACCGCCGAGCGAATACGAGAATCCGTACTTCAAGAGGGGGCAGCCTGATCTGATGTGGCTTATCCAAAAGCCAAAGAGTAAGAACGCCAGGGCGAAGGGGAAGAAGGGGGTGAAGCAAGAAGAGCAGGACACTGACAAGGAGGACAATATGAGTGATGCAGGAGGAGAGTCTGGCGATATTGGAGGAGGCTACCTTGAAGGTCCAAAAGATGCGAATGAGCCTCAGAACCACAGTGGAGGAGGAGGAGGAGGAGGAGGAGGAGCAGGTAGCCGTAACCGGGGCGTTGACTTCAGCGCCCTGTCAGCACAAATCGAAGCTGTGCGTAGCCATCAGCTCATGATTTCGCAGGCGATAAACCGATTGCGGAAAGATCATCAGCAGCTTTACGAGCAAAGTTTGGCTTTCCAAAGTCTTCATGACCGCCACGAGAATTCGATAAACGCAATACTCACTTTCCTTGCGACCGTGTACGACAAGTCGCTGGGAGGACACATCAATGGGGCGGTTAACAACCTCTTCTCCCATCAGGTGGACCAGGGTCAAGGTCTACATCGTGGTCCACCGGGCTCATCCGTGGGCCCTACTCCGACTGGTGCGATAATCCCCACAGCTCCGACCGGTGTGCGGCCAGCGGTTATGCGAACTCCTCAGATGGCGAGACGGAAACCTCTATTGCTCGAAGGCGGCCCTACGTTTTCCGGCGACTCATCACCCATGAATGGACGGAATCCCGGAAGTCCCATACACAAGGGTAACGGAGGATCCCCCCAGGTCACGCATCAGCATCAGCATCAGCACCAGCATCAGCAAAACAACTATCAGCAGTACCAGCAGAACACGCCCATCACGGAACTGTTCACGCCAGTCAGCGGTAATGTGACGTCACCAGCTGATTCTCCCCAGCAACACGCCGATCAGCACTTGGGAGTCAACCTACCGAATACCGGAGGATTGTACTCTCAGCCCACCACGCCTACGCCGCAATCCAACTACGCGTCTCCCAACGTACAGACGCCCCTCTCGAACCATAGCACCCCTGTTCCCACTCCAAGGAGCATCGCGAGAGCTCTCAGCGGAACCCCTTTCCAGACGACTGCGCAGGCTTTGCACGACCACAATGCTTCCCTCGCCCAGAAGACGCACGAGATCGAGGAGCTCGAGGTTCTTCAGACCAAGCAAAACGATAATATCGACCAGCTCATGGGCATGTTGCACGAGTACGTGGAGCCCGATGCAGCTGTTGGGACTGGAGAGGGGGGGGTAGAGGGAGGGGTAGGCGACAATTCGGACTTGGTCCACGAAGATGTCGACCAGTTCTTCAATTTTGGTCTGCAGCCCGACGGTTATGTGGGTGTCAATCCCTACGGCGATGACGATTCCCACGGAAATGTCGACATCGATGAGTTGTTGAGAAATGTCGAAGCCGAGGGCATTACGAACGGTCTCAGCGGACATAACAAGCATGTCTTAACAGACCTCACGTCTAACGCGGCGAGTCCCACAGGGAGCTCGGTCGGCAGTCGAGCCAGGGAAGAGCTTGAAGAGGAGATCGAAGAAGTGACTCCCAAGAGACGACGCGTCAACTGACGGCATTTATACTACGACGATCACGACCATATTCAGGTATAAAAAACCTTCAAGCTAGATTTCTCGAGGCGACTCTTTTTCAGATTTGATTTCCTTCGTTTGTTTTTGGGGGTGGCGTTCTCAACTTTGTTTTCTCACATGTTACACCTCTACTCTACATTTACCCCGGGATGATACGAGGTGCGGGTTTGGTTGTCTGGCATTGCGTTATTTCACGTATGGATGATTGTCTAGAATTGACGAATCACGGTGATTCCAAAAAACTTGTATACCTTTTTTTTCCTTTGCATCTCCATCCATATTGTTTTTTTGGTCTTTTCTTTGGCTTGGGACAGGCACAATGCGTTTGGTTGTCTTTTTTATCACTGGGTGTGGTGGGTGTCCTTGTATCTTTTTCTCCCGATTTTGATGCCCTATCCGAGCAATTTCCTGTCGCGCGATGTAGATTTGTCCCACATATACCCACTCGAAGGGCGTGTGTGAGTGCATGTATTGATTGGTTGGTTGGAAGGATGGAATCATACTGGGGTTTCCTTTGGAAATTCACGAATTCATGTCTCTCCTCTCCTCACTATGCGTTCATGAACACCTGCCGGTACTGTGATCGTAACACTGCAGTGAGGCTGTGGGGAGGTGTCGGTGCTGGTACGGGTTCGGGGGCGGGAAGGCATCCATCCGGTAAGTAAGTACAATCCGGGTTTCCAGGCGGAAAGGCCTCCATCCGGTCCGGAGACGAAGACGTCATGTCTCATGAAAGTCGACATTGAGCATGTGGGTTGCCGGAGGCCTTATGCTCATGCTCATGCAACATATCGGATCGAACCTGAGTGGCTGCCAATAAACGCCGGTCGCAGGGAGGCGTGCCGTGCTCTGCCCCACTTCCTCAGCCCACGTTCTTGTCATTCCTCGGCAGCGCAGGTGTTTTAAACTTACGATTGGGGCGGCGGCGGCGGCGGTGAGTGAGTGGGATGTAAGGACTTGTGCTAATTGTGTTTGCTTGTATTTCGCCGACTTGACTTGCCTTGCCTCGTGGTGGGAAGACATGGCGAGTGTCAGGAAGCAAACACCCCACACGTTCTTGTGGTTTGCTTTTTTTTGTTTTTTGTTTTTTGTTTTTTGTTTTTTTCCTCGAGAATTTTTTTCTCGAGTACTCCTCTACGCATGAGGTGTGCTGCTGCTGCTTCTTCTTTGCTGGTGTCGCGCAGGGTGTCTGACGATCATGATCACGGCGGCGGCGCGGCTTCGATAATACTAGAACCGATAACGATATGTTCCTTGCAAGCGGATTATCTACCGATTAGACTAAGCCAAGGGCTGCTTAAAACTGACGTACGCGGTGCCACTGTGAGGGGCTGCCCAGGATAATACTGCATAGGGTGGGTCCATTTTTTGTTTTGAAGGTATTCCTATTACGTTCCGTGCAGCGGGATCTTTCCTTCCTTATCCTGCTTCAGTCTTGTCAGGAGAGGGATAGGTGAGGGTCAGAGTGAGGGTCAGTGTTTTGCCCTTGAAGGGTTCGCTGGCTGGTGGGCTGGCGCGTGTTGCTTTTTCTGTAGGGTAGGTTTAATACCCCGCCTTCCTCATCCCTTCATCTACATTTCTATCTGCGCTTGCGAAACAAATTCCATCACCATCACCAACAACATTCTTTACCTACAACAACCTACAACACACATTCCGATACCATCTTCCCTGCGATAACGCAACGTAGGTGTTGGAGTGTATGTCTGCCCCCATCGGAGCTGGTATTGAAGTCGGTTTGATGCATCGCGACGTTCGATATCGCAGGTTTGCTGACTAGTGGGGTTTCTTTGGTGGTGTACAGACAAAGAACGAAAGGGTCGAAACCTAAACATGACGACTACTGCTACAACAGCGAAACAGGCGGAGGTGCCTGAGCTTTCGATTAGGTAAGAAAGGCAACTCTTTTTTAGCTTCCGTTCTGCTTCAAACTTTACTTGTCACTCCGCTGTCAACTTGTTACGACAACATCACCTGTGCGCGAGAACGACGTCGACCCTCCTCTTCTCTCTCCCCTTCTCCCCCACCTACCCCCACCACACCAACCCCCCACAGCTTCCCAAATACACACTCGGCGCAGCGCCGAGACAACAAAGATAATGTCCCGATCTGACAGCTATTACGTTCCTTCTAGCGGAGTCTCTTTCGTATCGCTGGTAGCATCCAACGAAGACCTGTTCTACGAGACCGTCGCCTTCTACATCGACTTTGGCTTCGTCGAGGTATCCGTGTACGACCGCGCACTCCCGACACAGAAGCGAGAGAGCGACCACTGCTTCACGTCCGAGAAGGAGACCTGGCTGCTCTCGAAGGGCGACGCCGAGGACGATGGCGCCAACGTCACATTGAAGATTAGATTCGTTAGCGAATCGCGCGGCAGCAACCGATGGAACGACGGCGCTGGAAAGAAGGACGATCCGCCGCTGGACGCCGCTCACGAGAACGACTGGCGTGGCAACACCCAGAGCTGGGTCTTCCACACCCCGCACATGGCTCGCATCATCGAAATGCTTAAGTCGAAGAAGCTGGAGTTCCAGTGCCAGCCCAACGAGCGTGATGTCATCGAAATCTACACCCATGACCCCCTCGGAACTCTGGTCGGTTTCACGAGAAAGCCCAACCCGTTCACGACTAATACTTCCGGCCCTACTATGAGTTTGATGCCCAATACCGTCGAGACCGGGATGATGGGTACTCCCATGGTGAGCCGACCAATCAGCCCCGGTGGCAGCGTCAAGAAGAAGCGGATTGGCATTATGACATCCGGAGGAGATGCGCCTGGTATGAACGCAGCTGTACGAGCGGTCGTGCGAATGACCATCGCCAAGGGGTGCGAGTCCTTTGCCATCTACGAGGGGTACACAGGTCTGGTGAAGGGCGGAGAGTTCATCAAGAAGATGAGCTGGGAGGACGTACGAGGCTGGCTGTCTGAGGGCGGTACTTTGATCGGTACTGCCCGGTGCAAGGAGTTTCGAGAGAGGGATGGTCGTCTGAGGGGTGCCAAGAACCTCATCATTAACGGGATCGATGCCCTCATCATCTGCGGTGGAGATGGTTCGCTCACTGGAGCGGATATCTTCCGGCGAGAGTGGCCCGGCCTACTGGCTGAGCTCGTCAAGAATGGCGAGCTCAAGCAGGAGCAGATTGAGCCGTACCAGAACCTCAACATCGCTGGATTGGTCGGCAGCATTGATAACGACATGATCGGAACTGACGCCACGATCGGATGTTACAGTTCGCTCACCAGGATCTGCCAGAGCGTAGATTTCATCGATGCCACAGCCTACTCACACTCGCGAGCTTTCGTCGTCGAGGTCATGGGACGACACTGCGGGTGGTTGGCGCTGATGGCTGGTGTCAGTACCGGGGCGGACTTCGTATTCTTGCCTGAGAAGCCCCCGGCTAAGGGCTGGGAAACCGAGATGTGTGCAATCATCGCGAAGGTTAGTGGAAACGTGTCCCGAGTGATAGTCTGTGGATTACTGACGTTTTTTTGCAGCACCGTGGCATGGGCAAGAGAAAGACAATCGTCATCGTCGCGGAGGGGGCCACCGACCGGGACCTGACTCCAATTACCGCAGAATTTGTCAAAAATGTGCTTTCGAACAAGATGGGCCTCGACACAAGAATCACCACGTTGGGTCACGTGCAGCGTGGAGGAACTGCTTGTGCATACGACCGTATGCTGGCCACCCTCCAAGGTGTAGAAGCCGTCGAAGCAATTCTTGCATCGACTCCGGATAAGCCCAGCCCTGTGATCACCGTTAGCGAGAACAAGATTGGCAGCCGCCCGTTGATGGAGGCTGTAGCACAGGTGGGTGCACAGACAATTCCTTACTCGTCCGGTTTTCTTTTACTAACCTCCGCATTAGACACAAGCTGGAGCCGCTGCTATTGCAAGGAAGGACTTTGTTGGTGCCATGGCTCTCCGCGATGCCGAGTTTGAGGAGTACTACCGCTGCTACATGGCGACAACCAAGCTCGACGACCTGAGCAATAAGGCTGCTGAGGACAAGCGGATGCGTATTGCAATCATTCATGTCGGCGCCCCTGCCGGTGGAATGAACGCTGCCACTCGTGCCGCTGCCACCTACTGTCTGTCCCGTGGACACCGTCCTTTCGCTATCAACAATGGCTTTCCCGGACTGGTCAGGCACGACTCTGTCAAGGAGCTGACATGGCTCATGGTCGACAGCTGGGCTATCCGTGGAGGTTCCGAGATCGGTACCAACAGAAGCTTGCCGAGTGAGGATATGGGGATGGTCGCCTGGTACTTCCAGAAGTACAAGTTCGACGGACTTTTGATCATCGGTGGTTTCGAGGCATACCACGCTCTGACGGAACTCTACCAGGCCCGGACGTCTTACCCTGCTTTCCGTATCCCGATGACTTGTTTACCCGCGACCATCTCCAATAATGTCCCTGGTACAGAGTTCTCGATCGGCTCCGACACTTGTTTGAACGCTTTGATCGAATACTGTGACGCCATAAAACAGTCTGCTTCAGCTTCCAGGAGACGTGTCTTCGTCGTCGAGTGCCAGGGAGGCCGTTCCGGATACGTCGCTACCATGGCTGGTCTCAGTGTGGGAGCGTTGGCCGTCTACACTCCTGAGGACGGCATCAACATTGCGACCTTGCAATCCGACATCGAGCATCTGCGTGAATCTTTCGCTAATGACAAGGGCATGAACCGGGCTGGAAAGCTCATCTTGCGAAACGAACGTGCCTCTAAGACATACACGACTCAGCTTATCGCCGACATCATTCGCGAGGAAGCGCACGGGAGATTCGAGTCACGTACCGCCGTTCCCGGCCACGTCCAGCAGGGTGGTACTCCTTCGCCGATGGATCGTGTTCGTGCCGTGAGGTTGGCTGTTCGATGCATTCAGTTCATGGAGGCAAACTTCACGAAGATCATCGACGAGGGGCAAAACACTGGACGCGGATGCATGGACCGACCGGAAACCGCCGCTGTTATAGGTATTAAGGGTGCCAGCGTCGTATTCACGGGGGTCAACGAATTGCAGGAGAAGGAGCACACCGACTGGGAGCAGCGCCGCCCTCGCCGCGGATTCTGGAGGGATCTGAGAAACATCGTCGACACGCTTTCGGGCCGCTATGGTGTTCCCGGCAAGGAGTAGAGCTGATCTGGGTTTCGTTGGTTTTTTTTCTCGAGCTACTTAGTTGGATTTTTCACCTTTCTTATGGGAGGTAGATGAATTATGATCTCGGGGGGTTTTTTTACTACTTGTTCTTGTTCTTGTTGGTTCGGTCTGATTTTTTTTTTGTGTTGTGTCCCGTACTTCTGGTTCCTACTTACTGATAAACTTTCACTCCTGACTCTTCTTTCCCCTTTACACCATACACGGGAAAATTCGGGGGATTTTTCTTGTATCTTGTCCTTATTGCTGTATTTTTTGTCCGCTTTTGCTTGTGTTTGGTTTTAAAAGTGGCGTCGCAAAATGGGCTGGCTAGTCTTTTGGGTTGTGGATTGTGGGTTGGCACGGGATGTGGGTGGAACGGAATGATGGGACGATGGGGGTTTGCTATGCTGGTTCGTTGTTGTCTAGAAGTTACAAACGTACGGAAGATTTGATGAAGGATTGATGGAGGGATTGATTGAAGGAGGGGATTTGAAGAGCGAAATGTGAATCGTGTTTCATTTGGGGACTTTTGGTACAGTTGGGTTCGATGTGATGTGGAGCGAAGTGATGTGATGTGATGTGTGGTGAAGTGTGGTGTTCTACAGATCTGGTGGTTGTGGCTGTGGCTGTGGCGGGACAGTTGCGGTTGTGGAGGTGGAGGTGGAGGTTGTTGAGCTCTCTTCGAGCGATGATACAATCACCAATATCCACCAGATTAATCTCGACGACCATGGCTATGGGAAAACAGCCGTGGGATACCTAGTCACCTGTACATTCTGCTTGACCATAGCGGTGTTTGCTCATCCGCCCCTCCCCATACCTACCGTTTCCATCTTGCTAAACACTGCCGGGGAACCCCGCAGTGGACATTGGATACGGTCAAAATGACATGGACATGGAAATTATACACTTCGCCATAGGTACCCGCATTCATTCGCTGGATCGGTGAATAGAGCGAATGGTAGATATGTGGATATACACGTTAGTTGCAGCCACACATTCCTAGAGAATGGGAGAATGCTGGAAGTGAGTTTGTGGTTGGTACATACCGGCGTAACTACTTCGAGTCTTCGACACGAAAGGGCGAGCACTGGGCCACCTCACCTGGCGATGTCTTCCTTTCCGGAATCCCACTCGTCCACTCGCCCACTCGCCCACCACGACCCCCACGGTCACTTAGGCACATTATGTACATATCAGCACTCATTTCTCGTCCGACTTACCCGACTTGCCATTTCCGAATGCGACTCGATACGCATTAGGTATCTCCTCCTGCTCCACCACCAGACGCCGCTGAGAGTCAGAGCCAGTCTGAAATATAATGTGCCCTTTCCCTCGCAACTTGCAAGCTTTGCTGTGCTGTGGCCGGACGGCACGAGTGGGAATTGCACTTTTATGTCATGCTTACCGGGGGCCGGGGAGGGGGGCGGGGGGGAACACCAGCCATATGAGGTATGTAGAGTACGCTCGTAGTCGTTCATGCAAACAACCAATCAATAGAGTCGAGAAGAGTAGCCCCACCACGATGCAGAGTCAGCGCTGGGCACACGTGAATGGCTGAATGGCTGAATGGCACATCGCCCACCGCCCACCGCCCACCGCCCACCGCGATGCAGAGTCAGCAAGTCAGCACTGGGCACACGTGAGTGGCTCAATTGCCCACCGCGATGTAGAGTCGGCATTTGTTACATAGGTGCTCTATGTAGAGTACAATACACGTCCAAGTGCAATTGTGCAAGTGCATTTGTACATACCCCGTTCTTTCTAGGTGAGTGTTTCAGGTTTCTGGACTTATGTATCAGCGTCAAGACTCAAGCCAAGCAGAAGTGCATTTATGTACGTAGGAGCACCATTTTACGCCAGGCAGATGAATGTGGATGGCTGGTGGTATGTACCTAGGCTCTGTGAGAATTCAGGCAAGATTTCGGATAGGGCGGGATACCGGTTTTGGGTTTTGGACTTGGCCCACCCTACGTGCTGTAATAAGACATTCAGTTTCGGGGATGGATTTGGCGATACTATTCGGGTATTTGCGAGTGATATCTGAGGATTCAATCCGACGTTTGAGATCCAAGAAGCTGAGCCAGGGTAGCGGACAGGTGCCAACCAAAGCGCTTGGTAGCAATGTCAAAGCTGAATGGGGCTGGTAACCTCGGATTCGGTCTCCGAAGGCGCCGTGTGAACGAGTGGGTGACAGTCGTGGCAGATATACGTACACATCTCTTACGAAAGAACTTACTACTACTACGCTATCCTCTCCCACTTTCTAGACCTTGCTCCACCTCACCAGGCAGATAGAGTACACCGGTGATGACACATATCTAAGCCTTTCACTGAGTACTCTAGATAGGCACTGTTTTTTCCCATGACGGGAAAAATCGAGTGATATGCGAGGCTGCAGCGTGGAAGCTTGCCGATTTCGTCTATCGATCGATACCGATATCCCTACCTGCGACAAGCATCATCTCCCCCCTCCCTTCGCCTGCTGCACATAGAGCAACTGCGGGCCCAACTAGTCCCCGATGCGTGTCGCTGCTGCTGGCGGTCAGTACGATGTAGAGTGCGAGTCGAGAAAGTGCCCGTCCGCACACGAAGCCCGCAAACTTCCCTTCCACATAGACATGAGCCAAATGTTTCCTCCCTCCCTCGCCTGAATCCCCATCCCCCTCCGTCATCGTCCTGTATCGAAGTGTGCTCATACATACTTTGTTTTTTTTTCCTTTTCTCCCCGAGTGTGCGCGAGTTCAGGTTTCAGAACAGCAAACCGCGGGCCAATCAGCGCGGGCGTCGACCCGAGACTACATATCATAGCTGCAGATGCAGAAAACCGGCGAGCACCGTACTCTGCCTGCACCACATACACCCGCGCGCGTAGAAACACCCCATCACACACTCACTCACGAGGAGCCCAGCACTACCACCACCACCACCACCACCACCACTTAAAGTCCACCCAACCCCCGCCCCACTCATCTTCGCTCATCAGCCACCCACGAAGGAAGAAATCGCGAATATCTTCACACGAAACCCCATCCCATCCCCTCGAGTCCTATTAGGATCCAACAAACTTTATTTTGTCCCAGTCACGAAAAACTACTGGTGCTGATCTGACATCACCTGGCCCCCCCGCCCCACTCTCGGTCGCTCGCCCGCCCGTTCGCTCCCCCGACGGCAGGAATATATATGGCTGGTCCAGCAATGGAGATAGACTGGAACAATTTTGATTCCTCGCCGGCGTCGGCGCTTCTCTATCGCAAGCTCGCACTTGGTACGTGGTTGGTGACGATGATGATATCGTGATGCGTGTGTGCGAGAGTACCAACGTAGCCAGCCAACTAACACCTCTATCTTATCCTACCTGCAGACAATCTGAACACGATCCTCCGCAGTGGCGTGACGGATCTCAAGTTTACGCCGAACTACCCGCTCACCATCGCGTCGTTCTCGGACTCGACGGGCTCGTACAGGGCGGTGCCATATGTTCCCGTCGACGGATACACCTGCGTCCCCGTGATGTTTCCGGAGCTCCTGAGCACGTTCGATATCCACCTGAAAACGCCCGCGGGCGCCATGTGGGTACTCCTTAAGGCGTCCGAGGCGAAGGTTAAGGAGCTGGTGTATCTGCGGCCCGGCGAGAATCCGGTACTGAATCCGGGCGGAAGAACGCTCAAAGGTGTTTTGGGCGTGATTCGGGATGCGCCCGCGGTGCAGCTGGAAACTGGGGGTGCTGAGCTGGAGGAGGCGCCGGTGGAGGCGGTGCAAGGCGCGGTACTGAACACGGCATTGTCGGTTGTCGAGGAGAAAGAAGAAGGATCCCTAAAGTTAGTCCTTTTTGAGGAGCCATTCTTTCGAGGCCTGGCAATGGCGGTAGCTAACGAGGGCAGGAGACCGGAGCTTTTCCTACCTGTGGTGCCGGCAACGTCTATGTACAGCTGGCAAACGGAGCCTGACCCGACCACCGTCGAGCCTGCGGATATCCAACCACGGTCCGACAGAAAGCACAAGAAAAGAAAGAAGAGCTCCAGGTCGAAGGCGGCGGCAGCACAGGGAACTCTCAACGAGGAAACAGTGAATCCCACTACGGGCGATGACGCGACGAATGCTACAGTGGAGGAGGTTCAGATGACCGAGGAGGAGAGGGCGAAGCGGACGGCGGCCAAAGCTCGGAAAGCAGCTAAGAAGATGGCGCAGAGAAAAGCGTCCAGGGAGGAGGACAACTCGATAGCAGCTCCTTTGGACGAGCGCTTGATAGGGCCACCCGATCTGGACGACGCGGTGAAGGAGAGAATCCGGATAGCAGAGCAGGTGGCTGCGGTGATGAGGGCGGAGGAGAACGAAGAAGTGAGGTTGAGACTTCAGCATGAGATTGCCAAGGTTCGGGCTTGGAGCTTGATGCAGAAGAAGAAACCATATCAGCTACTCCCGGTAACGGAAATGTCGCCTATCGCTTCGGAACCGACTTCAGCAAATCCCGAGGTTGACGCGAAGGTCAACAGCATAATCGCGGGTCTGCGTCGAGTCGTCGAGGAGAAGAGGCAGAAGGTTGACTCCATCTTGGCTGAAGGGGATCTGGTTGTTGTGCAGGAGGAGGATGGGGGGCCGGTTGTTGTCGAGGCGGAGGATGTGATCATCGAAGGAGTCGCAAAGCCGAAGAAGACAGTCGATGAGTGGATAAAAGAAGTGATGGAATTGCCATTCGACGAGGATGAGGACATCTGGGGACCGATCAACAGGACGTTAACTCCAGCGGTTCCATACAAGCTCTCGAACACCAGGCTTACCCGCGAGAATCTGAAGGCCGCCCAGAGGAAGCTCTCCGCAAAGGAGACTATGATGGCGCCTGCTCCACCTCCACCACCGCCGCCACCACCTGCTGCACCGGAACCGGGAATGCTGGGGGATTTGGGACTCGGGGGTGAGCAATACGAAATTGTGGTTCCCGTCGTGGAAACCGTGGACACTGGACACATCAATCATCTGGCCCGAGCCCGAGCAATGCTCGCTGTAGCCCCGGCCCCGCCGCCCCGTCCTCCACGACTTGCGGTTGCTCCCGCCCCACCACCTCCGCCGCCTCCTCCTCATCCTCGATTCGGGTTTGCATCGGCGCCACCGCCCCCGCCACCACCACCACCTCCTCCCGTATTTGCATTTGGACCAGCTCCACCGACATTCGTGCATGCGATGGGACTTGCACCAGCGCCGCCTCCCCCTCCTCCACCGCCCGCACTCGCACTCGCACCTGCACCTGCACCCGCATCCTCACCCGTACTTGCGCCTGCACCTCCGCCTGCGCCTGCCCTTGCGCCCGCACCCTCGCCCGCACCGGCAATGGCGCCCGCACCGGCAATGACGCCCGCACCGGCAATGGCGCCCGCACCAGCAATGGCACCCGCACCCTCACCCACACCCGTGGTCGCCGTCTCGAATGATGTTGCGGTGGAATTTTCTCACCCGCCTAGGGGTGCTTTCTCTCCCGTATTTGCCGTCCCTACTGCCCCACCTTCATCAACCACCAGTAACGGGTTTTCAGTCATCGAGTCCGTTAGATTGCCCGGCCTCGAGCTCGATATGTCTGTGATCGGCATGCTGACTCCGCGCCCTGATGGCCACCACTCGGCCGCCCCGACTGTTACCGGCCATTGCGTTTCATTGGACGGCAACAGCACCGATCAATCCCCGGTGGTGATCGACACACCGGCTTCGTCGCAGTTTGGCGAAACCCGGAGCCAAAAGATTGGGGACATGACCAGCGACGAACTCAGAGACGAGATCCGCACCGTGATGAAGGATGCGTTGATCGGTGTTGTGAGGCAGATTGGCGGTGCGTTGGAGCAACGCGCTTAGCGGCTATTCTTGGTATTGCTTTTTTTTTCTCTCTTTCTTATTCCTCATTTTTTATCTTAATACTTTTTGGGTACCTTTTGGAGTCAGCGTGTTTGTTTGGTTTATTGCTGCATGTTTGGCTGGCTATTTTGTGTGTGGGAGCATTGTATTATTATGGCGTTTTGTATGGTGGGATCACCAACGATTGATGGATATCATGGTAACTTGAGAGTAAGTGTGTAGCTATGGGACCTGGACCTGGACTGGGACTGGGACTGGGACTGGGAGGCATTTAATTTATAGCATTGTTGGGATAGCGGGGTGGTTGCATCATGGGCACTGGGACGGACGGACCCCAATTAGGGGTTATCTGTAGTTATAGGTAGCATAATCAACGTTTGTGACGGACTGTATTCAATCATCACCCATATATACTGGGTCCTGCATCTTGCTCTTGCTCTTCTTCTTCTTCCTTCTCCTTGACGGCCCTCACGCCCCCCTCCCAGATCTCAAACTCCATCTCCTCACCGCCCTTCGCCCAGCCCGCAAACACCACCCCGATCCTCCTGCGCAACCCCCTATCCTCATCCGCCTTCCTCAGCACAAACCTCGCAGCCAGGCGATTGGCCCAGACCATCCCGAGCGCGGGAACCTTTGCGCCTTGCGGCTCGACCGCCTCGTTCCACCCCGTAAACCACCGGCTCTGGAAGTCGAGCGAGTATACATCCTCGTCATCCCCATCCCCGTCGCCGTCCTGCTGATCCCCACCGCGCGAGAACCGGTCACTCACCTGATTCGCCACAACAACGACCAAATTATGCCGCCGCGCCAGCTCCCGCAGGCCCTGCGCGACCGCCACCAGCTCCCCGCCGCGCCGCGCCAGCTGCGCCGGGCCGCTCTGCTGCTGCTGCGACGACATCTTCACGCGCTTATTGACCGCGGGCCGATCCAGCTCCGCGCGAAAGTTCGCGGCAATACTGTCGACAATGACCAGGCCCACGTCGTGGCGCGCCACCGCCACGGGCAGCTGAAAGCGCAGAATATGCTCCTGCGTCTCGAGGTCGTTACACGTAATGGCCAGGACGTTGTCGGTGCTCACGGGCGGATCGGGGGCCAGCCGTGAATTCAGCGCTCCTGCTAGCTGCACCAGTCGCGGCGTCGACAGTGGCGCTTCCGTCGATATGTACACCGCGCGCCGACCCAGCCCGCCGAGAGAGCGGGGGAGTTGGCTCGTCAAAGCGAGCGTGAGCAGGAATTGCGTTTTGCCCGCGCCGCTGGCGGGGACACACAATCAGCTCCATGGTGCTGGGCGCGCGGGCGGGGTGGAGGGGAACAAACCTCTCACCAACCAACTCCGTAATCCCGCCCGCTCTCACGCCTCCACCGAGCATCCTATCTATCGCGACATCGCCCGTCGTAAGCCTCGTCTCCCTCTCTTTCAGCTTTGCAGCGCTCTCGCACAAAGTGTCGGCGGCGAACGCGGCGGTGAGTCCAGCAAGGAAGCGCTTTATGTCTAGAAGTGGTGGCGCAGGACTGCGGAGCGAGCTGAGCCGCCGTGATATCTCGGGCGAAGAGAGCGTGAGGAGGTCGGCGCATGTGAGAGAGGCGGTCTCGATGAGGGAGAGCAGCGGGAGGTGGCAGGGGGGGGGGAGGTAGGTGGGGAGGAGGGTGGACAGGTCCGACATGGTGAGGTGGGGTGGGGTGGGGGTGACGGGAGGGGAGGGGCGAGGGGACGGGGTAAGGACGCGGGATGGGGCGAGGACGCGGGAGACGCGGTGGGGCGCATGGGAGAGCACTCGTCGCTCGTTGCCAGGGCCGGGGGTCGCGACGACGAGACGAGTTGGGCGCGAACGAGCTCTTCACCCTCCCAGGCTCCCAGGTGGTTGGTTGGCTACCTAACACGAGGTGGGGTCGATGCGGTCAGCGTTTTGTACCGGTACCGTATTGTAGAGTACTATATACCGTACCGTGCCCTACAGTACATAACTCTTCAAGCTCTTCAAGCTCTTGCTCTCCAGCTCTTCCTCCTCTTCCTCGTCCTCCTCATTACGAGCTCTCCTTGCGAGCTCTGTATATCCATAGTAGTATGTAGCTCCATCGTACCGAAGCACACGCACACGCATACAAGCACACAGCACACATGTAGGTACCGATCACAATTCGCAATTTGTATGTATTGTTCATACTTCCGAAGGTTTAGTTGAGCATTTACTCGCATCGCCTCCAACAACCCACCCAGAGCACCGGTGAGGTTGAGTGAAAAACAGTGGGGCGCGATCACGACGAGAAGGAGGCCGCACACAAGCAGCCGGGTGGGCACAATGAATCACTCGCCCACTCGCCCACTCGCCCACTCGCCCACTCGTTCGGGAGCGCGTCCATCGTTTTTGGGGGAGGGGACGGAGTTGGTTAGTTGCTTGCTACTCAGACCCGACCGAAGGCGGAAAGCGACGTTGGTTAGGGGGCTTTTAAGTTTTGGCCTTGGAACTTTGGTGGACCGGCACGTGACAGACATCGACCCATTCCAGGTCGCTGGGGATTTCCGAGTAAACAAACTCTACTCTAGAGTCCACATAGGAGAATTAAGCAGGGTGGTAGGGTAGGTGGGTAGGTGGGTAGGCATGCAGTGGGAGCTTCTTTGGGAAGTACACAGGTGAGCCAACATTTCTCGAAGCTCGAGGTAGCGAGTCGTGGGAAACAAACGCTGGGAGGCTGGCGGTGAAGTAATACTTTTTTACCAGGTATCTTTTCTTTCTTTCTTTTTGTTTGCTTGATTGTTTGCAAGTTGCAAGTTGCAACGTTTCTCGCGTCCTGTTGGGTTGAGGCCACGGTTGAGTTGTAGAGTGGAGTAGGGAGAGAGGGAGGGAGGAAGGGAGGAAGGATGGAAGGCCTGCTCGTGGTTGGTCGCAGAAAAACGGATGAACCGCATGCCGTTGCCGGCCGGCGTTCTTGGAACTTGGGGGGAGGGGAGCAGGAACGAACAGGCAAAGCTCCCTTCTCCTGGAAAGCAAAGCAACGCAACGCAGAGCACTGACCGCCTATATACCATGGCTCTACCAAGAATCGACGATACTCGATCGGGCCGAAACAACCAACCACCGCCCCTTTCCTTTCCCTCCCGCTGTTATCTGTGCGTGATTGGCCGCGTTGGGAGCTGTTTTTATTTTATTGCGGAGGGTTTGTGCGGATGAAGGTTGGCTGCTGCTTGGTGGTACTGGTGGTACTGGTGGTACTGGTGGTGGTGGTCAGAGCGTGGTCCGCCTTTTAGTGTGCTGACTGCATGAGTAGACTGGCCGCTCGGGAGGAAGGTCTCGGAGGCGAACGCGGCGGGAGAGCTGCGCTGGCTGAAGCACCATGGAGCTTCAAGTCGATGGGGGAAGTTTGAGCTTGGAGAAGACGAGTGCGGTAAGTAAGGGTTCGGGTGGTGAAGTCTGGAGGGCTTTGGCTTCGGCTTCTCGAGCAGTGTCGAGGCTCGAGCAGAGTACATACGCTGGTTCTGGCATGCTTACGGTTGACCACCGACTGAGCCTGGCCGGGCAAGATGGCATTCCCGTTTCCCGTGTTCGGATAGGTACTCTCGATTTCCCTCGGAGCTTGTTTCTGGATAGCCTCCGGATTCGAAGACCAGTAAGAGTCCAGATCCTGCTGGTCGTCGCTAGTCACATGCCCTAGAGACGCGGTCCTTACTTAAGGGTCTGAGGCCACGGAGAGTGAGAGGCAAAGGGTTCGTCCGCGGTTCACCTCGTCCTTGGGATCGCAACGGTGCACTTTGGACCTCAAGGATGATGCTTGGGCGAGTGCGTGGCGACCATAGTAACGGGGGAACATCAGACGATGGAACCCGTCAATCTCCATCCGTCAATCCGTCAATCCGTCAATTGGCTGTCCTTCGCCATAGCCACTGTGACGGATTGCGTGGCCAGTCCTGACGCTGCGCGGGCGGGCGTCGTATTGCCCTCTTGGCTGCCCCGGTCCCTACTCTACGGTACTCTAGAGTCCACGGTATGTACTCTGCACATAGTGGACCACTATATCGCGGCCCGGGAACATGTCTACTCGCACTGTCGGGCCCTTCCATGCCATGCCACGGCCATATCCGTGATGTCCCCTATTGTGGCTTCTTCTGTGGCCTCTCGCCGCGTTCTTCTCGTCCTCGGATCCGACAGCAGAGAATGTCCATGCCTTCCATTGCTGCCGCCGTCGTACATACATCTCACACCGCGCAGCCCCTTGCTAAAAGTCTTGTCCTGGCTCTAACTTACTCACCCCCAATGCCTTCGTTCGTTCCTGCAAACCCAGCACCCCGGCCCAACCAGTTCATTGAGCGAAGCCAGCGCCCCACACACCCCCCTTCAGCCCTTGACCAGTCATCGTCCGCCTTTCACCGCTGCTGCTCACCCCAATCCAACTCTTCCAACATCCCTCCTCCTCCTAGACTACCTAACCTGACTCCCCCCCCATCCTCCACTACCTTCCTTACTAACCACACCCCCCCATCCCCTGAAAGAGCCGCTCTTCCTACTCCCCTTTCTCCCTCTCCACAGCAATCATAAGTTCTGTCGTCCCTGCCCACCCCCCCAAAGCGCCCCTCACCACTCGTTTCCTCTCGCCCCGCCCTCAGGCCGCCGCCCCCTTTTATCGATCGGTTAACGAGACCCACGCTTTTACGATCCGGAACGAGATACGCACCGCATGACCTTGTGATATTATATTTTCCAGAACGCGAAAGACCAAAGATCGTCCATCGAAAAGAGAGATACCACACAAAAGGGGATATATATCTTGTCATCAGCATCTATATCGGTTGTTTTTTCCCCTCCGGGTTTACGAAGTTGTTGAGTACTTGAACGACCTACTACAGAGACGAACGAAAGAAGAAAAATAGTTTTTTTTCTCTCCCGCTTCCATCCATCGTAGCGAAGTTCGACCGCAGCGGGGACCATCCTAATACAGCATACATTACACTTCTCGTCTCCGCATCGGTTCGATTCCCCCGCGACATCGGTCACGGAGTTGCTCAGTCGCCAGAAAGAAAGAAGAAGAAAAGGAGTGTCAGAGTTCGTATTGCAACGCGTTGCAGTCCGATACACGGTTTAGTAACGAAGTCTTCACGATCGCCAGGCTTCCCCGGAACCTGTAGCCACGATCAAGCCGGCCAGCTAGCTAGTCCCGGTTTCGAACGGACTTTCCCGTCCGCACTTTTGCTGTGAGCAGAGAAACAGAGAAAAACGAACATCCAAGAACTAAGCATCCAAATCGTACGACGAACTATCAATATGGCCAGCCACGACTCCTACTACGATACAACGGGTTCCATGAGGTCCGCGAGCGGCCAGCACCACAACACGCTCCATCGGGCTCCGTCCCGGCAATTCGAGACCTTCGCCGGTCAGACCGGCCTCTACACCGCCGAGGACCATGCCGCCAGATACGATCACAACCGCGCTTACGATACCACGCGTATAGCTCCCACCGCGATGACTTACGGAGGATATGAGGCATCGGGCGCCCAGACCTGGAACCCGAGCAGCTTTGGAAATGTCGGTACGCTGGGGGGGACGATGGGTGGTGGTTCGGGAAGAATAAAGGGCCCTTCGCGACAGAGGAGCGCGCTGCCGTCGGTACGACAACCGTCCTCCGTCGGAGAGTACCCGAAAGACTCGGTTGCTAACGGAAAACAGATGTGGACCGAAAGCCCTTCGGCTCTTCCGACCGTCAGCCCCCTGGCCGCGATGGGTGGTGGGGTGTCTCTGGGTGCATCGCCCATGCGCCAAGAACCTGTCGGGTCAGACATGGGGGAAGAGGAGTTGATCCCGACCGCCATCGTCATCAAGAATATCCCGTTCGCCGTTAAGAAGGAGCAACTGGTTCAGTTGATGACGGAGATCAACCTACCGCTGCCGTACGCGTTCAACTATCACTTCGATAATGGCGTGTTCCGCGGTCTTGCGTTCGCAAACTTCACCACCGCGGAGGAAACGGGAACCGTCATCGACATGTTGAACGGATTCGAACTGCAGGGCAGGAAGCTTCGGGTGGAATACAAGAAGATGTTGCCCATCCAGGAGAGAGAGAGGATCGAGAGGGAGAAGAGGGAACGGAGGGGCCAACTGGAAGAGCAACACCGACCTGTCACGCAGCCACCGCCGTTGGCTACTTCTCCTTCGCCCAGCGCGTCGAGGTCCAAACCAGGTCAGACTATAGTTACTCCGACAGATGTCCGATATTCCAGCGTGCTAACCGCCTTTTAGACGTAGACTTGAACGACCCCCAGACTCTTCAGTTCTATTCGCAGCTGCTTCTCTTCCGCGACGACCACACACGCGAAGCGCTCATCTTCCCCCCTACCCTGTCGCCTCAGCAGCGTCGTATTGTGCACACCCTGGCACACCACATGGGACTCGCGCACATCTCGCGCGGAAGCGGCGAAGGCCGCCAAGTACATGTTTTCCGCGCGCCCCAGGGGCAGACGCCGAACATCAGCCCGCCATCCATCCCGACGGTTCACCCCGTCGAGAACCACCCGAGACGTGGACTGACCAGGGCCACCACCATGGACTTTACCGATACTCGGTCCGAGAGCGCCGCCATGTTCTCTACAATCGGGCGCCAAGCATCGGCTCTTCTGGATATCCCATCCTCCCCGTCCGGTCGGGAGAGCGCCGTTCAGAGCCGCCAGAACCTTCGCGCGGCCAAGTCGTTCGCCGACCTGCGGTCCTACACGCCCTCACCGGTGCCCTCTTCCGCCAGCTTTCCCGCGGCGTTGGGTAACAACATCTCCCGGTACCAGCAGCAGGATTACGGCGCCCACAGTGCCGCCAGCACCACACCCACTCTGACGCCCACTGCAACCGGCAACCACCAGGAGTCGCTGCTCGTCAACGGGCTGGCCGGTGTGTCGCTCGGTGGTCCCCTCGGTAACATGGGTGGAAGCTTGAGGGGTGATCCCCGGGACCCTCGGGGCATGCTCTCCCACGAGCAGGAGCGAAATGGTGGCACGATCGGCGGCGGAAGCGGACACAGTGGAATGGTGGGCGGTGGAGTAACCCGCAGTTTCAGTATGGGCTTCGATGAAGTCCGTGCCGAGCGCGACCGATCCCACGTCATCCCGCAGAGACAGCCAAGAGGGCCAGATTCCGAGCGGGGGGCAGGATTTTCGTCAAGGAGTCGCCAGCACCACGGAGGACGAGGCGGCTCGGGAGGGGAATTGGACGTCCAGAGTGGCGTTGAGATTGTCGTGGAGTAAAGTAATTGTGAATGGGAGTACAGGGGGTGTAGTAGGGGCTTGAGATTACACATGGTTGGGACAATATTTTCTTGTGTCAGTTTCTTTCCATTGCGTTCATCTTTTTTTCTTTCTTTTCTTTTTTCCTTTTCGTTTTCTCCACTTTATCATTATCTTTTTGGACAATCATCGGCATATTCCTTCCCACCACATTCGATCGATGAGACGAGGAGGGTGCTTCTTTTTTCTTTTCTTTTCTGCCTCTACTTCTCTCTTGTTTTTCTGTGTTCAGTGTAACGAAGGATGGACTCTGGAGGCTTCCTCATCATGATGTATGAGAAGGAAATTTTTGGCTGTTACATGTACCCCTCCCACTCCCGTGCTACGTATGAGTATATACGTGTGTGTGTGGGTGGGGGGGGGGACGGGAAAGCGGATCAAAGTATTCGATATATTGAAGGGGTTTTATTTCTTGCTTGCTTGCTTTGAAGTTTGGGGGTTTGTTTATTCTTTGCGTCAAAAAAGATTGGTTTTTTTTTTTCTTTTGCTTGCTTGCTGCTGATTCTTTCTTGCTGCTGCTGATTCTTTCTTTCTGCTGCTTGATTTTGTGTGTCTTAAGTATCGCCTTTTAGTTACTGTTACTGTTACTGTTGGGTTGGATATGTAGTGTCCCGAGCAATGGGGAGGCCCAGAGAGGGGAGGGCACGGGCGATGATCTAGGTTTTTTGTTTTTTTTCAGTTGTTTTTTTTGTCCATACGTGAAGAGTTGATTCTAATATTTTGAGCTATCTATTGACTGCTGCCTTTTTGACTTTGCACTGTGACACGCACTTATCTGCACTTGATTTATGGCGTAGTCACCACCGTGGCACCGTCGGATATCTCCTTCATCGTGAATACTAGGTATGCAGCTCCGTCAGGAAACGCCTGCTGATAGATCCTTTTCGTACACAAAGTTCATATGTTACTCGGCCCTGTTTACTGCTGGACCGTGCACTGCTGGAGCTTGGGGGACATCTTCCATCTTCCTTCCATCTTCCAGCTCCCATCTTCCAGCTCCCATCCTCAATCTTCCATGGAGGCTGGAGCAGGGTGTCATCGCCGAATCCTTATGATAGTAGGTAGAGTAAACCTTTATACTTCTGTAAGTGAAGGCTCCGCCGCAGAACAACTCGAACTTCGAAAATCGCCTCGGCACCATAGGAACGCAAACCGGCGCGAGCAACGCAGGCGCTGCCGCGCTGGGCAGTCTGGAAGGCATTCGGGAACGCATGTGAGCTGCAGATACTCGAGTCGACTCCTGCATGATCGGTTCATCATGAACCGGGCGACCAGAGTATAGTGTTTGAGCATGGCGAAGATCTAGTTATGAACTTGTGACGGTATCCATCGGTCCGTCTGTCTGTCCGCCTGTTCGTTCAGGAAAACCTTGGATGGCTCCGGTATCCTGCCGTAAGTTTAGGTAGTGTTGGAGTATGGCGAAGATCTAGTTACCTATGGCCGTGCCTATTCGTCAGTCTGTCTGTCCGTCAGTCCGTTTGTTCGTTCAAGAAACCTTTGGTGGCTACGGACTGCCTAGGACCTAGGACCTAGGTAGGTAGTCGGACAAGTATATTCGGACAAGTATCCTGCCGTATTAGATAGGCCCGGGGATGTTTGGTTCCAGTCTTCCAGTCTTCCTGAGAGCAACGGCTCGGAGGATCGCATACCTGCTCGGGAGTCGGAACAGATTCGAAAATGCCGGAGTTGAAGGCCTACTACCTAGGAGGTAGGTTGCGATGTTTCGACAGCGATGTCGCGGTAAGGGATGGGACTTCGCGGAAGGGAACGGTATACAGCGCCTGGCTGTGATTGGAGTATAGTAGAGCTCCATGTGGTTCGCAATGTTGTGCTCTGGAGAAGCAGGTTGAACGTCCATGGTCGACGATCCTGCGGACAGATGCCGATGGCATGTAGAGTAGCTCTACTCTACTCTACTGCCAGTAGCTCACCAGAGCCGGCGGCTCGGGCGCCAACGCAACATAACCACGGCGGCAAGTTTCTCCGTCCGCCGTCCTCCGCATGAGTGAGTGAGTGTGTAGAGTACTCTACTCTACTCTACAACATCGAGGCGAGCCAAGCCTGCTACGTACCTCTGTAGTGTACTCTAACTGACCGATTTATTGCGACGGTAAGATGGGCCACCTACCTGGTACTGTATGGTGTCATGTCATGTCAGGTCATATCAATGCCTATGATGGGCGTCCGAAGGGCAAAGATACGCAACTGCACTGCACTGCTGCGCTGCATGTTTGCATGTTGCATATGCGTGCAGCGAAGGACGGAGAAACTTGCTGGTTGGCTGCAGAATGCGGTTGCATGCTGACTGACGGATTGGGGGACCGGGGGAGGGGGGCCCGAGGGGGCGGAGGGGGCGGAGAATCTAGTGGGCTTTTGTCGCAAGCCCGCATCCGGCGGTGGACGTTGTGTTGCGGCTGGACGACGGAAAGAGGGAGGGGAGGAGGGAGGTATTCGACCAGAACCACGGCCTGGACTGGATACGAGAGCGTTGGATGCCCCCTCGAGTTCTTCCGATGGATGCGATGCTAAGTAGGAAGCTGCAAAACTAGAGCACGAGGATCCGCGGGTCGATTTGGCCTCGCCGATCGGGAATGCACCCGCGAGCGATCCGCCGAACTGCACTACAGGCTAAAGCTATCAGTGGTGAAGATCGGCTCCGAATGCGGCCGGACCGCGTCCTCTCTCCACAAAGCTTGGCTGATTCCACCATTACGTCAACGTTTCGCGACGAGTGCAGCCGTGTGTAGGCGGATGGCTGGCCGGCCGGAAACACAAAACACATGTGGTCTGTGGTTTGTGTCGAGGACGTGCGAATGACGGCATGCACCACAGACGTATATACTACACTCCGCTCGGCTTCGTTCTGAGGACTCTGCTGGTATCTTCTACATACATCCACATCTGCTCGAGATCCATCCAACAGATACCTCGTATCACCCACCGTTGCAGCCCTCCTCCATAAAGTGCACTCATCCAAGGAATAGTTCCGAGTCCCCTGCGAAGCCGGTTTCCAGTCAATCCATGGAGTCGAGCAGGCACTGAAAGGAGGCTACATATATCCCGTACATTGCTCCCTCGGTGGTTGCTGCTGCACTGAATGACAACGAATCACTATCAGCCTTCTTCCCTAAGTACACCACTGACTGACCACGGATTCTTCGACGACAGCAACTATTCCAGTGCTACTTCCAGCCCCGCTCGGCACAGCTACTTCTCCACTACAGCAGAAGAAGACGGGGCATTAGCTCTACCTTGTACCTTCCCACTTCCTCCACCTCCTCACTCTCCTCCGCCCCCGCAATCGACGCCCGTCCGTCGTGCACGTCCATATCGTCCGGGAAGGGCCGCATCAGCTTCTCCTTTGAGCCCGGCCACAACACAGCCTGGAACGCTGTTCAAAACAATTGTGGAAGGAGACACCCCCCAGTACCTGCTATCGCCCCCTGTGCTCAAGCCCGCGGACAGTACAGCAACAGTGAACAGCTACATCACCGCGCCGAGCTACGCCTCATCTCGGTCCTCGTCCTCATCCAGTTCCCGAACCATTCAGAACCGACCCATCGCCTCACCGCCGCGGACGCCACTGCCCCCGCTCACCGACCGAGACGTTGAGCAGATCCGCGGAGCACACACTCCATCCCACGGCCCGCACGAAGCACAGGACGCACTCCTATCCTCGAGAAGAATGTCTCACCGCAACGGCAACAGCAATGCGGCCACCCGCACAAACAACGAAGACCGCGCTGCCCGCGAGCCACTGATCCCGCGCAGCAACGCCTCCGACCCCGACTCCCGCCGTAAGGAGGAGTCCATGCGCCGCAAACTCCGGGCGTATGAAGCCTTCCTTGCCCTGAAGCAAGGTGACCTGCCCGATACCCAGCAGCTTACGGAATGGGGCCGCCATACGCTTCGCTCTCCCGTTCTGGACAGCCGCAATAGACGCCTCAGCAGTAGGGGGAGGGAGTTTGTGAGAGATCTGAGGGCCTGGATTGAGGCGGTTATAGACCTGGGACTCAGTAAGAATTATGATGATAAGATCCAGGAGTTTATCTACCATACATCGCATGCGAATATGTTTGTGAACGTTCCCGATGTTAGTGGTGCGGCGAAGGCGGGCACCACCGGGTCGGGACAGGATGCGACGAGGTTTATGGAGAGGCTTAGGAAGACGGCGGGACTGCTGTGGAGTAGTGATGAGTTTAGGGACTTGATCAATGATTTCGCCAGTATGTGTGCTCCCTCCCGACTTGTGAAAGAGGCTGTGCTGATCGGTGAATAGGTGTTGGTCGCGACATGTTTGCGGATGCAGCTTCGCAGGTGGCTTCTGGTGCTTCCCACGCTGCCGACAATGCCAGATCCACCGACGTGAATATCGATCAGGAATCGACGTCCAGCAAGGCAATCAAGGAGAAGGGCAACGCAGCCTCGCAGCAGGTACGCCAGGCGAGTTACCAGTTCCGTGACGACCTCGAAGCGTACCTCCGTGAGAAGTTCCCCAAGCAGCGCAGGGACGCCGTCATCAACCGCATGAAAAAGGTGGTGCAGGATATCCAGGAGAATCCCGACTTCCAGGAGACGGTTGATTTCGTTGTCGATATGATGCACCGATATGCCACTCGCGTCAAAGACAGCGTTGCCGCTGAGGGAAAGCAAGCCGACGTCAAGTCGGATGAGAACTTCGACATTGCCATGAAGGATGCCCAGGTATGACATCATAATCACATGTAATGTCGCACGAAATCGAGTGATGAATGCTGACTCGCATAGGCCCTTCTCATGGCTTTTGCCAATGGCAAGTCGTTGGATCCCATCTACGACGCTCTCAACAAGGTCATCGATGACATCCAGTCGGATAATGAGCTTAAAGAGTTCTACAATCACGTCTCACAGGAGTTCAACCGGCTCATCACTGAAAAGGGCTACGTGACTAGCGACGCTGCCGACGCAGAAGCGCACAGGCTCTACGAACGCTCTCAGGAATTACTGAATGAGAAATCGGACCGCTATCGCCCCGACGTCGAGAATCTGTTCTCCGAGGCGCGTTCATTCATCGATGCCATTCGCAACGATAAGGAGAGTGTCAGGGTTGCCGAGGCGAGCAAGAAAGTGTACAAAGACTTGGTCGTCACGGATAAGAATGGAAACTTCAGGGGGTTCAGGAAGAGGGTTCTCTGGGATCTACTGGAGGTTGTGTTCCCTCGCTTCGTGGATGAGGTCAAGTATATTCCCATCCCGAGAATTGAGTATCAAGATCCGGATTTCGATCTGATCCTGGAGAATGTTGTGCTCGAATCTGGTATGTCCTAATCTTCCCATGATGGGTAGGTATGCGATAGCTAACATCGATCTTTCAGAGCACTTTCTCCCAACCCGCACCGTCCTCGAAGCCTTCACCCGTTTCGAAGTTACAAACTCTTATACGGTCTCCAGCACCCACACGACGACCACGCACCTGCACGTCTCCAACATCAATCTCTTCTGCAAGGACGCCTCCTTCATCGTGCGCAAGAAGACGGGCCTTTCATTCTCCGACCGTGGGTTCATCGACGTCTTCATGACCGGCCGCGGGGCGTCTGCCGACATACTCCTCGAGTCATCTTCGCACGACGAAGATGAAGACGAAGACCCCACGGCCGAGTCCTACTTCCGCGTCAAGTCCGTTACCGTCAAGATCCACAACTTCTCGTACAACTACCATGCATACCACACCTGGGCCGCTGCCTTGCTAGCCCCGATCATCAAGCCCGCGGTCCGGAAGCTCCTCGCAAACGTCCTGGAGCAACGCATCCGCGGCGCCATAGAACAGCTCGATAGGGAGATCTATGCCGCCGCCGAGCGCATGCGTGTAGCAAGCATTGCCAACCGCGGCGGCGGAAGTATGGAGGCGTGGATCCGTGCTGTTCTGTCACGGCCCGAGCATGCGAGGAGACGGAGGAGGCAGCGCGGCGAGTTCAGAGTTTCGGTCGAGGACGACGGCGCACTCATATTCCCAGGCGAACATGCGCCCGGAGGGATACTCGCGAAGGTTAAGAAGGCGGAGGACAACGTTGAGGTCGGCCATGAGGGACAGGGCAGGTGGAGGAATTCGGTGTTTGATGTGCGTCGTTGATTTATCTTTGTGGGATTTTGTGGGTCTTTTTATTTGGGATCAAATTGCAATGGGCTGCTGGATTGGGATGGTTGTTTTTGTACGTACCTGTATTGCGAATTTGTTGTTTGTCTGGCATGACTTGCTGTTGAATGAAGAGCTCCCATAATATTCATCCTGCACGTGAAATCTAAAGCTACACCTTGAGCCCATCAAGGCTATAGAATGTCTAGTTGTGGGGCGTAATCGGGCGTGAAGACGGAGAAAATCACGATATCACTCGATCCACCAGGCTTTTCAATAGCTCGCATTTAGCCCAAAAGGGCGCTTACAGTTTCCGGCACTGTTCGAGCGCCCGGCTGGCTAGATAACGGGCGCTCAATAGTCTAGCGCCGACGCCGCCCTGACGATCACTTCATTGCTCCCTTCTATGTATCAAACCCAGTATGTAGGCTTTTTTTGACCGATTACCATGGTCTCTGGTCGATTACCATGGTCCATGGGCCCGCCGCCGCCCGCCGCCATTTGATGGGATTAATCCCTACGGACCGGCCGCCCTTCTGTGTTTGCTTCACAGCCTGCAGGAATTTTCGTTAATGTGTTTGTGAAAGTTGGGATGCGTGGCGTTTCTGGATAGCAGTCAGTGGTACCATACGATACCAACTTACATAGAAAGATAGAAAGATGGGAATCAAATTTGTATAGCATCACTGTTTCTACACGACGTTGGACCGCACCAGTGATTCGGAAGTAAGAAAGCCACTTCTCACAGTCTACAGAGCATACCTACAAGATGTGTGTACCCAAATTACGAGTGCGGCGATACGGCCGGCGTGAGCACTAGGCAATCACACCCCTGAAGTTCCCGGTGATTGTTGGTGGTCGCCCTGCTTCCACTCCAGCGTGTACTGGTGCCTAGTGCCTAGTGCCTTGGCGTGTGCGGGGATGTGGGGGTGCGGGGATGCGGTCTCAATCCTGGCGGCGGTCTCAGTCCTGCCCGCACCACGCCGCACTAGGCCGCCACCGTTTCTTATAAATAGCTCCTCTCTCTCCCGTCTCCTCTCCCTTCCTCTCTATCCTCTCCTCATCACATACATTTACTTTTCTTCCACACCCATCAAGCCCCCCGGGGCAATCCATTCAATCAACCCAGCGGCCACCGGTACCACATCCAACCAGCTCAACCAGCTACCGACACTTCTCACGGCCATCGGGTTTGACCTGCGGGACATGCGGGCGTACGCCGCGGCCGCCACTACCTACGAAGACCAATGAAGACAATAATCACGATGTCGACTGGCCTCTGGTACGTGGCCCCCGATCCGATGCTGTGTTTCACACACATCGGCGGGGGGTGGGGGGGAAAGGGGGTGGGAGGGGAATCATTTCCCTTCCCTGCGAGCGGCCGCTCGCCGTCGAGTGATGGCTATAAAGCAATTAACCAACCGTTCCTGCGCCCTTTGCTGGAGGTGACGGAAGTTATCAGGTATGTAGCACCGATTAGTTACCGCCGAACACGACGAGGGATATGTAACTAATACATTGGGCTCTGTACAGACAGCAGAGCGAGGAAGCTTCGGGGCGGCAAGGTGGCACGGGTAAATCAACCCGGATGTGAGAGGGGGAGAGAGGACCAAAGGAGTTGGTGTTCGGTGGAAAGAATTCCTTCAGTTCTGCATTTAGTCTTTTAGATCAGCCTCCAAATTGGCGGGTATATATCTCCCATGATCTACTACTGAGGTCGAATGCAATGATGATTAAACAAAAAAAAACAATGGTACCGTCTTTCTTTGGTCGGGTATATTCTGCATGTATATACCATGAATTATCTACCTCTGTGATCAGCTACCTACTCTACCGTATCTACGTACTCGTTCATGATTTTTGTCCATTTGTAGATGGTGACCCTGTTGAGAGAGTGTGCAGTCTGTTTCGTCCCCTTACGTTGGCCGAGTGCTGTTCGATTCTCGATAAGAAGCTTGAATATGTGAATATTAATGACAGAGTTGTCCTGCCTTCCACCGCGTGTACTAACTGTGTAGTGAGGGGTGGAGACCGCACGGCTTGCATCATCACTCGGGATGAAGCAAGAATGCTACATACCGTACTCCCTACAGATGCCAGAAGGCATACCAAATTTGTACCAAAATCACGGGTGCGGCGAAAGTTACAGGCAGCGTGGGCTCAGATATGTGAATGCTAACGACAGAGCCGCCCTGCCTTCCACCCTAGCGTGTACTGGTACCTAATGCCTAGGCGTGTGCGGGGATGTGAGGTGCGGGGATGCGGTCTCGATACTGGCCGCGGTCTCAATACTGACCGCACACGCCGCACCACGCCGCACTAGGCCGCCCACACTTTCTGATAAATAGCTCCTCTTACTTCCCTCTCCTTCCCCTTCCTCTCTATCCTCTCCTCATCACATACATCTACTTCACTTTCACACTCAACAAACCCCTCGGGGCAATCCGTTCAATCAACCCAACAACCAGTCCCATGCGGACATAAGCTGCCGCCACCGTCGCCCAGGCCGCCGCGAACCGATGATGTGTTTCATGCACATTGGCGGAATCATTTCGACTACGACACTATAAACCAACCGTTCCTGCGCCCTTTGCTGGCGGTAACTGTGAAGTTACCAGGTATGTAGCACCGATTAGTTACCAACAAACACGACGAAGGATATGCATCTAATACATTGGGCTCTATACAGACAGCAGAACGAGGAAGCGTGGGGGAGGAAAGGGCTAGGGCCCTGCCAACGGATCGGAAATCTTCTTGCATCTTTACCAAAATAACATCGACCAGAAGGAGCAACAACGACGGCGAACTGTGGACATGACCCTTGGGGGGCTCGGGGAATAATCCCTTGGAGCGGGGTTCGGAGTGGGCATCTCTTGATGCCCCTTCCGTCCCATCTCCCCGCCAGATGTCGGCTCTTCTCGCGAATAGTAGCGCTGCTCGCGGTCGAGCCACGATTACGACCCTTTCGGTCAACCGCTCGTCCGCCCTTTGCTGGCGCTTCCTAGGTATGTAGCACCGCACCGACTACCACCGAACGCGATGAGGGACATGCATCTAATACAATGGGTTTCATACAGAGAGCGGAGCATCAGGAGAAAAAAAAATTCCGTTGAGTGCGTGTAGGCGGTGCTGACTTTGGTAACGCTGGGAACGCCCTCGAGCCATTGCATAGAGTGAATGCCTAGTCATTTCCAGATATGAACGACCAATGGCCAGTCTATTTCGTGTGTGTGTGTGTTGGGGGGGGGGGGGGTGGTGGAGGACCAAGAGAGTTGGTGTTCGGTGGAAAAAATTTCTTCGGTTCTGCATTTTGTCTTTTAGATCAGCCTCCAAATTGGCGGGTATATACCTGCCATGATCTACTAAGGTCGAATGCAATGATGATTAAACAAAACAACAATCCCTTAGATCGTCAAAAATATTTCACCGTGACGGGGGGCGAGTGGGGGACACAGGGGGTAGTCCAAACTTGGTTACTAGCAAGGGACCGCCCACCAGCCGGCTGAAGGAGGCTGGCCTGTGGTGCGGGCATAGGTGGTGCGGCGGCGGAGGCGGCGAGGGATCTCTTAGTCGGCCGCACAGTCACCTCACGATACCACTTGACATCGGCCCGACATCATAACCTACACACTAGTTGCCTCCACCCGCCTGTCTCTCCACCCCCCCGTGCCGTAGCTCAACGCGGTGGAAACAATCAAATGGATAGGGCTCTAGCCGCCTCTTGCAGTAATATGCTCTGACCAGCCCGATCAGCCCCGAAAGGTCACTACCGACTATTCGGTTGCCGATCGCGCTGTCAGACTGTCAGCCTGCAGTAGCTCTCTGACTGGGTTCATTTCGGTTTTGAGAGGCTGAGGAGTTTGAACTTTGAAGGCAAAGCGTCTGTTGTGCTGGCTAGTGGTCCGCTTTACTTGTCTATAGAAGTCCTAATGAGATATTCGTGGATATTATAGTTGTCCTGAAGGCTGAAGTTGCCAGTTGCCGGTGGTCGCCATGCCTTTCACTCTGACGTGTACTAGTGTTTAGTTCCTCGGCGTGTGCGGGATGCGGAGATGCCGGGATGCCGGGATGCGGTCTCAGTACTGGCTGCGGTCTCAATACTGACCGCACCACGCCGCACTAGGCCGCCCCCGCTTTCTTATAAATATCTCCTCTTCTCCCGTCTCCTCTCCATTCCTCTCTCTCCTTCCCTCATCACATACATCAAGCTCAACAACAACTATCGATAAATGCCTCCGGGCAATCTGTTAAATCAACCCAACCGCCAGCCCCATGCGGGCATAAGCCGCCGCCGCCGTCGCCCCGGCCGCGAACCGATGATGTGTTTCACGCACATCGGCGGAATCATTTCGACTACGATACTATCAACCAATCGCTCCTGCGCCCTTTGCTGGCGGTAACTGTGAAGTTACCAGGTATGTAGCACCGACTATGTAACTACCACCGAGCGAGACGAGGGACATGCATCTAATTTAATCGGCTCCGTATAGACAGCGGAATGAGGAAGTGTCGGCGAGGCAAGGGCTAGGGCCCTGCCAACGGATCGGAGATCTTTCTCCATCTGTACCAAAATAACATTGACCAGAAAGAGCAATAAGTGGGGTGACTTGGGGGTGTTTGACCCTGGGGGGCGAGGGGTGGGGGCGGGGGAATAATCCCTTGAGCGGGGTTCGGAGTGAGCATCTTTTGTTGCCCCCCGTGGCCAGCAATCAACCGCTCGTCCGGCCTTTGCGGGCGGTAACCAGGTATGTAGCACCGGCTACCACCGAACGCGATGAGAGACATGAATCTAATACATTGGGTCCCATACAGATAGCGGAAGGAGGAAACGTCGGAGAGGCAAGGGAAAGGCGAAGGTGATGACCTTGTGTGGAGTCTGGAGACGGCGCAGGCATGAGAAAATGATTCCTTGAGTTCTGCGTTTGGTCTTTTAGATCAGCCTCCAAATTGGCGGGTATATATCTGCCATGATCTACTAGGTCGAATGCAATGATGATTAAACAAAACAAAAACAATGGTACCGTCTTTCTTTAGTCGGAGTCTGTTCTGCGTGTATATACCATAAATTCTCTGCCTCTGATCAGCTGCCTACCCTAACGTACCTGTTTTCTGTACTCGTTCATGATTCTTATTTGTTTGTAGATGGTGACCCTGCTGAGAGAGTACATATATTGTCTGTTGATGGTCGCTTCCAGACTTCCAGTGCCCGTGTGGTGACTGCGCACTCCGCATCATAACTATGTAAGCCTCTTGGTAGTAGCCCATGGACTTTGTGACCATTCCAGTGGAAGACCGGGTAGTGTGGTGCTTCCGCTTTATCCAGGAGAGTATTGCCGTCTCCACTGAGTCCTGACCGATCCGATTAGCCCCAGAAGGTCACGGTTCACCTTTCGTTTGCCGATCGCACTGCCAGCCTCGCCTGGTTTCCTTTCGGAAGGCTGAAGGGTTGGAAGGCGAAGCGTCTGTACCGGCTGTTGGGCTGGGCTGTGGCCGGCTATACTTATAGCCTAGTAGTCCCGACTCCAGCGATGGGCAATGCGGCATCCCTAGATATCATGGTTGTCGTGACTCCCGCCGTTATCGGAGGTTGTCCTGGCTTCCGCTGTCGCCGTACCAACCACCTCGAGCTCGACGTAACTTACGTTCCGTCTGGTGGGTCCATCTGCCTACAAATAGTCTGCGATTCGCCACCGTATACATAGAACCCGCTTAGGTACCTGCCCTGCCACAGCACTGAGCGCTCTTGGCTACATATCTAAGTACCTGTGTCTGGTGCAGTGTCACGCCGATGGGGACATATGTTTTGTCCCCTTCCGTTACATACCAGAGTGCTTTTATATTCTTGGTAAGAATTCTAATGATAGGGTCGCCCTGTCTTCCACCACGGTGTGTAGTTCTTGGGCGTGAGCGGGGCTGCGAGTAATCTTAGATTCACTAATCGGTCGGATACCTAGAGGAAGCGGATGGGCCTCGGGCGAGTACCCAAAGGGTCCTCAAAATTCTGGAATGGCGGTTGGTTGGACTTTAGCGTCATTCCGGTAGTGCAAAAAATGGAACCAATCAAAAGGCTCATAACCAGCGTTCAATTTGAGGGACCGGTTGGGCGACTGGTTGAGAGATAGTTGGATGGAATGATCATTCTGGACGTCCGCCCTTACAGACAACATTCCACACGCATTCAGACAATAGTTACCCCCAATACAAATATTTACTCAGAATAAGGTGAGAAAATGCGCAGATTTACCAGGTTGTTGTAATCTATCACGAATGACAGATAGATCTTTTGCGAAAGGGTCTGTATCATCGTTACGGTCGAAAATTAAGTTTATAATTTGTAATCCTCATACATTTGTGTTGATCGTTTGAAGCCTGTATTTTTTTCCGTGATCCATGGGGCATAATGTCGGAGGGGCATGATGTCGGAGGTTTGATAGTATCCGAAGTACAAAAGTTTCTCAAGTTACCGTAGCAACGAGTGTTCGAGCACTTCATTCCTGGCCTATCCCTATAACGGCACAAGAGGTTACGTCAGCCAATCACACTGCTTTTGCACCACACCTCCGTCCCCGTTTAGGCACGCTAAAGTGCCACCAATTGCCCTTCCGCGAATTTCGAGGACCCTCATACTACATACTCCGTCGACCTGTGTGATTATCTGCCCTTCAGGCAGGAAGGATCGCTCTCCTCGCACACTGGCGGAGGTTATGTTTCAGTCTTGCAGGTATGCATAGGCTTTTTTTGTGGCCGATTACCTTGGGCGCCTTTTTGCGGTCGATCACCATGGGGCCATTGCTGTGTTTGGGAAAGCTGGTATCGTTTCTAGACAGCAGTGGTATCATACATAGGCATGAAAATTTGTATGGAATCACACTCTCTACACGACGTTGGACCGCACCAGTGATTCACTCTATGTGGGCATGGCGTCGTGACTCGGGATGAAGCAAGAAAGCTACATACCGTACTCCCTACAGATTCCGGAATGCATACCTTATTTGTGCCAAAATCACGAGTGCGGCGATACTTGTTACAAGCAGCGTGGGCTCGGATATGTGATTACATACTAACGACAGAGTTGCCTTGCCTTCCACCCTAGCGTGTACTGGTGCCTATATATTTCCTCGGCGTGCGCGGGGATGCAGCGATGCGGGGATGCGGGCTCAACACCGCCCGCACTAGGCCGCACCTAGCCCGCCATTTCCACATAAATAGCTCCTCTCTCTCCTCTCTCTCTCTTTCTCTCCCCATCACATACATCATCCTCAACATCAACACTCGATAAAACCCGCTTTCAAATCAAAGGCTCATCTCTCCCCTCTTCACTCTTTCTCCTCACCTCACCACCAACCCTCGACAAACCCCTTGGTGGGTCGTCTTACGCCGCCACCAGGAATGTGGTACCGCTCGGGCGGAATTATTTCCCCCCAGTAGTAGGGTGCCGGTGGCGGCGGTGGCGGCTAACCGCTGCCTTCATATTCGAGGCTCGGTATCGATTGATGATTCAACGGGCGTGGGAAGGCGACAAACCGTTCGGAATGGTGCTTCCCAACTTCGTTAGCAACGCAGCAGGAGACGCGAGATCAAGAAGTGGGGTTACCGGGATGATTACCTCGTCGAACGAGTCGACGATTTCCCTCTTGCCAACGAGGAAGCATTCGAACAGTCATGCCTAGGAATTTCCCAGGGACATCCGTGACGTTGGCGAGATCACTGAGCTCTCCGGATGCGACTACCTCTCCATCTCCCCCAACCTCCTCGAGGAGCTCTTCAACAGTACGTCGACAACGAGGCTGAGTTCCGCTTCGACCTCAATGAGGACCAGATGGCCACCGAGAAGCTTAGCCAGGGTATCCGTGGTTTCGCTGGTGAGTGATCTCTCTGCCCCTCCTCACACGTACACTACTAACACTTACCCAGCCGACGCCATCACCCTCCGAACCCCCTCCCCCCCCCCCCCCCCCCCCCCCCCCGCCCGGCGACTAGCCGGGCATGGCACAAATCGTGCCATTGGGCGGAATTATTTTCCCCCGGGGGCGGAGGCGGCCGAGATCATTGATGGTCCGTTCCTCCGCCCTTTGCTAGCGGTGACAGGTTACCAGGTATGTAGCACTGATCAACTACCACCAAAGGGGACGAGGGATGGAAATGTATCTAATACGTTGGGCTCCATACAGACAGCGAAACGCGGAAGCGTCGGGGTGGCAAGGGTAAATCATGGGTGTGAGAGGGTGGGAGGAGGACCAAAAGAGTTGGTGTTCGGTGGAAAAAATTCCTTCAATTCTGTGTTCTTTTAGATCAGTCTACAAGTTGGCGGATATATACTCATGTAATCCGCCATGATCTACTATGGCCGAATGCAATGATGATAAAACAAACACAAAAAAAGGTACCGCCTCTCTTTGGTCGGGTTCTGCATTTATATACCATAAATTCTCCGCCTCTGTGATTACATTAGAGTTGCCTATCAGCGGAAGTAGTAGTTGCGGCGGGAGAGTGAAGCAGTTACGGCGGAAGAAGGAGCTATATGAGCGATGAGCATCAGCGAGAGTAGCAATTGCGGCGGGAGGGGGAACAGCAGTTGCATCGGCAGTAGCAGTAGTAGTTGCGGCGAGAATAGTAGATGTGGTGAAGAAGCATGAGTACAGAATTGAGGCCCATTGGTAGAGGTGGAGGTATGAGGAGAAGAGACGAGACTTGACAACTGCAACTTTAAAGCGATATTCAACAGATGCTATTCTTATCCGGGCGGGCGTGAAACTACAGCTTCATCGCTGTCTCTGTTCCAGACGATGGCAGCTAGTGCCACAGATCCTCCATCCCATCGTTTGCCTGGTTAGATCTGGTTGACAGACCATTGACAAACGTTTGGGTTGCTGAAACGTGACGACAACTGTGGAAAAATGCTAAGGCCCAATTTGGTTCGCAGCTGCAGTTTAGAAATGTGCATTTTGGCGAGTTGAAGGTTGCCCAAGCTGCAGTTCCAAACTCTCAACTTCCCTGATGACCGTTCGGCAACCCAGATGTTCGACAGCACCACCCTTTTTTCTCTGACTTCGGGGCTAGTTACGCCAGAAAACCATAACTACATAAATAGCTTTTTACAGCGGCGACGTGGCCCTTCCTGTCACTTAGGGAATTTCCCCTCATATCTCACAACAGCGGCTCCTCCTCTGCGCCGTACCAGCAAGTAACCCCTCCTATCCACAGTCGCAGCGGAGGAACCATAGGAGGTGGCCGGTGTCGGACATCTTACATAGGCGTAATGAAGGGGGACTATGGCTGGGTCGACTACAGGGCGATGCTGGCATGTACTACTGGTGATTGTCCATAGAGTTTATTTGTACTTACTGTGGCTCAGTCGACAATCTGCAGTTTCTCGAGTTGTCAACTTGGGGTGGTGTGTCAAACAGGCACCCATTCGGGGAAGTTGACGGTTCGAAACTGCAGCTCACTTTTTGTGTGGTAGATTCAAACTGCAGCTGCGAACCAAACTGGGCCTTAGATGCAACAGTTGCGCAATAGTTGCGCAATACCGCGGGGCCGCTTGTGAAATCTAATGATCGCGCAATCATTTTCTTACACACCGCTCACGTTTAAAAACCCCCCCTTTTTTTACAAGGGTACCTACTATACCGTATCTACCGTACTCGTTCATGATTTTGTGTGTAGACGGTGACCCTGCTGAGAGGGTGTGCAGCGAAGTCCGTTTCACCCCCTTCTGTTGCCCGAGTGCTTTTCGATTCTCTATAAGAAACTTGAATATGTGAATATTAATGAGAGAGTTGCCCTGCCTTCCACCCCGACGTGTACCTACTATAGTGGGGGGGGAGACCGCACTATTTCATAGAACATCACTCGGAGCTTATGGTGTCTGTCGTCCGCGGAATCCGGATGGGAGTATCACACGTACCATTCCGTTGGCCTGTGTTATTATCTCAGATGCCTTTCAGCCGGAAAGGATCGCTCTTCTGAGTCTTCATACAGCGGAGGAGGTTGCGTTTCGGTCTTGTATGCATAGGCTCTTTTTGTGGTCGATTACTATGGGCCCGCCGCCCTTCGATGTGTTTAATCCCTATCATCTACGGACCTTCTGTGTAAGATGGGAAGATGGGAATGAATTCTTGTATGTAGGAAGTATGTATGGCATCACATTTTCTTCACGATGTTGGACCACACCAGCGACTCACTTTACGTATGGCGTCGGGACTCGGGATGAAGTCGAAATCGATAGTGATAGGCAGCGTGAGCTCGGATGTGATTACTCACGATAGAGTCGCCCTTCGCGCCACCCTAGCGTGTACCGGTGCCTATGCACTTCTTCAGCGTGTGCGGGGATGCGGGATGCGGGGATGCGGGCTAAACCCGCCCGCACTAGGCCGCACTAGGCCGCCCCACTTTTTTATAAATAGCTCCTCTCTCTCCTCTCTTCTCCCTTCATCTCTCTCCTCTCCTCATCAAATACATCATCCTCAACATCAACACTCGATAAAACCCGCTTTCAAATCAAAGGCTCCTCTCTCTCCCATTTTCACTCTTTCTCCCTCACCTCACCACCAACCCTCGACAAACCCCTTGGTGGGTCGTCTTACGCCGCCACCAGGAATATGGTACCGCTCGGGTGGAATTATTTCCACCCGAGTAGTAGGGTGCCGGTGGCGGCGTTGGCGGCAGATAACCGCTGCTCTGCCCTTTGCTGGCGGTCACTAGGTATGTAGCACCACACCGACGACCATGCTTTTCATATTCGAGGCTCGGTATCGATTGCTGATTCAACAGTTCGGAATGGTGCTTCCAAACTTCGTTAGCAACGGGGTAGGAGACGCGGAGGGGACTCCATTCATGGAGTATGGAACGATGCTGCAGATCGAATCCATATAAGTTTATGCGGACGGTCGCAGCCATATCTGGACGGTCGGCGTGTCCAAATTCAAGATCAAGAAGTGGGGTTACCGGGATGATTACCTCATCGCTAAAGTCGAACGAGTCGACGATTTCCCTCTTGCCAACGAGGAAGCATTCGAACAGTCATGCCTAGGAATTTCCCAGGGACATCCGCAACGTTGGCGAGATCATTGAGCTCTCCGTGCCCAAGAAGTTGTCGTCCGAGGATGCCACAAACCTTGACCTCGAGAAGCTCAGCTACGTCGACAACGAGGCCGAGTTCTGCTTCGCCCTCAATGAACCCAGCCCCAAGCGGGCATACGCCGCCGCCAGAGGGGGTCGTGGACATCACCATGACCGAACCGTTCGGGCGGGATTATTTCCCCCCCGCGTAGTAGGGTTGCGGCGGCGGCGGTGGTTACTAACCGCTGCTCCGCCCTTTGCTGGCGGTTACCAGGTATGTAGCACCGCAGCGACTACCACTGAACGCGATGAGGGACATGAATCTAATATATTGAGTTCCATATAGCAGAAGAAAGATGAAGCTTCGGGGCGGCCAGGGTGGCACGGGTAAATCAACCATGTGTGTGTGTGTGGGGGGGGGGGGGGGGGGGGGGGGGGGGGGGGGTGGAGGACCAAGAGAGTTGGTGTTCGGTGGAAAAAATTTCTTCGGTTCTGCATTTTGTCTTTTAGATCAGCCTCCAAATTGGCGGGTATATATCTGCCATGATCTACTACCTAGGTCGAATGCAATGATGATTAAACAAAAACAAAAAAGATACCGCGTTTCTTTGGTCGGGTTCTACATGTACAAGGTATGTATATACCAGAATTCATCTGCCTATGTGATCAGGTAGGTACTTTACCGCATTTACCTTACTCGTTCATGATTTTGTTTGTAGATGGTGACCCTGCTAAGAGTGAGTTTGCTGTCTATTGGTGGCCGCTTCCGGTGCCTGTGTGGTGACTGCGCACTCGGTATCACCGGCCTCTTGGTTTAGTAGTAGCCCATGTGGACTTTGTCACTTTGCGACCTTTCTATAGTGGTGGGAGCCGTTTTGCCACATGTCCGCACATCTGATCGCTCCAGGGTTCAGCTTCCGTCCAAAACCCGCTGGTGAACATTAGTGGTCCTGGGGGATGGAGGGCTGGAGGGCTGGAGGGCTGGAGGGCTTCGGCTTCTGCGCGGGTGTTAGCTTTTTACTCTTTGCCCATGAGGAGACCGTGCAGTCTATAATGCTGCTTCCGCTTTATATAGATTTAGTATGAACGTTCGCTGGCGGCAGAATCCCCACGGCCGCATACATACCGCCGTCCTCTGACCAGCCCGATCAGTCCCGGAATAGGATGGTCAAAATACCTAGTATTTGTCGTATTGGACATCCACCTCGACGTGACTGTCAAGAGAAGGGGTATCATGCCATCCCGTTTACCTCGGTAATTGTCTGCCTTTCGGCATGGAATGATCGTTCTTCTCGCACAGCGGCGGAGGCTTCATTTCGGCCTTGTATGCATAGGCATTTCTTGTGGCCGATTACCATGAGCGCTTTTTTATGGCCGATTAGCGTGGGCCCGCCGCACTTTGATGTGTTTAATCCCTATCATCTACAGACCTTGTGCGTGTTTGAGTCGTAACCTACGGGTATTTTCTTTCATGTGTTTGAGAAAGTTGATATCGTTTCTCGATAGCAGCCAGTGGTATCATACGTTACGGTACATAAGAAGATGGGAATGATTGAAATTTGTATGGACTGCATCACATTTTCTCCACGAAGTTGGGCCTCGTCGGCGATTCATTCTATGTACGTAAGGCGTCGGAGTGAAGCAAGAAAGCTACATACTCCCCACAGAGGGCACACCTACCTAAGCATCAAAATGACGAGTGTGGCGATAGTTACAGGCAGCGTGAATTCGGATATGTGATTACTAATGACTGAGTTGTTCTGCCTTCCATTCCGGCGTGTACTAGTTAGTGCCTAGTTCCTCGGCGTGTGCGGCGATGTGGGCATGCGGGGGTGCGGTCTCAATACTGGCCGCGGTCTCAGTCCTGGCCGCGGTCTCAGTTCTGCCCGTGGTCTCAGTCCTGCCCGCACCACGCCGCACTAGGCCACCCACATTTTCTTTTAAATAGCTCCTCTCTCCCCTCCCTTCTCTCTCTATCCTCTCTCTCTCCTCACCATCAACATCAACACCCGACAAACCCCTCGGTAGGCATCCAACTCAATCTCAACGAACCCAGCGCCATGCGGGCATACGCCGCCGCCGCCGCGGCACGACACGATGATGTCGCCAACATTTTTTCCCTTCGATCGCCGGTGCCGCGCAACCCCACCGGCATCAGCCCTACTACCGAGCCGTGGAGTGCGATTAGCGATGCCATCAAGGCTGGCGGCTACTTCCCATTGTTCGACATGGGCGTAGGTACCAAGGTTTCGCTTCGGGCGATGCCAACACCGATGCATATGCGCAGCCGCGCTGCATTGCCTAATCGAGCAGGGGTACCACGTTGCCCTTTGCTAATCGTTCGCCAAGAGCATGGTATGTCCTCTAACTACCCGGTAATCGTGCGAAATGTCTATGCTAATAAGATGATATGCTGCAGGGTCTACACAGTGAGTGTGTAAGCGCCGTTTAAATCCTCGCCGAATTCGCCGAGGAGGAAGAGACGAAGCGCGCGGACTCTGAGGATCAAGATCCTTGTCCGCCCCATGGGCCATGGGACAGGGACCCACACCGCAGCAGACGCCACAGAACGTGGTACAACGGCTCGGTGGTCCGTCACCTTCCCCGGCCTCGGTCCTAGTGCAGAACAGAGCACCTCAGCCGATGGCGAACGACTTGATACGGACTGCTCAGCAGTACGAGAACCAACAGGCGGCGGCGGGGTCCCTTGTCAACGGTGGCGTGGAAGTGTTTCCCGTATTGAATCGGGCCCCGACCGCCACGTTCACCCCTGCGCAGCAGTGCCAGTTGGAACAGCAACGGCGCCATGCTATGTTACAGAACGAGCGGATGGGCCAAGCCTGTGCGCACGCGAGCAAGTTCCCGCCGAACGGCTCGCCGCCTCAGCCCCCGCTTGCGGCTCTCAACCGACCGATACCACGCCCCAACCCGCGGTGCCGCGTTCCCACCACCGACAACGCAGCCGGGTGGCGCCACAGCACAGCAACCGGCAGCTCAGCGGCAATTTGTCAGCCTGACCCCGGAAACGCTAAGAAATTTCCCTCCGCATGTAGTTGAGAAGATCAGACGTCTCCCCCCCGGAGCAGTTGAGGAATTTCTTGGATAAGTTTGAGCGTCACCAAGCGCAACAGAGGTAGCAACAACCTGCTTTGCCAGTCGTTGGCCAAGAACATGGTTAGTACTCTACCCGGTAATCCTGCGGGATTTCTATGCGCTTCTAGTTTGTTCGAGTATGCTAACATGATGATGAGAGTCGACACGCCGATAGAGACTAGGATAAAGAATATCCTCAAGGCTCTAATGAAGTTGAAAGACGAGGAGACGATGCAGGGTCAATACGGTGAGCGTGTAGACGCCTTCGCCGAATCCGCCGAGGAGAAGAAACGATTCTTCCATCCTCGGCGGATTCTCCGAGGAGTAGGAGAAGAAGCACATCGACTCTCGGATCAAGATCCACGGGTAATAATGCGCTGGGAAATACCACTCCAATGGAGGTGGACACACCCGTCACTGGTTCATGTATGCCTTTCGCTACCCTTAATTCTTATTTATCCGCAAGAACTGACTGATATCACTAGCCATCAACCAAGCTAATCCGGAGATGCTTGCGGATGACAACCACGGCGAATACTTACAAGCTGCCGATCAACAATTTCAACGCCGGCTACTTGCTCAAGACCATCTACCAGCGCATCATCAATTTTGAACGACAAGGGCCAAGGCCCCAACAAACAATGGCTCAGGAATTGGTCGATTGCACCACTACCCACCCACCTAGAAGCATCGATGCGCCGCGGCGCACGATACCTTCGTTAGATTCTCCGTTCGGAGCACTACCAGCACCTCAGGGCCAGATTGGTTGCCGCCCTTTGCTGGCGGCAACTCGATAGGGACGCAGCATCCCCGCTGCCCCGCAGAATAAGTACGAGTCAGCGACTGTCTTTTGGGCCATGTGGGCTGGCGTTGCGTCCCCTCGCCAGACTGCCAGGCTGCTGTGGCTCTCCCATAATTTGGGGAGCTCGAGGCGAGCTGCGGACCGTGGTCCGTGGTTCGGAGGAGAAGCAGCAGCACATATGTGCTGTCTGTCGTCCGATTCCCGTCTTCCTTGATATTTTCTTTCCGTTTTTGCTTTCTGTTTTTGCTTTCTGTCTTTGCTTTTCTGTTATTGCTTTCTGTTTTTGCTTTCTGTTTTTGTTTTCTGTTTTTGCTGCGTGTTTCTGTTCCTGTTTCTGTTCATCTGTTTTTGTTTTCTGTTTTTGTTTTCTGTTGTTTCTGTCTTCGTGTCTATCGGGTTGAGTGGAGAGGGTTTAGTTGAAAGGTTCTGGCAGAGAGGGTCTGGCGGGGAGAGTTGGGTGGAGAGTGTCGAGCGGACGGTTGAGAAGGCCAGCGACAAGATGACTGACAAGTCGGTTGAGAAGGCGGTTCACCGGGATGTCGAGCGGGCGGTTGAGCGGGAGATTAAGCGGAGAGTTTTGGTGGAGGAAGATAACTAGTACTGTACCCACTTGTATTGCTTTTTCCGTCAAAATAGGAACCTATCTCGCCCACTTTGGCTGCCCTGGCTGAACAGACAGTTCTGCCAGTTTTCCCGGGAACAACTGCCAGACATATCCAAACTACCTGGGAACTGACAGCCTCTGTTCCCAACTGAACCGGGAATAAAATCAACCAGAACTGAACTGTTTAAACCAGTGTTTCCATTTCAACCGACTAACTGTTGGAGGGTGATAGATTCTCTGCCCCTGGGATCAGCTACTTACCTAATCTACCGTATCTATGAGGTAGGTACTCGTTCATGATTTTTGTTTGTTCGTAGATGGTGACCCTGTTGAGAGAGTGTGCTGTCTAGACAGTTGGTGGCCGCTTCCAGTGCCCGTGCGGTGACTGCACAGTTGGCATCATATCCCCTACGTGTCCGGCGTTTGTAAATTTGTTGCACCGCACTAAGTTGGAGAGAGAGAGAGAGATCTTCCTGTTTTATTTCACATGCAGCCCATCTAGACTAGGTATGACGAACCCACGAACTCCGTTTCCTGCCCGCCCTGGCCAGTCGAGGTGAAATCCCCGATACCGACCAGTCCGATACGGCTCCCCACTTCCCCTGCCCATCTGCCTCGGGCAGACACAAGCAAAAGCAAAAAGTTCATTGACAGTAAAGACCGGTATGGGCCTGCATGCCCGCTCCTCCTGCTGCCCCTCGCCTCTCTCCCCCGTCTTTCGCTTCCGCTCCACACAACTTATCACCGTGTGTCCTCCTCTCCGACTTCCTCGCATCGGCCGCAGACGCAGTACCCTGCTGGGCACTCTTGCTCTGCCCCCAATGCGATGCTCGCCTCCTCCTCATCCTCCTCCTCCCGATCTGGTGGATCTTTTCTCCCCACATCCGTCGTTCCTAGAAACTCTAGGATTGCCTCGCTGCACCGCTGCAGCGCTCGTCGGCGAACAACTCTGCTATCGAATACCTCTCTTTTCTTCTCTCCGTCTCCTTCCTAACCTTTGGCGCACTAAGTTGGCCCAATTTGGACCGATGCAGAAAGGTTGGCAACGAGTGATATCAAAAGCATTCGGCGAGTGGACTCTTCCGTAGAGCAACTTGTGTAAGTTAGTAGAAACAGGCTCTCTACCATTATGTATCTAGCGACATACATTCTCACTTCGCTCCTCCCGAAGCTTTTCCAACTATGACAGTGTAGTAGTACCAGTAGAGTCCGTCGCCGGTGTAGTAGTATCCGCCGGTGGCCCGTCTGCAACATGACTGCCTATGTTTGACTCGAGTCTCAGCCCAATAACCTCTGTATCAGCGCTGCTGCTCATTTCTTTGGTATTGGCACCGAGGATGTTTGAACTAGCGGTGGTCAGACTGCAGAGGCGGCGACAGCGACAGTCATGGTACCTAGCAACCGTAACTGGTAGCAATCGTGACTGTACCAGCACAGCTGCAACCAGACTGATCGAAACAGTGAGCTGTGTAGTCGTGTAGACGCACTGCCGCCTCCTAATCGGGCATACTTTGTAGTGCAACAAATTTACACACGCCCCGGACATGTAGGGAATAGGCCTCTTGGTAGTAGTTACATCACCCATCTAAATTTTGTCACTTTTGACCATTCCAGTGGGAGCCGTTTTACCATTTCTCTGCACATCCGTTCGCTCCAGATTCCGTCCGAAACCCGTCCGAAACCCGCCTGTGTATATTCATATCTAGTCCTGGGGGGCCTGGGGCCTTTAGCCCTTGCCCGAGTATTTGCTTTGTGCTCTTCGTTCATGAAGGCTGTGCAGTCCGGTGCTTCCGCTTCCGCTTTATCTAGATCTAGATCTAGTATCGCCGTCCTGTGACTGGGCCGATTAGCGCACCATTCGCGTGCCGATCACGCTAACAGCCTATCAGCCCCCAGCAGCTCCCTGCCCGGGTTCCTTCCGGAAGGCTGAGGAGTGTGAACTTTGATAGCGAAGCGTCTGCTAGGCTAGCCAGTGGCCGGCTTTACTTAGTATAATAGTCCTAATGAGGTAGGTATTCCTAGATATTATAATCTATGGTTGTCCTGGAGGCTGAAGTTGCCGGTTGCTGGTAGACGCCCTGCCTTCCACCCTAGGGTGTACTGGTGCCTAGTTGCTCGGCGTGTGCGGGGATGCGGAGGATGCGGGCTTAACCCCGTCCGCACCAGGCCGCACCAGGCCGCACCTAGCCCGCCATTTTCTTATAAATAGCTCCTCTCTCTGCCCTCCCCTCTCTCTCTTTCTCTATCCTCATCATCAACATCAACACCTGACAATCCCCTTGACGGGCATCCACCTCATATGCGCAGCCGCGCTGCGTTAATCGAGCAGGGGCACCACGTTGCCCTTTGCTAATCATTCGCCAAGAACATGGCATGCACTCTAACTACCCGGTAATCGTGTGAAATGTCTATGCGCTTCTATAGACCTAGTTAGAGTATGCTAATATGATGATATGATGCAGGGTCTACACGGTGAGCGTGTAGCTGCCGTCCAAATCCTCGCGGAATCCGCCGAGGAGGAGGAGAAGAAGCGCATTGCCGGCTCGCTTTTCTCTCTTGCAACTGGCAAATCCCTTCTCTACCAGGCGGCAACTTCCTACTTCCTCCAGTCCTTCGTAACCCAGACCATTTCGTTGAAGTTGCAAAACTACTTCTACCACCGTCTGATGGCGATAATTCCGGATCCAACCCATGGCGAAAAGCCGACTACGTTCCAGGGCATCAACAATGACCGGATGTCTATCGACATTGAGATGAATTTTGAGGCAGTAGGACCATCAGCACTCACGATCGAGGACACGGCGAACTCCTCGCACGCGGGGGGCTACACAGCCACCATCCCCTTCGACCCAGTGACAGGCGACACCATCACGCCCTCACCCGAGGTGACGACCGATCCCCTGGAGCTCGAAACCGACAGCGAAGCCTCGCGGTGCTTTGCCAGTCGTTGGCCAACAATATGGTTAGTACTCTACCCAGTAATCGTGCGAGATTTCTATGCAGTTCTAGTTTGTTCGAGTATGCTAACATGATGATGATATGATGCAGGGTCTACACGGTGAGCGTGTAGCTGCCATCCAAATCCTCGCGGAATCCGCCGAGGAGGAAGAGAAGAAACGATTCTTCCATACGGCGCGACATGAAATATGGAACCTTCAGGACTGGAATGCAGGCCACGCCTGTCAATGGAAAGTTTGGGGAGCTCGACGGTCTGGCGCTGGCGAGCGGGACCGAGGCGAGCCGCGGACCGTGGTCCGCGGCTCGGTGGAGGAGCAGCAGCACTGATGTGCTGTCTGTCGTCCGATTCCCGTCTTCCTTGCTATTTTTCTTTCTGTTTTTGCTTTCCGTTTTTGCTTTCCGTTTTTGCTTTCTGTTTTGCTTTCTGTTTTTGCTTTCTGTTTATGCTTTCTGTTTTTGTTTTTGTCTGTCGGGTTGAGTGGATGAGTGGAAGAGGGTTGAGCGGCGAGGCATGGTTGCGGGTGGGTGGAAACTATCCGCAAGACTATCCTGACGCGAAAGTCCGGCAGTTCTTCAGAGGCGTAAGTTGGCTCTAATCTTCCCGCTCCAAACGCCCTGCAAGTTGCAGCTACTGACAATCGATACAGTGCGGTACGAACACAAAAACAGCCTGAAGGTTGTCAACGAGAAGAATGGAAATTCCGCCACGGCTACTTCCCGAGAGAGAGTCTACTCCCAGCCACTATCGAGTTTGACGCCAAGGATTCTGTTCTTACGGCCTAGACGACAGCCATGAAGATGATCGACGGTTTCGCATTGAGAGACAAGTCCGCGCTGGGTCGACTCGGATGCTCTACCTTACCAGAGCTTGGGCCGTTTAGCGAGCGGGACCGAGGCGAGCCGCGGACCGTGGTCCGTGTTCCGTGGTCCGGTGGCAACGCAGCAGCTCATATGTGCTGTCTGTCTTCAAAGGCGCAAGATGGCGCCGAGCACTGTCGCCCGACATCGACGTACCGATTGAGCGTCTTTACGCTCCCTCCCGCGAACGTCTTGTTCCGTTGTCACGAGTTATCTCGTGCACAGCATTACGACCATCTTCCAGAGCGGGACTCGACCAACTACGCAGCGTTTACACGCCTGGACTGCATACGAGCACGCAGAATGAAGGCGAAGATTATTGCTGGGCGTCCGATTGATCCTGCCGTGTGGGATGAGCGTGCTCTCGGTCTCGCTCAATTCACTGAAGACGAGCGAGCGGGAGTATTCGGCACAATCTATTGGATAGTCCTATTTTCATAGGAAATGTGGTCCTGGCCCTTGGATGACTGGTGCGTTCCCGGGCCAGGCTGGCAGTTTGGTAGACCGTCGAGATGGCTCTCCCAAAGTTCGAGGAGCTCGACGGTCTGGCCGCTGGCGAGCGGGACCGAAGCGAGCCGTGGTCCGTGGTCCGGGTTCGGTGGAGGAGCAGCAGCACTTATGTGCTGTCTATCGTTCGGTGGTGTTCTTGCTTTCTTTCCATTTCTTACATTCGGTTTTTGCTTTCTGTTTTTGCTGCGTGTTTCTGTTCCTGTTTCTGTTCATCTGTTTTTGCTTTCTGTTTTTGCTTTCTGTTTTTGCTTTCCATTTCTGCTTTTCTGTCTATCGGGTTGAGTGGAGAGGGTTTAGTTGAAAGGTTCTGGCGGAGAGGGTCTGGTGGGGAGGGTTAGGTGGAGAGTGTTGAGCGGGCGGTTGAGAAGGCCAGCGACAAGACGATTGACAAGGCGGTTGAGATGGAGTTTGAGCGGGTGGTTGAGCGGGTGGTTGAGCGGAGTGTTTCGGTGGAGGAGGATTGACTCGCGGGGACTCGGGGAGGGCTGGACGGAGAGCGGCCAGCGGCCAGTGGTCGGAGACAGCCGGGTGGAAAAGGATATCTACTTATATAATCTGCCATGATCTACTACATACATAAGGTCGAATGCAATGATAATTAAACAACAAAAACAAAACAAAAAGTGTGTCGTTGGCAAAACGTTCCGTTGTTCAGGAGAATGCTTGGAGGATGCACGAATACCACGAGCGAGGGAGTGGATTTCTGACATGGCTGGGCTTGGTTGAGCTTGGTTACAGGAGGTGGACCGGACGGGACGACAACTGGACTATGATAACTAAGGACCCGTTTGGATGACCTCAGTTTTAGCGAAAACTGTCAGTTTTTCGAGAAACTGAGCAAATGGAACTGAGACCCCGTTTGGATAGCACAAAAACCTTAAAAAAAACTGAAACTGTGCGGCTCCAGCGACGAAACTGGTACTGACCTCGAGAGGTCATTTCTTTGCCGCTACTCAGTATCGCATTTTAACTTCACGATGGACTCCCTTTACGGGGAAGAGAAAAAAGCGGGGCCACAATGTGTCCACTATTAAAGTTCTGGTGAAGCCTATTATTCAGACTTATGGCTGAGTAATCTGAGAACTGCCAAACACTCTGTTCATCTCAGTTCTCCGGAAACTGAAACTGGACAGAATTTGGTGTCCCGTCGGGGAACTGAATTTCGCTCTAAAACTGGAAGTGAAAACTGAGGCCATCCAAACGGGCTCTAAGTAGTAATGAGTACCTTCATTCATTTCCTCTTTCCTTCTTGCTTCTTCCTTTAACCTACCATGATCTAGATAATATGTCCGATTAATTCACACGACCGAACAGCTCGGAGGCGGAGTGATATGTTGTGATACTTGTCGACTGCCTACCTACGTCAGCACGGTAGTAGTGTCGCTCGCATGGGTATGTAGTTTGAGTCCCGACAGGCCACCCACTGAAAGAATCCTGCGGGAAGACCGATTGGAGCACCTACTCTAGTCAAGTGCGCAGATCCGGAGCGTGATCTGGCAGCGAGATATGGGCACGTAACCACAGTGAGTCAACCCAGGAAACTGACTGGACATAGGTATTCCCGAGTCAAACGGACTCAATGGACTCAATCACAATTATTGACTCGAGATGGGGCGGAGTCGATCGCGGTAATTGACTAAATATCCCCCGGGGTCAATCGGACTCAATCACAATTGCCGATTCGTACTCGCGGCTGTGTCAGTATCTATTCGGCGCCGTTTTGACTTGACCGAATAGCATGGGCGGAAGGCAGGGAAAGCCACATCGGGCCGCTCAGTGAAAGCTGGGTTGGACAGTGGCGTGGAAACGTGGGGGGGCGAACGGGGTGATATTGCCATGATCCAGATCTCCCTATCTACTCGTTCATAAGACACAACCGCTCAACATTCCGAAAGAGCTTGCCAAGTGGCAATGGAAGTCCATTAACCACTTTCGTCGCCATTTAGGTACAGCCCTCTGTCGCCGCGCTCGTGCCACCCGTTCCCACCCACTAGGCAAGCTCATTCAGAATGTTTAGTAGTTGGATCTTATGAACGAGTAGATACGGTACCTGCCTAGGTCGCATGCAATTACTGATTAAACAAAAACCAAAATTGACCGAACAGCACTCAGATTATTACCTCTTGGGCAGGTACTTCACGACCTATCTCCCATCGCAGCAGTACATCATAGCAGACACTCACCAACTCGCCAACACACTCGCCAACCCACCAACACACCATCATGCTCACTCGATACAGCACACTCGATACAGGAGACTCGGAAAAGGGTTATGTATCATACACACTACATACAACAATCCTCCTCCCCTATCCCACCTCCTCCATCCCACTTCCTCTATCCCCACCGCCACACGCAAAACGCAAAACACAAAACGATGCCCGGCAGATCCAAGAACGCACAAGGCACTTGTGCTTGTGCCTGTGCTTGTAATAATATATGCTACTACTATCTTTCCAATCCAATCCAATCCAATCCAATTCCATTCCACAATCCAATCCACAATCCAATCCAATCCAATCCAATCTGTATTCCGCATATCATGAACAAATAACCGGAACAAACCCCACGAAACCCATAAACTCCTCTTTCAAAAAAAAAAAAAAAAACCACGGACATCAAACACCCCCCGAAAAGCGACAAAGCAAAAAATGAATAACGGAAAGCACAAGTATATGCATCGAAGCGGAAACGGAACGGAACAGACTTGAGCTTGAGACACAAACATCGAACGCTTGACTAATGATGAACAATGAACATAATAAACAACGAAATCCTACAACTGAACCCCGTCTCCTCTACTTCAATGCCTCTCGTATCCCCTATCGTACGGTGGGTATCCCTGCGGGTGTGGTGGATGTGGTGGGCGTTGCTGCTGTTGCGGTGGCAGCGATCCATACTGAGGAGGTTGCTGCTGCTGCATTTGCTGTGGCGGCGGTGCCGCGTACTGGCCCTGTGAGGGCTGGAATGGTGAGTACGCCCGAGGTCCGCTTGGTGGGTAACGGTTGTACGCTTGCTGTTGTTGCTGCTGTTGCTGCTGCTGTTGTTGTTGCTGCTGTTGTTGCTGCTGTTGCTGCAGCGACGGAGCCAGCGGTGCCGGCGGCGGACGAGACGAGTACGCCGATACAGGTTGTTCCCTAGACTGCGGAGGCGGAGCGTATCCACGCGGAGATGATGCATTGTAGACATCCCTGACCGGGTGGACGAACGACTCCCGCGACGCGGTAGGAGGAGCGTAATCCCGTTGGCCCTGGTGTGAATATGGAGAATCACGAGTTTGCGGAGGCGGCGGATAGGAGTCCCCACGGTGGTGTCCCGGTGTCGAAGGCGCCGAATAGCCCGGCTCACGGGGAGGCGGCGGTGGGACATACTGGTGAGAGCGGTAGGACGAATGGGTCTGAGGCGAGGTAAAAGAGGGAAGTCCCACTCCGTAACCTGCAAACACATCACGTCTCGGCAACTCCCTAGCCTCCGGCACTTCGCGGACTTCCCTCATTTCTCGCATATCTCCACCACGAATGTCACCTCGCATGTCTCTCGGGTCTGGCTGCATGTCTCCGCGCATTTCCGTGCGCAAACGCATTGGATCGCCACGCATTGGATCTCCACGCATCGTGTCACGCATGGGGTCACCTCGCATGGGATCACCGCGCATGGGATCACCGCGCATCGAGTCACCTCGCAGGTCAGGCTCGTACGCAGACTGATACCTTGGTGGCTCCCTAACTTCGCGATCCCTGAGGCTTCTAGGGTCGCGAATGTCGCGCGAGTCTCCAGTAGCATACACATGCTGCGTCGGGGGCTGCGGCGGTGGCGCATGAATAGACGTCGGACGCGGTGTCTGAGTCTGCGGGGCCTGGAAGTGCTGCGGAGGTGGTGGAGGGGGAGGGACATGACGGGTGGGGGCTACCGAAGAAGGTCTACTGGGAGGATGCGACGTAGGCTGATCATCTGAAGGATTCAGCAGAGACATAACGTTAATGGCCCTTGCAGGCTTCGTAGCAGCCGGTGGTGGAGTGTTGGTGTGCATGGGAGAAGAAGCAACAGGAGCCTGGGACGGCGGTGGTGCCGAGAGCGCAGCCTGTGGGATCGACCTTTGCGGCGGCGACGGAGGCCTGGAGGGCGGACGGAATTGGCTGTGCGCAATGTTGGACACTGGGGTCGACCGAGGCGATGGAGGCATCATGTGTCTGCGTAAAGGCTCACCCGGCGGCGGCGTACTTGTGGGGTGCGGTACTGGTCTCGAGGGTTGCATATGCTGCGGCTGTGGCTGGGCCTGGGCTTGCAGATGCAACTGATGCGCCTGCTGGTGATGTTGCTGGTGGACAACGTGCTGTTGCTGTTGTTGGAGCTGCAACTTCTGTTGCTCGCGCTGCTGTTGCTCTCGCTGCTGTATCTCCCGCTGCTGTTGTTCCCGCTGCTGCTGCTCCCGTTGTTGCAGCTCCCTTTGCTGCTGTTCCCGTTGCTGCTGTTCCCGTTGTTGCAGCTCCCTTTGCTGTTGTTCCCGTTGCTGCTGCTCCCGCTCTCGCTGCTGCACCTCCCGTTCCCGTTCCCGTTCCCGTTCCCGCTGCTGCTGCTCTCGCTGCTGCTGCTCTCGCTGCTGCTGCTCTCGCTGCTGCTGCTCTCGCTGTTGCTGCTCTCGCTGTTGCTGTGCCTGCTGTGCCTGCTGTGCCTGCTGTGCCTGCTGTGCCTGCTGTGCCTGCTGTGCCTGCTGTGCCTGCTGTTGGAGGTGCAGATGGTGTTGATGCTGCGACTGAGGCTGGGGCTGATGCTGGACCTGCTGAGGACGCTGCTGGGCCTGAGAACGTTGCAACGGCTGTAACGACGGCAATGGTTGCGGACCCTGCTGGATCTGCTGGAGAGGGGGATGTTGCTGTTGATGGTGCTGAGCCTGCTGAGCCTGTATATGTTGCTGAGGATGTGCCTGATGTTGCGGTCGCTGTGGGGGCTGGGGTTGCGGTTGCGGTTGCGACTGCTGCTGCGGGGGATGACCTCTCGACGGTTGCTGCGCGTGCATGGGTGACTGCGACTGTGGAGTGTACGCATGCTGCTGAGGAATGGCCATCTGGGTCTGTTGCTGGACCCCTGCCCTAGGCATATCTGGTCCTTGATGGGTGACGTCAAAGAATCGTGCATGCTGTTGCTGGGTCGGAGGCACCGACGGCGACGAAGCAGAAACTTCGATTGGGCCACGCATTGACGCCGACATATGCGCCATCCCAAGCTCCCTGCGCTCCATATGCTCTATCGGACGCCGTGAGGGGATAACAACGGGCGGGGGCCTTTCCTGGCGTGGCAGCGCCAACGGAGGTGCCTGTGGCGGCTTCTGGGCCGACCGCTGAGTGGGAGCAGTATCTAGCCGCACTTCACGCCCAACTTCCCGGGTCTCACGCAATTCACGTGGTTTGGTCGATTGCACCGGAGTGTTCGGAACGGACGCACTGTGTATCGAGAGTGAATGGCCACGTACCGGGCGAACCGGCGACGTGTGCTGGGATTGAGAATGCGGGGCATTCATGCCAACCGATAGAGGCTGCTGAGAAGGTGGAGTGGCAGGAATATGCGGTCCTCGATCGGCCAGGTACCTCTCCTGCTGGGGGGGCATTCTCTCGATCTTTTCGGGCCTTTCATTCCTCTCCCGTAATGACGTCCGCTCTTTGACGGGACGTTGGGACGATTCCATTGGCTTGCTCTCGGCAGGAGGCCTCTCCGGAGCAATGTTGCGTTCCAGTTTGACAACCACTGGCGCAGCAGCTGCCACCGGTGCTGGCACTGGCGCGAGCGTCGGCATCTGCATCGGCATCTGCGTCGGCATCGGCATCGGCATCGGCACTGGCACTGGCACTGGCACTTGCGCTGGTACTGGTACCGGTACTGGCACTGGCGTCGGCGTTGGTGTCTGTATTGGCGTTGGCGCTGGCGTTGACACTGGTGTTGGTACCACGATTGGCGTAGGCGTGCTGCTGGATTGCAATGGCATCACTGGCGGGGTACCTACTGCACCAGCCGCAGGCTTCTGCAGGGGTGTCTGCGGCGGCGGGAGTACAGGGCCAAAGATTGGAGGAGGAACAGAACCGCGGTTAACATTGTCGGTATCGATCTCCATCGGATCATTGAGCAGAGGTCTGGACATGTCGTAGCGCTTCTTTGGGAGTGTAGCAGGAGCTGGCGCCGGAGGCATCGTCTCACCGGCCTTGATCTTACGATCGGCCTCGTCGGCAATTTCCTTGTACTCAGACTTTCCACTTTCTACCTGGCGGGTATAAAAGTTCCGCACCTAGATATTCATTTAGCAAAAAAAAAAAAAAAAAAAAAAAAAAAAACAAGCCACTTCACCATAATAGAGAGCGAATTCATACCATTACAGTCGTCTTGGTAGCCAGTCGCTGACTGATCAAGCCCCAGTTCGTTCCGAAGGACGCAAGAAGGAGCGGAAAGTCGGTCTGCTCTGGCACACTCCAGTAACTAGACGTAGCCGGACCCATCGAGCGATCAGATCTATCCTTATCCTTCTTCGGTGTCGACGTAGCGGTCCGGGGAGTTGTTTGAGGTTGAATCTCCGTGGTGGTGGACATGACGATGTTGATCGGAGGAGGGGCCGGCGCGATTTCCGGCGTCGTGCTCGAAAGACCAGCTAATGCGCTCACTGCGTCCGATTCCCTCTGCCCCAGATCTTCCTTGGGTTTTACCGGCTTCTTTTCGACGATTGGGGTGAGAACGGGCTGAGGCATCGGAGTGGCGGGAACACTGGACACTGGAGTGGCAGCAGGAGTCCTGACACGCTTGCTACCCCTCTCACGTCCAGCATTGTTTCCTCCCCTGGTTCTCTTAGTACCCCCCTTCTCAGCTCCATCATCATCACCCTTGCTGTCCTTATTCCCGCCTCTCCGACTACCGCTCTGAACCTCGCCCTCGTCAGCCTTGAAACCGTTGTCGGTATTCCTAGGATCCTGGCCGAAAGTGGGAGCAGCTGCACGCTTCGGACGTCCTCTCTCCGTGATGGGTGCAGGGGTGACATCTTCAGTATCTCCATCCTCATCTTCTCCGGTTCCTCCGGCTCCCTTTCCCTTTCCCAAATCCGCAAGCAACGCGCTCTGTCGAGTCTTTTGCGGTGCGCCGCCGCGGCCACGCTTTCTGCGAGTCCGTTTACCCTTGTTGAGCAGATCCTTGTAGTTAATCGACTTCTTGGTCATGTAGTAGTGTTGAATGCAAGCTTTGGTATCCCTGGTCTCCATTCCAGCGGAGATCTTGTGCCATTGCTTCGGATACAGTATGTAAAGCTCGCAAAACTTCGTTCGTTCCTCATCGTTGAAGTCGTCGGCAGGGATCTCGTACCTGTACGCCTGCAGGATCTCCTCATTCGTCCTCAGCAGGCGGTTGGTGTCGCGGAACATCAGCTTCTCCCGATCATCCAAGATCATATCCGGTACGACGGCCTCCTTGGGACCGTCAAGCTTAGCCCTGGCATCTTTCTCCGCGTCCTGCTCCGCAAGATCCCTCATCACTTGCTCCATCTCCGCCTCGCTACGAACAACATCGCCGACCGGAACGTTTCCTCCTCGGCGACGGGTAACCGGTTCCGATCCTGGGGTAACGGCCTGTGCAGGCAATACTCCCGCCGCATCGGCCGGCTCGCAGATTCCCTTCTTCTTCCTAGAGTCCCTGTCGAGCTCACGACACTTCTGGCTCCACTCGTTGTGCAGTTCCTTATACTTTCGCTTCAACTTGTTGCCTTTCTCAAAAACCTCCTTCTTGTGCTTGGAGATTTCCAAGGTGAGTAGATCCTTGATGTCAGCATGCTCTTCGAGATTGGCCTGGAAGAATTCCAGCGTTGAAGGTTTGGTAACCGGGCCAAAGTGAAAGTACGGAAGATCGGCAGGAGCAGACTTTCTGGAAGCAGTGAACGAATCATCGGACTCCGTTTCCATCGAATCCGCTTCGGAAGAAGTGGGCGATGCAGGCGAACCAGAAGATGCAGAGGGCGATGGCGTAGGCGATGTCGGCGACATGGAGGGTGTCAACGTTGCCGTCGGCTCCTGCTTGATGACCAGTTTCGAATCCTCAGCCAGTTCTTCAACAGCGGGGACTGGCTCGGCTGTAGCCAGAGCTTCCCGTGCTTCTTCCTCCTTGATGGCGGATATGTGCTCAGCCTTGCGCGCAGCGAGATCCAACAGTTTGGCTTCCAGTCGCTCGACGTCACGATCCAGGTCAGCAATTTTGACAATGACATCCTGCTGGGTGAGTCTATCTTCATCCTCATCCTCATCCATTCCATCTTCTTCTTCCTCTTCTTCTTCCGGTTTTACCGGCGGAGACGGTTGCGTTGCTGTTTCCTGGTTCTCGTTGGCACTGGGTTCCTTCTCGGATTTGATTGATGATACGCTCGCGATGGTTGCCATCGCATTCGCGGGTGCATCAACCATGTCGAAATCGGACTTTGCAAGTCTCTCATCTTTCTCTCGGCCCCTATCGTCGGTCTTAGCTTCAACCGAGTCGACCTCCGATGGTGTTTCCCGAGAGCGAGCACGCTCCCCGTTCATTCCGCCTCTACCCGAGCCAGTTCGTCTGCCGCCACGGTCTATACCCCGAGCAATTCCGCCTCTATTACCACGAAATGCTGGAATGATATTTTTGCCGCCACCAGGCCCCCCCTTCAAATCCGGTGAGTATGCAACCCGGAAACCAAGACCTACCCGCTCCCCACGGTGCCAATAGTTCCTGGGTCCCGTAGGCGGAGTCTTACTATGCATGTCGTTTACAGAACCGGTTGGCGCCGGCGTCGTTGTCGAGCTTGCGGGCACTGTCGGAGGGAATGAAGGACCCAGTGAGTGTCCCCGGAATCCTTGGTTCGATGACGAGCTTCCTGGACGCGAAGATACGACACTCGAACTTGGCTGAGAAAGCGTGGGTGCAGGTGGAGGAGGAGGTCCGGAAGCTTCCTTGAAATCTCTACTGGCGACCGTCTGTTCCTGCGGCGGCGGTACATCCTTATCCTCTAGTACTTTTGCAGCTGTTTCAATCTCCTTCATCCGATCTGGATGAACATGGCCAGCACCACCAAAGTCGTTCCTTGGCGGTGCCTCGCGGGGTCCCTCACGCAGCGACTCCCGTGAGGGAACCTTCTTAGGCTGTTGCTGGGATGGCTGTTGTTGTGGTTGTTGTGGTTGTTGTGGCTGGTGCTGCTGCTGCTGCTGAACATTCCCCCACGTCGGCTCCGCCGACCATTTCTCCTTCCTATCACCCTGGCCAACATGACCGCGGGGCCCAGTGGGCGGAAGGCTTGCTCTAGGGCCAGTCGGAGGTGTAACACCAACGCCTGACATAGAGTTTCCGGACCGATGACCGAGGGTTGGCTGGGACGGAATAGAGGGTGAGTAAGACCTGAGTGGAGGAGCTGACAGCGGTCCTGATGCCGGACTGGACGCGTTTGGTATCTGGGAAGTCGGCTGTGAATGGGCTGACGATGGTACAGACGCAGAGAATGATTTCTCATCTTCTATCGAGTCCCGTTTCGGCCGTGACGGTGCAAGATCCAATGGCGCCGGAGGTGGTACACGACGCTCAATTGGCTTCGATGGTGCGTCTTCCTTCTTCATGCCACCTTCCCTATCCCGCGGACCAGCACCATTGACCGACACAGCCCACGGAGCGGGATGTTGGCTGGTGAATGATGTGGGAATCCGCGGCGGTGCCTGGGGCGGTGGTGGTGTCGGAGCAGGCTGGCTCCCATGGCGAGACGAAGCGGTCGTAGGTTGCGGCGAAGCTGCAGAAGCCGCCGGCGGCAAAGTCGCTGACGGGGGTCCAGAGTTACTGGAATATCTAGCCTTTTCAGCCTCACGTCTGCGATTCCATCTGTTGAGAAAAAAACGCAAAGAAAGGAAGAAGGAAATTAGCCACTGAATCCTCCAAAGAAAAAGACCCGCCGTCTGCGAAGCAGAAAATGTGGCCCCATGCTGTACGCACTGGCCACGGCCAGGGCACCATGAAAGAAAAAAATGAAAGACAAGCAAAGGCGCCAAAAATCTATTGAAAAAAAAAAGCAAAAGGACAAAAAGAAATAAACTTACTCTGCGGCATCCCTCTCCCGTTTGATCCGGTCGCGGTCGGCCTGGCTGGAGTCCACAGGGCCGTGAAACTCCCTGGTTTCGGAACCGCGAGTTCTCTCTCGGATATCCCGTACCGCTGCTGCTGCTGCTGCTGCTGCCGGCAGTACTGGTATTGGTCGTGGTGCGGGTGGAAAGCGGGGGTCGCGTTCCCTGGTCTCCCTCGTCTCCCTCTCCCTCTCGCGCTCCCTGAGCTCACGTTCCCTGACTTCCCTCTCCTTTTCCCTTTCGCGCTCACGGTCTCGTAGCTCGCGTTCGCGGTCCCTCTCGCGATCTGGCCTCCGGTCGCCGATAAACCCAAGCCCGCGATCGTGTCGGTCTCTGTCGCCCCTTCCAAGACCATACGGCGATATCCTATCCCTTTCCCTCGAAGGTGATCTCGGCCGGTGTCCATAGTAACCACCTCTTCCATCTCGAAAGTCGCGGCCCCTATCAAAATCCCTTTCCCGATCGTTGAACCTGGATCCAAATCCACCCCGTCCGTGATCCACACTACCACGCGAACTGCCGTAGTCGGAATAGTCTCTTTCCCTACTGCGCCCTCGTCCTCCACGCAGGGAGTCACTCCAATCACCCGATCGCCTCCGGCTGCTTCCCCTGTACCTGTCTCCCTCCGGAACGTACCCGCTGCCAAACGGCCCTCCCAGCGGCGCCGGATGGCCTGAGCCACCTGGCGCGGTAGATGTGACGGGCGACCGATTCGCACCCACCGAGCCACCGCTACCTCCACTACCTCCACCTCTTCCGGTGCCTCCGCGCGGTCCCGAAGGCGTGTACGAGCTCCCGCCCACGCTACCTACTGGACCCCGCGGAGCCGGCGGTACACCCGATCCTGGAGGCGCATAATGGTGCGATGACTGTTGTTGGGTCAACGGGAAGGTGAAGTTCGATTTATGCGGCGAGTGCGCAGACGAAGGTGTCGTGGCCGCCGATGAAGATGGAAGCGAGCTATTATTATTGTTGTTATTGTTGCAGAGGGCTTTGGGACCTTTGGGAGCGTCGCGGGGAAATTCCCGCGATATATTATCTGCAGGTCGGCTTATCGGCTGCGGATATGACGCAAACGATGGAGTCGAAGGTGGTGGCTGGTGCGTCGACACGGAAGGCCGGCGGGCAAAGGGCGTTGGTGATGCAGGCCGGGATGGAGGATGCCGAGACGTCATGCTAGCCGCTCGCCGGATGAGCCGAGGCAAATGTCGAATGAAACAAACTGCTGATTTCAGCCGTCGAGTTTATCCAGAATGACTGAAGTCGAATTTGCCTTTTCCCTGCCAGAGTCTATCTGTCTTTTCGATGTGTGTTGCGTCGACGTTTAGTTTGTTTGGCCCCCTATATTAGAGATCCGTCGTTTAAGCTCGCAGCGGGCTTTTTTGGGGGTTGGGTTTGGGTTAGGATGGCTATGAGGAGGATGATGCTTCGATTATGCGCACATTGCTCGGGGACGGCGAGAAAACAAACTGTCCGAACGCTACTGCCGAAACCGGGGGGTTGTGTGTGTGTGTGTGTGTGGGGGGGGGGTGGGAAGAGGGATGCGGAATGAGGAATCCCAGACAGAAAGAAAGGAGGATCACGGGAGAAGAGAAGAAGAGAAGAGAAAGAACAGAAGGGGAGTGCACGAAGAAAGATGAGAAAGAAGGAAGGAAAACGACGGCCTTCTCTCAGTCAGTACGTCTATCTGTCCGTCCGGTTCGTCTTGTCGGTTCCTCGTTTCGGTGGAGGATTCCTAGAGTGGGACAAGTAAGTATGTGGAGCTGGCGACGTGCAGACAGGCAAGGCAGGGAAGGGAGGTGTGGGGCAGCGTGGTAGTTTGGGGGAGTTGAATGGTTGGGTGTGGGTAGTGGTTGTCCTGTGTCTGCGCCGAGTTGTGCGATGGTAGTGGTGGTGGTGTGTGGGTTGCGGGATTGGGGAGGGGGGGGGGGGGTGGGAGTCAGGGAGATCAGTTGAATCGCGGCCTTCAAGAAGGTGCAAATCCAAGAGGCTGAGAACGTGCTTGGGCTGGCTAACTGGCTGGCTGGCCGAGCGGCTAGCAGGCCGAAGGGGGAAATCCGAAAGAGGAGGCGAATCAAGAACGGAGAAGAAGAAGAAGAAGAAGAAGAAGAAGCAGGAGAAGGAGAAGGAGAAGGAGGAGAAGGAGAAGAGGGATAAGAAGAAGGTCCGCACGTTATGGACGAACAGGAAAAAGAAACGCGACTCGGGAGACGGTCCTGTGGACAGCGAACGGACAGGCAGGCAGGCAGGCAGGCAGACAGACAGACGGACGGAAGGAAAGAAAAACGTAGACTTGGACCGGAACGAAGAACTATGATGATGCTGATGATGCTGATGATGCTGATGATGCTGATGATACAGGCCCGCTTCTTTCTTTCCTGCTTGCCTGCTGGCCGCCTTCTCCTTCTCTTGTTCTCCTTGACAACGATGAAAAGCAACGGCAACGTACCTCTAGATCCACTCCACGCTTCCGGCTAGTGAGTTCTGGCTTGTCTCTGACACCACCCACCGTCTTTTCTATCTTCCGCTGAAAGTGATGCTGCAGGACGTGATGTCGATGAAGCCCGAAGAAAGGGAGATCGATCCGTTTGGAGACGGATGAGCAAGAAGCAAGTATCAAGATGGATGGAAGGGGCAGTAGGAGTAGATGGAAGAAGAAGTAGTAGTAGTAGTGGTAGTATGTAGTGGTGGTAGTAGTAGTAGTAGTAGTAGTAGTAGTAGTAGTAGTAGTAGTGGTAGTAGCAGTAGTAGTAAAGGTGTAAAAGTGGAAAGACGGGGCCGGGGGGGGGGGTGGTCGGTGTGGGTAGTGGTGTGGTGGTTCCAGGTCCCGCGAACGAATAGAGAAGATACGTAGATGAAGAAGAATATGAAACGAAAAGCAAAGAAGGAGGATCAACGATTTCCTCCCTGAATTCCTCAGAAAGCCTTCACAATCAGATCTCTCGATGGGTTCCCTCTTTCTTCTCAGTCGTGACCCGGGAGGTGTGCAATCAAGCAAGCAACCGAGCAAGCAATCAAGCAATACAAGCAAAAGGGATGGGGGCGTAGGCGGGAGGAGTAGGAGGAGGAGGAGGAGAGGAGGAGGGCTGGAAAGCGTGCAGTGGCGGAGAGCAGTGGCTGCGAGACAGGAAGAATGGGAAGGGGAGGGAAGGGAAGGTGGAGACGGGGGGCAAGTGTCGTTCGTTCGTTCGCTCCTCTTTGCGGATGTGGAGAGAAGGGCAGAGCGAGCAGAGAGAGAGTGCTGTAGGCGTTAGAGAAGTAGAGTAGAGAGAGTCAGCAAGCGTCAAGTTAATCGGCTAGCTGGCATTGAAGGTTGGTAGAGTACATGGAGGATGTAGAGTACCTAAACCACGGGGATTCCTTCTTCATGCATTCGGCATCGACAGTCGACAGACAGTCGACACTTGACACATCCAGGACGTCGATTCGAAGTCGGGCGTTCGTGCATCCGTGCATCCTTCCAAGAAGAAGACGAAGAAGAAAGCATCAGTCATCGAGATCACGGCTCGAAGCATCGAGCAGTGCATCTCCTCGTCCTCGTCCACGCGGACCCTGACACGCAAAACGACGGCGGTGGGACGGGATACAGTCGTCCAAGACGTCTCCCGAGCCCGCGTCCGCGCCCGCGCCCGCCTCTTCCTCTTCCTCTTCCACTTCCACCCCCAATTCCGTCAAGCCCCAAACCTCGAAACCCGCCCCGAGCCAATCAGCTCGCACGCAGGCCAGATCCCCCCCACCCCCCAGTCGAGTCGTCGCAAAAACTACCATGGCCACCCTCAAACCAAATCTTCCCTCCTCTCCCCCTGCTCCTCGCTACGATTTGGTTCCATACCCAGCCCGTCCCAGTCCCGAATAGGCAGACACATAGCTTTTCCCGATTTCAAGGTTAACTGACACACCTACCACCACCACCAGTGCACCACCACCACCAGTGCACCACCACACCACCACCACCACCACCACCACCAACCCCAGCCGAGTCAGATCGGAAGTCGTCAGTTGGTGCTGGCGCGCGAGAAAACGTTTGTCCGAACCCTTTTCGTGAAACACGCGGCGGCCGCGCTGAGTCGACCCTGAAGAACGCAGGAAGGCATGCGCACTGCTCAGTCATGTGTTGAGTTCCCCGTTGACAAGAGGTACCGGTACTTAGACGGCCGGCGTGCCAGTATCCGAAAGTGCGCTTTGAGTTCTAGATCCCGACGACGACGGGACGACGACGAGTCGACGACGAGTCGACGGCAGCATCAAGATGGAAAAGAAAGAAACCTCCGCCAAATCCCATCCCATCCAACCACGCCGCCCCCGCACGGAACGAACCCTCGCGCATCCTTTGACGTTGACTTTCATCGCTTCCCCCTCACAACCTTCCTCAAGACAGACTTTCGCCCTCTGCCCTGGTTATAAGCAGAGAATGTAGACATCTGTCCGCCCGCCGCGAGACCGTGGCAAAAGCAAAAGCAAAACACACAAGCAAAAAGCAAAAACCGCGTCCCCCCCATCCCCCCGGCCCCCTCCTTCCCTCCCCCCAAGCCTCCACCCTCCAACCCTCCACCCTGCCTCCCCCAGAACCCGAATCCGAATCCGAATGCGTGATCCCTGCCCACCACCCACCACCACCAGGTCCACCGCATCAAAATCAACCACGCACATCCACCTCCCTCCCCTTTCGCGCTAGTTACCTTGGCTGGCCCGTCCGCTCGCTCGTCGCCCGTCGCTCGCCCGTCGCTCGCTGGCTGTGAATTCGTGATCCGTCATCTCGAATTTATGTAGGTGACGAACGTTAGCGCGCGAGACATTCGAGTGTAACCTTGCGGGTGCGGCGCCGGGCGGAGGAGATGATGCCGTCGCCAGGTGGCAGCGAGAGCGCGGCGGAGGGGAGTATGCATGTCTATGATATGGATTGTACATAGAGCACGAGTACTGGGAGTCTATCTAGCCGAACTGATTGAATTCTCCGGGTCTTTACGCGCGGGCAAAGTTGCGGAGGTGCCGTAGTATCATAGGTGGTGATGGTGGTGATAGGTACATGGTGGTGATAGGTACATGGTGGTGATAGGTACATGGTGGTGATCCTGATCCACTGATCCACTGATCCTACCTAGAGTATGTAGAGTAGAGTATCGCGTGTCGCCATCACGAATCGCGATCGACGGGTGAGCGGCATCGATGCGAGTTTGCGGGAGTAAAGAAAGAAGAAGCCCGTACATAGAAGTCTTGCCAACTCGGCAGGCGAACGTTCAAACCGAACGCACGAACTCTCTTCTCTCTTCTCTCCCCATGAGTCCATGACGACGATGAGTAAGGGATGTGGGCGGGGAGGGGGGGAGGATCCTCGAATTCGAGTACCCGGCATGTACCAGTGTACCACCCGATAGGTAGAGTAGGGAACGACACCAGTCACGACAGCCGACAGGCAGGCAGGCAGGCAGGCAGGCAGGCAGGCAGGCAGGCAGGCAGGCAGGTCTGTCGGAGGTCGCAACGTTTCCTCTACTTTGCTACCAGGTAGTACTCCAGAGTGTGCATTCCTCAGCAGCGCCCCATCCCACGGGCCATGGCCCATGGGGGGAGGGGCCGCGGGCGGCCAATCGCAAACTGCGCACATCGATATCTACATTTCAAGGTATGTAGAGCAAGTAGAGTACTTGCCGGGCCGTATGGAGAGTAGCATCCCAGCCACACAGGCATATCTAGCAGAGTAGAATGGAGTGGAGTGCAAGAGTGGAGTACTCTATGTATGCTTAGGAATCTACTCTACGGGGACGGGGCCAGTGGCAGTGGCAGGCTGGCAGCGAGCACGCGATATTCAGACTCCACTGTCCACTCTCCATTGCCAGAGTACTCGATTCTACACATCCACACGCGGCGGCGGCGGAGGAGGAGGAGGAGGATGAGCCTGGAGGAGTGCGAGCGGCGAGAGAGTGCGAGAGTGCACATTCACATCCCATCGTGCTCTGTATACGTAGAGTACACGGTAGATATACCACGCAAAGTAGATCGAGTAGATTGACTCTCGAGTAAATAGGATGTAGGGTAGATACTTCGGTACATCGGAAATAAAAATAAAGCCGCACTTCTCGACTCTTGAATTCAAGAGTTTTATTCCCGCCCCCTTGTAGCTGGATTTTGTGTGCACTGTAGAGAACTCCAGAGTCCACAACAGACTTGAGGCTGAAGGCTGAGATCACTCCTGAAACGAAGGATACCTGTCTAACTGTCTCATCCACCATACCAAGACCTATTTCGCGCTCAAACTTCACGGTTCGATTCCGTTCCAACTTCCAGGAAAAAGAGTAAAAGAGACACGGTACCTAGAGTACGGTGGGCGGGCCCGGCCCGACTGGGGTGGGATCATTGGGGATGATGGCATCCATTCCTCCATCCTTACCCGCCGCCACTACCGCTGCACGTATTCTATGTAGGGTGGCTGGTGGCTACATAGGTGCGCCGTGCGCCGTGCGCCGTGCGGCATGGCATGGCATGGCATGGCATGGACGGACGGAAAGGCAAGGTAGCACTCAAGTTCGAGTTCGAGTTCGAGGTCGACGTCTGAACTTGAACTTGAACTTTGAACTTTGAAGTTGAGACATGACACAGTGGAGAGGAGGGCAGCTGGCGTCCGGCCCACCGCCCACGTGCCGGGCCGGACCGGACCGGCGCGTCAAAGTTGTGGCTAGCAGCGGCGAGCGCTGGGACACATGGTTGAGAAGGACTTTCGGGGGGCGGGGGCGGGTTCTTGGCTACGGGATAAGCTCGTGCGGTTGGCGGAGATGAGGACTGCCCAGGGCCCACGGGAACCTCACGGCGCCCGTCGACGGGGGACGGAGGACGGAGGACGGCAGTCAACCGACGAGCTCGACGCGGTTTGGGCTGGGCACTGGGCAGTGAACATACACCGGCCCGGCCCGGCCGTCCTGCCCGGGAAACGGCCGAATGCAACCCTCGGAAAGCAACCCTCGGTCCCTCGGAGAGCAATACAGGATGCGTGCTGTGCCGTGCCCGTCTACGGGATACGACACTCCCAAACTCCCACTGGCCTCCCACGCGGTGCGGGAGCGGGACTAACCCCCCCTCCCGTGTATCGTGCACGCAAAGCGGAGCTGGCTATCGCCTAGGTATTATCTTGAAGTACCTATGACGATAACTGCAGTGAGCAAGTTGTAGATACAGAGTATCCGCCAAGCACACTCTTCATTGGCTGTAAAGGTTGTCTGTACGCAGAGCACTTGGCAATTTGACTGATGGTCCCTGATGCATAACATATGTAAGCACATATCAAATGACCTGGCACTCGACTGGCACTCGACTGGCGGAGGCACATCTACCAGGTACTTATACGGTACATACTTCATCGGTTGCTCATGAGCGCGGCATCTGTGTAAGATGTATGCATTCATATGTAGAGTACAAGATGTAGCTGCGCTACAATTGGTCCGCCGCCACTATGCACATAACTTCTTCTGCTAGGCATACGATATCCAACAGCACACAATCGACTCCAGAGGGCCGGCAGTGAGCCACCCACAGTGTCATAATAATACAAGTACAAATCCCATTTCCTATGCGAGCACGAGCCCAAACGCAGCGTCCAATCCCAACCCGTGTAAACGCTCTCGCACATCACATCACATCATCTATACGCCTCAATTCAATTCAATTACAACCACTCCTACTCGACCCTACTCGACCTTCATACTTGTCTCCTCCTTCTCCCCCTCCCCCTCCTCCTCGACCCTCCGCTTCTTCTTCTGACTCGCATACGCGCCCCTAGCATCGACCTTTCCAGCGACGGGCAGCACCCTCGTGCCATGGAAGACGTATCCCTCCGCGCCGCCTCTCGAGGTCATGACCGGATGTGTTCTTCCGGGGAGCACCTGGTACTGCCGCATATTCAGCCTGTGGACGGTAGGCGCCAGGACGAGTGTGGGGTCGGGGATTTCATCGTCCCAATTCGCGGCGACGTCTTCGGCCGTGGCGGTAGTGGTGGTGGTGGTGGCCGGAGGCGTGGCCGTTTCGTCGTTTTTCCGCTGGATCCAGGTGGTCCTGCGGGCGCTGCTGTAGAGGTCCGCGAGCTCAGTGGCTTGCTCGAGGGAGGGCGAGTAGACGACCACCTGTCCGCTGCCTTTGACGAGCGGGACGACCGCCTTGAGCACGCCCGGCGTCGAGATGTGTGCGGCTACAAGGACGGCGTCGAAGTTGCCCTCGCGCGCGTCGGCGACCGCGCTAGAGACCTTTTGCCAGCGCCGGAGTTTGCGGTAGTACGCGGAGCGCTTGCCGGATTTGAGTGCGGCGAGCTCTTCGGGCGTCGACGTGGGCGGCTTCAAGAGCGAGGTGTCGTTCTCCGGGTCGAGGAGTTGCAGCCACGATAGCGTTTTGAGGTGCGTGTAGAGTGGGTGTGTTGCTGGCGGGCTGTTGGCGTCGTAATCGAAGTTGGTGAGGAGGGAGAGGTTGGGCTGCTCGTTCGCGTGCACAAGGGTTATCGTGTTGCGGACGGGCGGGGGAACGTCGAGTTTGCGCTTCTTCTGCTCGGGTTCTGTGGGCTCGGCCTCGCCTTCGGCGTCGGAGGCGGCGGCGGCAAGAGTCGACGATGGAGGTGCGTTTAGTATTCCCAGACGCTCGGCCACGGCTGCCACCAGTAGTCCGCCGGTTTCGTCGACGACCAAGTAGCGACCGCCGTAGACCACGTTTCCTAGCGACAACATCAGTCCCAGATGGTGATTCCGCATATCCAGGAACCTGTAGGGCTCCTTCTGCATAGGCAGGTAATCGGTGAGCGACGACACCGTAAGCCTGTGCACCGAGAACCTCCGCAGAAACTTTGATGCCTTGCGCAGGGTGTATTTCTGCAGCGAGAACGGCGTCTTCTGGCCGATAGCGCTGTGCCCCGCCAACAACTTCTGGATGAGGTCCTTCCCCGAGTTCCCGGCCGTTTTCTTGAGCTCCTCAATCTCCTCCCAACTCAATGTCTGGCTGTCGGGGGTGTCGACCGTCAGCCTGTTTGTGCGCATCACCTCTTCGGTCGGAGTAGCCACGGCGCCGGCGGGCGTCGTGGGGGTAGCGGAGCCGGAGGCGGGCGAAACATAACTCAGGTCGTAATGGGTCTCGTCGGCAACACCCTGCTCCTGCTCCTGGCGCAAGCCACCCCCGAGAATATCGCGCGTCACCTCAGCGGCCGGCACCACGCGCAGTCCAGCATTGTTGTCGAGGATGTCGTAGGTGAGATTGTAGGGTCTGTGCAGCAGCGCGTTGGACGGGAACGTGCCGAATTTTCCTAGCGAGATTGTCGTGTCTGCCGAGACGCGCACGATCTTGTGGACACCGCTGGGCAGGCGCAGGAGCACGTTCTGGCCCGAGAGGATGCGATCGCCGGTGGGAGGTGACATTGCTGCTGCTGTGGTGGGGTTTGTGGTAGTCTCCATGGTGGTGGTGGTGGGGGGTGGTGAGTCGTGCAAGTGCGAGACTGAATCTTTTTTGTGTGGGGCTGAACGAGAGGCTAAACGTGCAGGAGTCACGCGATGATTGGTTCGGTGCGGATGGCGCAGGGCAGTCAGGCCCCAGGGGCAAAGAGGCAAAGCGTGTTGTTTTGTTTGTCCATCTCAGCTCAGCTCAGCTCGGAACACTTACGGGGCGAAGGTGAACGGATACCAATGTGTTCTGTGTTCCGCATGAATCGATTGATTGAAATCAATTAACCGTTACGTGTTCCAAGCCGTCAGGAGGAAAGCTGTGCTCAACGCCCAACGCTCTCCGAATCACTCGCCTCGAATGCCCATTGTTCTCGCGCTGCGTCGTTGGTGGGGGTGATCACATGCATGGTCGCTGAGGCTAAATGGCCGGTGATGTCAACGGAAGGCGGAGAGAAGAACAAGAATCAACACAGACAGAAGCCAGTCAACGTCGCTGAATCGTGATGCAACGTCGGACTTGCAAGGAAGCAACTCGAAGAAAGGCGAAGAGAGTTGCCTGAATAAAAAACGACAGATGAGCCCCGCGTGAGAGATAAAGTGAAGATGTGTGCGTCGGGCCCTCTGCCATCCTTACCAGCACCTCATCGCCTACTTCCCCGACGGCTTGGACCCTGCTTTTAATAGCAACCCCTCTCTGTCCCCCGCCAGATCTCCCTTCCGAGCGTTACAGCACTGCTCCACCCACTCTGCGCCGTCATCGTCGCCATCAGCCGCAGCCTCCAGGCATACACTCATATATAATTCGAACAAGACAGCTTATAGTCCCCGCCTCTCCCGTTTTCCGGACGCTGTTGTCGTCGCTTACACACGTATATCTTTTCACTGCTGCACCGCCACAGTCACTCAACTTGCGCATCCCTCCATTCCCGACAACTAGCCGCGTCATCCCACCGCCACGGAAAGTCGTGCGTCAACTTCCCGATGATGCCTTTCAAAAAGGGCCCTTCGAGTGCCAATAATGCCGCCCTGCCATATCCCCTCACCACGGAGGAACAAGCGAGACTTATGCTACAGGAATACGCAGACAACAACGCCAATAGCTACAGGACGGAACCATATTCGCCACCGGCAGCACTCGCTTCGCCAGACTTCGACATGCGGAACCTCAGCGACGCACTGCCAACGCCTCAGCAATCGAAAGGCAAAGGACTGGAGATACCGGGATCCCTCAGGGCTGGCGGTGCGCCTCAGAGCCCACTGAAAAGCAAGGAGAAGGAGATTCCCGATTCGCTCAGAGTCGGCGGGGGAGGGAGTGGACGAGTATCGCCGGCGGGAGACAGATCGGATGGAGAGGTCAAGAGGTCGAGCACCGAGCTACGGAGAAACTACCAGAGGGGTGATGTACCGGACATCCTGCGTGCCGGTGCGAGCCGAAAATCCGCCGAGCTGCAACGACCCGTGTCGCCCGGGCTTCCGTCGTCGTTGATGGCCCCAAGTGCGCCCAAATCGACGGCACCAAGTGCACCCAAATCGATGCTGGCACCAAGTGCGCCCAAGTCGATGTCGGTTCCACTAGTCCCAGCGGCACCACCGCTGCTGCCATCACCTGCATCGCCGGCACCCGCACCGCAAACGCCGGCGCCGCAAACACCCCAGCCGTTGCAGACTACTCCCAGTTCGGATCACTGTAAGCTGCGCCCTGTATGACGATCAAACTGTCGGGTGACTAACATGCCGCGTGTACATATAGCTTCACCCGCATTGATGACGGCCAGTTTATCTGCTACCGACCGCCCTTTCCATGAGTATTCGCCCTTCTACAGCCCACCCAATATCGTAGAACGTTCCGACCCTTCGCAACAGCTCCCGCCTGTGCGTCCACCCATCGCGCCCTCGAACTCAGACGACGAGAGGCAACGGAACTATTCGATTGCATCCACCGCATCCACCTTCTCTGTTTTGGAGCCTGGCGCGGATCTGTCTTCGTTCGACGCTTCGTTCAGTCGCGCATTGCCGGGGTGCCGCGGGGAGCCAGTGGTGGGGATGGCAGGCTGGCAGGAAGCGGCGCATGAGGAGGAGAGTGCGGCAAAGACTTGGGAGGAGGATCTCGAGCGACGGGCTAAGGTTGGCACGGAGCTGCAACGTAGGGCAGAAGAGGCGCAGATGAGGATGCATGAAGAGAAACTGCAACAGCAATTCTGGGAGCAGGAACAGCTCGACTGGACCCAACAGGCCGAGATGACTGCACCTGCTAAGCCGCCAAAGGAGCTCATAACGGGGCCTGGAGTGGCCGTTCCGGCTGCGCTGGCGCCGAACAATCCATGGAATGATCGAGACGGGATGGTGACGCCGACGCCAACTCACCCTCCTTCACGTCAACCGTCGCCAGCTGTGCCTGTGCCCGCTGTAGTATCATCCACGCCGCTGCTTCCTAGGAGGACGGTAGATCCAACCACGGAAATTTACACAATCAAGCAAGTAAACCTAGTCTCGCCGCTTTCGGGCTCGCTGCACCGGTTTCCAATCCTGCTTCAGAATGCAAATGGACCATGCCCGCTCATGGCGCTCGTAAATGCAATCACTATATCCACCCCTCCTTCGGAGAGGTCGGCTCTGTCCGAGGTTCTGCGGCAACGGGAACAAGTGTCATTATCGCTACTCCTCCAAGGTGTGTTCGAGGAGCTGATGACACGCACCCAAGACGGACGACCCATTCCGGATGTTGGGGACATGTTTGCGTTCCTGATCACCCTGCACACGGGGATGAATGTAAATCCGCGCTTCAACGTGCCAGCCGGTTCTCTTGGGGCGTTTGAGCCCACCACAGAGCTAGACCTCTACGCAGCTTTCTCGATACCACTCGTCCACGGCTGGCTCCCGACTCCGGGCTCTCCTGCCGCCCAAGCACTCGAGAAGTCGGCGAAGACATATGACGAGACGCAAACGTTGCTCTTCGCGGAAGACGAATTGATCACCAAATTGACGACTTACAGCAATGCGGTAGCCTCCTCAGCGGAAAACCAAATTCTCCGTGACGCACCAGTAGTGCGCGAATTCATCGAGAGCACGGCAACGCAGCTCACGCCATACGGTCTGGACACGCTGCGGCGCTTCCTCCCTGAACTGAGGCCGGCGATCCTGTTCCGCAACGACCACTTCTCGACGATCGTGCGGCTGCACGACGGTGACCTCGTGGCGCTGGTTACGGACATGGGCTTTGCGGGGCACGAAGAGGTGGTTTGGGAGCGGATCGCGGACGTGAACGGCCGGGGGAACGTATTCCTCTCGGGCGACTTCCGCGCCGTCGGCGGCAACGGACAACCCACGGGCTCTCCGCCTCCGCCGCAGCCACCGAGACCCCCGCCGCAGCAGGTACAGAGCATGCTCAACCCCGACGCGGCGCCGCCGCCCCCGCCGCCCAGAGCCCCCTCCACACAGCACGCACCCCCGCCCGACCACCACGACGAAGACTATGACCTCGCACTGGCAATGCAGCTACAAGAGGAGGAGGACGCGCACGGGCAACAACAATACCAGCAACACCAGCAGTACCCACCACCGCAACACCCACCACCGCAACACCCCCACCCCCAAAACGCCCACCAACGCAGCCAATCCAGCAGCCACCTCCAACAGCCACCCACGCTTCCCCCGCGGCAAGCGGGCGGCACCACGCCCCCGCCACCCTACGACTTCGGCCCCGCCCGCAACCGCGCACAGAGCGCTGGCAACCCTCCAGGACCCGCAACCAACTCTGGCGGCGGCGACGGGAGAAGCGCTTGGATAGAGAGCCAGCAGCGGCTTACGGCGAGACGTGGCAGCGGCGTTCACAGGATCGATCCTATTGCGCCGACCGCGGCCGGGGGCCCGGGACATGGCAATGGACATGGCAATGGCAATGGCGATAGGCCTCCGAAGGAGCCGTGTGTTATTATGTGATGTGGGCGGTATAGCGAGGGCAGGGGTGGGGTGGGGGACGGGTGCTAAGGTGTTGGGGTGTATTTTTATTGTGGTTGTGTGCTTTCTCGTTGTGTTGGGGACTCTCCTCGATTTTATTTGCTTTCGTTTACTTTGATGGATTGTGCGTGGTTGGATGGGGATTTATGGATTTATGGATGGGGGGTATTTGGGCGGATTTGGGGTGGGCGGATTTGGGTTATAGCGTACCTACCTAGAGATTTGAATGAAGATATGATATCACTCGACGGGTGGTTCTCGTGGGATAGTTGACCTCGCAGGGCGGGCAGTGAAGGTTTGTTAAGTGCCTCCGCCATACATGCCGTATGCGAAATAAGTCGACAATATCTCTCTCAGAACGCTTTGTTTTCAGTCATCCTATGTCGAGCGTTCCCATCATAGAGGAGGACCCGTCTCCTCAATCTTGCTTGCGCCAGGATGAAAACGTAGATCCAGTTAGTTTCCGCGAGTTATTCGTGATGATCCATGATGATTCAGCGAACCAAGGAGCCAGATCATACGATATCACTCTGAGCGGGCACACTTTTGAGGAAAAAAAATAGAAGAAAAAAGAAGAAAAAAGGGTAGGCTGAATAGACGCTTAAGAAGCAAGCATCCACTGGTCTGGCAATGGCCATTCATCTTCAACCCGGTAATTTCCAAATGATCAGAGTTGCGATACCCACCACTCTGAGCACACTTCAAAGAAAGAACGGGAGGTTATGTAGGCTGAATAGACGCTGAAGAGGCAATCCCCTTCCCAATAGCCATCTAGAGGTACTCTATATTCAGCTCGGAGATATGTAGTCTCCCAGCCGTCAGAGCGAGATACACAACATCACATCACTCTGAGCAGATTTCAAACAGAAAAGGTTAGGTAGGGAGGCGGAATAGACGCTCGAGAGGCAAGCCCCCACTGCCCTAGCAACAGCTATATAGGAGTATGATAGGTACTCTAACCTCAGCTCTGTATGAGGTATGTATGCAAGCTATCAGAGCTGCGACACACAAAATCACTCTGAGCAGACTTCGAAAAAAAAAAGAAGAAAGAAAAGAAGAAAGAAAAGGGTAGGCTGAATAGACGCTTAAGAGACAAGCACCCACTGCCCTGTCAGGAGCCTTCTAGGTATCTTCAGCCCGGTAGTCTCTAAAGTTCAAACTAGGTATCAGAGCGGCGATACACATCACATCACTCTGAGCACACTTCAAAAAAAAAGAGAAAAAATAAGAGGGGGAGACTGAATGGACGCTCAAGAGTCAAGTCCCCTCTTCCCTGGTAACAGTTATTTACTCTACCTTGATCTCGGTGGTTTCCAAGCTATCGGGGCTGCAACACGCGACATCACTCGAAGCACACTTCAAAAAAAAAAAAAGAAGAAAAAAAACAGGGTTGGGAGGGTAGGCTGAATAGAAGCTTCAGAGGTAAGCACCCACTGCCCTGGTAATAGTGATTGAGGTAGATAAATACCTTCAGCTCGATATGTAGTCTCCAAGCTATTAGGGCGGCGATACACATCACTCTGACACACTTTGAAAGAAAGAAAAAGAAGAAAAAAAGGTTGGGCTGAAGACTGAAGAGACGCTCAAGAGTCAAGCCCCTACTGCCCCGGCAAAGGCTATATAGAGGTACTATACCTTCAGCTCGGTATGTAGTTTCCAAACTGTCAGCTGCGATACCTACACCGCCGCCTATATAGCCAAGTATCACTCGGCCGGATTATACGCTCTGCCAAAATCAGAGGCGTAACCCTGTGGTGATAAAGGCTGCCGGCGGAGCGTGGGTTTCGTCTATCCTCAGTGCTCACTCGTGGGCAAAAAATAACCTGATGCCCCCTTCGTCGGTACGGGCATGGTCGACTCTCAGGTAGATATGTAGCTGCACGGGATGGTGGACGAGCAGTCCCGACACTGAAACCGGGATATCGGCAGTTAAGAGATTTCTTCTTCGGATCTGTGCCGGCGGCGGCGGCAGCAGCGGCAGAAGACTGTTCTTAGAGTCTAGGGTCTGGCGTAAGCTCGCGGAAATGGGAGCTCGGTGGTGGGTAATCCATGCAATATGGGCCCTGGCGGCTGCAGGGCTGTGGGGTATATACTGGTATGCTCGTCTAACTGCGGTACACTGCAATAGCGCGCGTTAAAGATGTCGATGAGATAATGGGTTGGCAAGCGCGGCCCCCGTCTTCCCTTCCAAACGTGCATCCGCTCGGTAGTACACACGTCGTACCCTGCATACGAAACGCCCGCGGCACGATGCCCGAAAAGGAATCGTAGTCTAGCTACCTATGTAGTCTCAGGCTTGCGGGGCAATTGAAGGCCCGGGGCCGAGTGATACCCGCTGGATGATGATGTAGGTATTCGGCTCGAACGACGAACGGGATCGGCGAGGGGCTAACGTATTGGTCGCAGAGCGCTGTTGGGCTCTTGGGGAGAGAGAGAGAAAACATCGATTGATTGTCGCATGCAGCCTTACTAGACTATGGCGAGCTGGGCTCTTGGAATTTCCCCAGAGCTCCGTTGTTGAAATTAAGAGAATAACCTGACTTGATTGATGTATTGATACGAGAAACATGAGAAAGAAGACTGCTTATAAAGGGAAACGAGCTCATATACACGAGGAGAAGACTGGACCTCAGATAGAGGATGCGACGATACTCGTCGCCGTATACTCGCCGCAGGACTGCGCTGGTGACTTGAGAAGCCAGATACTGCTAAGCAGCCACGAAGGAAATGAGGGCAGTATGCAAAGGATAGTGGAAAGTAGCAGTGACACCGGAAACAGACAATAAGACGCATAATATCAACACTCGTCAACGCTAACGTCATCAGTGAGAATTCATGATCTCGAAGCACGGATGTAGAGCACAACCACAGCCCGTCTATATACCCCGGGAAAATAAATCGCATTTCCCACCGCTGCGTCAATTAGAGTATATAGTAGTAATGCTCCGAACCCCCATCCCGCAACATATTTACCGCGCCCGGGCGTTCGGTCAACCGGTCAATCATATATTCGCTGCTGAGAACAGCGTAGTATCGTGATACCGGTAGCCCCACACCCGACACCCGACACTAGAGTAGAGTAGAGTACCGGTAGTAGAGTAGTAGAGTAGTAGAGTAGTAGTCGGTAGTCTGGCCAGCGGGCCCCCGGTATCAAAGGTTTCGCGATGCAGCCTTACCGGACTTCGCCGCCAGGGGTGATGTAAGTCTGCGACAGACCACAGTAATGCAACATAACTACACCGGATCCTCAGCACAATAGTCGTAACAAAACTTTGAACAAAGTTGAACAAAATGGATGGAATTGACAGGAGATATGCATGGTGGGTGCGTGAGAAATCTGGAGTGACCTCTGGCGGTTATTATTGACCGAGTCGGTATGTGGCTGACAAGGCTGACATGGCTGTGGCGTTCAGCTGTTTGCACCGTCGATGGATGAGCGAGTAACTGCCTACATAACCTACCTAGGTATCACAGGCCAACTTCAAAGTACCCAAGTACCCAGGTGCCAGTGGGTCCGGCGATTATCCCAACCGCCGAAACCTCCGCACGGAGCCCTAGATAGAGTATCCACCGGAGCCCCCACCCACCGGACCTCGCCGGCCGGCCGGATGCTAGTCGGTGGGTCGGTGGGTCGGCGGGTCGGCGGGTCGGCGGGTCGGCGGGTCTGGTAATTATCCGGACTACTGGGGGGAGCTGCAGTCTTCGATACTCTATAGAGTAATAGTACTTCACCCCGGCAGGCGCACTCGGGCGCAATATCTTAGAGTTGGTAGTTTTTCCGGAACTTGCTGGAGTATACCTATGGCTGGCACGACTCACGAGCACCTACTTACTCACCTATGAGGTATGTAGTAATAGTAGAGCTGTCTAGTCACCATCCAGTATGCATAGGTAAGCACATATACATACATACCTGGCAGCCTGGCAGGTACATACTCTAAATACCAGTAGACGAGCTGTGTACCACCATACTCTATCGATAGTTATGACTGCAGGGACCGCTGTAGAGTAATAAGCTGTAAGGCTCCCGGGGTGAGGGGGGCATTATGTTTACTTACCTACCTAGTTCAAAAGGGGGGGCTTCCCGGTGGGTAGATACTCTACTCTATTCTACTCTATTCTGGCGGTAATGTGTAATATGTAGTTACCGGTATCGGGGTATTAGAAACACGTATTTTGACTGTGTTGATGCTGCTTTACCACCGGTATATGTCACTATTGCTTGCTTGAAGATATGGTATGTAGCACTTCTTTTTACCCCTCTTGGACTACCTATACAAGTACAAAGTATGTAGAGCCCGTGATTCCAAACAAAGCCAAAACCAAAACCCCGTATCCATTCCCAAAGAGCAGAGCAAAAAGTTGTATCTGAAGAAAAGAAGAAGAAAAAACCAGAAACGCCGATAAAAAACATAAAAGGTAAGAGGAAAAAAACTCTTTGCACAAGATTACGTGCTACATGATGTATGGTACGTACCAGTACCGTATGTAGCGATCCACTCCCTAGCAGAAAGGTGGAAAGAAAGGCCTCCAGCGAAAAATGCATCGTGAGAAAAAAGAAAAGAGAAGAAAAGAGTGAGCATCATGATCAGTTGTAGCCGTTACCACCCAAGCCCACCAACTTGGCGCCGTTGATGACCTTCAGCTCCTGCTCGATCTGTCCGTTACCAAACACGATCGGCCTGTTCCAGTACCACCACGGCGCCCAGTCTCCAGCGGTCTGGTCGTTCTTCGCCTTCTTGAAGGCCTCGAACTCGACCCTCATGATTTCCAGATGCTGGAACGCTTCGTCGCGGCTCATCGGCACTCGCATGATGACGCCGTTCTCGAACACGGGGAAATCGATGGTAGTGCCTTGCGGTGCCGTGTCCCAGAAGCCCTTCGTCGTCGCCTCATTCCACTCCGCGTCAGCCTGGGCGTCGATCATGTGCTGCGGCACGGTGCGCTCCTTCTCGAGCCAGCGCCAGTACGCGGCCGCCCACTCGGTGGTGCGGGTGACGAACTGGGCGTCGAACTCGCTCGGCCCGCGGCCGCGCATGGACGCATCGCGAATGAGGACGAGGTACGTCTTCCACGCACGGTGGGCATCGACGAGTCGGCAGTCAACCCAGCCGTTGTGGAACTTGTCGTCGAGCGTGCGGGTCTGGCCGAGATCGCCGAGGATGATCTCGTGCAGGCCGTTGCGCAGGAAGAGGTTGTCGATCTTGATGTCGTCGTGGCAGAAGCCCGTGTTGTTGAGCAGTGGGTCCTGCGTCGTGTGCATGCGTGCCAGACCCTCGAAGACGGTGCGGTATCGCGGCCGGTACAGGAAGTCGATGGCCGTGGTGGACATGTTGAGGTATGAGAGGGCCTCGGTCGGGGAGTCGAGGGCACCGCCGTAGAGCGGCAACACCATCTTCCAGAGGAGCGGACGGGACTTGTCGGTGCTGTTGCTGGGAACGTAGAATGCATCTATGGCGTGAGTTGTGAGATCCTCGCCGGTGAGGGAACTGGAGTCGTTGTTGTAGCGGCGCAGGGTCGCATTGATGTCGCAGGGCCATTTAGTGTCGGTGATGTTGTGTTCATAGTACAGACGATCCGACACTCTCCGTGGTGCCAGCTGCATGCAAGTTGTGGAGAAGAAGGTCTTGATGATTACCGTCTTCTTTGTGCGTTGGCACGTGTAGACGTCGGCTTGACCTTCGTATCCACGGCCCAGCCGCCTATGGTAGACATAATCGGGCTCAAAATCCTTTGAAGTCTCGTTGATGATGCGGACAATCTTATGGTCCGGGGATAATAACTATGACAGGAAACGAAAGAAAAGAAACCGTCAGTCATTGTTGGACCACAGATGGTACAAAAGTTCTGTGTTCCCACCGCCGCCGCCACCACCGCCACCACCACAACGTCCAGTGGTACGCATGTTACCACGCCAGCAACTCGGCCAGAATATGGTCAAATAGCCGCTATGGATAGAAAAAACAATCGTCTCCGGATCAGACTACCGATTTGATGGGGGGTATGGGGGGGTGCAGACGGGGTTGAACTGTCGGGGGAAGGAAGCTGATATGTACTTACGTTGTCGAGCGTCAACCTGGAAGTCTCCATGGACGGAGCCTGCTTGAAGACCTGAATCTTCCCATATCCGTACCCCCTCAACAAGGAGGCGGAGGGAGATGAGGACGAGGATACATGGATCAAGAGAAGAAAGACTATGAAAGCGCCGGCGAAGATGAAGGAACGACGCCGTTTCGCCGACATGAGGCCGCTCATGCACGAGCGCTGCTTTTTGTTGAAATCGTGGACACCCATTATGTACGAAAAGGACTGACGGACGAACGAACGAGCGAACGATACAGGAACGAATGAGAGTGAGCCCCGAACAGAGGGGTAGTGGGTGGTCGATTGATCTTCGAGATGGCCGAAAGTACACGGTCAGGAAAAGTCGAATCGTCCACGGGAAGGAGAAGGAGAAGGAGAAGAACTTGGGCTGTCCGTCAGGCGCTGCTGCAAACCTTCGATTGGAGTGGGGCGACACAGAGCAAGTGGTGGGGGGAGCGGTCTTCAATATAAACAACCAGAGTAGCCGACTCACGATTCCGTCAGCTGGCTCGGCCACCAGCACCACCACCACCAACCCTGCTGCTGGGCCGATCGAGACGGCAGCTAAAGTGTAGCTAGTGGATATCACGCTGCTGGAGAAGAATTCCTTCCCCTAGGTGCTGCCGAGGGGGGAGAGACCCCATGTGCAGAGTTCCCCTTTCTGGACTGATGTGTCTGTATAGTTGGTTACTCTACTCCAACTAGTACCTACCTCGCGAGCAACGATCGGTAGGTGGCGGAAAGCAATTCGCTGGGCGTCGCTAAGAGTCCAGTTACGTTCCTCGCCGGGAAATCTCTCGCATGACACCCTTCCGTTCAGGTGTTCAGGTACGGACAGCAGCACAGCTGCGGGCCAATAAGGGCCGCTGGACAGTGGAAGGGCCTGGTTTCCGTGTGAAGTCGGTCAAGCCATCGCGCCTGCCAAGGCGCCAAGGCGCTTGTGTCAAGATGAACAACACGGAGCTTCCTCTTGTTGCAAACTTGCATTTTTGTGTGTGCCTCGAGCCCTTGAAAAAGCATCGTGAGATTGCGCTTGCGAGATGGTTATGGCTGGCTGGAGCCTGGTATGGCATGACATGGCTGGCCCTAGGCCGACCGCCGTGGAAGCGAACAGAAGCACCACCGTGTACGAGCACGCGATCTCCCGAGTCCCTATCGAAACAAGGCTGTATCTTGAGCAATAAGTCAGGCATCTGGGCCCAGACCAACGCGGCAACAACAGCCTCCTCCGCAGCCTCCTCACTATGTTCTGCTGACTAGTAGTATCGGTATCGTCGCTACTCGGAAAAGTTGTCAGCTGTCGTTTGCGGCGCCGTGCAATAATCAGCGTCCCGGCTGCGTGCTGCTGCGACGCCTCGCACGTCAGATTTACTCCATCCGGGAGAGGAGAGCAGAGTGGGAGTGGGTTAGCGTCGTGCCGCCCATGTCTAACGGCCATCCTTTGGACCTATGAGTAGAGTGGAGTGGGGTTCACTTGGTATGTAAGTGCTCGTGGTGGCAGCTGGGCGTGAAGTTTTCAAACATGCAGCTAATTCCTTGGCCTTATCCTGAGGCCTTTCCCTAGGGAGTGCCCAAATATTTAAGCAGTTTCTCATCCAGAATTTGCCGTTCACGCAAAGATTTGCACGTCTCGGAAATCCTTCGCGCTAAGACGGTTCGAAAACTCTATGCCGACCTCGAGTAGAGTACTCACACATGTGCTTGGGTTGGTGGCGCCAGAAGCCCACCGAGACGAGACGCCCTGGCACCTGCAGGCTCCTTGCGCTGTCCTGTCCTGTGACTCCTGTGCTGTTCTATCCCGTCTTATCTGCCTCTCCACAATAGGGGGCAGGCAATCAGTTGCAATCAGCCTAATCGGTCGGATTTGAGTGGTGGTTCTTGCCGACAAGACGTTCGGCCGGCCTTGGTTTTCCATGGACGGGCCCTCGGTCAGTCAGTCGCGCCCGCCCGCTGTCTTGGGTCCTGTGAAATCCCTGCTAACTAGGTATAGTAACCAAGCAGTTGTTGATCCCATCCAGATTCGAGCTCTTGGTTACCCAGTTGTCACCTTGAAGTCGAAAGGCGAGTGGAGATTCGAGAACCATGAAATCTACCAGCCACTGACCGATAGGTATGATACTATAGTTATATCTACCTCGTACCTATCTATGCGGTCAGCCACACATTCCAATTTCTGATCACTGGTTACTGGCAGGTACTCTAACCCTAGGGTACAAGCAATGCGTTGATCACGCGTTTATCGCATCCGAAATGTCGTAAAATACGTTACAAAGCTTTAGTGACAGATACACACCGTGAAAATTGCGCTATTGTCAAAAAATGCGTGAATTCTGCCAAGTTTTACTCTCTAAACTTTAAAGGTAGACGGGGAGTAGCTTTGAGAAGGAAAGTTGTTGTATTAGTCTTTGTTACGTACAAGTGTCATCCAGGAAGCATTGGAAGAGTCAATCAACCCACACACAGGGAATGACTCTAGTCAATGAATGAATGACTCTAGTTAATAATCAGGAATGACTCCAGTCACCGAGTAGGAATGACTGAGTAAACCAATAAAAACCCGACCTCGACGATCTGTGGAAGTTCATGTCGACAGTGCGATGATTGGCCTTCGCGATGCGCATCACGGTGATGTTGGAGTACTCCTGTCTAGGTATACTGCCGCCGTGCTCTGCGCTCTCTCTCATCACCATCATCATCACCACATCCACCACCGGTGAGGCTCTTTTGGTGAAGCACCGGCGGCGGTAGGCCATCGTGGTTAAGTTTGTGGCCTCGTCACCTAGTTTTCTGGCCTCGTCACCTAGGTTTGTGGCCTCGTCACCAAGAAGTTAAACTCGTTATCACAACGTGTCCTTTTATACACTCTCTCTTTTACTTCTGTATCGTGCGCTGTCTTTACATCACCGTCAATACATACACTCACATCAACACTGTGCCAATCTTCTCCAGGTCGACCGGCGTGGCGAGGATGGGAGCACACACAGAGGAGAGAGCGGAGTTGGGAGGTTAACCGTCTATTCGATAGATGATGATCAAGAAAGAAGAAGAAAACCCGTGGGTGACAGCCCAAGTCCCTCCCTCCTCATTTGGCCGACCCCCCAATGCCCACCAAAGTTGATGCCCACTACTACCACATTCGTTTCCTCTCGCTGATAGCTCCACTCACAGACAGCTCCTGCTCACCAACTTGGCTGGCAGCCGGCATAGGACAGCAAGAATAGCGCCGAGGATGGCTACGGCACTGGCGACGAAAATGTGCTATCCGCCGAGACGGGTGGAGTGTGGTATCCATGGCGGGGAGAGTCTGCTATCAGCGGCGGCGAGAGTACGGTGTGCAGCGAGGCAACTGTAGGAAGGCATGGGAGAACAAGGCGAATAGTACCACGGAATCATGTGTATAACGCATTTGATAGCACTGCAAATTACATAAAAGAACGCATTTGATAACATTGCAAATTACCTACACAAACGTGTTTTACAACCCAACGCATTGCAAAACGCATTGCAAAAAGCATTTCAAAACGCATTGCAGACGCACTGCAGACGCATTGCAGACACATTGTAAACGCATTGTAGACGCACTGCAAAACGCATCGAAAAACCCATTAAAAACCCCATTCTCCTGCAATGCGTATTTGACGCATTGCTTGTACCCTAGGGTAGTCGACACGATTCGATATCAACTCCGAAGGCCTCTGCTTAACCACTGTACTTACCTACCGGTATTTGCTGTCATGCCCCTATGGTTACAATAAATTGTCGTCAACATTCGATTCTTGAGCGCCACTGTTGATCCCCCGTCAAAAACGACCGACCGAACGAACGAGCGGACGTTCTCCGATGGTTCTTATCGAGCGTCTCATGAGGGACCTAAGAACGGATGTGGTCAAATAAAACGGATCAATTGAAAAGGAGGTCTATGATGATGATGATGATGATGATGATGATGATGATGTCTGTTGTTTTGAACAAGAGACGGACCGACAAGACGAACAACAGAAAAGCCACAACAGAAAGCATTTCAACGTTCAAACGACCGCATCATGTCTACCCTCCATAACGAATGGGTAGGTCCCACCAGGTCCCAACAAGGTCTCTCCTCCCAAATACAAGGTCTCAACAAGGTCTCCTTCTCCCTCCGGTGCAGGTATGTACTAAACATACACATGTAATGGCACCGAGCCTACAATACCGTCACGGCCTGAATTGGGGGTGTATCCGAATGGGCAGCAGGAGGACGGACGGACGGATGTGGATTTCCGGACTCCGGTACGGTTCTCCTGACTCGATACTCAATATTCGATACATACATGCCCACCGGCTGCCGTGAGACCGCTCCGCCCGCCCCATAAGTGCCCCTGCATATAGATGCACCCACCTACTAGTAAGCACTCTATCCAGCACCAGTTGCTCACCCCGAAGCTCACCGGTCAGTCGGTCAGTCGGCAACTGGAGATTTTCATCACCAACGCCCGAAACCCGGTGAAGCCTCGACACCCTCGACACCCGCAGTCACCGTAGAGTATATAACTAGTACATACATAGTAGCTTCCTTGCCGCCTTCCCACCGGCTGGTTATCGTACATAAGCGGAAATTTTGCTCCATATGGAAGCATATAGCCATCCAAGTCTTTGGCTGCTCTGTGCTCACTGGGATGTGGGAACGCAAGGTATGCCATGGTCAGTAGGTACCGTACTCTACTATACACCATGTACATACGTGTTTCACAAGCCACAATCCGTCACGACCGGCCACAATCCATCACGGAGCCAAATCGGTGCGCAACTGCGGACTGCGGACTTGGCAGCCACCACTGACCAGCATCGCCAAAATGGCCATCCCGAATATTCCAAAATTCCAGATAACTGGACTCTGAATTTCAGACCCAAGAAACAATTCGTTCGGCGCCGAGCGGGGACCTAGATTCTGCTATATATACTAGCTCCCCAGGCCCAATGCCCATCGGATCCGGACACCCTATTTCAGGCGCACTCGAGTCTGGGCGCGCTTGGAATGCGCGCCGCGGCAACTGCTCCGCCTCCCATAAAGCTTGGCTGCGGGCGGGCGGGCGGCGCCAATGTTTCCTCTCCCAATGGAACGGAAGATGGGTTGGGTGGGGTTGGGTCACGGAAATTGGTAACGCAGTGGTCGGTCGCGTTCGCCGCGCAACGTCAGGAAACACTACCTACTTGGCTGGCGGGAAAGGTCGGACGAATCACGGGGCTCGAGTGTCGCAGTGACGACGACGATGGTGATGATGATGGTGGTGGTGGTGGTGCATCGCTCTGGCCGCTGGAGGGGTCGGTTTGTTTGTTGGCTGGAACATCTGTCTTGGTGTCATACCAGCGTTAGATATTCTATTCCTATGTGCATAGAGTACTCGGTCACTTCAAAAGTGACCGGATCCGCCAGTAAATATGGGGCTGATCAGCGCCCCAACGGCCAACGCTGTGTCGCTCACTAGTTAGTGTGTCCGGGAGTAGATATATGCATATTCTCCACGGCGGCAGGACCGAACAACATCCAGCATTTTAGGTTTTAACCTACATTTGTTTCTTTCAGACCTCCTCCTCTTCTTCCACGGCCACCGCCGAAGGGATCAAGGCTGTTCTGCATTCTACGGACCCACACAGTGACAGTGACAGTGCCACTCGACCTCAACGTCTCAGTACTCTAGTTAGTATCTATTCTTGCATATCCAGCTCTATGGAAAAAAAACCACCACGAAGAGCTATTCACGTCATGTAACTCTATCGGGCGAATCCGATTGCGTGCTCACGATGAACCCGAGTGGAGTGCCAGCGGAGTCCATCCTAGGACTGACACTATCTAGAATCTAGATATTCCTACGCGGCGATCCATCGATCTACATATTTACGTACTAACGGCGGCATGTCCGTCGCTACAGTTCTGGGCTGCATATGTTTCCACCTCCTCTTTCTCTGTGGCCACCGTTGAATGGAGTGACTCGGCCAAGGCTCGTATTTCACTCTTCCCGTTCTATTATTGAAAATCTCTTAAACATAGTAGATATTTCGATTCGACTTCGACATCTGAGTACATACCGTAACGCACTGCTAAGTCCTAAACATGTATGCATGCCTACGTGGGGATCAACGTTTCACTCGTCGGTTCCTATTCCTCTCTCTCTATCCGCTGCGTCCCGAGTGGTGGTATCCCATGATCATCGCATCGCCGTCTTGTCCTCTACACTGCCCCCAGTGTGCAGCGGCTTCATCCATTGATTGGATTTGCGTTCGCATCCATATGCACCACTGAGTACTAAGCTCTGCTTCCATTCGTCCGGAAGTTTTGGTATGGACGTGACCGCAATATGTACACACGTGGTGGACGCCGGCCACGGCTTGGTGCGGGCTTCGAATCCGATCGAGCCCATCCATTCTTCGGTATTCCTCAGCCTGCCGTTTGATCGTCGGACTTGCCCGGGCAGAATCGCTAAGGCAGACAGATATAGACTTCCAATGCACGAATGAGGCCCTCGAACCACCAGAGGATATCACGATTAACATTGCGTGGCTAGTGAAATACACCTAAAAGGCTGAAAGCATAATCTATTTCCAGCTACATCTAGGTACTGTGCCAAAAAATAGTAGAAATTGACACGGTATTAATGAAGTATCAGACCCGACACCATGTCAGTAGGGTGATCTACCAACCACTCGTGCAAACTCAAATGCTTAAAATTACAGACTGCGGTGTTTGAGCAAATCCGGTGTAAACCTCGTGTTTCTAGCGTGAACTTCGTGTTTTTGACAACCGGTATCCTGCTTCAAAACCGATTTGCGTGAATCCTTAGCCAACACCCAAGGAACACGGATTTGTACTTATTCCGCAGTTGATCATCGCCCCTTTGCATGAACATGAATAAGAATACGAAAGAAATAGCGGCAGAGACACCACATTAATCCCGAGCAGCTATGGTACCAAACACTAATACGGTAGGCAAGAGGGGGATCTCCAGGGCGATACCACAGCAGCTAGTAGGGGGTCTCCATAGCCACTCCATGGCAGCGAAAGGGGGGGTCTCCGGTACGTCTTTGGAGCTACTCCCGTGCTGCCTACATGGCAACAAGAGGGGCATCTCCCGGACAAGACCATCGCCGCCACGGATACTACTACACCATTGTTTCCGCGGATACTCCTACACCACCGTTGCCGTGGATTCCACGCTGTCACCAGCGGTGGGGGGTCCAGCGTTGGTAGCCAGCACCAGCGATGCGTAGTTGAGCGGTGCCGTTTGCTGTCATAGCCGTCGGCCTCTGTCCCCCCGCCCCCCCTCCTCTCTTCTTCTCCTTCTTCTTCTTCCTCTTCTTCTTTTCTTTCATCCCATCACCAGCATCATCCAGATAGACGCTCAACCCTACCACCTTCTCTTGTGAGTACTCCTTCCCTACTACTACTCTCCCTACCGGCACCACCGCGGATAACGTCTCCTCCTACTGCTTCCACGACTAAGAGAGCAGACGAGGCGCAGGACCCTCAAATTTTGATGTTCCCTACTAACCACATCCGCTTCCTCCCGCCAACACAAACCCTCCATCACTTCCTCTTCTCGCATATTCGCAGTCACGATGCATCACTCCCATGACTCCCCTTCTGCGCTCGACCTTAACGTTTAGCGGCGCCAGCTCTACGCCGCATAGCTCCTCCTTCTCTCGCTGACAGTTTCTTTTCCTCTCGCTGACAGTTCCTTTCTTCTCGCTGATATCTCCTCCTGTTCTCACCAACAGTCCCTCCAACACTTCCTCTTTTAACAGATATCTCTACCTACTCTCGCTGACAGCTCCTCCTCCTCTCGCTGATATCTCCTCCTTCTCTCATCTATAGCCCCGCCACAACCCCCTGCGGATACAGCACTGGCTGCCGTGTGAATGCTGTCTCTCACTAGTAAGTACTGCTCCTCGCCCTGCCGGCACCACCGCGGATATTGTCTCCTCCTGCTGCTCCTCTCCCTCCTGGACCGTTTTGGGGCGGTAACACTTCCTTTTCTTAGGGACAGCTCCTCAGTCGCTCATCACAAACCGCCGCGGATACTCTATCTCTCCACCTACGGCTCCTTGCCCTGCTGGACCGGCCGCTAATATAACGGTGTGAATATTGTCTCTCCCTACTAGTAAGTACTGCTCCTCGCCCTTTTGGACCCACTGCCGATGCCATCTTCCCCCTACTACTACTCATGCTACTGGACATGCTAACGTCTACTGTAGATGCCACAAATGTTCGAAGATAGCTAAGTGCGTAGTAACGATGGGGAGTGGATTTCCAGGAATTCCATGAATTTGGGGTCGAGCCAGATCCTGTAGCAAATAGAAATTAAAATAGGACATCAATTCAAATATAAAGTCCATCTGTATACTAGTGTAGACCTTGCAACTGGGACCTGTATTAACACTCATTTTTTCGAATTCTGATTTACTTATGTACCCACTAAAACGAGTAGATTACGGATTGGTACCGGAAGCATCCAGTATTATTTTCTGACACTCGTTTGTAATAATGCTGCATGATAGAAGACATGGGATCAACACGGTATACCTTTTGTGATTTCTTCAACACGGATTTATTGAAGTACGGTAGCAACACCAGGCTGACACCGGATTAAATCAAAAATTTGAGTTTCATGATCTCGGTGTTTCTTCGGTGTTGATCCGGTAATGATCTAGATATAAATTTGTTGAAATCCGTCATGGACCCCGTGTAGACCCCACAATCATAAAAATAAAGAGTTTCTTGCAAGTGGTATCGAAAATAGATACCGAACCTGAACAAATTATAATTTGCATATGCACCGGATTAATACGAGGTTTAGTCTAAATGCCTGGAAAAAAAATATTCCGTATAGACATGGTGTAAATCCAGTGTCAATTTCAACCCTTTTTTGGCACAGTATATACATGCTCAATCCTATCTTCCCCGCTTCCCTACGATAAACCTAGTCCTAAACTCTTATTTGCTTCCTAAAGCTAGAGCATGTACACTCGCCTGCGCTCCGTAATCCAAACCCAAAGGCCGGTTGAGCGGTAGGCAGACTCATGCGCCTGGCAGGCGTGTTGCTTTGGATCAACGGTTCTTCCTCCGGTGGTGACGGAGCCTGAGAACCCGGAATCACTCCAAAGTTTCGGAGCTCGAAGTATCTATCGAACGATTCGGAATCGTCCATGAAGCGCCATTCGAGTGATGGCAGCGGCAATCACTCATGATTCATCACTTCGCACTCCAACAACAACCCGAACCAGTTACGTGTGTGTATTCATACCTTAGCACTCGACGGACATGTTTTTTTCTCTCCAGGAGTAGCTTTTCTAGTCTTTCTATGGTGCATTGGACCATATCTCTCGGCCGCTCCAGGCTTCAGCTGATTCGGTGATTGAGTTCGGACGGAAGCGGTGATCTAGCCGTTCAACGAAACTCAAGATCGAGTATCATGGCGACTACACATTTAGTTATAGCCGTATTAGGTTTGCTGAACGGCGAGACTCAATGTAAGCTTAATACTTGTATAAAGTGGAGATCCCAAGGTTTAATGAAACTCAAGCTCGAATATCGTACTACTCGTAGCCTTATTGAAGCTGCTAAAGGGTGTCTCAATCGAAGTTCAATACTTGTATAAAGCGGCAGAACTCGTCCCCCTCTTTCCTCCCTGCCTCTCTTCCCACTTCCACACTTCCAGACTTCCAGACTTTCCGACTTCCTTTCCCCTAACTCCTCTTTTCCATTTTATATTTCTCCTCCGATCTTTCGAAATGAGTACTTCCGTCCGCAACATCCCCACTCCCACCGCAAATCAGCGGTCAGACGTCCAAACCGTAAGTCCTTCCGCGCCCTCGCGATCCCCCAACTCTCGCCGATACTAAGTTTTGTGAAGGTCCGCGCCGGAAAGATGGACATCGAGCAGCTCGCCGACATTTTCTCTCTCGGCCTGACCAAATATTGTTCGCCCTTCCTGTGGAATCACACCACCGAACAGGCCTGTAGGCTACCGATGGGACACCGTATGTATTACTGTTTCCCAGCGCTGCCGCCGCAGTGTCACTGACAACCACCGCAGATTCCTGGGACTTCCTGTGCGACTTGGCGGAGCTGTGGCCGCGCCATCGCAGCTGCGAAGCGCTGCTTTACGCCGTGACTAATGCGTACAACCGCACGCACGCGGATTCGCTGGCGACCGCGACCCGCAGCCGCAAGATCACCGCCGACGTCGGGAACATCCGGCTCATCGGTACGGCGGACTGGGAGGTGAGGACGGCCGGTCTTCATCGCCGTCATCGAGCCGGATACGGAAAGGTTCCATCGCCGCGGCTGCGCTCCGCTGCTGAGTATCTTGCTCATGGATCGGGACGGGTCCGGATTCGCTCAGGGATTAATGACGGACGGATGGAGGTTCTGCTTCATGGCCGTCGACCACGGCTTGGTGTACCAGTCGCCCCCCTACGACTACCGCCGCCGGGGAGATCTGATCGTCATCATTAACCGCCTCCTCGATATGCTCCGGTTCTACCCCCACCCCCAACCCCAACCCCAGCCCCAGCAGTAGCTTGAGAAGCCAAGCCCTACGGAGGAGAAGCTGCGATATGTTGCCGCACAGCCCATAGCTGGCGAATCGGGGCCCAGACAGTAGTTAGTTTGCAGTCTCGGTCCAATCTAGGTAGTATGTAGGTTGCATAAACACTCAACCGACATGGTATCAATCGCTAACCCTTCTATTCTAGGTTTTTCGAATCCGCGTTTTGTTTTTTGTTATTGCCACCTGTTATGTTTGGCTGCATATCCTATGGAATGAAAGTTTGAACATCGATGCAACCGCGGTGACCATCGAGTGATCCCGCATGCTAGGTACTATGTAGTCGCGCCTAATCCCCCAACAACCACCTAGGAAGGGCCATCATCGCTGAACACCGCTGTAGGCTGTAGCAAGTGAATGCCAACATCCCTGGAATAGAGGGATAATAATCCCCATACTTCATCCCCACACTCAATCAAAAAAAATCTGACATTCGTTGTGCGCAAGATCCAGCCAAGCATTGATACCATGATACCAGTACATACCGTCGAGTACTTCATGGGTAAAGTATGGTGCCAGATAGAGTACCGGAAACACAGCAGAAAAGAAAGGAAATAGAGCCAACTATTCAAAGTTTGCCCCCCCCATATCACCGGGGGTGAATTCTGCTCCGTAATGACGTGCAAGTTTGAAGTCGCCGGAAAGGCACAGCCTCGGGTGGTCCAGGCTTAGTGGAGCTACTATGCTATACTATAGGGCACTGCGTAGACGGGAGTGCGGATGCGCGGCTTGGGAGTTGGGACCGGGTTGGAGCCTCGCGGTGCCTGCCTTGCGGGAAAGGCGGGCGTGTATGATGCACTTAAGACGGGTGGCAGGCTGAGGAGAGTAGGCGTTTGACCTGCAAGGCGGGTCTGGAAGAAGTGTGGGCTTGAGCGAATGGGATGGGTTTGGAGGAGCGGGCTGGCTACGTGTGTAAGTACGTGAAAATACTGCTCCGGTGGTGGTGGTAGTGGTGGTGAGGACTTAATCGGCCTAGCCGGGCGATTGAGCCTGAGGCTTCGATTGACGTCATTATCCCGGCCTTCATTGTAGGTGGTTTGAATGGGCCGTCTAGGCTTGGAGCCTTCTTTGAGTTCGCACCGCGGGTGATGTCATGTGAACCTCGCGAATCGCTTGTTGTCGCTCGGCAGGCTCTCCGGTCTACGCAGGGTACCTACAAGGCTACGATTTTTTTAAAAAAAAAACGAGGTTCTACACGGCTCAAATAGAATCATGCATATCCAGGCAGAAGAAAGGTGCGATGACCGCACGGCTGCTCTGTCCGACCGACCATTTGGCTGCTATATGGGCGGGGAGTATCTGGTCCAATCAACTACAGCCCTGAGCCCCCTTTTAGAGGCGATGTACTAAGGTCGGTAATGACTGGTCGATGCGCCGATACGTGATACCAGTAGCCATTCAGTTTCAATTAACTCCCGTTTTTTTACTATCGTATGAAGAACGAATCGACTTGCTCTGGCTGCTCAAGTGACTACCTGGGCCGTATGCGACAACAAAATGACGTTCTCTCTTTCGATGGCTCGAGTGGTTGTTTATGCATTGCTTACCATACTTCCGGTGGGTACATATCCTCAATTATCTGATAGGTACCGTATGCTGTCGTAATCTAGCTGTATGGTGGAGTGCCAACCAGCCAGTAGTTGCACGCAGTGCGCACTAACCGACGATTGACGCTTTCTAGAATCTGCAGGAGTTTCTTCACGTTTCAGCCATATTGCCGTTCTCGACCCGGATTTGCGAACAGACGGTTTGCAGGAGAATTCCGAGGATCACAGGTACATACATATGCATGTGGGCAGTGGAACCAGCGACGTGATTCGGGCAAATGGGTGCATTTGTCGCCATGTAGCTATCGGTATACCTACCTAGTACTGCTACGGACCTACGGTGGCTAGCGGATGGTCGGTAGACGGTGGACGTTGCATGCGCTGTGCGGTACGGTATTTTCACTGGGCCATGCGAAAGAGCCTGGAACCTCCTTCACACGGCCGAGCCATTCCGAGTATCTTCTGACCTGTGAACCGGCACACCCGCTCCCTTGCGACGAATGGCTGGTGTCCTCGACACCGCATGTTGTTTCGGCAGAGCAGCTATCACCTGGTGCTCTGCAACGTTGCATATATGTACTCGCCCCGTGGAGTACCTCACAAGCTCCACTTCGTCCTGAGGGCCGATGATCGATCCGAACTGGACGAACGGCAGCCACGGCAGCCACGGCTGGATGTGAGTGGGCTGATCGTATCATAAGACGGGCTTTCTATCGAACGTTCTGCGGCATTTCGGACAAAGGAACCCGGGTACGAGTTGGAATTCCGATAGGTAGATGGTTGAAACCTTCCGGTACCGTAGACGTGTTTGGCACTGGAACGCAGGGGAAAGATTCTTCTCGATCTACGAGCGCATTCCACGGACTCGATCTCAAATTCCCACTTCGGCACCCGTAATATCGGATGCGACTGGAGGTATGGAGGAAAATGACTCGGGCAGCTCTTGCGGCTTGACCACAGACAGCGCCGAACGTGTATCCGGATATAAGTGCAGTTGGTCTTTCGCTCGGAAGATCGGTGATGGTATGCAGTGCAGCGTGCCGGATCATGTGTATTGGCCAAGGGAAGTCAGCACCCTCCACCTCGAGTGGTCGTTTATATTGTATGAACCCGAGAGAGCAGCCCCCGGCGCCGTCTGGCTCTTTCTCCGATGTCCGGGTCCGCAAGCCCCCATGGAGCACGTGATCTCTTCGACTGCGTCAGCTGGTGGCGTTCTTCCCGAATAACTGTGGCGGTGGTTCGATTTATGTCGTCTCTAAGATCGGTATTATTTCATGCACAGCGGGAACAATATATCGCGCTCAATCCGCGGGGTCATGAAGTTGCGACCGATGACGACATCCTGGCCAGGGAACTCTAATCTCGAGGTCGCACAGGGAGTTGCTGGATGCCAAGGGCGGGTTCAAGAAGAGGCTAGCGTGGAACTAACCACGGGCGAACAGAATAGAAGGAAGGTGAAGCGTCCGCCGACAAAGAAGAGAGAGACAGTTGATTCCGTCATCACCATCACCACCACCATCAACTCATCTGTATCCACTATCCCCCATCGACCTCCCTAGCTTCTCCAGTGACAACTTCAATTCGACAGTTGCCCACGAACCCGATACCGACGACCAGACGAAGCTCAGCCGCAGCTCAGCCATGGTACCTCACCCCACCTCCCCCGCCGCTCCTCCAGCACGCGTTCGAGCTCTGCTGACATCCGCAGTTTAGCGGAGGCTTCTACGACGACGACATGATGGGCAGCTTTGGCGGGGCGCCGCCGATGCGAGCCGGCGGCACTCGCCGACGATTCGACTCCTACTTCCGCTGCTATCCCATCGCGGTGCTGGACCGGAAAGAGCTCAACTACGGCGGAAAGATCATCATGCCGCCGTCTGCGCTAGAGAAGCTGTCGAAGCTGCATATCACCTACCCCATGCTGTTCGAGATCCATAATGGCAAGAAGGGCAAGGTTACGCATGCCGGTGTTCTGGAGTTTATTGCCGAGGAGGGCAGAGTGTATCTTCCGTACTGGGTGGGTGGTAGCGATGCTCCGAGGTGGATGTGTGTGCGTGTTGCTGACGGAAAGGATGCCGGCAGATGATGCAAACGCTTTCCCTAGAGCCCGGCGAGCTCCTCCAAATCAAGTCTACCGACCTCCCCTCGGGGTCGTTCATCAAGTTCCAGCCGCAGTCGGTGAAATTCCTCAACGCGATCTCGGACCCCAAAGCGGTGCTCGAGAACGTGCTGCGCAACTTCAGCGCGCTCACCAAGGACGACATATTCCAGTTCAGCTACAACGACGAGACGTTCTCGATTAAAGTGGAAGACGTGAAGCCGGTGAACCCCAGCGGCGCGGTCTCGGTGGTCGAGACGGACGTGGAAGTCGACTTCTCTCCGCCACTGGACTACGTCGAGCCCGTGCGGTCTGCCCCCGCCTCTGCCGGCAGCTCCCGCCCCGGCTCCGTCGTCGGCGGCGGCCGCGTCACCCCAATCACGCAGGAAGGCAGCATGGCCAAGTCGATCGGCTACAGCTCGCTGGCCGTCGCCGCCTCCACCGCCGCTGCAAACCAGTTCGCGGGCTCGGGGCAGAAGCTCAAGAGCTCGCGCACCGGCACCCCCACCGCGAAGCCGTCCACCCCCGTCGCGGGGGTCTCCTCCAACCCCAAACCCTTACCTGCCGCCGCTACCACCGCAGCAAGAAAATCAGGCCCACAACCCCTCCGGCTGCCCCCTGGAAAACTGTTTTTCGGTTACCCCCTCAAGCCAGTCAAGAAAGACGGCGACAAGGATGCCGAGGAGAAGAAGCCGAGCATGTTCTCGACCGGCGGAGGACAGTCCCTCCGCAGCGCGGCGACGAAGAAGAGGAAGGGCGAGGACGTGGCTGCCGGAAGGAGTAAGGACGCGGCTATCGAGATTGACTGAATCGGGTTCGTAGCGGGGGGGAGCAAGGAAGGGAGGAAACAATCTACAGGTTGACGGGGATGGCGTTTACTGGTCGTGATTGGGTGTGATTGATTCATTGATTGATTGATTGATTGGGGTGTTTCGTTTCGTTCGTTTCTTTGACTTGTATTTTCTTTCTTTCTTTTCTTTCGTTCAATGGTTTCGTTTCGATGGTTTGGTTTTCTTATGCGGTACGGTACACGTGTTTTTACGAACGGGGATAGGTGGGGTGGGTAGAGTAAATGGGAGTGCCCCCGCCTTTACTCCGCAGTACCTTTACTCCGCAGCACCTAAGAAGTACCTATTGTGTGTCTGTCTGCCACCCCGAATAATGACGTACCGTAAAACATTTAGATCAGGATAAACGTATGATACCCACGTGGACCATAGCGAAATCCAGAGTCCAGACATTTCCCCGGCGGCGGTGCCGTTTCCGCCGTGCACTGTTGCACCGTCTGGGTCGCCACGGCGCCGATGCCGCAGAATTGACACGTCAATCACTCGCCCCTGACCCCGCTCCGTCGCCTCAAACTCGCCCCGCTCCGACTCGCCACACGGCAGGCTGTGAGTGGCTCTGCTGTGCTCCACTCTGCTACGGTCGATGGCGTCACATTTCACTTCATGGGGGATCACTCGCGAACTTGCGATATACTCCAGAAAGATACTGGATCGATTGAGTTAAAACCCCCCCAAAAACCGAAGGGAAACAAGCAGCAGTAAGTAAGCAGAAATACACGCTGTTCGTTACGTGAGACTTGCAAGCCCATAAAATATGATAGGTACATAAAGTATGATAGGTACGAAGAGTCGTTACCCCAAGATTCCAAGAAACAAAACGGAAACTAGAAAACGGAAAACCCCAAAGGCAATGGAAAACCCAGAGTCAATGCACAAATACGAATGCAAGAAACAAATCTCCCTTCCCCCTCACGCGCCCCCCCCCCCTCCTCCCCCTCCCACCCTCGCAGCGCCCTACCCCTTCCCCGCCAACGCCCCGCACCTAGCCCTGCGAACCCCGCACGATCCAGACTCCAAGACTCCCGTCCCATGCACAACATAACACAACCATAAAATCATAAAAACCGGAAATGATATAGCATAACTAGATCTAACCGAGGAACAAGCAAGCAAACAATATCGAACAAGCAAGTAAAGCAGTCAATCAATCAAGTAGCCAAGTAAACAAATCAAGCAAACAAGCACCGAACCAATGCAGATGAGAATGTGATAGAAACGCGACAAAAATATATATACGAACCGTCAAAAGATGACATGAAAGTCGAGAGGAACACCGCACCGGACATGATCAAAGCACAGAACAGAAGACCCGCACATGACAACGCATGACAACACATGATGAAAACGCAAGGAAGTAAGGAAAGCGGGCAGCAGAGAAAAGAGGAAGCCAAAAAAATAATTCAAATCAAATCAAATCAAACCCAATTCCGTCTAAAATACGCAACCAAAAGCAAAAGCAAAAGCAAAAAGGAAAAAGTATTATGGTGTGATGATGATGATGATGATGATGATGATGATGATGATGATGTACAGCCCCTTCCCTTCCTCTCTTCCCTCTCTTCTCTGCTCCCCAAACGCCTAACGCCGGGGGGTATACTTGTACAGTTTCGTTTTCGTTTCGTTTTCGTTTCGTATGGGTCGTAACTTCGTTTCGGTCGTGAGTTTGTAGAGGACTGGCCTCGATGTTGTAGATGATGGACAAAAGAAATAGATGGTAATGATCGTCGTAAAGGGGGGCAAAAGGAATAAACGGATCCGTGAATGAATGTGTGTGTGCACGTGTGTGTGCGGGAATTTGGGTGAAGAGTCAACTAAAAGGCAATGTTGAAGCTCTCAACCCGCTCGCGGCAGGAGTCGATCGGCGTCAGCTCGTAGGCATCAGTGTCCCAAGCGCAGTAGTCCATATGTTCTGGCGGCGAGGGAACGGTGAGGGTCAGGATCGAGTTGGCGTCACACTCGGTGTCGTCGTCGTCATCACGGCACCAGGAGTCGCGGTAGGCGTGACGGGAGATATCTGTGGCTGTTAGGAATGGACGGTTTTGCGCACGGAGAGAGAGGAACGTACTCAATGGATTGAATTGATCCATCTGGTTGTCTTCAAGGGTCTTCTTGAAGATGGCCGAGAGACGGCGGTGCAGCGACTTCTTGCCTGATGACCACGTCTCTTTCCAGACCGTCTGGTCACTGTCGGACATTTTGTCTCCTTGACACCCGGTGGCTTTGTATGAGATCCAGTGGGAGCTCTCGTCGCCAGTCTTGGTCGAGCTGCAACCAAGAGGAGGTGTCGGCGGGGGAGTGAGCATGTCGGATGGTGGGGACAACACAGCTTGAGGATGTCAGTTTAATCTACTTTGTACAGGCTGAGAGCGGCGACATACCTAGGATTGCACGCTTGACGGTTCGAACGGAAGACCCAGAATCTAGTAGAGAGTCAGTCCTGCAAATACGACAGCATTATACAGCGGAGACTGACCCTGTTCCTTCTCGTCCTTGTTATCGCCTTTAGACTCAGGCTTCTCCCGAATGGTTGCCGAGTCCGATGCATCGTCTTCGATGCTGACTTCACTCTGCAACTGTTTCGACGCATCATCATCGACGCCGTTCGCATGCCCTTTTACACCATCAGCTTCATATCCTCAGCCCATGCAATATCCGCGGAGACACACCGTTCTGCTCGTCATCTCCCCCTCGGATGGTTGCTGCGTCGTCGAGGTCCATCTCTTCAAGGATGCTCTTGGTCTCGGCCAGTGAGGCGGCGTACGAGAGCATGTCGACGTCTTGGATCGAGGTGGCCGAAGACTTGGCCTCCTCCTTCTTCTCCTCTTTCAACGACCTGACCGTCCCGATGGACGAGACCGAGAGCCGCTTCTTTGACTTGTATTCCTCCTCCCGTTCCGCCTCCTTCTTCGCCTTCTTCTCCTCTTCCTTCACCTTCTCTTCCTTCACCTCGTCCTTAGCACTCTTCTTCTGTGGCTTCTCAACCTCCGTCTCATCACCGGAATCATCCCTCCTCACATCCTTCGTAGACCGCGACGATCTCTTCGGCTTATCCTCATCCTCGGAGTCCTCGCCGGCTGTCGATTTCCTTGCCGTCTTCTTCTCCTTCTTCGACTTCAATCTGCTCCTCAGACTCTTCTCCTTCTTTTCCCTGACCTCCTCTTCAGTATCCTCAGACTCGACCTCCTTCTTCGCCTTCTCCACCTTCTCCGCCTTCTTAGCCTTCCGGATCTTCTTCTCATCAGCCGCTGCCTTCTTCTCCTCCTCCTTCTTTTCCTTGCGCTCCTTCCACTTCAGCACGCGGGAGCCCGCCTTGGTGACCGCGTTCTTGAAGCCCTTGAGGCTGCCGATCTTGCTAAGCACCGATTTCGCCTTTTGCGGCGGCGACGCCAGCGAGTCCTCGTCGTCCTCCGTGGGACAGTCGTTGTGCACCGACTCTGTGGGCGAAGATGCTAACCAAGGGTGTCAGATTTGCTTCCGTTAAATACCGGGCAGCGGACATGCGACTTACGGGTTATGATGACTTTGGGTGTGGGTTTTGGCTGCTCCACTACTTTCTCCGGTACAGGCTCCTCAACCACCGGCTTCTCAACGATGGCCACCATGGGCACAGCAGTCTCTGCTTCCCGAATGCCCAGCTCAAACACAGCTCGCACATCCGCATCCTTTCCGGTGGGAAAAGCCTGTATATCCATCAGCATCCATCCACACCCGTAACCACAGTCGCCGGTAGGTCGGGGCACACTACCTCCAACCCCAACTTCCTCCCCCTCGCCGCCTCCTCCACCCTCCTAAGCTGCTCCTCGAACCCAGTCTCCTCCTCTCCCCCCTCCTCCTCACCAGCCAGTACAAAATGCAACCTCCCATCCGCGCGTACCCTAGCCTTCAACCCCCTCTCATCCGCGATCCTCCCCCTTCTCTTGCCCAGCACACAGCTCTCGGCCACATCGAACCTGGGCTCGGCAACAAAAACCTCGCTCCTGGGCCCGGTAACCCGTGCCCGCGAATGCTTCCGCGGGCGGAAGGCGCCATACCGGCGCTGCCGCTTCGGCTCCGACGCCTCGGAGCCAACGGGGAGCCCGCGTTTATGGCCGGCATAAACTGTGGGCGCGAAGACGGGTGTGGTTGTGGGCGTGGGCGTGGGCGTGCTGGCAACGAGCGGCACGCTGGGGGCGGGCTTTACCCGCCGGCAGCCGGAGCCGGAGCTGGCGGTCTTCGAGGGCTTCAGGGACATGCCCGCCGCCGCTGCAAGTGGCCCCGCAAGCGGCCCTGCCAACACAGTGCTCGTTGTCGTCGTTGTCGTCGTCGTCATCGTGAAGTTCGCTACGTGGATGAAGGGCGCGAAGCCTGCGGGGAGAGACAGGTACGACATCTTCTTCTTCTTGTTCTTTGCTCTCGCTCTTGCTCTCGATCTTGCTCGCTTGCTCTCTTTTTGGCTTGCTGGTTCCTTCCGTCTCTTCCTTCCGTCGTCTTCGTCTGTGTTCGGTATCCGTTGTCCTTTTTCCTTCCTGCCTGGGTGGATGAAGTCAAGACGATGACGGGGTGTGGGCAGGCAAGTGTATGTATATAAAGTAGGACAAGGTGGGCTGGGATTGTGTTTGCAGTTTGCAGAAGCAGGCGGCGGGGGGGACAAGGCGTGTATATCAGGCAGGTATAAAAGCACTTCGTTGGAACTCCGCTGGAACCTGGCAGAGGGTGGGTGGGTGAGTGGGTGAGTGGGTGGGTGCGGATATGTGGCTTCGGGAGTTGCGCTTGTTACGGAAAGGGCGGTGGGAGCTCCGGTTGTTCTGTTCTGTTCTGTTCTGTTCCTCTCTGCTCTCGTCTCTGGGCACGGACGGCCTGTGGGCTGTGGGTTCGGATTGGAGGATAGCAGTATGGACCACGGACTGCCCGGCTGGACGGGGCGGATGCGAATCAATTGAGGTATGTACGGTGCTCCAGGGTAGGTACAGGTGGTGTGGTATGGTATGGCAGGTATGGTATGGTGAAGAGGGGATGGGAGGGGGAGAAGGATCAGCGAGTGGTCGGTATGACTACGACGATGGGATATGATTGAACGACGCGATGCAGCAGTGATGAAGATGTGATTGTGTAGCTACATGAGTGGACGGGCGCGGGGGGTTTCGGGCGCGGGGGGGAGGGACGAGGGCTTTAAGAGGTCAGACATACAGACGTGCGATGGACGACATGGACATGGACATGCGGTACCTATGTACCTAATGTATGTACACGACACACGACACACTGGTCGGGGTGGGTGGAGGACCCTTCCTCGGTGCGGAAAACGAGTGTATACCGGCCCCGAGTGCTTTGTTTTTGCTCTGCTTTTCCCAACAAAGCCCTCCCTTACCTTGCCTTCCTTTGTCTTCCCCATTGCCCTCTCGAACCTCGCACCTCAACCTCGCACCTCGCACCTCGCACCTCGCACCTCGCACCTCGCACCTCAAACCTCAAACCTCACACCTCAAACCTCAAACCTCAAACCTCAAACCTCAAACCTCAACCCTCAACCCTCAACCTCAAACCGGGCAATCGCCCGCAATCAATCCGCACCGAAACCTCCCAATCCGTGCTCGTTCCGTCCGTCATCATCGTCGTCCATCACCAGGCGAACCAGAGACAGAGACAAAGTTCCAGACAGGTGGGATCGGGGCGGTGGGGAGGGGAGGGTGGGGGGGGGGGGGGGTCGACCACGCTCTCGCGTCTGATTGGCCGGCTGCGGCTGCGATTGGGGGGAGGGGGTGTGATATGCGGAGCGCGGGATACGTGGTGGTATGTACTCTACTTAGGTATCAAAGTACTCTATGTATGTACGTGGTGAGTGCAGGTTCACACACCGTTGCTGGCCTGGCCTATGGCGGGGAAGTGATGTGATGTGATGTGTGATGTGTGATGTGGATCGCTGGGCGGACGGGGGGTGGATCATTGGCCGGGGTGGGTGGGTGTGGTGGGTATTTGTGTGGGTGTGTGGTGGTTGTGTGGGTGGTTGTTTGAGAATTCCCGACGAGAGACCTGGCCGTGCGTGCCGTCGCTGGTGCTACTATGTTCCTATTGTTCCTAGGGGCGATGATGCTCGATGATGGCCTCGGAGCTCTGTGCGCTGCTTTTCGGCCCCGGGTTTCGCTTCGTAGCTTGGTGGTAGTTAGGTAAGTACGGTGATGTAAACCGAACGAGTGCACGTGTGGGATTCTGGCTGGAATTGAGTCCGCTCGAGCTGCCTATGATGCGGTACTAACCAGTACATAGAGCACCTCAAGTACCTGGGTACGCTCGATTCGCCAGTGCTGGTGCGGGACTATCTAGGATTCTAAGTACCTCGGACGATCACATCACCACACGATGGCTGGTCAGGAATACCCAGTTAACAACTATCAGAATAGCTATTCTGCGGCACAACTCACAACATCTGCTGCAACTGTATTCTGCACGCTCTGCCCGGCCCTGCACTCACTCCCCTGCCCTGCACTCACTCCCCGACCGTGCCGGAACGGAAAGGTCCCACTGTCTCAGTTTCCAGCGTACCTGCTCTTGCCGCCGCCGCCGATGAGAAGAGCAGCACCAGCAGCAGCGGCGGTTGGTTCATGATGTATGTACCTAATGTATGAGGTACTCTACCTAATGTACTCCGCAATCGGAGAGGTGCTCACTGCCGGTACCTGAAATCTGGATAGGATGGCGTTATTGGAGGTATTGGAGGTAGTTATGTGCCGGTGGTGGTAGTGGTGCGAAAGCAACAGCTACCAGCCGACTGTTGGATTGTTAGAGCTCATAGATCGACCGGGTGCCATTGGAAGCTGTAACTAGGTGGTGGGGGATTCGGGCTAGGCATGTGCTAGTATGTAGAGCACATACATCATGCACACCGGTGAAGATGAATTCGTGCTCTTGGGTGTGGATGAGAGGTGACTAGAGTAATAGCTATGGGTGTGGGCAGGTGCCATGTACTCTAGTATGTAGAATGGAGTGGAGTACCCTAGAGTGACTAGAGTACCTAGCACACAACGGACGATCGATCGCTTGGCGAACCGGTGCTCACGTTCGCGATTCCCGACCTTTCTCTGGCGACGCGACTTCTCCGACTCCGACTGCGACACTGCCGCCGCATCACCACCACCGTCAACACCACCCCGTCACCCCCTCCCTCAATGGCGCAGCTCTACACGCTCGAGCCGCAGACCAAGTGCGTTCTCCGTTCCATTCCCTCTCCCATCTTCGCTAACGCCCGTCCAGCGCCAAGGTCCTCCTCAAAACGAACTTCGGCGACCTCGAGCTCGAGCTCTGGGGGCAGCAAGCACCGCAAACCACGCGCAACTTCCTACAGCTATGCTATGACAACTACTACAACGATACGATATTCCACCGCCTAGTGCCAGGGTTCATCCTTCAGGGCGGCGACCCGACAGGCACGGGGCACGGCGGCGAGGCGATCTATCCCGGCGGGTTGTTCGCGGACGAGTTCCACTCGCGCCTGAAGTACAACCGCAGAGGGCTCGTCGGCATGGCGAACTCCGGGAAAAAAAACGATAACGGAAGTCAGTTCTTCCTGACGCTGGGGGATACGCGCGAGTTGACGGGAAAGAACACGCTGTTTGGGAAGATCGTCGGCGATACGATATATAATCTGGTGCGGATGGGAGAGTTGGAGCTGGAGGAGGGAGGCGAGAGGCCGCTGTTTCCGCCGAAGATTTTGAGTACGGAGGTGCTGGTCAATCCGTTCGAGGATGTCAAGCCCAGGGAGGTCAAGAGGAAGGCGGAGGAGACGCTGGAGAAGCCGAAGAAGAAGGTCGTCAAGAAGAAGGGTGGGAAGGCGCTGCTGTCGTTCGTGGGCGAGGAGGAGGAGGATGCAGCGCCCGTGCTACCCGTCAAGAAGAAGCCGAAGTTCGACACGCGGTTGGTGGTGGATGCGGGACAACGGCCGGCACCGAAGCCACGGGAGCCACCGGCGGCGGAGGAGAAGGGCAAAGGCAAGGAAGTCCTCCCACCCACCAAACCCCGCCGCACCCCCTCGCCACCGCCGAAAAAGCAAAAGACCTCCGCAGCGGTGCCCACCCGCGCATCCCGCTCACCCACCCGCTCACCGACCCCACCACCCACGCGCTCCGCACAGCTCCTAGCCCAAACCAACGCGCAGATCGCGGCGCTGCAGAAGTCCTTGCGGCGGTCTGCATCGCCGCCTGCCGCGTCGGCAGCCAGCGGCGCCGCCGCAGCAAAAAAGAAATCCCTGCTGGCCCTGCAGAAAGCTATGCTCCCACCGACGTCCGTCCAGGGCCGCAAAAAGCTCCGCCGCCGCGGCGACAAGGCCGAGGATGACGACGAGGCGGCATTTCTCGCCCTGCAGAAATTCCGTGCGAAGCTCGCCGCCGCACCACCCTCCCCTCCACCTCCCCCTCCCCCTGCAACCACCACCGACACACACACACCCACAGACTCGGCCATGCCGGATGCGGCCGACACCCCCGCCGTGTCCGCCGCCGGCGCCGATCCCGCCCCGGAACCGGAGGAGGACTCAGACGCGACGCTCTGCGACCTGCATTTCATCCCGCACTGCCAGAGCTGCAGCAAGTGGGATCTGCAGGACGCCGACGATGACGACGCAGGGGAGGTCACGAGTGACCTGTGGAGCCACACGCTCAGCTTCGAGAAAGATCGCTTGGGCAAGGATCTTACTTGGAAGAAGAAGAATGAGGAACTCGTCGTCATTGATCCGAGGGATAAGGAGAGGGAGATTTTGGGGAAAAGGAAGGGGCGGGGTGGTGGAGAGGGCGGGTCGAGGGGGGGCGGCGGGCATAGGGGGGAGGGTCATCGGGACGGACTGAGGGGTGGTGGTGGCGAGGGCAGCTCGAGGGGGGGCGGACATCGCGGAGGAGGAGGTGGTGGTGGTGGTGGTGGCGAGGGCAGCTCACGGAGGAGGGATGATAGGCGGGACGATGACCGCGGCCGTGACCGTGACCGTAGGTAGTGCGTGGCAGGATCGTCGGGCTCGGTTGCAATCGCAATACCTATGCCTACCACCTTTCAAAGGTTTCAATCTGTGTTGGTGTTTGGTCCCCCATATTTGACAAGAGCACGACGTGGTTTCCCATAGGATGTAGGTACTCCACGGATGGAAGATGGATGACGGGCCCGTGTTTGTAAATTGTAAATTGTAAATATATCATCTCATCGACGCAAATTGTTCCCTCAGTCTTCTTCCATATTTCACTCAGGGACTGCCGCGAGCTCCCTTCCGTCCACTCCAACCACATAATCCCCTGTCGGTCGGCTTGTTGGCTGCTTGGGTTTGGGTTTGGGTTTGGGTACGCTGTAGAGTACAGTCGTGATTGCAATTATTATTCAGAATTCTAGCACTTCCAGAACTTCACTTCACATCCCATCACTTGTTTGAGTCTTGACTGTCGAGACCGGCACCTCACCCTTCAGCTGGTGTTTGCAAATTGTAAATATGTCATTTCATCTCATCGACCCGAATTGTTCCCTCAATCTTCCTCAATCTTCTTCAATATGTATTGAGCTCATGGCGACTGCCGCGAGCTCCAACCACATAGATACAGTCCCCTGTCGGTCGCCCGCCGGTCGGCTCATTGTACAGTCGTGATTGTAATTGACATCCAGCATCCAGCACATCCAGCACATCCAGCACATCCAGCACATCCAGCACATCCAGCACTTCACTTCACATTCCAGCACTTCACTTCACACCCATCACCATCACTTGTTTGAACTTGACCGCACCCTTCAGCTTTCAGCCGGTGTTTGCAAATCCGAGTTTGCAAATTGAAAAATCCGAGTAGATTATCATGACCGCATATTCCAAAGTTTCATTTTAACAACATCCACCTGCATCTCGTTCCGTTTTGTTACGTCATCTCGTTTCGTAGAGTAGTAGAGAGTATTTCCCACCGCTGAAGACTTTCGTATTCCGCATTGCACACAGGAGTGGGGGACCTCGAGTTTGATTTTCCAATTCGATTTTCCGAATCCAAACCCAGATCCAAACCCGGAACCGGGCAGGGAGGGGGGGCTGCAACGGTCGGCCGATGGGAGAGTTGTGAGGGAGTTGGCGCCCCACCCCCCCTGGCTGTCGGGCCAACAACGTCGACAGCGACAGCGACGACGACCGACACGTGTACGATACACGATACGGACGTTTCTATTTCCAGCCGGACTGGGCGGGACAGGATGGGACGGGCCAGAGAGAGAGAGACAGGACAACGGTGCGTAGCCGTCAGCCGGCTGGCCATCACTACTGTACTTATGAGTTGCGTACTTGCATTTCTTTCATGGACATCGGACAGTACTGGACACTGGCAATTGAACATACTAGTAACCAAAGTACTCTACTTGGTTACCTAATTCATTCCATTGCCTTTTCATATTTTATTTTTGGCGCGCGACGGCATACCGTTGATGTTCCTGAGACTGTTCCTGTCGCCGCTCGCTAAAAGCGAACGAACGTCATCGCTGAAGTGGTTTGTAGCGTATGAACTGTATGAACTGTATGCAGTTTTTGGAGTGTGTGAAGTATGAAGTGTGCGAAGTCCATCCAGAGTAGTTGGTTTACTAACAGAGTAGAGTACGGTACTGTATGTCTCGTGTGTTGTGCTGACGGTTGACATGGTAGAGGGTGGGCTGTGCTGGGTTCGGTGGGGTCACTGGGGCGGGGTGTATGTAAATGGGTGGGGTGAGTGCCTGAGTGCCTGAGTACCTGAGTGTGGGGGGTACGGGGTTTACGGTATCACTCGATATCGCCCCCGTTCACTCGGTATTGCCCTGTTCACTCGAAGTCGCTCCATTCGCTCTTGTTCGCTCCATTCACCCCCGTTCGGAGCGCTCCATTCGCTCTCATTGACCTGGTATGCAGCCCAGTAGGTATCCCACGGCGAGTACGTACCTCTTACCGAGCTGGCAAAAGTTATTCCCTGCCGATCGCCCGGAACGGACTTCGGAGTAATAAGTAATGCTCCCGCTATGGCTTGTGCTGGGTTTACTAGAGTATGTGCGATTTGGTTGGTGCGTTGTGGTGTGCTGTGTGTTAATGGGGGGGGCAAGGGGTTTGCGGTATCACTCGATATCGCCCGTTCACTCAATATTGCCCTGTTCGCCCTCGCTCGCTCCATTCGCCCCCGTTGGCTCAGCAGGTAGAGTACGTACGCAGCCCGTACCGAGCTAGCGAGTATGTACAATACTGGCCGCCGATCGCCCGGACCGGACTTCGGAGTATTAATTACTTAAGTAATACTCCCGCTGTGCCGTGGCCTGTGCTGGTTTTACCAGGTATGTATCTGCGATTCAGTTCGGTTGGTTGGTGGCTTTTTCTTCGTGTGCTGTCTGTGTTCGTTGTGCGTGTGAGGGGGGGGGGGGGTATGTGTTGTCCGACTGTCGTATGCAGTGCGCATTGCATGGAGACACTGGAGACGTTGCTTAGGCCGTTTGGTTGGCTGGTCGTGTTGGTTGATTTGTTGGCAGGGTGAAAGAGCACGGCAGAGAATGGCAGCTACCGCAGGGTACTCTGGATAACCGCCGTGGCTTGCATTGTCCATTCATGCACTGCACTCCAAGTCTCCGAGAGTTGAGTGATATTTGGTGTCGGTGCACTCTTTTGCACCCGTCACTCGTCACTCGTCATGCAAAAACGAAGTGGACGATGAGGATGATAATAATCGTAAACGTGAAATCATTTCCACAAGTAAACATTGAGATAACTCCGACCCTGTACTATGATAGGTGATGCATATGCCATGACAAAAAAAACGAACGTCGTGAGAGAAGGATGGAAGGATGGAAAGATGGAAATGCAGACCCAAAAAAAAGAACGTCGTGAGAGAAGGATAGATTGACCGAAATGCGACCCAAAACGCCCGACAAAACACAAACCCAAACCAAAGTAAAAATAAAAAACTAAACCCCCGACCCAGAAAGAATACTCTGCGCCTCCTCATCCCAGAGGACCTCCATCCTCACGACGGCATCGGGAAAGATGATATCGAGGACCATCATCTCGCTCGTCTTGACGACCTCATTAACCCTGAGGGGGGCATCGCCCTTTCGCCTTCTCATAGTGGGCTCGTCCATCTTCCTCTTTCTCAGCCCACTTCTAAGCCTGAACCCGCGACACTGCACCATCTCTCCCTTGAGGTTGATGTCGCTCAGCTTCCCCGAGAACACTGCGTCACCGATCGATAGCCCCTCGCTGTAGTTGCCCGCGAGGTAGATGGTGTACTCCGTCTCTGCCTCCTGAGGGCTGGGCGTGGGCAGGGGCGAGTCGAGCCATGGGTTGCGAGGCGCCTTGATGGGCGATGATGGAGGCGTGGCGTGCCGCTCTATCGTGAGATTGAGGGGGCCGAGCGGCGTGTGCGGGCGCGGCGGTGGGGGAGTGCTGGTGGCAAGGCTTGGAGTGGCCGCGGCACGGAATTTTCCTTTTTCTTGCCGCCGCCGTTCCCGCGCGGAGGGGGTAGGTGTGGGCGGATGGGAGGTGCTGGTGGCGGAAGTGGATGTTGTCCGGGTGGTGTTGGATTTCATCGAGTTGGGGGTGGCGGGCTCGGAGGGGGGTGAGGCGTGGGCTTTGATGCTGGCTGCAGAGCGGAGTGGGGTGACGGTTCGCCGCGAGTGTTTGTCTGGAGGGGCCTTGGGAGTGCCTCTACCTTTGGAAATTTGGACCTCCATTGAGGCTATGCCGGTTGCGACTTCATCGATGGATGTGGCCGAGGGGTGATGTGATGAGAGACCTTGAGTGAGAGCTGCCATGGCTTTCATTGCTGGCGAGGCGGAGCGGTGCTTCTCCTTTGGCGCGCGGGAGAGCTTGCTGAGGGGAGAGATGGCATGCGATCGCACCGCCGATACGGCGTCGAAGCGCTTGGAGATGGTCTTTCGCAAGGTTGGCGTTGCCGGGGATGCCGCTGGGAAAAGCGATACACCGCCGACCTCCTCCGGTGGAGTGGGTGGAGGGGTTTGGAACCCGGCCAGCAGTGGACCAGCAGGAATAGGAGTGGAGATTCTGGATGCCCGCACGGACGGCGGAAGTGGCATGCCTTCCGGCGACTGGGGCGGGGACAAAGACCAATCCTGTACCTTCTTCATCGACAACTGAGATACCCCCGTCGGTGTCTGAACGGATGGTCGAGGTCCCGGAATCGATTGGCGAGCCTTGATCGGGGTCGACGACCTTGGTCCTGCGATGCCGGAAACTCCGGAAGCGTTTTCCTTGCCCATGCTGAGGATGCTGCGGTTGGGCGTCTTGAGCTTTCCTGAACGACGGACGGAACCGTTGAGACTGGACAAAGGCTGCTCAGCAAGCAATGGTGTCGGCAGTATTATTGGGATCGGGACAGATACGACGGAGACCGGGGCAGACACGATCGAGACGGCCTTCTTAGGTGCGACGGATACCACCGAGGATTCTTTCTGGCAGAGCGAGGCGGTGCAAGACGTCTCCAACATGGAAGTCATCTTGTTGACCACAGCGCTGTATTTACCAACATCCGCCGATGAGCTGCAAACGATCGTTGGCACGGTCCATCTGGGGTACAGGTTCTGGCACGACTTTGACACGGCGAACTTTCCGTGCAGCTCCAAGAACATGTTGCACAAGTGACAGGCCTTTTTGCTGGAGCCAATGAATCTGGGCGGGTTGGTAGGCGGGTTCTCCTCGTAGTACTTGACCAATTGGATCTCAGCGTGAATCTGGGGCCGGCCGAGATACAGCTCCTCGTACTTGGTGAGCAATTTTTGTGCCGAGAGTCCGGACCTCTTCCTGAGGCTTTGACTGGCTTCCTCGATCGTGTTACCGACCAAGTCGGAGGCGACTTTTGAAAGTCCGGTCTCGGGGTTCTCCGGCAGGGCGAAGGACTCCCGTACTGATGGAGAAACGGTCTGGACGTCAATGGACTTGAAGGCTTCCACGTTCTTGCGTGCGAGGGATACGAGCGTGTGGCTGGCAATCTTATATCGGCCGAGCTTGTCGATGAACTGTACGAGTTGCTTGCGGATTTCGATGCTGCCGACGAGTGTCTTGAAGCCCTGCACCAATCATCAGCTGTCGGTTCATCCCGTCTCACCCGCCCGTCTCACCCGGATGGGGGGAAAGTCCATACCCTCGACCTCTTTGCCAAATAGCAAGTATCCAACAACCTCTCAACGCCATCTCTGCACTGGGTGAAATCGGTTTGATGTACGACATCCTGGCACTGATCGTAGATCTTCTCGAGCAACGAGCCGCCATCCATAAGGGTGGAACTAGTCTGGGCGGTAAGCGCCGATTCCAGGGACACCTCGGAGGGCCGCTTGTTTTCGCAGGGAAGTCGGTCCTTCTGCGCAAGGGCTTCTTGAAATAGCTCGGGTAGGGGCTTCGATGCGCGTTTAAATTTCTGGCGGAGATCCTTAACGACCTTTTGGCATTCCAGGTCCAGCACTTTCTGCCAGACGGCTTCCCGGGAGCTGCGCTCGCTTCGGCCGGCTGTGTTGTTCCCACACTGTTAGTATATGCCGAAGCCGCCCCGGTAGGAGAAACAAAGGAACAGAAGGAGGTACTCACTATCGACAGCGGTAGTTTCCAGCTCTTTGCAGACATCCAACAAGCCGTCCACGATCCTGCGGGGAACGCCTTCGTTGAGGACACCTTCGGTCATGGCCAGCCTGAACAGGATACCACCGCCCCTCCTCTCCTCAACACAGACGGCCGAGATGAACTCAGCGCCGACATCGGCGGCGGCCAGGAAAGCGAAGTTGTCTGCGATCTCGCGCTCGACCTTTCCGGGCAACAGTCGCCAGCCTGGCTGCTTATCCGTCAGGCTCTCCCATTCCTTCAGCTTGGCAACGCGGTCTGTCGGGTCGGCGCTGAGAGTGACCCGTGGGAGAAGCGATTGTAGTGCTACCAGCTCCACGAACCGCGTTCGGCTCTGTGAGGGCCACGAGAAGGCGTTGGCGATTGGTGGTGGTGGCGGTAGTGTTACTTTGGGTAATCTGGATTTCCGGATGGAAGATGTGCGCCGGGGCGAGGACGCTGGCGAGGTGCCCGTGGATGTCGACATTGTGCTTTGTATGTATGTACGGTGATTCCGGGACGAGTTGCAGCTACTGGCTCTCTTATATGGGCGTTTTTCTTTCTCGAAACACACCCGTATGGGAAGAAACGAAGGCAAAGAAGGCGCACAGGCGGACTTGACTTGGCCCAGATGAGGGGGAGAGGGGAAAGGGACCTTTTTGGCCTGCGGAGATGTAGTCAGACACAGAAGCGTTATTGATGAGCTCTACATTCACCAGCAGGGCCGCTGGGGAGGGATATATTTAAAATAAAATAAAAGGCGAGACGATACGAGAAAGCCAGCTAGGGTATATGGGCACTCTAAAGCATGTACAAGCGCAGTATGAAGCTGCAACAACTACAGAGAGAGGGTAGAGTGATGTGCGAGGAGCGGGCTGTATGGAGGGCCGAGTGTACATACTACAATGTAGCATAGGACACCCCAAGGACACCCACCGACGGCCAACCACCCGCGCATAGTCCTGCCTACCTGCACCTCTCATGCGACGCTCCCTCCGAAGAGAATAGGTACGGAAGCAATCCACACCGCCCCCCTGTAGCGTACCTGATCCGTGTACCGTGTCCGTTTTGTTGGGCGACACCATTCCTCTGCCCGGTCATGACGGATGGCCGTCGTTCGCTTCCGCGTGGAGGTGGCTCCGGGAGTGGGAGCTCTCTCTCTCTCTCTCTCTCTCTCTCTCTCTTCCTTTGGCTTCCCTCGGCCATTCTCCCACTAGGCTGCAATGTGCATACCAAGCGACCACGTCAGTCAGTCAGTCGCATACAAAGGCCTGCTTTCGAATCAGCACTGGTGAACCAGTAAAGCAGGGGCGAGGGCATGGTTCTGGCGGTAACTCCGAGTACAGTACCTATTCCCGTTCGTTATCTGTCTATTATTTTTCTTTTCGCTCGAGGACAAAGTCCATTGCTGCAGATTCCATCGTTTTTGGAAATGCTCCTATGTAAGCTTCGGCGTCGTCGTGGTCGTCGTTCGTTAGTAGCCGAGGCCACTAGAGTACTGGTACCTAGCGTGCGCGCGCCCCCAAAGGGAGGTGGTGGGAGATCGATACTGGGAACCACGTATTCCAATATCTCAGCAGCACGATGATGGTTTGTTGATGGCGTTGGATGCGTTAAGACTGCAGTTGCAGTTGCAGCAAGCAACTGCAATATAAGTCAAGAGCAGATCGTTCGATCAGCCCTAACCCTTTTGCACATTGGACAATTCAAAGCTCTAATCTAATCGCAACGACAGCAGCAGCCAGCCTATAGGTATCTGTAGCTATACCCCGCGCTGGGAAAGCCGACGACACCCACCCACCACACCCACCCACCCACCCACCACAAGTGGCGGGACGTGGGCATCAGTGGTTCAGGGCGAAACACGATACCGAACGCGTGATGAAATGATGGGACGACGTGTGTGGTGTGGGGAAAGGGAAGCTCCAAGAAGCCCGGAAGCCCCAGGCCCAGGGGGGAGAAAGATCCAATCGTGCGCAAGTACTCTATCGTGGCCGGCGGATATCGATTGCCGGTACATATAGCACCTAACTACATCATATCCGGTGATTCGCCCGCCCGCCGTGGGCTGGCTGCAGCGGAAAAAAGCACTCTGACATCGTCAACGTTGATTGATCCATCCGATCCTTCCGTCCAAACTACCTAACTCCTCCCCCACGGCGGCCAGAACTTTGATCGTATGTATGGAATCGAAACTGCCCTGTTCCCCGACCGGGAGGAAGTCCTCGACGGTTCTTCCGTCCAGAGTCCAGAGTCCTTCGACGACCACCGGCCCCACTGGATCGCGGGGTAACAATGCAGCTACGGATTCCAGCTGCACTGCACTGATCACTGCACTGATCACTGCACCCCAGGCAGAGGCGGCTTAGGTGGGGAGGTATGTTACATGTAGGCAGGTTCGAATCCGTTCGCCGGATCCCCTCCGGAGAGCTCTCTGCTCTACCTACTCAGCAGCTAAAGCAAGCCAGAAGAATATATCCTCGCGCATTTGCCATCCAATGGAAAACTGTAAACGTGGAGGACTTGTTCCCCGCTGGTTCGACGGCCAGATCGTCGTTCATTAGCTGCTGCGTCTCGGGCGGTAAACGTGAGATCACTCGCTGACCGATTCCTCGTCCTCCTCTACTAGGTACCGCCTTGTTAAAATCCACGTCCACGTCCGATTCAGTATGGTCGGGGTGCTTCTGTGAGGTGCTGTGGGGTGCTGTGGGGTGCCTCTGGTGGGCCCCATTGCTCCTGATATCATACCTTCAACCTTGTCGACAACTTTGGAGTAAAGTAGGCAAACGCGCGAAAGTGGAAGTGTGGTTTGCTCGAGAGATGAGGCGGGGAGTGCGAGTAGCCGCCTACCTAGTGTCCGATTGCGGTATTCCAAACCCGTGCGGTATCTCGCAAGGTGTGCAGGGAGGGAGGATGGTGGCGGCCTAGCCAGGCTTATTGTCTCTTCAAGGGAGGACCAGTGATATTCAATGGCAGCTTGCGATTCCATCAATGATATCTTGCATCTTGTCATTCAAAGGTTCGTCCCTTCACTTGCCACCTAGGTAGGTAGTGGCAAAATCTTCTCACAGTGTCATTCACCTTTCACAAGAGAGTAGAAAGCATGCACGACATCCAGATCATCATCCTCAGAACGCGCTCCATATAAATGGTCCTACTGTTACAACACTTCGGTGTTCCCCGTACCTCACTCGCCGCCCCCACCTCCTCCAGAAGCATCCAGCAAAGCGAAAAGAATACAAGAAAACAGTGGCACACACAAACCAGAATGAGTCCACGCCGGTATTCCGCAAAAGAAGAAAGGGACCCGAAAAAAAAACCCTGCCGAGAAGAAGAAAAAAAAAAGAAAGAAAAAAAAAACCAGGGCAAAAAACATAACATAACATGACAAGTAGAAGAAAACCTTGCAACCCCCCGTAGAAACAGAAACGAAATGGACGGACCAACGCGAAGATTTACTGATGGATGAAGGAAAAGGCTGTCGTCGAAATCGATTGATCGATCGGTTCTAAGAATGACGCCGCCGTAACATGAAAATCATGATACTTTTGAGGATCGAACGAAAACCAGAGGATCTAAGACCAGCGCCGGAAAACAGCTCATGCCTTATTCGTATTGCTCTTCTTCTTCTGCTCGACCTTGAGGAGCAGAGCGCGATTGATGTGCGGAAGGACACCGCCAAACGCAATGGTAGCGCGAATCAGTGTGTCGAGTTCTTCGTCACCGCGGATGGCGAGCTGCAAGTGACGTGGGGTGATACGCTTGACCTTCAGGTCTTTGGCGGCGTTTCCGGCGAGTTCGAGGACTTCGGCCGTGAGGTATTCGAGGACCGCAGTAACGTAGACGGCAGCTATTTGACATCAGCGCAAGGCGTGGCAGCGGGCAACGATGGCAACAAACCCTTCGCGCCGACGCGCATCTTGTTCTGGGTGTTGTTCTTGAGGAAACGCTTCACACGACCGCAAGGGAACTAAGAGCAACGATGTCAGCCATCAGCAACAGGGATAAGTCAAAAATATGACGATCGAGGCCAGTGCGCATTTGCAGTTGCAGTTGCAGTCGAGCGCAGGGCCGAACGCCGCCACAAACGAGGTCGCGCCACAGAACTCGAGGTCATTTGCGGCCTTCAGATTCCAAGCGCGAACCGTCGGAGCGAAAGTGTGCAGAGGGGAGAAAAACCAACCTGCAACCCCGCCTTAGCCGAGTGAGAGACTTGCGTCCGGCCCTCGGTCCCAGCCTTGTGGCCAGCCTTGCCACCATGAGACTTTCCCTTTCCACCTGACATTGTTGCTGATTCTAATTGCTTTTCGGAGTCGTAAATTCGGTAGGTTTAGTTGGCGGCGCGTCGCGCGTAGCAGAGCTCGAAGTGCTTGTTGTTTTTGTTTGGGTCGCGTGAAGAAAAAATCGGGGATTCGCTCGTTATCGCGTGGCTACGTATCCGACCGATTTTGAGGACAGGAATCAGAATTGGACTGGAAGATGGGGTAGGAGTGCGAAAGGTGGGAGGTTGGGTGGGGGAGGTTCGTAGTGGGATGAGTGATGATTGTCCAGTCAGTCCAATGTTAGTTGCAAGACTGCGAGTGGCTGCGGTGCATTAGTTGGAGAGGGAGGGATGACTGCAGTGGAGACCATATCAAGCGAGGGAGACTCTGCCAAGACAACAAAGGCGACACAGCAAAGGGCTTGGTGACCCGGCCTGGCCTTCCTCGCTGCTCGTCCTCGTCGCCAAAATCGCTCAAGAGCACCTACTTGCTGTGTTGAGCGGCAAGTCGTCATAACGTTAGAGATCGGTGGAGAGATGAGGGAGAATTCACCACGTTGTTGATTTTGAGGAAAACGGAATCAGCAGTCGAATGAACACTCCCACCTGTCCGGACTCAGTTTTGCAAGGGCCGAAGTTCTTTCCGTTTAGCCCGAGGTCGATCCGATGGAGCACTGATTAATCACCACATGACACTCGCTAATGACAAACCTGGTTAGCACAATGCTGCCGAGTGGGTGAGAAACTTCGAGAAGTGGCACCGGTTGCGCAGAGCCGATATTTTTTTACCGACGGGATCCCCAAGTTCTCTACATCTCCATTTCAACTTCTCTTCACTCCATCGCCCTCTACCTCAATTAAATCGTAAGTAGTTTCCATTCTCCCCCGTCTCTCCACCTTCACTTGCTTCACCTGCTTCACACGCATTGGACGTTGCACCTTGTCAGCCGTTACGTTACATTCTTGTCCGAATCTCCTCTGACCAAAGTCCCACCACCTAGACAAACATGCAGCGAGCACTCACCTCTGCTACCCGGGCCCGTGCCTCCGTCTCTTCTCTTCGACCTTTGACTGCTGTCCCCAGCTACACCCAGTCGCGAGGATATGCACACAAGGTACGGCACCAAACCCCGCACTTTCAGAGCTCACCTTGTCGGGCCGGCTGCCATCAATCATCGTTTCGGCTGAGCAATAGCTGATTGGTGCTCGCGCTTTTAGGAATTGAAATTCGGTGTTGAGGGAAGACAAGCCCTGTTGAACGGTGTTGATATCTTGGCGAGAGCCGTTACTGTCACATTGGGACCTAAGGGAAGAAATGTGTTGATTGAGTCGCCTTACGGCAGCCCCAAGATCACCAAGGGTGGGTTTCTTGCGTCTCTATGCGTAGCTCTCATTACTGATACTTCCTAGATGGTGTCACTGTTGCGAAGGCCATTGTACTGAAGGACAAGTTCGAGAACCTCGGTGCCCGGTTACTGCAAGATGTTGCTTCCAAGACCAACGACGTCGCCGGTGACGGTACCACCACTGCCACTGTCCTTGCCCGTGCTATCTTCACTGAGACCGTCAAGAACGTTGCCGCCGGATGCAACCCCATGGACCTCCGCCGTGGTACCCAGGCTGCCGTCAAGGCTGTTATCGAGTACATCCAGAGCAACAAGCGCGACATCACCACCTCCGAGGAGATCGCTCAGGTCGCTACCATCTCTGCCAACGGTGACCACCACATCGGACGGTTGATCGCCAATGCCATGGAGAAGGTTGGAAAGGAGGGTGTCATCACTGTCAAGGAGGGCAAGACCACCGAGGATGAGCTCGAGATCACCGAGGGTATGAGGTTCGACCGCGGTTACGTTTCGCCTTACTTCATCACCGACGCCAAGTCCCAGAAGGTCGAGTTTGAGAAGCCCCTCATCCTTCTCAGCGAAAAGAAGATCTCCGCCGTCCAGGACATCATCCCCGCCCTTGAGATCTCCACCCAGCTGCGTCGTCCTTTGGTCATCATTGCCGAGGATATTGAGGGTGAGGCTCTCGCTGTTTGCATTCTGAACAAGCTCCGCGGACAGCTCCAGGTGGCTGCCGTCAAGGCTCCCGGCTTCGGTGACAACCGCAAGAACATCCTCGGCGATCTTGCTGTCCTTACCAACGGACTTGTCTTCACCGACGAGATCGATGCCAAGCTCGACAAGCTCACCGCCGAGATGCTCGGATCCACTGGCTCTCTCACCATTACCAAGGAGGACACCATCATCCTCAACGGTGACGGTTCCAAGGATGCCATTGCCCAGCGTTGCGAGCAGATTCGCGGTGTCATGAACGACCCCGCTACCTCTGAGTATGAGAAGGAGAAGCTCGCTGAGCGCAATGCCAAGCTGTCGGGTGGTGTTGCCGTCATCCGTGTCGGTGGTAGCTCCGAGGTTGAGGTCGGCGAGAAGAAGGATCGCTTCGTCGATGCCCTGAACGCCACCCGTGCTGCCGTCGAGGAGGGTATCCTCCCCGGAGGTGGTACCGCTCTCCTGAAGGCTTCTAAGAACGCCCTCAACAACGTCAAGGTGTCCAACTTTGACCAGCAGCTCGGTGTCAACATTGTCAAGTCGGCCATCACCAAGCCTGCCAGGACCATCATCGAGAACGCCGGTGGCGAGGGAAGCGTTGTCGTTGGTAAGCTCACCGACGAGTTCGCCGATGACTTCAACAAGGGTTACGACTCGTCCAAGGGCGAGTACGTCGACATGATTGCTGCCGGTATCGTCGACCCCCTGAAGGTCGTCCGCACTTCGCTTGCCGATGCCTCCGGTGTTGCCTCCCTGCTTGGAACCACCGAGTGCACTATCGTCGAGGCACCGGAGGAGAAGTCTGGTGGAGGTATGCCCTCTGGAGGCATGGGCGGCATGGGTGGAATGGGCGGTATGGGAGGTGGCATGTTCTAGATACAAACCCACGAATGATGGTGATGTAGTGTACTTTTAGGGAGGGGTATAAGGAATGATTTGGATGGATTCAAAAGTGGCAGCGAGTGATTTCGTTTTCTTTATTTTTGTTATTGGCGTTGGAAAGTTCTGTGGTGTGTTGTACATAGTGGAGTTTGTTGCAGGGCCCTCTTACTTCTCTTCTCTCTCCTCACTATTCCAAAAACCCCCATCAGTGTACAATACTCTACCATTCACACCCATCCGTCTCTACCGAAGAAATGGAATATTGGTTAGTGGAATCACTGTCGTTTCGAGCGGTACGAGGTTGTAGGCTTGATCTGGTTATTTTGGAAGCCAGATCTTGATGCAAAATCGAATCAGATCATGTGATATTACTCGCACGATATACCTATACGCGGACTCTTGGCCGGACTGCAAATACTAATTACAGAGTTATGCATAAAAGAGTTTAGGCGGGTAGGACGGGGAAATTATTTTCCGTGAGTTTACGAGGTTCGCCAGGCTTTTATCCTACATCCACACTGTGCTGGTTGATTGTCTCTAAAACTTCCATTATCAGTCGTCAATCCTCTTCTTCATACTCCTGAAATTCCCAGCGTCAGGTTTTCTGTTGCGGCGTGGCCACATCGTGCCGATTCTGACTGGACAGGTTCGGGGCAACATTCTGCGTCCTGGTGAGTTGACGGCCAATTGTTGTCCTTCTTTGGATATGGTATTCTGAAAAGCAAAGTTCTAGTAGAAGCTACCAGTCTATCCTGTTGGGTTTAGCAAGAATTTGATGCTGAAGTCGTTCGAACTTCGTTTACTGTTACTCCAAAGGGGAAGACGATCATTGATTATCCGGTGTGTCGGCCTTCTCCGTAGGCGCGGCGCCTTCCTCAGGCCTGATTTGCATTAGACCTGCACATGATCGTGAATCGGGGGAATACGCGGACCGACTTTCCGCCTTCCGCCTTTCATACATACAGACCCCACGATGTCCCCCGCATCTGTTTCACCTTCAAATGGGATGGCATAAGTACTTCGCGCGGTAATCTCTTGCCAGATTGTTGCTTGAATCGTGTACTCCAATTCGCAGGCTGCCTACCATGTCGAGCACCCAGACCACCATCATCACCACTCCCACTCCAGCGGCGATCGAGCTCTCGCGGATCCCAACGAAGTCTCGGTCCAGTGAACTCGAGCAAATAACTGTCCACGATGAGGAGCAATCGCGGCCATCATCCCCGCAGCCGCCAGAAGGCGCTGTCGTCTTCTCGCGCCCCGACGTCTCCGCCGTCAAGCTGCAATTGATCTCGATGAACTTCTCCGTCTTCCTCTGTGGGGTGAACGACGCAGCGACAGGCGCGCTCGTTCCGTACCTGCAGCCGGCCTACAACATCGGCCTCCTCTTTGTCGCGCTGGTCTATCTCTTCAACTTCGCGGGGTGGACGGCCGCCGCATTCTCGAATGTCCATCTCACGGCGCGCGTGGGCACCGGCGGCGTAATGTTGATTGGGGCGGTGTTGCAGTTTATCGCGCACTCGCTGCAGTTTTGGAAGCCGCCGTTCCCGCTGTTCGTTATCACGTATCTGATCGCTGGAATGGGCATTGCGCTTCAGGATGCGCAGGCGAATTCGTTCGTGGGCGGCGTAAACGATGCGCATCGATGGCTTGGTGTTCTGCATGCAGTGTACGGCTTAGGCGCCTTGATCTCGCCGCTGATCGCGACGAAGATTGCGAGCTCGACGCCGTACTGGCACTACTTCTATTGCGTGCTCATGAGCATTGCGGCGATCAATATTGGCCTTATTTTGATGGCGTTCAAGAAGGGATTGGGCAAGGGAGCTGCGGGCGCGAGGGAGCGTGCCGGGAGCGATCTGAAGAAGACGATTTCTAACAGAGTCGTCATCCTGATGAGTCTCTTCTTCTTTGTCTACGTTGGTGCTGAGGTTACTGCCGGCGGTGAGTCAACCCCTCCATAAGTCGACAGAATTTGTTGCTTACATGGTGTGCAGGTTGGGTCGTTGAATTTTTGATCCGGGTGCGCGGCGGTGAACCCTCGCACGTTGGCTACGTAGCCTCCGGTTTCTGGGGAGGTCTGACAGCCGGCCGCATCCTCCTCGCAGACATCACCTTCCGTCTCGGTGAGCGGCGCATGGTCTTCTTCTACCTCATCGCGGCGCTCGGAGTGCAACTGGTGTTCTGGTTCGTGCCGAACATCATCGCGAACGCCGTCATGATCTCACTTCTGGGCTTCTTCATCGGCCCGTTCTTCCCTACCGGTATCAGCGTCGCCACGAAGTTAATACCAAGAGAATTGCACGTGGCTGCCGTCGGGTTCATGGCGACTACTGGACAGGCGGGGAGCGCGGCGTTTCCCTTCCTGACGGGTGCCGTGGCCTCGAAGGTGGGCGTGCAGGTTTTGCAGCCGATATTGGTCGGCTTGTTGGTGGCAATGGCGGTGCTGTGGGCTATGATCCCTAGGGTCAACAGGAGAACAGCATAAGGGGATGCGTCATGTATTATCACTTGGCCCAACATCCCTAGGAAATGGCGGGCAAACATTGCAGGCTTCATGAATTATCTACGGTCGTAAAAAAAACATTCTGATAGCACTGGACCGGAGAGCATACACTGTTTGAGCTGTGAAGTTGACTCGTGAAACAGCCTGGCCAACGGCTTTCAGCAACCCAGGATCTGGCAACACACCACCTGTGCCAGCCCATAGCCGGCCCATCCTCATGTGCCAAACATCGAGTGTTCCGAGCCCTTCCCACAGCACCTCCACCACACCGGGAGTCCTCATCTCATGACAGTAGGTATCCAGCTCAACCGCACCCTGCTCACGCACTAGTTCACATGCCAACCCGCAAATCCCCGCGCGACTGTACCCGCGGCAACGGTTGTTCTCGCTGCCACATGCGTGGGCAATGGGCATAAGGTGTGAATGTAACACAGTGGTTGATGGGGCATATATGTTCCCTCGAGCTTCCCTCGAGCTCTCCCGCAATTCCCATCTCCATCTCCATCTCGCTGGCCGCTCCCTCAAATCCAATATATACCACATACATACGTTACCACGAATAACAAACCACAATGAACACCATCCTCCGCACCATCCCCCGCCGCGCCTCCCTCGTAGGCCTCCGCTTCTCATCGACACAGACGCACTCCGCTGCGCACGCAGCCCCCAACGAGGCTGCTGCTGCGGGAAACGTAGCCACGGAGGTGGGTTCTCATGAGTGGAGGAGTTGAGGAGTAGACACTGACGTCCAGCAGGGCCAGAACGGCACTTACCCTTCGTACAAGGAGTGGAGGGTCGAGGTTACCCAGGAGCAGGAGCAGGAGGCCCTGAGGCGGGCGGAGGAGAGTGTCAGGCAGCCATCGCGGGCATGATTTGTGCGCACTCTGTGCTGCGGGAGGGGGCATCGTCACGGCGAGCTGGTTTCTCACTGTAACTACCATACGCTTCACTGTACGCTTCAATGTGCTCCGGGCTGCATATATCCTCGGGCTGGGCGTGAATATAAAGCTCGTGTTCATGGTCGATGTCGACGCCCTGGGCTACCTACTATCTAGGAAGAGTGCATGTACGCAATTTGTGGCTAGATTAATTCCCGGCTGCGGTAAAGGGACGTGCACGTAATCTACATCCCCTCGGTAGTCGTCGATCATGATTCATGCCGTTGCGCCGGTACGGTCATATGGATAGATAGATTGAAAGGTTGGATGGCGGGGTTGGCTAGGTACGGGCAGATGGGCCTCTGGTTCCGATTGTTTTGGTGGTATGCTACCATGTAGTTACGGGTGGCTGGGATCCAAGGCATGAAACATCCGGAGGCCCGTGGAAGATGTCAAGATCGCCGATGTGGCGAGAAGCACCGGTGAACTGAACTTATATTGGGAGATGATATGGAGAAGCATGGAGAAAAAAGTTCCAAAATATGAATCCCACCGCCCCACACACACACTTATACCAGCCGGGTCCGGTGGATCTTCCCACTGTGCACATCGTATCAATCGTCAGCTCGGAAGGTAGTGCGGTTGGTCTGCGGGAAGGGATCACTCACGCCAAACTCTTGGGGACTGTCTCTATGTAAGCAATCGCGTGCAATTGCTGAATCGCCGATAGCTGTATAACTGTTAGCCCAGAATCGACCGTAATATTCGCTGCGGATAAAAACCTTTGCGTTCACAAACATAAGGATCTCCTCCAATAGCTCTGCTGTTTGCTCAATGCCCTCATTCACGACCACGAATGCCTTTGGCAATTTCTCCCCATCCACTACAACGGGAACCATAACGCTCTCTTTCATGCTGGGGTGCGTATCGATGACTTCCTCCACCTCCTGGGGAATGACCCAGTTCCCCTCACGGTAAATCGCTTCGATCCTTCTACCATGGACACTAACCGCACCGTTCACATCAACGGAGGTCAGGTCGCCAGTCTTGAAGAACCCATCCTTGGTGAACACCTTCTCGTTGATATCGGGCCTGTTGAAGTATCCCTTGAACACAGCGGGGCCCTTAATCCAGAACTCGCCGACCTGACCGGGCGCCCTGGCTTCCTCTCCGGTCTCGAGGACGATCTTAGCCGTCAATCCGGGAATGAGGAGCCCGGATGTGTCCATTGTCTCGTAGTCGATGGAGCTCGAGTATATAAACACGCCTTCGGTCATCCCGTAGCCGCTGCGGATCTTGAGCCCAAGTTGGGCTTCGACGGCGGTGCGGATCGGCATCTTCAGGTTCGCGGCGGTAACGAAGATGTCGGTCAGCGCGGAGAAGTCGATGGACCTGGCCGCCGGATGCAGGAGACCAGCGATCAGTGCGGGGACCAGAGGGGCGTTGGTAACTTTGTAGTCAGCGATGCTGTGAAGGATCTTTGAGCGGAGTTAGCGCGGGTCAGAGGAAACAGTATGTAGGTCCTTGGTTCATATCTGACCGTTATGAAATCTGGTTTCTGGAGTAAGACAGTTTTAATTCCTAGGTGGAAGGAATATACTGTGAGCACCAGGAAGCCATAGTAATGAGACCATGGAACGACGAGCTGCGAGAAACGCCATTAGAATCTCCACCACTCAGCTCTAGAAGTGCCCGTGCTTCCTACCAATAATGAGCCGTTGAGTTTGACTTGCGGCCCGTCGATCGCCCCAAGCTGCGAAACGAGGAACATGATGTTTGCATGGGTAGTCATAACGCCCTTCGGCGCAGATGTGGTTCCGCTGGTGTAATTGAGCATCGCTACATTGTCTCTTGACGATATCAGTGGCTTCGGAACACTTCCCACGCCCTTCGAGAAGTCTTTCCACGATGGAAACGACTTTGACTCTCCTCCCAGGATGAAGATATTCTCACGTCCCACACCCGCTTCATCGGCCAGTGTGGTGGCTAGGCCTTCGAAATACGCATGTACCACGAGCACCTTCGTACTCGAGTCCTTGAGGTGATAGACGAGCGCTTCCTTGGTGGCAACGGGAGACAGGAGATTCATCAGGGCTCCGGTCCACGCAATACCGAAGGCCACGATGACTGAGACAGTACAGCGAATTAGCTCGGAACTGTAGGTGCGGTTCGCAAAATAGTGCCGGAGTATCCGGCATTAGCGCAACATACTTGCGTCGGTATGGTTTGGTGAGAGGACTGCTACGACATCGTCTTGCTTGATGCCAAATTTCTTCACCAGGGCAGCTCCAAACGCGCGGGAACCATCTCGGACTTGCGAGTAGGTAACGGTCTCGGAAGTCTCGCTCTGAACGAGGACGACTTTGTCTTCGTCGAAGCTGTGGGAGGTTAGACTTGACGGTTTCCAACCGATGGAACAACTGACCTTCGGTGAGGATTCTCAAAAACTTGGGTCCAGATATCTGGAGCGTCGCAGTATGCGGCGGGGGAGGTGTTAAGCTGGCGGAGCTGTGGGATTGGCATCGGTGTAGGAGTTGGGGAGGAGCTTGATCAAAGAAGGATGATATGCTCAGAATGGATTCACGACTGGGCTCCAGCTCTTTTATGAACAAGATATAGCAAGATACATTGGCTTGTAGTGCCGGGCCGTGGACCGGCGTTCAAGCACCGATCGGGAGGCACATCCGTATACCCCAAGGCCTCCCAACTGCCGTAACATTATCCCCACTGCTCACCTGTCAGGCTACATATCAGCCCCGTCATTGGGGATCAATGCGCGGCCCTTCCTTCCCACTTGAGGAAAGATTCCCCTCGCTGACGTGAGAGTAGTTGACATTAGAAATAGACTTGGTATCCAGCAGCACCTACCACCGACGAATGCAGTTTTTAGCTGTTATCGATGGCTAGTACAGTGAATGTTGACGGCTGCCATCAACTTGATGCCCTATCCGGATACCCGGTCAACGGGAAATCACTTCTTCGGGTGGGGCTTGGGTTATGTTATTGGTAGCGGGACCCGCCGACATGGTGAGCTTTCCGTTCCGTGTGGCTACTTCGTGACTTCGTCAGTAGATACCCTAGTTGATGCCTGGGCGGTCTCCGGTCAGGACACCATCCTTACAGATCACATCGTGGTTCCATTCTCTGACAAGAATCTCAAGATTTTAACCAACATGGGAAGCCTGAAGTCTTCTCGATCGAGTGAGAAAGAGTGTTAGTTGCCTTAATATTCACTTCTTTTATGGACTGTTGCCTGATTCTGTGGAAGTTTTATGCTAGAGATTATCGGCGTTGAGAGAATTCCTTTGTAGGTTCTCTGGCAGCTCAGACCTGTCAGTTCAGGAGATCCGCTGACCGGTTGCGGTTTTAGTTGAAGCTCTCAGCCGTGGGGGCGACTTACCGTTCGACTGCCAGTGGCTGGGTAGCCAAGTGGGTACCGTAGGTATATGTTAAATGTATGGACATTACTCCAGCTCCACGAATATTAGCATCGCTAGGACGCCTGCCTCACCCGCTATACGGCGCCTGGCATCTTAGTACGATCTTCCCCATGCTGATTCCTAGACTCACATCTAGAAAATTAGTAAAGTCAACATTCTCCGGGCTTTGTGGGAGGGCTTGAATTTATATTAAGCTAGTTGCTAACAGGAATCCGTTATGGTGTAGTGGCTAGCATCGGCCGCTCTCAAGCAGAGCAATAAACCGGCCAGACCGGGGTTCAATTCCCCGTAACGGAAGATCATCTTTTTTTGTCTTCCGAATCGCTGCTGCTAGTAGACGAGAACATCCAAGCTCACAGCTTTGCTGTCTGTTTGCCATGAAGTCTTTCGGTCTCGGTGTTGCGGCAAATGGCAGAGGTAGTATCTTCAATTTTCAAATTCCGGCGCTCCATCATTTCTTGGTATTCCTGCGTAACACAGCGCTGGCCCCTTCAAGACCAATTCCGGGCGATTGCGGAACTTCACCGGATGATGCGAATGGCGCTTTGAAGCTATCACACAGCCTTACCAACCGGACACAACTATGTACATGTCAAATCCCGGGCCATTGGAGCAGGGCCGCCAGCGATTCACCAGTTCTTATAGAGTAGTATCGCGCCACAGCACTCTAGTAGAGTACTCTACGACAGCATATCAGAATCCAGATAACTGAGAATATGTACCCACTGGAAGCATGGTAAGCAATGCACAAACAACCACTCGAGCCATGGAAATTTGAAAGATAGAACGTTATTTTGTTGTCACATACGGCCTAGGTGCGGTAGTCACTTGAGCAGCCAGAGAAGAGAAAATGGATTCTTTATTAGTGCTCCATACGATAGTAAAAAAACGGGAGTTTATTGAAACTGTACGACCAACTACTGGTATCATGTAGGCATTGGCGCATCGACCAGTCAATGCCGACCTAGGTACATCGCCTCTGGAAGGGTTGCTGTAGTTGATTGAGTCAATACGGCGAACAAATGGTCGGACATAGGTACATAGCAGAAGCTGTGTGGGCATCGCACATTTCCTCTGCCTGAATATGCATGATTCTTTTTGAGCCGTGTATGTACAATCTCTCATGCCCTGTCGTGTATAATTAGCACTCAGCTGAGGCCGGAGAGCCTAGTTTCCGAGTGACAACAAGCGATTCGCGAGGTTCACATGACATCACCCATGGTGCGAACTCTGCAGCCAGCCGCGTTACACGCTTACCCACGCAGCGGGGGTACGATTGGCGGGGTTCTCGGTAAACAAGCCTGGTCGGCCCATTCAAGCTATGCAGAGTAAAGTACAACGAAGGCTGGGATATTGGCGTCACTCGAAGCCCCGGGCTCAATCGCCCGGCGACCTACCTACCTGGTAGGTCGATTAAGTCCTCACCACCACCACCGGAGCTGTATTTTCACGTACGAACATAGCCAACCCACTCCTTAAAACCCACTCTCTCTTCGGAACCTTATTCGCTCAAGACCAGTCACCGCACTTCTTCCAGATCCGCCTGCTCTACTCAGCCTACCACCCGTCTTGCGTATATACACGCCTGCCTTTCTCGCAATGCAAGGCCGGGACCACGAGGTCCGCAAGGCTCGAGCCCGGTACAAACTCACAAGCCGCCCATCCACATTCCCGTCCGCAGGTGCCATAGTAGCTCAGCGAGGGCTATAACGGGAGGGAAGGCATAGCTCACTAGATTCTGCTCCGCAAGTCGTGTCTTCCCTGTGACTTCAACCTTGCACGTCATTATGGAGTAGAATTCGCCTCTAGTGATGGGGCGGCAGATGTTGGGGGGGTATCATTCGTAGGCCCGTTTGGATGGCTTCGGTTTGCAGTTCCAGTTTCAGAGCGAAATTCAGTTCCCCGCCGGGACACCGAATACTGTCCAGTTACAGTTTCCGGAGAACTGTGAGGCGAACAGAGTGTTTGGCAATTCTCAGTATACTCAGTAATAAGTCTAAATAATAGGCTTCGCCAGAACTTTAATAGTGGACACATTGTAGCCCCGCTTTTTTCTCTTCACCGTGATGGGAGTCCATGGTTGAAGTTAAAATGCGATACTGAGTGGCGGCAAAGAAATGACCTCCTGAGGTCAGTACATACCAGTTTCATTTCTGGAGCCGCACAGTTTCAGTTTTTTAAAAAAGTTTTCGTGCCACCCAAACGGGGTTACAGTTTTGTTTGCTCAGTTTCTCGAAAAACTGACAGTTTTCGCTAAAACTGAGGCCATCCAAACGGACCCTCTATTCCAGGGGTGTTGGCATTCACTTGCTACAGCCTACAGCGGTGTTCGGCGATGTTGGCCCTTTCTAGGTGGTTGTTGGGGGATTAGGCGCGACTACACAGTAGCATGCGGGATCACTCGATGGTCACCGCGGTTGCATCGATGTTCAAATTTTCAAACTTTCAAACATTTTCGCCATAGTCTAGATAGGCTGCACGCGAAATAAAAACAAGATCTCTCTCTCTCTCTCTCTCAAACTTTCAAACTTTCATCCCATACTAAATGCAGCCAAACAAGACAGGTGGCAAAAACAAAAAACAAAACGGCGGTTCGAAAAACCTAGAATAGAAGGGTTAGCGACTGATACCATGTCGGTTGAGTGTTAATGCAACTTACATACTAGATTGCAGACCGAGGATCGGTGATATTAGGAGCAGTGCGATGACTGTCTGTACCTGATTCACCAGCTATGGGGGCGGTGCGGGCGAGATATCGCAGCTTCTCCTCCGTACGGCTCGAATTCTCGAGCTACTGCTGGGGCTGAGGCTGGGCATCTGGCCAGAACCGGAGCATATCGAGGAGGCGGTTATAGATGACGATCAGGTCTTCCCGGCGATCGATGTGATAAGTGGGCGACTGGAACACCATGCTGTGGTCGACCGCCACGAAGCAGAACATCAATCCGTCCGAGACAAAACCCTGAACGAGTCCGGTCCCGTCCCATTCCATGAGCAAGGTATTCAGCAGCTGATCGCGGCCGTAGCGAAGGAACGTTTCCGAATCCGCCACGTCGACGGCGATGATGGCCGGCCTGTCCCCGACCGCGGTAATCCTCGCCGCACAGTCTACCGTGCCGATGAACCGGATGTTCCCGACGTCGGCGGTGATCTCGCGGCCGCGGGTCGCGGTCGCCAACGAATCCGCGTGCGTGCGGTTGTACGCATGAGTCGCGACGGAAAGCAGCGCTTCGTTGGTGCGATGGCGCGGCCACAGCTCTGACACGGCGCACAGGATGTCCCAGGTCTCTGCGGTGGTTGTTAATAACACTGCGGCGGCAGCGCTGGGAAACAGGAATACATACCGTGTCCGACCGGTAGCCTACGGGCCTGTTCGGTGGTGTGACTCCACAGGAAGGGCGAACAATCGTAGGTCAGGCCGAGAGAGAAAATGTCGGCGAGCTGCTCGATGTCCATCTTTCCGGCGCGGACCTTCACAGAACTTAGTAACGAGTTGGGGGATCGCGAGGGCGCGGATGAACTTACGATTTGGACGTCCGACAGCTGATTTGCGGCGGGAGTGGGGATGTTGCGGACGGGAGTACTCATTTCGAAAGATCGGAGAAGAGATATAAAATAGAAAGGAGGAGTCGGAGGCAGAATTTAGAGGGAGAGCGGAAGATTGTGAATAGCAAGCTTGAGCTGAGTGCTTCCAGATGATCGAAAGTGAGGGTGTGAGGAAGTGAGGGTGTGAGGAAGTGAGGGTGTGAGGAAGTGAGGGTGTGAGGAAGTGAGGGTGTGAGGAAGTGAGGGTGTGAGGAAGTGAGGGTGTGAGGAAGTGAGGAGGAAGTGAAGAAGTCTGGAAGTGTGGAAGTGGGAAAGAGAGGAACGGGGGAAAGAGGGGTCGAATTCTGCCGCTTTACACAAGTATTAAACTTCCGTTGAGTCTCACCATTCAGCAGGCCCAATATGGCTATGACTAGTCACTACGATACTCGAGCTTAAGTTTCGTCGAACGGATCACCGCTTCCGTCCGAACTCTATCACTGGACCAGCTGGAGCCTGGAGCGGCCGAGAGATAGGCTCCAATGCGCCATGGAAAGACTAGAAAAGCTACTCCTGGAGAAAAAAAAAACATGCCCGCCATGTGATAAGGTATGCTACACGCATAGTTGGGGTTGTTCAGCCCCACCACCCAGACACAACTACATGTGAAATTCTGGGCCATTGGAGCAGGGCCGCCAGCTATTCACCAGTTCTTATAGAGTAGTATCGCGCCACAATACACACGTCAAGATAAGCTTTTCGGCTGAACGAAACGGGTAACGGCTATGTGCTAGTAACTACTCGCTTGTTCGGGACACCTTCTCTTTCCCAACGTCCTGTGATCATCCACAGGACCGCTGGGTTGTACCACCAACTACGTCTCGTTGCTGAGCAAATGCTAATCACAGCTTCCGCAGGTTTGGGTTTGTATAACCACCGCCGCACCCGCAAATAGACACTGCCGGTACATACTAAAACTACTTCCCGGGAAACTGGGTGTGGAGGTCGGCTTTGTCACTGGGAACTGCTGAACATGTGTCAAGTCCGATGGGCTCAGATGCGGAACTGCCAGGTCCGAACGGCCTGGACGTGGCCGGAAAAAAGCCATCCTCCGCACTGATGGCAATGTGGTTCGGGGAAACCGTAATATCCAAAGTTTTTGCACGACAACAAAGTTCCCCGGGTTTATAATATCTATATAATGTATATGCACTACGAACGGCACATCTACGGGCCAAAAGTCTGACCAGGAGAACGACGAAACCCCCAAGCTTCTGCCAGCAATCACTCGCTGCTACATACCATGATAACAAATAGGTAGTAGCCCGAGCAAGGAAAATGAACCTATCGTAACTCCCAGTCTCCCACAGCCAAATGGGACTATCTATATGTATTGTACAGATTACACAAGTATTAGAGAAAGGGATCAAGAATGCGGCAGACCGAAAAACGCCACAACATGTTTTCTACTCAACAATAGTGACCACGGCAGAACAACATATGGATGTAAAAGGAAACTGGCATTTCCCTCAGAAAAATGAAATACGGTAAACGAGCCCACCAGACGCCGAAGAGCAAACAAAATCCTCTGCAATCCACCACTCAAACGCTCCACTGACCTACGGCGTACGTTCGTCCCCCGAGTCGTAATTTGAGCCCGAATTTGGCGTCTCCACCTTTTTGCTATCGGCAACGACGCACATTGGGCACACCCAGTTCATGGACCACCGGGTGACCTGGTAACACGAGCGATGAAACCACCGCGTGGAACAACTCTGCAGGTTCACGTTAGCTGCTTGGTGGTGGTGGTTAGGCGTGCAGGATCTGGAAAAAATCTCACCTTTCCGCGGCAGAGCACCATCTGCGTCCGATCCCACGGTCCCTTACAAATGCAGATGCCGAAGGGGGACGCCGTTTTATCTGCCAGTGCTTTGGCTGCGAATTGCTTCACTTTGTTGGCCTGGCCGAGTTGACTCGCCGATAGCAGGTCACTTTCGGCATCGACATCGATCGTATCCCCGCGCGTTACACGCCCCGGTCTCCGCATGCTTGACCGCCTCCGGTTCGCCATTGCCACCGGCGATGGCGGCGGCGAAGGACTCGGCTCGTCCAGCACATAGGGGCCTTTGAGTCCGACACCGCACTCGGTCTTCCCCGCCGACGACCAGTTGTCCTTGCCGCCCTTGACGACTTCCATCACCACGCGCAGGCACTCGGCATCGATTGTGCGGTACTGGATTTGGTTCAAACAGTGCTTCCAGAATTCGACAAAAAGTGGCCCGCTGCAGAGAAGTTCCCGGTGTTTCTTTGCGAAGCGGTACACCGAGGGGCCGAGGTGGGACATGCTGGGTATTCTGTTTTCTCGTTAAATTCATTCAGTCTCAGTCTCAAGAACCCTCGGAACGCAAAACCATGCAGAGGAGTTTACCGTTCTTCGAACATGTGCTTATCCCACAACTTCATGAAGGTGTGCTCAGTCTTAGCTATGTCTTCGAAATCACAGATCGTCTGCCATGGAGGGGTCAGTAAGCAGGACTCCAAACAACATCAACTTCACAAGCTCCCAGCAGAAAACCACGTATTATGGTGACACCTGCCGACAATCCCCAACTGGCGGGATGGTTGAAGTTCACTTCACGGTTTGTCTGTCACAACCCGGCCGTCCAACGGACAACTTCAGAGAATTTGAGATTTGCCAACACTCTCCCACTGCCATTGGACAGGAATCGCCGCCAAAAGACTACACCGACTACGAGATTGGTACACACCTCTTCGTGCTTTCGAAACAACCATTCTTCATCGACGTCATCGTCGCTGTCACTCAATACCTCCCCAACCTCAACGTATCGTTTGGACACGGTCCGCACGTAGACCAGTCCCTTCTCTGTATGTCGAGGCTTCTTCACCAGAAACCTTCTCTTTTCCCTCTGAGTAACATCACGTATATCGTTCCAGTCGAAATGCCTCTTCATTCCCGCCGGTTCGGGGAATTCGGGGCCTGCAACTGGGCGGTTGGCCGCAACAGTGCCTTTCCTCTCGTTCATCCAACTCCAATCACCCTTCAGTATCCTGTTGACATCAAATTCTCTGGTTGGCCTGACCCAGGTCATTATTCTGTGGTCCGGGGTGTGGTCACTAGCCCTGCTATGTGTCGTGTCCCGGGCTAAATCTACGACAACTTTGATATACAGGTCGGCGTACTGGTCGCCGCTGCGCAAACCCGGCTGCGGCTTCCTGGACGTGACCTTGAAGTGAAACAGCGCGTGGGCAGTAACAAAATGAAAGTGCAAGTATTTCACAGAAGGGAACTGTCGTCCATCGCATAGGCAACAACCGAATCCTGGGGTGGTAAACGTGTGCTGACCTTTCGAATCCGGCGGGCCAAACGTACTCCGTCCGTTCCTGACTTCGGCGACGAAAGTGTAGCAAGTCAGTATGGTATTGAAACTCGACGCTGCTTCAAGAGCCCTTCCGTCCGAGCCCGGAGTCGCTTGTCTCTTAGGTTTCTGCTGCCGTAGTAGCAAACGCTTCCTCGGATTCCGCCATCCAGTCTCTATCACTACACTCAGATGGGCGCTGTTCTTGCCGACCACTCCTGCCGACCTGAAGAAAACTCTGGTCGGAGGCGTGTTGCTGGGTGGTTTGAGCCTATGGGTTTCGAACCATACGACGACTTCAACGTTCTTAGCGTTACGCCCGAAGCCCGGGTCTCCCGTATGAAGGGGTGGCCATGTGCTCGCATGGTCAACGGCGGATATCGCGAGCTCGTAACGGTATCTATCAGCTACTCTGAATTCTGGCTTCCCGTCGTCGCTCTCGATCGTTGCGCGCAACTTGCTGATCCCCAAAATGAACCAATCATCCATGTCTACTGTGGCCGAGTCCTCGGTGTCGTATGTGATGGTGCCCATCTCCGTTTCACAATGTAGCTGTTGCGTGTAAGAGATATCGGCTGGCGTTGTGCCGTCCTTGAGGTACCAGACCGTCAATTTGACAATACACCGAAACGACATCGGACCCGACGCTGCCTCTTCCACGAGATCATCAGCACTTCCGCCACTCCACCCCATCAAGCCGAACAGGAAACGTTACGGGTAGATGTGGCTGCGCTGTTCCTCGGGGCGGAGGAGGTGCGTTTTACGGCGACGACATTGATTTTGAGTCTCGCCTCGTCCTTTGGCGGCTGCAGTTTGTTGCAAATCTCGGCGATGGTTTCCCCGCGTGGCCGCTGGACTTCAGGGGCGGGTTTCCTCCTCTGCCGACTCGAAGCCCCGGGCTCTTGGGCGTCCCAGCTGGCCTCGTGCGTGGTCGCGTTCGCTTTGAGAACCGCATTGATGTTCCGCGGCAGGAACACTCGCTGCCGGTAACAGTACTGCTCCCGGTAGAAGGTGATGTTGCCCGTAAACTTTCGCCGTGCCGTCTCGTTGAACATCGGTGGAGGCATGGCTCGGCGGGCCCTGACGTGTGGAACTAAACAATCGAGCGGGTGAGTAAGTGGGGGTGTGCACGCCGTGTCTGCATTCGTTAGCCAGAGTCGGCCAAGAAGGAAGACTCAATGGGGGAGGGGACACGCGCGCATACCTCGGTGGATGGGACTTTGTCGAGCAGTGTGAAGTTTAAGGACAGTCGTAGTCGCTGGGTCTACTGGAGGGGCAGGCAATTCGCGGATTTCGGGTTCTGCGGGACCGGGAAGAAGTTGGAGGAGCTGTTAAGTTTCGGAGTGGAAGTTTTCGTCGTGGTCGTGGTCGTCTTCCGTGGTCGTGGTCGTCTTCCGTGGTCGTGGTCGTCTTCCGTCGTGGTCGTGGTCGTCTTCCGTCGTCGTCGCGCGTAACGCTTATGCTCGGCGAGGGTAAGATCACTGCTGTGGAAGTGCTCTAGATCAACACCAACGGGTTCTGTTAGTGTCGCGGAATATACCGAGACATCCCAACACAAACCACATGCTTGGACGTCGCCATAACAATTGATCTGCAGTGACACCGATTCCTCAGCGAATGCCAAGAAAAAACAGTGTCTTTTCAGGATACTTTTATTATTATTTCAAAATGAGACTGATGATTGTACATGTATGAGCACCGCACTCACTCTTCCGATACGAACTACGTCGTAGTGAGCAGATATCGAACGCAGGGCTCCACATTGGCCGTTTCCCACAACAAATCGTGGGCATCTAACGATGTGGCCCATAGTTAACTACAGCAGCTAGGTAACTTACAATAACCTCTAATCAGCGTCAGCCATCCGATTCCGTACATAAGGAAATATCACTGGGTGAATGTCTGCATCAGTTTGAATTAAAGCCTAGGTATCAATTTGCGGTCATTGTCGAATGAATGCTAGTCAGCGAGCAACGAAAGAAAGAAACAAAGAAAAAACCGCAAATTCAATTAGTACTCTCCACGCCTCTGGATTGACACCGGCCCTTCCGTCGGTCCGCTGCCGTGAGTTCAATCCCGCTGCACGTCAGTACATACCATCACCCCATACTATGTATACCTACCTGGTATGATAGTACATACCATCACCCAAGCCGATGCAACCTCGCAATACGCAGCCATTCCTCATCCGCATCACTCGGGACCTGGAAATGGCCGCCCAGGCGACGACCGTCGCCGACGAAGCCCCTGCCGTCGATGGGCTCGTTGGGCATCCTCACTTGCGGGGGATTGTTGATGGTTGCGGGGTTATTGCCGCCGCCGTAGCCTGGTCTTCTACCTGGAGGGCCACGACGGGGTGGTGCTGCTGCTGCTGGTGGTAGGACCGGTGGAGCCCGGCCACCAGCCCGGGGATGCTCGCGGTGATGGTCCCATCCTCCCAGAGCCTGCGGACGCCGACCATGGCCGTGGTCGTGGTCTTGATGGTGGCGGCCATCTCCCTGTCTCTCCGGCTGGCGATCATCACCCTGCAGGGACATAAGCAAATAATACTGATCCTTAAGCCCCTTTAGATATCCGTGGAAATCCGCACCATGCCTTCCGAAGAGATTATGCGTCAGCTCATGCAGGAGGGTGCCCAACAGGTCCTCCTCAGGCCTGAACTGGTTTATCCCGCGGTGGTTGTTCTTGCGCAGGCCGATGCAGATCCACCAGCCCTGGCCGTAGTTGCGGCCCAGGAGACGCTCCTCTGGCTGTGGCAGGAACTCGGTTAGGTGCTCGACGAAGAGACCACGGGATATCATTATCGGCTCGACGATTCGCGCGAGACGCGTGAGGAGGGCTAATGCCTCCCCGGCGTTATGCAGGTGCGGCATCACGGTTATATGGCCGAAGACGTTGCGCAACATTGTGTGGGTGGTTTCCCAGCTGGGTTCGCAGTGCTCGTTATTGGAAACTAGATGTAAGTGAAGGGGTTGAGTTTCTTCTGGTCCTTGATCTGGTGTGAGGTATGTATCTGTCTTTGTTCAGTGTGATTTTGAAGTCAGCGTGTATTGTGAGGAGAAGAAAAGGGAAGCCGTGGGTGACCGGCCCTGCTTATAACCATATGGGCTTCTTTAAATATGGCACTCGGCCAGAGCACTTGAATCTTGCGGCGTGGATCTTGGACCTTCCCGCCCATTCCAGGTATCTTGAAGAAGAAGCTGCGGTACTGCTTTCGCTGCCGGATGCAGTCGGATTCTTCACCTCCATCCTTGGAGTGCTCCGGAAGTTTTGGAATTCTTGCCCGTTTCACTGCCGAGGCCCTATACCGCTCGGCAGTAGGGATAACTAACAGCGCACGCACTGCGCGTGACCTTGCGGGCACGCGACGTACATAGAAAGGCAGGTGCACCGTGCTCGAAGTATGTATCAGGTAGTTGCCTACTACCTGCCGTTGCCCGGATACGACCGGCGAGGGAAGTTAGGTCTCCCAGGTATGTAATTTAGTAGTGAGCCGACCAACCACTGCCAATCACCCCGCCGTCACTCGCAAACGGCGCTCTTTGCGATGTTGGCGCATATGTTGCAGTGAAGTAACCACAGACGTTGAGCAAACGCGCCACCGTGCCCACTGCCGCGCTACCCCATACCTACCATATGGAGCAGTGTACTAAAGTCAAAAGCATTATGGCAGCCATATATGAGGGCGATTTTGACACAACACTCTTGACGAAAAAATACTAATGTATTATTACTTTAAAATGAGACTGATGATTGCACACGATATCGATGTGGCCCATAACTTAGTTACAGCAGCTTGGTATATCATAACCGCGAATCAGCGTCAGCCATCCGATTCCGTACCAGGAGCTGCCAAAAAGTGGTGCCTCACCACCATTACGAATTCTGAGCACTAGTCTGTACTAGGAGCGTACTAAGCCAGATACAATGAGATGAGTGAGGGATTGTGACTAAGTTGTAAGGGGGGAAAACGCTAAGCTGTATAGGGGAAAAACTGGTGAGGCAGCACTTACCCTTACACCCGAGTACATAAGGGAATATCACTGGATCCGGTTCGTCGATGCAAGCTTAATGCTTCTGGTAAGAAATATCATTTGGTTATAGGTATTGGGGGTATTGGGGGTACCATCGTACGGACAGGATTCGAGTGAACCGGATGGACTTCTCGACCAATATTGGACTCAAGATATTCACTGCCGACTAGCCATTCACCCCGTGCACCAAGAGCCACCAACCGAGAAGGAAACTTTAAACCATACAGTACTCTAGACGTTGAACCAGAAGTGAAGCTCTGCTTCGGTTTGAATCAAAGCCAAGTAGGTATTAATTTGCGGTCATTATAGAATGAATGCTAGTTAGCGAGCAACGAAAAAAGAAAAGAAAAACGGCAAATCCAATCAAAATCGGTAGTACTCTTCATGTCTCCATGTCTCCAGGATTGACATCTACCCTTCCGTCCGTCCGTCAACGTGAGTTCAATCCCGCCGCACGTCAGTACATAGGTAGTTACCAATAGTACATACCATCATGGTCCCGTCCTCCGGGCACCTGCGGACGTCGCCCAGGGTCGCGGTCGCGGTCTTGGTGGTAGCGGCCGTCTCCCTGTCTCTCCGGCTGGCGATCATCACCCTGCAGGGACATGAGCAGATAATACTGCTCCTTCAGCCCCCTTAGATATGCGTGAAAATTCGCGTCATGCGGTCCGAAGTGATTATGCGTCAGCTCATGTAGCAGGGTGTCCAGTAGATCCTCCTCAGGCCTGAACTGGTTTATTCCCCGGTGGTTGTTCTTGCGCAGGCCGATGCAGATCCACCAGCCCTGGCCGTAGTTGAGGCCCAGGAGATTCTCTTCTGGCTGTGGCAGGAACTCCGTGAGGCGCGACACGAAGAGACCACGGGATATCATTATCGGCTCGACGATTCGCGCGAGACGCGTGAGTAGGGCGAACGCCTGATCGGCATGAGGCAGGTGAGGTATCACGGCTATATCGCCGAAGACGTTTCGTGACATTTTTGGGTGGTTTTCTTGCTGGGTAGTGGTGATCGTTGTGGAAACTAGATTGATGTGAAGAGGTTGAGTTGCTTCTTGGCCTTTGATCTGGTATGTATCAGTCTTTGTTCCGTACGTCAAGTTCAGCGTGGATAGGGAGGGTAGGAGGAAGAAAAGGGAAGCCGTGGGAGACCGCCCTGCTTATAACCCTCAGAGCTTCTTCAAAGATGGCACCCGACCAGAGCACTTGAATCTTGCGGTGTGCATGATTCCGAGAGTCTTGGAATTCTTGTCTGTGTCACTGCCCAGGCCCCATACCGCTCGGGAGTAAAGCATAACTGACTAGCAGCGTACTCTGATTCGTGACCCTGAGGGCACGCGACGTACATAGAAAGGCAGGTGCACCGTGCTCGAAGTATGTATCAGGTAGTTGCCTACTACCTGCCGTTGCCCGGATACGACCGGCGAGGGAAGTTAGGTCTCCCACTGCCAGGTATGTAATTTAGTAGCGACCCGACCACTGCCAATCCCCCCGCCGTCACTCGCAGACGGTGCTCTTTGCGATGTTGACGCATATGTTGCAGTGAAGTAACCACAGACGTTGAGCAAACGCACCACTGTGCCCACTACCGCGCAACCGCGCTACCCCATACCTACCATATGGAGCAGTGTACTAAGGTCAAAAGCATTATGGCAGCCATATATGAGGGCGATTTTGACACAACACTCTTGACGAAAAAATACTAAGGGCCCATTTGGATAGCCTCAGTTTTTGGGAAAACTGAGCAACAAAACTGTAACCCTGTTTGGATGGTACAAAAGCTTAATAAAGAAGAACTGAAACTGTGCGGCTCCAGCGACGAAACTGGTACTGACCTCGGGGAGGTTATTTTTTTGCCGCCACACAGGACCCGTTTGGATGGCTTCGGTTTGCAGTTCCAGTTTTAGAGCGAAATAGGAGATTCTCTTCTGGCTGTGGCAGGAACTCCGTGAGGCGCGACACGAAGAGACCACGGGATATCATCATCGGCTCGACGATTCGCGCGAGACGCGTGAGTAGGGCGAACGCCTGATCGGCATGAGGCAGGTGAGGTATCACGGCTATATCGCCGAAGACGTTTCGTGACATTGTTGGGTGGTTTTCTTGCTGGGTAGTGGTGATCGTTGTGGAAACTAGATTGATGTGAAGAGGTTGAGTTGCTTCTGGTCCTTGATCTGGTATGTGTGTGTCCGTCTTTGTTCAGTATGTTGAAGCGTGAATGGTGACGGGCAAGAGAAGGGAAGCCGTGGGCGACTGACCCTGCTTATAAGTTATAACCTGAAGGGCTTCCTCAAAGATGGCACTCGGCCAGAACACTTGAATCTTGCAGCATGGATCTTGGACCTTCCTGCCCATTCCAGGTATCTCGAAGCCGCGGTAGTCAGTGCCTTCGCTGCCTGACTCCCAAGTCGAAGTTGTAAATTCGTATCCGTTTCCGAAATCCGCAGGCGCAGTCCCGCGCCTGACCAGTGCGCCTGGGCCGTAGTTCGGTAATGCAGGTCTCCAACGGCGGTGTATGTGGCCTTGCCATCACCTAGACCATATTCAAATTTTTTGTTCCTCTGTTTAATCAGAATCATCAAGTGGCCCTATTTGGCTTTCTCTGCCCCCGCCGTGGCCTGTTCCAGCGATATATGAGTGCACTAAGGAAATGACACTAGGAAAAGACAAATTCCACTCCCTCGACTCGTCTCTGCCTCACCGCAAGCCACTAGTCGTCGTCGCCGCTTCCTGCCTCTTCCAAAAGGGATGCATTGAAAGAAAGTGTGGGGAGGAACAGCGGGCCTGAGCTCGGCTCCTCAACCCCAGCACCATCCTCCTCCTCTCGCCTCAGTTCCGCCTTCCTTTCTTCCCGCCCCCTGAGCTCCCACTCGGAAACCTCGCTCTCTGTATCTTCCTCAGCGGTCTCAGGCATCTATCTGCCCACATCAGCGGAAGAGAGTAATTCCAGAATCGCCTTGCTGCAGCGCTCGTCTGCGAAGAGGTTCTGGATCTTGAATCGATCTTTGCCCCTCCTCGTCTGCTTCCGGACCTGGGCCCACAGAATTTTCTGCTGGCTCTTCAATTCGGGGCGGTTCTTGAAAAGGTGCTCCCGGGTCTGAGTCTTGTAGCGGCACCATCCGTAACGGGCGTCTGGTCGGCCTGTTGTCCACTGGAAGTACTGGCCGGTGAGGCAGTTTCCTGTGTCAGTGCCCTCGCTACCGGATGCAGTCGGATTCTTCAGCTCCATCCTTGGTGTACTCCGGAAGTCTTGGAATTCTTGTCTGTGTCGCTAGCCAGGCCCCATACCGCTCGGGAGTAAGGGATACATACTAACAGCGCACGCACTGCTCCGTGACCTTGCGGGCACACGAAGTAGAATGGCAAGTGCTTAAACTTTAAAGTATGTACGACCACGTGTATCCCTTGGAAGGGCTGTATGTACTACAGGTTCTTGTCTACTGTGGACTGCTACCTAGCAGTACCAGTAATTTGGTAGTGACCCGACCAGTACCACTGCCAATCACCCCCACCATCACTTTCAGACGGAGCTCTTTGCGATGTCGGCACATGCGGTACCTTTGTTAAAGACAAGACTCAACTCCCCAGAGACCACAAATGTCGAGCAAACGCGGCACTGTACCTGCCTACTACCGCGCTATCCCATACCCACCCAGGTAGGCTACTCCGACGATTTCGTTCTTCACGTAAGAACGCTCTGATGGGCAAAGGAATATTTTCACTTGATCTTCCCAGGTGAACTGCTCAACGGTTCAACTGTTCAAGCAACGCTCCGAATCTCTACCAACCAACCACTGTGCTACCAGCACCACCGCCACCACCACCACCACCAACACCACCGCCGCCACGCAAGATATCCGTAATACTCCTAACTCCACGCCCATACAATGACCATAGCACCATGAATGATGAAAGCACCCGCCGAAATCAGAAATCAGAAGGGGAAAAAAACATCGTCAGGAACAACCGTGAAAAACCGTGAAAAACAGAGTAGCAAATCTAAAAGGACAAATGTAAATGGGAAAGGAAAGCAGGCTCGAGTCTTGACCGATGATCCGTGGTATGAGTTAAGAGTCGACATGCACGCATGGTGATACGGTAACTAAACTAGATAGCTAGCTAATCATCCACATCCATTTTGGTCGTCGTGTTGTCTGGGTCGCTCTGCGTCTAGACGCTCGTCAGCACTCGTCAGCACTCGTCTGTCGTTGAGGATGAGGGCGGGCGGGCGGGGGAGAGGTTAGTTAGCCCAACCTTGTTCTCATTCAACACCATGATATTTTCTTCTGCAACGGGCACACTCTTAGCCTTACGCAGCGCCATCCGGTTTACCTGCTTCCTCATCTTTTGGGGCGGCGCCGGCGGCGACAGCGCACCGCCTGGCTGCCTCGCGCGCTTGGGAGTTGACGTCATCGGGGTTGACACCTTTGGAGCTGACACCTTCGGGGTTGACACCTTCGGGGTTGACACCTTCGGGGTTGACACCTTTGGAGCTGACACCTTCGGGGTTGACACCTTCGGGGTTGGACCCTTGGGGATTGTGGAGGCTGGCTCCTTTGGCACCTGTCGGGCAGCTTCGCCATCCTCCACCTGCGACGGCGGCGGCAGCATCGACGGTACGACCGGATCCTGCACCTCCACCTGCACCTCCACCTCCACGTGGGGCTGCAGCAGCACGGGCATTGGCATGGGCACAGCAGCGTCCGAATCCCACTCCCTCATGGGGGGGAGTGTGTTCTCGAGTGCATGATGAAAAGCTCTAAAGACGACCCTCTCCTCACCGGGGAGGAACCACCTGACATCGTCGTAGTCGCTGCCGGTGGGGTTCAGCCTGACGGATGCGCGGGGCCGCCGCCGCTCGAACCGCACCGCGCGCGCGATGAAGCGCATTTGGTGCGCCCGCAGGGAGCGGTACTGTAGCACGATGTTTTCTGCCCATTCGATCGCCGACGTGGATGGGCGCTCCGGCGGCTGCCGGCGTGGAGGAATCGCGGCGTCGCTGTCGTGGTCACCGTCGGCACCGGCATTGGCACCGGCGTTGGCGGCGTCGCCGGCATCGGCTGTGGCGTGAGACATGTACTGTGGCTGTGCGAGCGGAGAGGGTCTCGGTCCGAGGGGGGACAAGGGTCGGGAGGCGTACTGATCGGTGGGTTGAAGCTTGGCTGGGGATAGCTCGTAGCCGCCGAGCAAGCACTGGGTCAGAGAGGGGAGGGAGAGGAGGGAGAGGAGGGAGAGGAGGGAGAGGAGGGAGAGGAGGGAGAGGAGGGGGAGAGGGGGGAGAGGGGGAGGAGGGGTAGTGGGGTTGCCTGTCGTGGAGCGAGAGGAGAGGAGGAGGAAGAGGAAGAGGAGGAGGAGGAGGAGGAGGAGGAGGAATGACGAGCGAAATAGAGTGGGGTGGAGTAGGTAGAGCTCACAGCGTTTTCGACGACCGACATGACCGCCTCTCCGCCCATGCCCGCCAGCCCCGCCAACGTTTGTTCCACCCAGTCAGCTCTAGCTTCAGTTACAGGCCGCAGCCTCCACCGCCGCCGAGAGTTATTCGATGAATCCTCGTGCGCTCGGCTCGCACTCGCCGAACGGAGCTCTACCTAGATGCCCAGCCAGCGGAGTCTACTCTGCCTACCTCAAGCTTCCGTCCGAGTCTTGTGCGACCCACGTTGCATAGCTGCTGCGGCTATGGTTCAGGATCAATGCACATGACATATCATCATCACTCCTGCGCAGGCAGCACAGCCCCACCAAGAGCTGTAGAGTATTAGGCCCTGCGCAAAAACACCGCATCACCTTCGGTTGTATCTCCTTTAGTAATACATCGCCATCACCGAGATGGTCTACTACGCCCGCCCGCCCGCGGACCTAGAAGCCGATGTCCTCCCAACCTACGAGGCGGCTATCGCTACTGTGCGGGATCCAGCACCACTATTCTGCAGGTACATCCACCGCAGCGATGTATTCTCGGCGACGCTGGTGTGTAAATCCTGGCACTCAGCTCTGGACCCGATTATCTGGGAGGCGCCGCATCGATATTGGGGCATGGGCGAGCGCAGCGAGCTAAGTAAGTGAGTGAGTTTGTACGCCTAACCCGCCGCCCACGGATTATGCAGACGTTGATATGCACCCACCTATGTCACAGCCAGCTTTGAGCTCTTCGCACAAGTGATCTCCTCGCTGCGACAGCCAATCCCTCACACGCGCACGCTCTCGCTCGAACATGTGCAGCCATCGATCTACACCTCTCTCCCGCCGCGGTGGCTGCACGACCTCCTCGCGGCCTTCCCGCGGCTTCAGGAGCTGCGCATGAGCAACTTCCCGTTCCTAGACTCCGCCTCGCTCCTCGCCGTGGGGGGGCTACGGCAGCCACACACGGCGCTTCTCCGTCTCTCCGCGCCAAAGAGCTACAACGCCACCGCGGCGGGGCTCGCCGCACTACTCTCGCGCCTCCCCCGTCTGCAGTCCTTCGACCTCTCCACCTGCAGCGGCGCGGGTAGCGCCGCCGCGCTGAGCTCCATCCCGCGCTCCGTCACCAGTCTGGCCCTGCGAGACCTGGACCTGACCGATGCCGCGTGGAAGCCGCTGGCGGAGCGGATGGCGCTCGGGATTCGCTCGCTCGACGTACGTGGAAACGCACTCACTGATAAGGCCGTGCAGGCGATGCTCGACTACTCGTTTGCGCCGCCGGGATACCACGATTCCTCCTCCGCGGGGGAGGCCGCAGAGCTTCGCCCAGAAGCAGGCTTAACCCACCTCCGCATTGCGGACAACCACCTGACCGTGGCCGGCGCAATAAAGCTGCTCAAGACCTCACGTCTGGTGACCCTTGACCTAGGCACCCCCACCCCTGCCTCCGCTGACGGTAGTGGCGGTGGCGTTGGGGGCGGCGGGGGCGGGGGCGGCGGGGGTGGTAACATACTCGCCCTCCTCCCAGCGCTCCTAACCTCCCACACCCTGCGCACCCTCCGCGTTTCCCACCGCCTCGTCACAGACGCGCACGGCCTGCGACGACACATGCTGCCGCGCCTACGCACGCTAGTGCTCTGCGGCGTGGCCGAGTGGATGCCGCGCGCGCAAGTGGCGGGGTTGCTGCAGTTTATTGATACCCCCGCCGCGGTCGAGGGGGAGGGGGATGGGTTGGTGGTTTTGGGGCTTGAGATGGTGGGGCTTGGTGAGGGGGGGGATGGAGGGGTGGGATGGGAGGGAGGGGGCGGCTGGGGGGGGGAAGGGGAAGCGGGGTTTAGTTTCTTCGACGGCGATGGTGGTGGGGAGGGTGGTGGTGATGGTGGGGAGGATGGTGGGGGGGAGGGTGGTGGGGCTGGAAGAAGCGAGACCCTAGCGGAGGTCAAGAAGCTGCGTGATGCGAAGACGGGCTGGCAGGGGAGGATCGCGGTGGTGAGGGATCTGGGGGGCCGCGAGTCGTACGAGACAGGTGTGGAAGGGGAGCGCTGGGGGGTGGTTAGTGAGCGGTATTGAAGTTTTAGAGAATGGGAGTTTAGAGGATACTGGGATACCTACTCGTGCACCTACAGCCTCACTTGGGAAGTTGGGAGGACGCCTTCTGCGTGGACAGGGTCTTTGTCGGATGTCTATGTAATATATTCACGCCTTCTACGGCTGTCCCCGCCCGTTCAACCCGCTACGGCTCCTCCATTTCCGTGAACCGTATTCTACCGTAGTTATCGCCGGCGAGTGTAGCGTCCAACAGTATCGGCACTTCACGCTGCGAGTAGGTAGTATGGATCGTCCACAGCTCAGAGCGGGAAGAAGTTTGCTACAGGCAGCAGATAGATTCGAAAGCAGCAAGCAAAAAACTACAAACGCAAACGCAAACGCAAAAAGCACAACCCAATAACCACAATGCCCAACCAAAAAGACCGCAATATCCGACTTGGTACCTCATTCCAAAAAGACAACTGAGTATCCACGTTTCCCCCCGCCACGCCTGTTCGTTTACCTATAATAAGCGCTCCGCTCCTCCCTAACGCGATGACCCTCGAGCGTAAACTCAGGCATCCTCGGCGGTGGCGGCGGCGGCGAGATGATGTTCAGGGTCAGCTCCCATCCGGGCGTCACCAGATCCTGCCACTCTTCCGGCCTGATCCTCCTGCCGTCGGCCTCGAGGAGCTCGTACATGCCCGACATCACGGCGGGACCAATCTTGTCGAGGTAGCCGCAAGCGCCCTTGATGAGCTCTTGCATGTCCTGCGGGTATCATATTACGTCAGCATTCTAGCCAAGATGGGTGGGAAGTTGGATTTTAAAGCTTACACCAAACTTCTTGCACTGCGCGTAAGGGAAAGAAACGACACGACCGGTGGGATCGATCAGCTTCAGCGGTGTGGGTAGGGGCGCTGGCGAGCGGAAGGCTGGTTCGCTCCAAGCGGGGTCATCCCTTGCCGGTGGTGGCGGCGGCCCGCGAGGGTCGAAGGGATATCCGGACCCTGGCGGGGGAGGTCCACGAGGTGAAGGAGCTCCGCGGGGCGGCGGTGGTCCACGGGGTGCCGGGGCGCCACGGGGCGGCGGAGGAGCGCCACGGGGTCCCGGGTGGAAGTCGTCGTCGTCACTGCCATGAGTGCCGGCGCTGACGTATCGGACGGGGGATGGTCGATCACCGCCGAAGTCACGATGACTACCTGGGCGGCTGTGTGGGGCTTCGGCATATGGTCCCCCATGGCGGGATGACGGAGGCGGGGGCGGCGACGGCGGACCACGGGGCGGGTGACTGGCATATTGCGGGCCGTCGAGGTAGTCTTCGGGATCGGAATCCATTGTGTACGGGTCCATTTGCGGGGGGCCTCTCGGACTCGGTGGCACCGGGGCACCCCGGCCGTAGCTTGCACCATGGCCAACTCTCGGGGGAGGCTGTTTTACAGTTAGATCAGGCCGATCAATCACAAATATTCTCTCCGAGAACTCACCCTGCCCCCGCTACCACCGGGTGGTCCACCACCCCTACTGCTGTGGCGGGATGGACCGGGCGGCGGACGCCCCTCACGTCCCTTTCCACGACCATCGTGCACTGCATCCTGCATCGCCTGAGCCTGTCGCGCCTCGTGCATGGCCGCTGCTTGTCGGTGCTCTTGCATCGCCTGTGCCTGTCGGGGATCGTGTATCGACGGCGCACGGCCCTGATGCCTTGCAAGGTCTTCGGCTATACGGGCTTCCTGCAAACGGAGGCGTTCAACCTCGTCTGCCAAAGCTGACGCCTGAGAAGACTAAAAAAAACACGCATGAGTTTTTTTCCCGCCAATCCTACGATCACGATCACGATCGCGAACAAACTTACATGACTGCTGCCGGCATAGCGGGGAGCACCCGGCGGGTTGTGGTAGACCTTTGCGCGACGGCCGTCGGCAGTGGCATAAGATGCGTACGACGCTGATGCCGGGGAGTGTGGATCTTGGAACTCTCCGCCGCCGCCTCGGCCTTCCGAATACTGCGCACGCGAGACAGGAGAATCGGCCTAATAATGTCAGCCCCGCTTCGCCTCACCACCCCTGCTCGGCCCCCCCTCCCATAATCCCTTACCCCTCCTTTCTGTTCCCGCATTTTCCGCAACATCTCCTTCAGCTCCTCCTCCTCTCGCTTAAGCTTACGCTCTTCATCGGTAGCCGTTGAGCGCCTGCTATGGTGCGACTGCGGGTGAGGATGTTGTTCTCGTTGTTGTTGTTGGTGGGGGTGCTGTCCCGGGTGCTGTCCTGGGTGCTGTCCCGGGTGCTGTCCCGGGTGCTGTCCCGGGTGCTGTCCCGGGTGCTGTCCCGGATGCGGTCCGCGAGGGTGCTGCTGCGGATGGTGAGGAGGGCCATGAGGATGGGGACCATGAGGATCGGGATGCTGATGGGGATGCGGGTGCTGTCCATGGTGTTGACCCGGATGGGCATGTTGTCGCGGCGCGACGTAGCCGTCCTCGCTGTCGTAGCCATCGTCGTTCGGGTCACCGCGGTACGTCTCCCACGAGCCTGGCCGCGACGGCGGCCGTACTAGCTCGTAGTCAGACGTGGAGTCGCCAAAGTCGCTGTCTTCATCGTCGCTGCGCACGACAATATTAAGCGGCATGTTTCTCGCGATGTTATGGAAAAATAAATAAGGAGGAGGAGTTGTTGACGGTGAGGTAAATGAAATGAGGGGGCTGATGCTGCTGCTGAGGGGCGGAGCTCGAGCTGCGTGTGATGGATGGATGGATGGCTGGACGGATGGGGTGTTATGTATGATGTCGAGCACGGCGGTATGTACGTGGGTATATGTACTCAACGTCTAGCTCCCCCAGGCAGCAGCTCGCTGGCTGGCTGGCTGGCTGGACCGTGGGCTTAATGCACGCAGTGCGCACACCGCATCCATCTGCTCGACGCAGGTTTTTTTTCTTTCTTCCTTCCAAAACACACACACACGCCCAGACTAACATACGCACGATGAGGGAATGTGGGATCGCAGCGGCCTGCCCCAGCCAGCCAGCCATCCAGTCATCCATCTACAAATCCTCTACCGCCCGCAAGTCAGGAGACGCCTGCTCGCGGGAAGTTCAATATCCTTGCCGCCGTACGTATCTCACGTAGGTATCTCACGTTACACGGGGCCTAAGTTCCAACTATTCACTGCAGCCCTGCGGAAAACCGCCGTGTCGCGCAGGTGGAAGGGAGCTGGATAAATGGGTAGGCGACTGGTAAGCCCGTAGGTATGGTCGCCTCGAAGTCGAGTCAGACAGACTGTTCCACAGAGGTGGCGTAGCTCTCAGTGGGCTTTGATCGGATCGGCGGTTTCGTTCCGGTGCGGGAAAGACGTTGACGGTGGAGGGACTGGAGTATTGCAGAGTAGAGTAGAGTACCGGTAGTGGTGGTAGAGGCAGAGGCAACCCCATTCGCGGTTATCCTCGTTGTCTGTCCGTCCTGTCAGTCAGTCCGCCGACGAGTGTGAGTGTTGGGACGATCGCGAGGGAGATCATGAGCTGGCAGCTCGGGTTACAGGCTTACAGCGCGGTATCGGTACGACGACTTTTGTTGGGCGGCGGCTCTGGCGACGGCTCTGGCGACGGCTACGGCCTGGTAAGGTAAGGTAAGGTAATATATTGGTCAAAAGGCAGGACACTGGGGACAGGGCTTGAGTGCCTGGGTCGTGCTATATATAGGGCTTCAGTCTCATCGCTTTACTCTATATTCAGCCATGCTCGTCGTATGTACTCTATATTGTACCCACTGTATGTAGGGTGTTCCGTTCCATAATTCTACCTATATTCAGTCATGTTCTGTCATGATGTAGGAGAGAGTGAAGAGAAAATCGATTTGTTGTCGCATGCAGCCTTACTACCTACACTATGGTAACTGCTATGCTGTGGGAGCCATCGGGCTCCAAGTTCGGGCTTCCAAGTTCGAAACCCACACACCGAGTGAGACCTCATGCGCCCATGCCCGCCGTGGCAGAGTGAAGCAAACGAGATTCTATATTCCAAGCTCCCACCTACTTGCTTACATGTGTTTAAGCAAGTCCCATTCAGTCCGCCAGAGTGCACGTAATGCACCGTTCGCCCTGGGTAAGCAAAGGCGAGCATTTACCTAGTAACTACGTGAGTAAGTAGTTGTGTGTTCATTCAACTTGCAACTAGACGACAGTGGACACTAGAACTCCCCATTGCAATACCGAACACTCGACTTTATCGTTCACACATATTTTCCCACATATCATGTATGTACAAGACGTGCGTCCCCGCTGCACCCAACCAGCTACTTACCACAATCCGCAGCTGCACTCCACATCGCCCCACACCACACGGCCGTGAAAGCCCCAGACTCCAGTGACCCTCAGACTACCTACCTAGTCCGCAAGCTTGACACCGAACCGTTGAATTTGCCGTTCCGTCTTCACGAATGCACTGGTATTTAGCCCAGCCATTACCAAACGGAAAGGATAGGTAGTCTGAGCCCACCAGCAAAGATCCCTCGTATGCATCCACAGTGAACCCCACGCAGAAAACAAGACATATTTGTATACACTTGGGACACAGCATCTCCGTCCTGCCCGCCAAGAGACTCCGCTCCCGAGCCAGCCTGAATACCACAAACTTGATATCTCTTTGACTGCCTTTAGCACTCTTAGGAGCAAGGGAGTGAGCGGGCTGAACTTTTTTTATTTGTTTAATCATCGTTGCATTCGACCTTATTAGATCATGGCAGATTATATAACCTTTTCCACCCGGCTGTCCCGGACCGCTGGCCGGCCGCGAGCTCGATACCGGTTCCCTATTGCTCTCCGCCCAGCCCCTCCCCGCGAGTCAAACCTCCCCCCACTCAAACTCCTGTTCAAATATCGCCGCTCAAAATTTCCATTGTGGAATTCTCTTGCTGCCATCCAACTACCGAAACTTATTGATATCATAAGTTGTAGCGTCGATAGACTCTGGATTCGTGACCAGTCATCTCGTCGGATCCACCACTATTTACTGCTCACATGCGGTTAGCACAACTCGTTTATTTGCAATGGTTCAGACATACATAGTTGCAGTCGGCTGCAATCCATCTTAAAGCGCTTTTGCAGCTGATAATCTTCGGTAGTTGGCGGACGAAAATCGTTCATCTCCAGTTCATGTCTGGAGAGGCTGCCGGATGACTCGTGATTCCCTCGGACTAGAGGTTTACGCTTTCTCTTTCAACCCTCCCCGCTCAACCATCGCCGCGCAACCTTCCCCTCCCCGGGGTACTTCGGTACCTCCTCCTCTATCTCGCCCGGGGGTAAGCGTAGCAGCAATGTGGCAGGTCGCTAACCTGGCCGTTTGGTTGGCGAGAGTGCGCTATTGTCCACATCCGACTGGGTTCCCTTTCTCAACAGAGCAATTTCCTTAATAACACGTCAGTACTGTTGCGGTCCCATTTAATTAATTACCAGCTCAATAGTAACTACCTTCTGCATAACTGCTGCGCGTTGGACTTTGGCAGGAACTTTTAGTTGCCCATTCCTCACCATCTCCACCATTAGCTTGAGAGTATTCTCATCGGTGCTGTCGGCTTATTTGTTGACATCGTTGTCGTCGTGATTGTCTTCATGGTTTGCATCGTGGTTGTCTGAGCTTTCGTAATCCTCCGCCTCATGCAATGCTGCTAGCTCTTCCTCATGGTGGGAGTTTGGTGACCTTGCTGGTCTCTGAAGTGTGTTAATGAACCGTAGACTGTGGAGACCTGGTCAGCGGCCTTGGACAGATGGGACGGGATGTTTAGTGGAATGAACGTACCTTGACGGACCCCAATTTTGTGTCGTGAGTGTGGAGGGGGGAGAGTGTGGAGAGGGGAGAGTCGAGAGGGGGAAGAGTGGGAATCGGTCGAGAGTCGGGAGGGGACGAGAGTGTGGAGGGGTCGAGACAGTGGAGTGGACAAGAGTGTGGAGGGTCGAGAGTGTGGAGGGGTCGAGACAGTGGAGTGGACGAGAGTGGAGAGCAGGAAGAGTTTGGAGGGTCGAGAGTGTGGAGGGGTCGAGAGTGTGGAAGGGGGAGAGTGGGGAGCTGTCGAGAGTGTAGAGGGGATGAGAGGGTGGAGGGGGAGAGACAGTGGAGGGGGAGAGTGTGGAGGGGAGAGACAGTGGTCTTGGAGTGAGCTGCAAAGCGCCGCACTGGGATACGGACACCTGGTTAACGCAGTCGCATCCGTGGAAGAGACGCGGGATATAGCGAGCATGTCTTGACGGCCCCAGCGAGTGTCTGGTCGAAGGAATCGAGTGAGAACTGAGTCAGATATTGAGATCTTTGGTTCTGTAGGCGCTGCAGATCTTAGGCGTCTCCCTGGCCGCGAGGAGTCTCTCTTTGGCGTCTCCCTAACAGCGAGAGGGGAGTCTCTCTGGCCGCGAGGGGATCGCCGCAACATATATCTCCACTGCATCACCATCCCCACGTCAGAAGCAAGCCTTCTTCAACTCGGTGGTGGACGAATTCTTGATGATGCTCCGCTGCCGACCGCCCACCCCTCCACCACCCCGTCTCCGCCGGTGGGCTGTTTGTTTTGCCGATCAAATGGGTGTGGCTTCATACGATAGGTATTGCGACTTGATTTCTCCAGTTTCTAAGCAGAAACAAGCCACAGCAACTCCGGCCAGTTAATGGCCAGTCTCACTCCTTCCCGTAGGTATGGGTGGGCAAGGTGTAAGAAGGAAATGAGACCGTATAGAACTGCAACTTGTTTCACGATGTTTTGTGTTTGCGTCCATCTTCCGCACTCACTCACTCACTCCCTCACTATCAGCTGCATAAGACCGTATTACCTGGTTTTGCAAAGAATTGGATGGACTCTTCGGCCATACTCGTGATGATTTGACTACTGAATACATACGCGCTCATGGCGAGATTGATACAAAAAATAGCCTGAGCCCTTAAATATGCACCCAACGACCCGGTGCATCCCAGCCCTTCATTCCCTTCTTAAGCCATATCCGAAGGCAAATCCTCCGCCACTCTCTCGCCCTTATTCCCCCTATTATTCCCCATGGGTAACTCATGGCCCAGTCCCCTCTGCCTGGGGTCCTGGCGTGGATTAGCGCCACCGAGCTCCTCACTGGCCTGGGAGACCTGTCCCGTCGCATGTTTCGCGAGGCCGAGGCGCTGGCGCGTGCGCTTATGCTGTCCGTCGTGGTGAACCTCCTTACTGGTCATGCCGGAGCCGGGATGTCCCAGGCCCTGGTGGACGTCGCCAGATGTCGCACCCGGCATGCCTTCTATCCCCGTCGGGAAGATCGAGTCGCCTACTGTGTTCTCGGCGGCGTTGGGCTGGAAGGTTCGCTCGGGAGGCGCGCTGCCCGGTGCCATGGTCTGCGCGTGGAAGGTCGGGACTGTGTCAGAGGGGGAGGTGATCCGGCCCGGTTGGTGCTGGAAAAAGGTTAGATGGGAGGAGGAACGAGGGAGGGGGAGGCGTACGCCGCCCGTCATCATCGGGTGGTCCCGAGGTCGGCTCGCGTGGAATTGGCCTTGGTTGCTGACGGCGTCGATGTTGTAGGAGTGCTGGTCCTTGGAGGCGGCGATGGGGGTGGAGTGTGAGCCTGACATTGTTGGAGTGTGTATATGAGTTTGCGTGTGTATATGTGTGTGGTGTATGCTTCGAAGCTGAATAGATGCAAGTTCGTTGAAGAGTCTCCCACCACAGTGCGAAACCCCATCCTTGATATACACACCTCAGTAGCTTCCTCGGGCCGTGACGTCAACCGTGCCTCAGTGGTGATGAACGTCAACGTTCGACGTCATGTCACGGGGATGCCACCACGGATCTACGCGGGCTATTGCCGTGCTTGGAGGCACCGGTGGATAGGTCCATCTGATCGTCTGTAGATAGCACAATCGTGACTATTGGGTATGTAAGCCGCTGATTCGGCGAGGGATTGGCGGTGATCATAAGGTAAACCGATGATAATCATTGAGGGATCATCATCAGCGCAGAGTTAGGGCCCTGGGGGTTGCAGATACGCACAGATGAGGACTTCCCATCGCAACGGCCTGATTGTACAAAACTGACCGGAATCCACAATTCTTGTCGAACTCGGGTGGTAAATTGATCCATATGATATCACTCGCTGATAATAGAACGTGATATTTGGCGTGGACCTTGGCGGGGCTCGTAATGCAATCAATGACTAAACAAAATGATAGTCACCATGGCGGTGTGTTCCGGTACATAGTACTAGAGGGACCAAAGTTGAAAAGATGAGAAATTCGCAGTTCCAGCTCCAGCCAGCAAACCACCAGGCCCAAGTATGAGGAGAGATACATACCGGTACTCGTACATCGCTGTCCCATTATCGACACCAATCAAAAAATTCCCACCGCCTATAGTACAAACAAGCCGAAGCTACGTAAAGGCAACCCAATCCAACCATCCACATCCCATAACGCCTCATAAAAACGGAAATCCAAAGCACAGCACGCCTACCGTTTCGCATGCTTAACCCTCTCGCACTGCAGCGCCAGGCCTCCGCCACTAGTCTGCCCCCTCGCCTTCCCCAGCAACCACTCAGTCACAGTAATCACGCCAGCCAAACTCTCACCGCCATCGCCCTTCTCGCAATTCTCAATGACATGCCGCTTTACCCTGCCAAGCTCATCAAACTCGAACTCGAAGACCCCCTCGAACTCTTCCTCGCCCTTCCACCGGATCCGCAGCACCTCGCCGGCGAGCATCCGCTCACTCACAACCTCGAGCGTGGTATTCCGCCCCGGCAGCCGCCGCCACGCTATGGGCGCCGTCCATAGCGCCGCGATGTAGGCCACGCGCCCCCGCACGACCGGAAGGTGCGGATGTGTACTGGGAAACAGGTGCAGCGAGATGGACGGGCTCAGGATCTCGGTTGGTAAGGGCGAGTGCAGAAGTGTCGGCATGCGCTCTTGCAGCACGCGGATTGTCCGCCCAAGCCGGATTGTCCGGTCGTCTTCTGGCGGCGAAGAGGAGGAGGAGGAGCTGGATGCGGAGCTGGAGCTGGGGTTGGTGGAGCTGGTGCGTGGTGTCGACGGAAGGAAGTAGGTATTCGGGAGTGTCGTGGGTGGTGCTGTTGGTGGTGGTGGTGGTGGTGGGGTTGGTGGGGGCACCCGCGTGGATGTGCCGTAGCAGTAGCAATGCGTCGTTGCAGACGTACTTCCTCCTCTGCGAAGAGACGCACGGAGAGATGGTGGCCTCCACATGGTGTATTATTGGGGATTGTGGTGGAATGCTGTACCCAAAGAACTGTATGTGGGGTTGTTGAAAGCACTAGGATCGACGTCATTCTGGAATTGGTGACGGCCGGGTAGGAATTGGATAAGGGACTTTGTTTGGCGCTTGCGGCTCTGCGGCTGTGGAGCTACATTGGACATGGCCTGGTTATCTGACCTCAAGATGGCACTCGGAATCTCAGGGCCAGACCACTTTATGAAATCGAAGCCACTCCCGCTGGTTTCCAGGACGGATACACACACTGCAAGCTGACCTTCGTCGTCCATAGTATAAGTATACGAGTGGTATCATGTGATCTAAAAATACACCACGCGGCACACCTATAGCTAAAATATCCACAGCCTTACCTCGGAGATCCCTAGGCATCCATCCTCTCTGCGGAATCTAACGCACGGACGGAACCTCAGAACCCACCTGAGCCGAGTCTATGGCCACATTCGATGAAGAACACACATCCATAGCAATAATAGAACAAAAGCAATTACAAGATGAAATAGGTACTTTGAAGACACCCGCACCCGCATCCGATCCGACCATACCAGCCCAGCCCAGCCCAGCAGCCAAATGCAAAGAAACTTACAGAAGCAGAAGAAACACAACATCGCAAACGAAAACGAAAACCAACCCACAACGCCATGCCTGATTTTTGCTACCACTGCTAGTACCACATGTGACCCTTCCGTCTATAGCCTGACGTTGACGTCCACGCATGGCAGCCGCCACTCGCGTCTTCCAACCACATTCCGTAGCCACCCGAGGCCGATCCCGGTCCACGGCGCACCGTCGGTCGAGAGCGAGTATAGTCGGGGCTCGAACCAGCGGCCATCGTTGGAGTCGAGGAAACAACGGTCGGACCAGTAGCAGCTCGACGAGAACAGCGTGAGCATGATCAAGGAGCAGTAGATACTATTCTGTGTTAGCGGGAGCAGCGACGAAAAGCAACGGGGGGTTCGGCGTATACCAGGGGCGATGGAAGAGGTATGTCGAGATCAGGAAGAGGATTATGAACGCGGGCGAAGCCGACGTTGGGATGAATAGAAGCGGGAGCCAGCTGCGATAACAGGCCATGTCAGTCGGTGCGGCTTGCGGGTTGCATAAATAAAAACCATGCATTTACATTACGAACCTGCGGAGACAGAACATGACGGGCGATGGGCCGGTCGATGGTCGATGTGACGACGTGTGCAGATGTCGGTGGGGAAAGGGGTGGTGGGCGGTGTGTTTGACGCGAGGGAGGCGGGGTGAGGATGCGTGCGTGCGGGGGTAGGGCAGCGTTCGCTCGTTCAATGGTTCCGTTCGGGGGATTTTTTCTCTTGCTGTGGCTGTGACGAAACGTTGGTTGGTTCCGGGCGTCGATGGCAGCATGCCAGCGCAGGTTGATGTCGTTGTCGGCAGGGCGGAGAACACCACCTCGAAGAGAGGCTCGCGTTAATTGTCGAATGTGGCCTAGTGCCCTACTCACATGTGCGGGTCAACCACGTTCAGCACGCCGAAAACTACAACCGACGCTTTGAGTTTGAGAACATCGAACAAAAGCACTTTTCTTTGCAGTCAGTTGATGTTGCTTTGCCATCGAGTTCGGTCACGTGCTTTGGAACATGGCCAAGCCAACCAACGGCACCTTTTCATTGCAGAGATGTGATGTTCATCATTCATGTATCACCTATTTATGTCCGGCAGCCACCGAAGAGGATATCACACGTGTCTTGCCCGTCGCTCTCCATCACACGCATCAACCAAACTAACCACATGCCCAAAACTCGTCTCCCCGTCATTACAGTACATCACGCTTCCTCCCTCCGACCGAACCGCGTCTACTAGTACGCAACCCTACTCCGCATGTCCGCAATCTTACGCTCCACATCCCTTACTGTCCTATCCAGTTCTCCTGCGATCACCGCCTTCCGGTCTCTCGGCAGTAGCGAGAAGCGCTCGCAAAGATCTCCATCCACGACTCCCTTAACCGGAACATAGTATCCCCGGTAGATGAGATGGTCCCTACCGGTAAGGGGCGCATCGTCGGTCCTCATGTGCTGCTCAAGCGTCTGGAAAAAGTCGACATCCTCCTTGCTGACGAACGGCACCATGAGTCCGATTGTACCCTGGAGACCAGTCCACACGATTGCCTCGCGGCCTCCCGCCACAAGCTGCGCCTTCTGCACACTCGTCGGAATGTCCTGTGTAAAGAAATGGGCCATGAGCTCGAGTCGGTTCGGAGTACCCTGCAGGTAGGAACGTTCGTGCAGAAGGTGACCACCGGCAGGGTCTTCGTCGGATTCTTCCGAGGCCTTCTTCGGGCATCGCAGGATCCAGAAGTTGCCAAACTTGTCACCGCCGGCGACAGATTCGTAGTCGAGCATGTGCGTCGTGGTCGTCCAGCGAGAGATCATGTCATCGGCGAAAGGGATGATTTTGTTGTCTTGGTACTTGTATACCGCATACGTAACCGACTCCTGGATATCTGAGATGATGATTCTCGAACCCTGGGTTTGAAGGCCGACAATCAGGTTGGCGGCGATGTCAGCCTGTGTCTTTCGGAGGAGTTGTCGCATTCCCAGGTCGTAGATTTTGAGACTCTTTCCGGTACCAGCAAGGAGACGTCCCTGGAATCCTAATAGCGCAAGCGCTGGCTCGTCGGTCTTAGTCTTGTGAACGAACTCCAGACCCTTTCCGTCGTCAAGGAATCGGTAGATGTGGATGAATCCGCACTGAGACTTCCGTGGGACAACCTCGGAATTCTTTCCAGTGCCAACCACAAGGAAGGTTTGGTCGTCCTGGGAAGCAAACGGGACGATGGCAATACTGTACGCTGCCTCGTTCTCAGTCATCTCAATCTTTTGTGTGACCTCCTTGTTCAACGGATCAATAACGGAGATGCACGATGCCCAGTGCCCTTCTCCTCGCGAGTAACCAAAGTCTTCGGCGGGAAGGTCGTATGCAGCTCTATCGCCGTTCGGGGCACCATTCGCCTTCTCAATCAAACTCTGCTTTGTGGCGAGGGAGAGGGTGTTGGGATCCGCTTCAACCGTGTAGAAGTAAGGCTGATCGGGGTGCTTGATCATTTTCCGAGGAGTGTGAGAGAGAGGAATAGTCTCTTGCTGAAGGTTTTCGGTGAGTCTTTCGACTGCAAAAATCCGCAAGTTCTGGCCCTGAATTCCGACCATTCCTTCCGGACACTGCTCGCTGCTGAAGGTCCAACCCCATTCCAACGCCGGATAGGTGAGCGGCGTCAGCATGTACTGTCCTCGGCTGTCATTGTAACCTAACCACGGGCGTGAACTCAGGGCCAATACTGCGGGCTGTCCTTGAACCACTACTGGTGAGATTTTCACCGGCTTTGGTCCAAGGAATCGGGTCCGGGTGTCGGTAAGTTCGCCTGTGATAGTGTCAAGCACGGTCCGCAGGTAAACACCGCTGTACAATCCGATGTGGAGGTACAACGTAGATGTCTTAGACACTTCGGAGGCAGAGTCCGGCATTGACATGATACACAGCGCCGAAGGAGCAGATGTCAGAGCCTGTACCGATTTCGACTCCAACGTAGAATCCGGATCCAAGGACAAGATACGAACGGTCGAGTCGTCACATCCAACAGCCAAGTATGACGACCGCAACCTCCCCTCAGGCACCTCGCCAAGCGACAGGCACGTTACTGTGCCAGCCATCTCTTTCTTCTCCTCGTACTCGGCAAGCTGGCCATCCGAGTCCATCTCAAAGTATACGATTTCACCACTGGAAAGGGCCACGGCGACCTGACGGGAGTTGGTCGTCGCCGCCACAATGGATCTGTGTTGCGGAGCAGGCCACTCGTTAACTCTTCGGTCGGCACGGATATGCCGGATACCTTTGGGGTGGACTTGGAGAAGTCCGTCGTCGCCAAGCTGCTGGACCGCGAGAGTAGGTGCCGACGACAGAAAGCCGGTGTCTGTCACTTCCTCGACTGTTTCCCCGATGCTCAACACGAGAGTTCCATTATTAAAAGAAAGAATGATATAAGCATCGAATTCATCACTGCTCGTCAACTTTGTGGTCCAGACGGCACTCGGCACACCTGGAAGCTCCGAAGCCACAATTTCCGTTGTCTCCAATCCGTGCTTCAAAATCCGGAAAGTCGAGCGAGCGCCGCCACCACATACCGTGTAGATTTGGGGGGCATCTTCGTCCGTCAAATTCGCAACCTTGCAGTCAAGCAGGGGGTTCATGCTGTGCATGGATTCCACCAGGGACAGATTCTCTGGAGCGCGGATTTGGAAATAGCACGGCTGGTATGAGTCCGAGGGGTCAGGCGAAAAATCTTCACTGTTGAATTCCGCCTCCTCGTCATCATCGCCCAACTTCTCGAACTGGTAAAAGTTACTATAAAGCGTCTGGTTAGCACCAATCCTCACACTCCGGATGAGATGATACGTACTGGTTGCCCGTTTCCGAGGCCACAAACAGGAAACCGCTCTTGAGAATAAGCAAACTCGTGGCCACTGGTACGGTATCGAAGTATTTGATTCTGATTCGCGAAACTCCGATGTCGTCGTCGTAGTCTAGTGTAACCTTGAACAGATCGCCATCCTCCGTCTGCAGCAGAAAGAAAAAGGCGCCTCTCATTTTGTGCATGACACCCGACACAATGGTTCGTTTCCGGTTCGGATCTTCGGTAGCACCTCTCCTCCTCGGAATTGGCACTCGCGAAGCCAGACGTCCCACGTGCCTGTAGTAGATGCAATCCTCCGCGCACACCAAGACTCCGGATGGGCCATCAGCCCCCCCGGGAACTTGGAACAGCATGTTTGCACTCCTGTCCACGGGGTCCGACCATTTCCGGATAACGTGATTCAATCCCAAATCCAGTTCGTAGTACACCAGCATTTTCTCGATCTCATCGTACGCCTGTCCTGTAGAATCCTGATCCGACTCGCCGTACTCTACCTCCAGTGCCGCGAAGACCGGATTCTCGTAACCGACGTCCAATGCCGTCAGCGCGAACACTAAACAGTGAGGTTTGTGAGCTTCCAGAGGGCTCGAGATTGTAAGCTCTGCCTGAGCATTTCGGTTCAGCACATATACAAGCTTGTTCTTTTCCACCGACGCAATGAGACACGCTCTGCCTTTCGGATCGCACGCGAGGTACTGTCCGGGGATGACGCGCCGCACGCCCGACTTTCCGAAGGTCTCCAGATGGAGGCGATGGAATCTGTTGACTTGTGGCTGGTACTCGAGGATCGTGATACGTCCCGAATCCGTACCGACAATGATGTAGTCTAAAGATCATCGCGTTAGCAGGCGCTCCTCCTAGCAAACCAATCTCCCTGGGCCCCGGTTCCGGCAAATGCGATCTTGCTGACCTTAGACCACTTGCAAAAATCACTAAACTGACGCGGAATGAGGGTTCGAGAGGTCGGGGATGGATTAAAAACATACCTTTGGAGCTTCCTGCCAACCTGAAGGCCGCCATGCACCTGATGATTCCGAAGACATCGTGCGTCAGCACCTCGTGGACCTTCCCTTGGGTGGCGTCTGGTCGGAAGAGCGATAGTCGCGAGCCCTGAGCCACAACTATCTCTTGTTGTTTCTTGCCACTGAAAGAGCCTAGGATTGCCTGCGTCACGGCGGAGGGCTGCAGAATCGACAGCGAGTACAGGAACATATTCGAACCGCCCGACATGGTGAAGAAATGCGGCGCACGAACGCGCAATCCCTAAGGTGAAGAAGGTGAAGGGCTCGGAGAAGATCTGTGATTGCGGGAATGTGACGAGCGTGAGTGCGGCCGGCTACAGGGTGTTCAATGGGGTCGTGAGTAGATCGTGGGAGCGCGAAGTTGATGGGTGAGCAGCTCCCACGGTGAGAGTGTCTAGGGTTTGTGTGGAATCTGCTTGGGTCCGTGCACCGATTATCGCGATTAGATCTCAAGATACTCCAGCCAACCAGACGTCATCGAAAGTAACCTACCTGGCACGCAGGAACAGAAGATCGATTCACTCCTCAATCTGTCATTCATAATGCCTCTCCCTACGCGTGCCGTGAGGACAGTGTGTCGGCTTCCCATACGGTCATCTCTCTCATTTCCACGGATTCCGACGCAACGAGCCGCCACGTGTCCCCTCATCTTACGCCGGAAGCTCCATGGCGGCCAACAGCAACAGCACCGACAATCCTTTTTCAATAGACTCGGCGAAGCGCTCAGAAACACGAAGACGGAATGGTACGCGATTCCAATTGGTGTCGGCATAGGTGTCGTGGGCTTCACACAGATACGGAAGAACCATTCGCGTAGCAATGAGGATGCCAGTGGCGGGGAAAGGTTACTTGAGGAGAAGCAGATTCGCCCCATGGGCTCATGGTATTTTCCTCCTACGTTGGCTGTTCCCTACCACACCGGCACTGACTACGGTATAGGCAAGTCCAAATTCTCTCCACACTCCCACTCAAGGCCCTCTCGTACTATTGGGGCCGCTTCAACGAGATCCCACTTCCTCGTTTCCTCCGTGCACCAGGCTTCAAGCTGTACGCATGGTTTTTCGGCGCCAATCTCGAGGAGGTAGCGGAACCCCTCGACCACTACAGAAACCTCGGCGAGTTCTTCTACCGTCAACTCAAACCTGGAAGTCGTCCGATCGACCCACGCTCCAGCTCTGTGGTCTCCCCCGCCGACGGAAAAGTCCTACAGTTCGGTGAAGTGCGAGCTGGTGGTGAAGTGGAGCAAGTGAAGGGAATGACATACTCGCTGGACGCGCTGCTTGGTGCACAAGGTGGGCCGATCCACAGCGAAGGTGAATCTCCGAATGCGGCCGCCCTCGTAAAAAAGAAGCTGCAGGGCAAGGGCGTTGAGCCTGGGGAAACCACAGCACGCTACGGAAAGGGCGGTGACAGCGGCCCCAATGCTACCGTGTACAATTCGGAGGAAGAATTCGCCAACGTTAATGGCATATCTTACACACTTCCGTCACTACTTTCCGGAAAACCTTCCTCGAAGCCATCCCCGGCCACCCACGATGCGTCCCTTCCCGCCTCTACCAGCGCCGCCCTCGAGGTTGGCACGGAAGTCGCTAAGCCCTCGGGAACAAGCTGGTTCGCCACGCCGCAAAAGCGTCTCTTCTTCTGCGTCATCTATCTCGCCCCCGGTGATTACCACCGCTTCCATTCTCCTGTCTCGTGGGTCGTCGAGCAGCGCCGACACTTCGCAGGAGAACTCTACTCGGTATCTCCCTGGTTGCAGTCGCGACTGAAGGATCTTTTCGTCCTCAACGAGCGCGTAGTGTTGCTCGGACGCTGGCGACACGGAATGTTCTCGATGACCCCCGTCGGCGCGACCAATGTAGGCAGCATCATAATCAATTTCGATCGTGAGCTGCGGACAAACAGCTTCACCAAGGATCCCACCGAGGCAACCGCGAAGAACGGATTCGCCGAGGCCACATACAAGGGTGCATCTGCATTACTGGGTGGCCATCCCATCACCAAGGGAAGTGAGATTGGAGGCTTCCAATTAGGTAGCACCGTTGTTTTAGTCTTTGAGGCACCAGCGGTGGCGGCCGATCCAGATGGTCCGCCAGTTCGGGGAGGTTTTAGATTCTGTGTGGAGCCAGGACAAAGGGTAAAGATGGGTGAAGCATTGGGTGTTGTCGAGATGTAACCATCTGAAAAAGCAAAGTTGGTACAAAATCATCCACGAAGACTGTCACCTCTATCCGTTCGTGCTGCGTTGCGCTAGACCATATCTCAGGAAGTGCAAAAAGATCACACTTATTTATGCAATAGTTCCAAGACCCAGTGTTTGTTTCCCCACTTCCGGAGAAAGTGACAAAGTCAAAATCAAAGCTCCGCCAATCTCTGGCGGAGTCTCGCATCCCCACCTTTTGACTGTGGGGCAAAATACTGGATGCCATCCATAACGATTCAGATGGGATTAGAACTAGATTTTGACGCCCCAAAGCTTAAAGTATCGGCTGTGATTGGCTCGCAGTAACGCTTTACGTCAAAGTAAGGCTTTCTTAGTTCTCCAGAACCTTAGGGGCAAGGACTAGATCCGCCGCGACTTCGAGATCAAGGAGTCTCAGGACGGTATGGGGGTTCGAACGCAAATGCAGCCGGTCCTGTGATCAAATTCGTCCCCGCCCCCCGTCTCCCTCTCCTTCTCACCCACGGTCAACCCACCCCACCGCGCAGGTACGATGGGGCTAAGAATCGCCACATCATTCTGGGAGAAGATACAGCTACCTGCTGCAGCTGCCTAGCATAATTGCTTCTTACGTTGACCTCCAATCGACGAGTAGGTCGGACACTTTTCGGAGGCTAGAAAGCTTTAGATGCGTGGTTCATGTGAGATCACTCGACGACCTTCTGCGGAAGAGAGAGGATGAGGGTGTGGGGAGAAAAAAAAAGCAATTCTGTCGGCATTGACTAAAATGCTACTTCCTAAGGTTCTAGACGTTCGTTAAAGTATGTGTACATCTTTTCTCGGAAGAATTCTGCAGATATATGGACGGTAAATAGGTGTGCACGTCGATTCTAATTCTAGACGTGTCTGGATGCCTCTTTTCAAGACCACCCCTCCCCCTCCACGCAATGGACCATCTCATGGTCATCCAACTCTCCACCTCTTTCCAAGTGCCCATAAGTAAATACATGTTACAATGTCAAAATAGAACCAGCAAATAGCCGCTAACTCTCGCGTCCCTTCTGTCAACCTAGGTAGGTAGCTCCAACTTTCAACGTCTTGCTGTTCTTTTTTTTCGGTCCGTCAGTTTTTGTAACAAGGTGATGGACAACAAAGACTCACCCGCAATCAAATACTGGAGGTTTTTACTCTATGGGCGTGACATATCGGGCACCAGGGGCGGGAACAGGAGCTGTTGCGCCTTGCTGATGTGGCAGGTGTGGAGTGCACGTTCCCCTAGCGCCTCCGTGGCCGCCAAAGATCGGCGGAAGCGCCATAGGCGGATGAAGCCATTCCGGAATAGGAGGCGGTACGACGCGGACGGCTTGCAGGGCTGACTGGAAACCCATGGCTGCGGCGCGCAATGAGATGGAAGCTCGAAAGAAGTAAAGGGCAGAAAGCACAGACGTGGAATTGTCGCTGGAAAGTGCGGATCGAAAGAGTGACCGGTGGAGGACCAGCGATTTGGACACGGATGTGAGCCCACATTATATCCCTTCCCGTCGACCCGTGAGAGTCAATTGCTGGATCTACGGTGCAAGAACGGTGGTGACGCCCGTCCTGCATGCACACCGCTTTCCGTCGTGCAATCTCCATCCGCCACCTACATATCTGAGACTCGAAGGATTGCCAGCGAGCGTAAAGTTAGAGTTAAAGTAACGCTGGACGATGTTCAATCCGTGAATGATGGTTGGGCGAGCCTCGCAGTGACTACAAGGCTTGATGTCTCAGGGGGGGATATTGGGAGGGTGGAGGGGTAGTATGCCGCATACCTCCCGGAAGAAGCAGTTGGGAGTTGTGGAAACTCGTCTTGGAGGATTACGAGCAAACTCAGGATAAGTCTCCCGTGTGGAAACGGCAAATTGGACTGGGGAGGTTCTCTTCGTCATGACGGAAAGGATCGAGACTCGAGTCTCCCCGGGGGGCTCTGCTGCTGCTGCTGCTGCTACTGGTTTCCGTGGTCCTGCTACCTAGTCAGAAACCTGATATCACATCTCAACATTTGACCAGATAACCCCCCGTAGCGGCGGGTGAAACTGCAGTAGCTCGCATCTGCACCTGTATGCGCCGGGCCCAGTACGAGGGACTGGTCGGTCCCCAGCGCACGGTAAGCTGGGAAATAGTGGGCCGCATACCCACCACATGCAACCACGCTTCTTTCCTGTGGTTGGTGGTTGGCAGCGGTGAATTCCAGTCGTTCTGGCCAAGATGTGCCTCTGTATCGAGTTAGAGAGCATGTCCTCCTATCAGGCTTGAAGCAGATCATGAGACAGTCGCCTACCCACCTGGCCTCCCACACCACCCTTCTGCAGAGCACGGCTTGAGGGGAGGTCTTGATCGCTCTCGTGCCCGGCACCGGCCACCAGGGATCCGATCTCTGGGTTCACAGATAGAGTATCCCGAGGAATCTGTTCGACGCTGCGGTTGGGGGTATGTAGATGGCGTGTTAGTGCGGCCCATCGTTGAGAACGAAGTGGTATGATACAATGGTCAAGCCTTCAGCTTGCTTTTTGGCTCGAATACACTCCGCATGCTCGATACTGCATAGCGGCTGGCAAGTATGTACGCTTACATTAACGCGTCACTGTACGCACTCAGACACCCGCAGCATGACTTGCGAGGGGAGTGTCTATGACAATCAGCCCGCCTTAGCTTGAATTTTCCTCGGACTTGCTGGCTAGCAGCGGCAAAAGATCCAAGCTGGACCGTTTAGGCGCGGAGGGGCCAAGGATCAAGAATGAGTAGGCAGCAGATGCCAGCCGCTCCGATAGTAAAGCGGGGGCAAAGTGAGTGAAGAAATGAAGCTGTATATTTCAGCCGTCACCTTACATCGAGAGTGAAAGTTGTGGACACGAACCAGTTGGCCATGGCTAATTAATGGGGGCTGCACTGTTTGTCACTCGTCTATTTTACCGTAACTGTGGGGCCAGGCGTAGGATTGTCCGTTGCCGCCCACTGGCACTACAAGGGCCTCGAAAGGTAAGATGCGGGTACTTGCGATAGATCTTCGCTATTGGCTCGCAATTCTTTGCTGCAGCCAATATTGATCCAGGAGCAGAAGGGGAGGTGTGGAAGATAGCAAGCCAGAAACAGGGGTGGGCAGTTCTCTGTTCACATGGACGGCTTCCGCAGGGTGCGACTGTTCATATTACATTCGCCGGTGGATATCCGATGGTGATACCGGACGGCCAGGCGGGACCCGGAAGGTGGGTGAAAAGTGGCTTCCGCCATGCACCATGGGAAGACAGCAAACAGACGGTCGCTCAACTATGTATGATGAGGTAGGGGAGGAAGGGAGTGTGATTGGCGTCAGGTAGAGCGATATGCGACCCAGAAACACCATGAAAGTTTAAACACAAGGATTCAGAACGACCTGGCCAGGTGGGGGCGCCCGGGTGTAGAACGGGGTCATGCGCTTCCCTTTGGCTGTCCCTTCACTCACATCCAGCAATAAGTGCTCACCGATACGTAGTCAGTACGCATTCTTCAGCTCGAAACCGACTCTCACGACCACGTATCTTGGATATCAAGACATGCAACAAGCGACGGCCACACTAAGAGTCTCGTATGTATGTACATACATCTGCGTGGCCAATACGGCGGAATTGCAGGCAGGTAGTGGGCGGGCAAGCTCTAGGCTTACTCCGGGCTCCGTGAGGTATGTGGCTCGGTGATGATTGGAGCTCGACGGAGGGCAAGAAGACGGAAGAAGAGGAGGAGGATGAGGAGGAGGAGGCGGAGGAGGATGGAAGGAGCTCTTCTCGGGGGGTCCATGTGACTTCATCTTGGGCGATCGACACCTGGGTATCCACTCGTATACTGCGGCGGATATCTCAAACCTGTTGCACGTTCAGCCTATAATACGAAAGAACCATCATACGTACACGAAACCGGCCGGGTAGCAATGTCAATTATGTGCATAGGTAGCTGGACACCATGTATGTACATTAGGTACCTACATATCACGACCGCAGGACTCGCCTTTCTTTCGTGCCCTGCCTTCATACCAATGTACCTCACCCCATTCCGTTCTGGCCAGCCCAACGCCAAAGGTCTTTCACAGACTCGAAGCCGATGCATTGGTCCGATTAGAGGGGCCCGGAAGCGACGATGCCAGCATCCGGCCGTGCAGTCCGTCAGATACTCGAAGTGTGTACATGTCGGTATGTCCTTCACCTTGTAATCAAAGGACATAGCCCCCTCGTAGCCTCCACTCCCTCAGGGTTGAGCGGTTGCATAGAGGAATACTGGTTTGTGTCATAGACGCAAGCCTTTGAATTGCCGTTGGCTGCCGATCCGAGAAACCTTTAACCCTCTGCATAGATCATTACTACGTCCCGTATGGTGTGGCCCCGGCCTCACCGCAAGACCGATGCCAACGAATGGGAAGCATTCCAGAGCCAACAGAAAGCAAGGTTGCAATATCTACGTACCAAAGTGGAGACGTTTTTTTCGCGAGGTTGACTTCGAATGAATGTTGCAGTCGTCACGCTAGCAAGGGGGGCTTCATCCACATGCATATCCAGATGGGTGAATATACATTTGCACGGCGAAACCCCCAATCGGAGAGCCGGCCGGACCGGCGTCGAGCGCAGAAAGGCCCACGAGCGGCGTCATTCCTCAGACTTCTACCCCTCTCCACCCTCCCCTCAAAAAAAGCCGAGTTCCTCGCAGAGCGGACTGTGAGTAATCTCGGACAGTGGAGGACATGGCCGTGAGGTGTTCGAGCTTGGCATCTGAACTCGAGTCCATGACGGTGGATAGAAGTGTTTGATTCTTAGGTATTCCTGTACGTATGTGCGCAACCTGTACAGAGGTACATCGGTACTTGGCTACATACCGGTGCCGATGTCGTCACGCTAGAGTTGCGCAGGCGCAGCGGCTGAACGGTCGTATGCCGCTGAGAGGGTTTTCATTGCTGCATTCACCCATATCTCCAACAAGCGGTCCGATGATTCCTTTACTGGGAAGTTGCAGCCGACATTCGAGGAATCCGTAACAGATGTGGAGCGATATCATCGATTTGTAGTAGTGTGTTCTTGGTTTATTTATCGGTTTCCTCATCATTGCAACCGACCTTATTATCATAGCAGTGTCGTTAGTCTCGGTTAGGGTTCAGGGCTTTGGCGAAATAAACGAGTGAGATCCTGCTTACGCCCAGTGTCCACCGACTATGTATCTAACCCATCTAACCTACCTCTGTGTCGTCTACGTCGTCAACCAGCCGCTCGAGTTCACGCCCTGCACCTAATCCCACCGCTCCAGGTGCGCGCATTTCCTCCCCAAGCCACGGATATCAGCCGTGATCCGCGCACTTTTAACGCCATGGCCGCTCGCCGGTGGCCAAATGTAGCTGAAAAGAGCTCCCACCCGACTGACCGGACGCAAATATTGCAGGGCCATGTGTGTACTCTTGGTATCCAAACGCGATAAAGCGATCCCAGTGGTCCGTGGTCAAGGGGGTCTGGATTGTCTCGCTGCACTCCGCCGCCTATATACGCCATGGTGCTACCAAGCGACTGACTGCATCTCAGCGCCTCGATGCATACAGTAGTAAAAGAAAGGTGAAAATTCAGTAGGTACCGGATTTTTCTGCGATTCCGTAATAAAGCGGTTGTAGGCGGTAGATATCGGTGCTGTGGTGCTGCATTCGAATCGTCAATTCCGCCCTGTCGCCGAATTCGTGTGAAAAACGGCAATTCACCACAACGGATTTTCACCCCGCGAGAGATAGAAAATAAATTTACCGGTACTTACCGGTATTTCGCTTACAGCCCTAAAAGACTATGGCGAAACAAATCAACCACATAACCGTTCCTGCCTGCTCGGTGGTGGGTCGGGCTGGGAAACCCGCTACCATGCAGTCCGTTGTGGCGCCACTGATTTTACCCCGTTTTTGTAACTGTACTCAAGCACCTAATTACATCATATAGGCAAGAAGTAACTCTATGTATAGCTTACACCGAGTGATAATCATGAAAACAACATCCAAGCCATGGCAAACGCTCCAACGCCAGCTATGAGGACCATCACCATCACGCCAAGCTGACCTAGCTTTCAATCGGTAACGGATAGGTACTCACCATCCATGTATCCATGCAAGGAAGCGTGCGTTCTCGGCCGTTTTCCTTTGAGAAGTGGTCTTATACGTTCCACAGTGGGAATAACTTCGCTCAATCACTATCAGTCTCTAGCTCACCTCCATCATGACCCGCACATCTGTGGGGTAGTATCCAGTGAACGGTTTGCCGGGTTTTCCGGCAGTTTCTTCGTGCCATGGGGTTAGTGGTCCGAATGCTTGATCTATATATGGATGTGAATGATCGACCAAGCACTACCCTTTCAACACAAGTCTTCGATGATGATGCACACCCTGCACAGAGCTCTTTCCCCCATAGCCCGGCCGGCTGTTCGTTTGAAGCGTCCATACCTCTTCTTTCATCCCCAGAGTCGTCATCAAACTGCCCTGGTCTGTCCTAGGCCACTGCTGCGTCCATACCAGGAGGAATGCATTGCCGAGGTGCTGAAAAGCATCAAACTAGGATATCTGCGGCTGGCGGTTTCCCTCGCTACAGGAGGCGGCAAAACCGTTCTTTCCCTTGCACTCTTCGTATGTAGCGTGGACGCAAACTAACGGTTCAGACAGATCATCTTCACTCACCTAATCCAGTCGGTGCAGCATCCCACTCATCCTCAGCACGCAACACGCACCTTGATTCTCGCCCACCGTGTCGAGCTTGTCCTCCAGGCCTTCAAACAAGCTCGTCTCCTATATCCAGGCTTAAGGATCGACATCGAGATGGGGAAAAAAGTGGCCACTGGTACAGCGGATATCACGGTTGCGTCGATTAGATCCATCTCCAACTGGAAGAGGCTTCAGAAGTATGATCCGAGCACGTTCAAGCTGATATTGATCGACGAAGCACACCATGCTACTTCCAACAACTACCATTACACGCTGCAACACTTTGGTGTGTTGGACACGGAAGGGGGTGTCGAGAGCAGGCCGATTGTTATCGGAGTCAGCGCTACGATGTGTCGTTGCGACGGACAGGAGCTCCAAACAGTCTTCAATCATGTAGTCTTCCACAAGTGCGCAATATCTGATCCGTGAAGAGTGAGTAACCTATAAGCAGTACCCCGTGGCCTGACGAAGGTGCGTGTGTAAAGGGACTCGGTTGACTTGATGGAACTCGGCTGGTTGTGTCCGGTCAAGTTCGCCCCGGTTCAAACCACTATCGATCTCACACGGGGGGATACCGGCGATATGTCGAAGCAAGCGAACGAGCTCATAGTCTGCAACTGGCTCTCCCTCGCCCAGGGTCAACGGAAGTCCACCATCGTTTTCGCCGCCAGCATCGCTCACGCGGACGGACTCACCGAGATGTTTAAAGCCCACGGCATCGGCGCGCAACTGATCACCAGTAAAACATCGCTCAAGGATCGTAAAGAGCGCCTAGACGACTTCAAGGAAGGAAAGTACCCGGTGCTTGTCAACAAGGGAATCTTCACCGAGGGCTCGGACATCCCCAATATTGACTGTGTGGTGCTCACGCGACTCACCCATAACACCAACCTTCTAGTGCAGATGATAGGTCGCGGCCTGCGCCTGTGGCCAGGAAAGCGGGACTGCCTGGTGATCTATTTTCGTAACCCCGATGAAGCGGGCATAGTACCGACACCCGCCTTGTTCGGATTGGGACCCGACCTTAGCGCGGACAGCAAACGCAATACCCCCTTACCGCCGCATACGAACTGGAAAACCGCTGCATCGAATTCACAGACCATGCATTTCCTCGCAGTGACCCCCGACGACAACGTCGTGATTTCTCCAAATTCCGTCAAGCCCAAATGCTTCGACGTCACATCCCGCGGGAATCACTATTCCAGCCCCTCGTATGGCATTGCACGAGGCGTCAAAACTCTTAAAACCGCCATCAGGATCGCCGACGGCTACGCACGTGCTCGAGCAATGTTTCCAGGCGAAATCGTTGCGGGCGGATATATCTGTGAGCCAGTTGATTTACATCGTCATGGGCTAGTTGACCTACCCAAGTTCCTCCCGCTCCCAGAAGATCACGCCGATGACTTGCATCATCGTGGGCCAGTCGATCTACCCAAGTGCCTCCCGCTCCCGGACGATTACGTCGATGGCTTGCATCGTCGTGGTCCAGTTGACCAGCCCAAGTGCCTCCCGCCCCCAGACGATTATGCCGATGACTTGCATCATCGTGGGCCAATTGACCTGCCCAAGTGCCTCCCGCTCCCGGACGGTTATGTCGAAGAAATCCGAACGGAAAAGGCTGCTGGGGGAAGGGATGAGTTGGATGGCAATCACTTGGAAGAGTAAGCTGTGCAAGTATGAGAGGGAGGAACTTATTCACCTAGCCAATCGAACATAGGTAGGTATGTAACTAGAGAATAACACGAGTGACCACATGTGAATCGAACGTATGTAGCTAGAAGTGCCCGGAGTACCAGTAAGCCCACAGGTAACAATGCTCCAACCTTAGAACCACTTTTCACTGCGAAGCTACGTAGAACTCGAGTACTCCTAAACCTCCATCCTATGCATAGCACACCCGAGTGCCCTCTAGTGAACCTACCATGTGCAATCACATCATGTTGCCCATCCAGAACCCGCTGGCCAAAAGAATGCCGCAAATCCAGATCGGTGGCCAATGCAAGGGCCTCGGGGGCGGTGATTGCGGGCTTTCGGGGCTGCTGGATGTGTCTGTTACTTCGGATCCTCGAGTTTGAGGCTGTGGAAGGGCTTGTGGCTCGTCTTTGTTAATACTTGGCAAGGCTTCCACAGGCAGCGGATGTATGACCGGTTTGCCCCCAGCCTGCCTACACATATCGATAACAAGGCAATCAGCCTTACTGGGATGCAGGTGGGTGCCTTGCCCCACCATCCGCCCGAGGTGGCTCCCGTTCTTCGTGTGGTAGGCCAAAACGATACAGTCTACTCTTGGGATGGCGGCGCCTTCGGCGAGGATACGGCAATTGACGAGTACTGGAAACGCTCCGGCTTTGAACGCATTCAATATGGCCGTACGGTCCGGCCATGTCGTGTAAGTGGTAACAAGCCTAGCATCGATGCCGGAATTCCTGAATTTTTTCATGATGTCCTCAGCTTGGGAGGTATCGGCGCAGAAGACAATGGTGGACTTTCGATCCTGAGCTAGTTGCAACCATTTGTGCACTGTCTTTACGTTCCGTTTATCATCGCTGAGGCGTGAGACATCAGTGCCGTTCGATACGATCTTGTGGGGGCATAGCCAGCCAAGTGTGAGCAAGTCAGCGTACGATCTGCGCCTTCGTTAGCTCTCCATTCTCCTATCAATATTGGTTCCTTCACTACCCACCTGCGATAAACAATGCGATCAAACACCTTTCCAAGCGACTGTTCATCTGGACGTTCAATTGTAGCGGTAAGACCCAATACCACTGGCTTCTGCCGTGGATCTCCGTTGCCCATATTCAACACGCCAAAGTAGTCCAATACGGTCTGATACTGCGAGTTGACGGCATTGTGGGCCTCATCGATTATCACCAGTTTGTATTTTTGGGCATCAAACTTTCCCAGTCTTGCTTCGTTCGAGATTGAAGCTATCGATGCAATCGTGATATCCGCTTCGCCCGTGGCGCAGCATTTCCCCATTTCGACGTCGATCTTCATGGAAGGATGGGCACGGTGGCACTGTTCGTATGCTTGCCGTACACGGCTATGGCGATGCGTAAGAATCAATGTTCGTGTTGCATGCTGAGGCCGCGAAGGATGCTCCATCCGCGAAATAACGTGCGTGAAGATGACCTGCTGTTGTTAGCAACCGTAGCCATGATTTCGGTAAGGGAAAGACCGTTTTCCCGCTGCCGGTTGGAAGGCAAACGACCATCCGCCTACACTCTTCGTAGATGTTTGCCAGAACCGTGTCGATGCATTCCCCCTGGTACGGGCGTAATTCTACCGGCGGAGGGCTGCGGACTGGTTTTTGTGGCTGTTGATTCACAGCACGACTAGCCGATAGGCACCGACCATGATTGGACAGTAGATATAGACAACGGCTAGCCAGTAGATACCGACCGCGACAGACTGGTGAGTATATAGCGTGACTGGCCGGTGGGGTGGCCGCGGAGGTCAGGAAACGCCGCATATGCATGGCAGTGGCTGTTTTGATCAGTCCTACCCATCCGAGAGCATGAGGTGATCTTGTACTCTACTCAAGAGGACCAGAAGCTTCCTCCCACATCCATTGTTCAGATGTCGAACAAAGGACCCCGCGCGGGTCCCATGGATTGTACATATCCGAGTGCTGATTTGTGATGCAGTCGGGGAGCCAGGGGCCGGACCGCATAGCGCTAACCGCCAGTAGCATGCATAATGCTGCTGGTAGCAGCGGCACCCATAGGTCTGGAATCAGGTGCGGACCACGCCGCTATACTGCACTCTATGTTGGCTACCCGGACCGGCATGTACTGGTAGATACGTTGGTTGGCTCGTCCGACAGGTGTCTCGTCTAGGCAATGCGTCGTCAAAGAGCTTGGCCAGACGTATGCGTTCTTTCAGCTCGTCATACGCGGGCCTGTCAATACTTCAGAATGCGTCTCAAGATAGTGAAGTGACAAATTTAGACGGTACCTACCTCATACAGTAGTACTCAATGAGGGTTCGGAGCAACTGGCCTAAAGCCATTCCTCCAAATCGCTCGCGAGAAATTCCATCCTCTAGTGCGTATCTCCAAACATTTCCATCGTGTTGTTTAGGGTATTGGGCTGCTTGAATCGGTACCTTAGGAGTATATATCTCTGTAGCATGTGGCTCTCACGGTGCCTTGGCTGCTGCCTCCCGGGCCGAACCGCGTATAGGTACGCACCAAGCCCACGATCGAGTGAGAGTCGCGGAAAAAATCCTAAAATATATGCACTATAGCAGTTATATTGAATTCGGCTCTTTGCATTGTATGTGCCAATACACAAACGAACAATAAACAGGCCATGACAAAATCAACCTGGCAGTTGTGGAAGGAGGAACTGGAAATCGAATGCGTGGATTTCTGATGAAAGAAACTGCAGTACGGTGGCCACCGAACGGAGGTAGGTACGCGATCGACATATAGTGTATAAAACTTAGGCAGCAATTCCGCTCCATAGCCAACCATATCGCGCGATCCTAGAAGCGGCCAGCCATCGTAACAGCGCCGGCCGCGGACCTTGGGGACACAGTATGCAAATAGTTGGCCTCCGCATGTCCCTATTCTCGCAAGTCGGAGCCGATTCAACGAAAAGACGGAAGTCGTCCGCTCTAGGCATCATCCGGTGATTCGGATCATCTGGAATGGCGAAATTCCATTCTGTGACGGAGTGTGCAGGTGCCGTGGTCCATGGCGGTGAGTCGTCCTGCCATCACTTTGTTGCCGCCGAAGGGAAACTGGCGCTAAACTGCATTGAGCTGCTGCAAACAACCAGCAACATGCTCACGGCGACAACACATCAAACCATAGCTCCCCCATCTCCTCCATCGCTCTTCCCTCAACAATCAACCTTCCCGCCTCTACATCACATCTAATCCCCCCGCCATCCCCACATTCACACATCCCCCCACTATCCACACGCTCTGACATTGCATCGCATTCTCTATTCTCTGCTTTGCATCCCCGACCGATTGCCGCCCGCCCGCTTACACCGTAAGTCATCCGCTGCAAATCTCGTTTACATCATCTCCCGAGAACTGCCACTGAAAATTCTTCCCGCAGCCGTGCAATCTCTACGCAGCAACGAGAATGGCAGACCCCGGGTTAGAGGGTCTCTTCGCGAACCTCCGGAGGCAGGCCACCCAGAGTCCGCACCAAATGCAGCAATCTCCGCAGCCGCAACAGCAGCCGCCGCCGCAGCAACAGCAAACCTCGTACACTTCCCAGACTCTTCCCATGGAATCGGTCCAGCAATCGCCTTTCCATCCGTTCCCTTACCCACAACACCAACAATATCATTCAGAGTCTCCTTCATACGCCCCTCCGATGCCACAGCCTCACTCTTCCACACCGGGGTTCCCTTCGAGCAACGAGAACGGCTTTCCTGGTTATTACCAGCCACCGCCCCAGCAGGCCCAGCAGGGTATTCCGTCGAATCATTCTCCTGCAATTCCAGCCTCGTCTCAGCAGCCGTACAATATGCCCATGTCTCCCTCGGCGGGCGGCGCCGGTGACAACAGGAATAGTCTCTTGTCGCTTCTGAAATTCTCCCAAGCAGTCCCGCCATCCGACTCTCCTACGTCTGAACACGCGCCTTCTCCACAGGGACAGAGAGGGCCAACTCCTCCCCGCCCTGCTGTCAATTCGCCACCTCCGGTCTCGCAGCCGCCGTTGCCTCATAATAGATCGATTTCAGCTTCGGACCTCGTCGCGTCGCTGTTCAACAACGCGAGTAGAGAGAACATAGCCTCGTCGGCGAGCTCGAGCCCTGTACATCAACGCGCGCCTACCCATCTATTGCAGCAGCGCAGCGCGACGGCGGAATCTGTTCCTCACAACAAGTCTCCAGTCAACCCACAGGACTTGGTTTTCCAGCTTCTAGGGCGCACGAAACCGGCGCAGGAAGAGTTGGGTCCTCCTCCGGCGACCCCAAGTCAAGAGGCAGCGTCAAACGCAGAGCAGAGTCGCGGGGAGCAGCCTTTGCTGAGGTCATCCTCGAGCGTGTCTTCGATGCCGCCGCCGCCGCCGAATTACACTTCAGCAGGTCCATCTCACGGCTTACCATCTCTTCCCGCTGAAGGTCCTCCGCCTAGCCATACTCCTAGCAAGGGTCTATTCACCTACGTCAATCCTTTCGAGCAACTCTCGGCTACCAGTCCACGGAATAAGACTCCTAAGAGCGCAACGCCAGGTCCGCTGGCTACCAGGAAGAGCACGTTGGGAACCAGTGAGATGAGAGCCGAAGATTTCCCCTTGCCGGGATCGACTTCAGTTTCCCCTCCTCCCCCTGCTCCGGTTGAGGCTGAGGCTGCCATGGACGCTTCTACTCTGGACCAGGTGAAAGAGCGCGAGCAACAGCTGATGGAGCAACTTGGTCAACACGCAGAAGAGTACGTTCCTTCGCAGCAGTCACCAGAGGAGACTCGTGTCGAAGACGGACCTCAGTCTGAGCCGTCCCAGCAATACGAGGGTAGTGTCAAGGATGCTGTAGTCGAGGTTGAGCAGCGAAAGAACGACTCTCCATCCGTCCTTCCCGAGGTACAGATGCAAGTGCAGGAGCACGTTGACGGAGAAGAGGATGGATACGAGTCTGCTCCGGAAACCCAAACCATCGAAGTTTACAACTTCCCGATGAAGCCCTTTTCATCCATCACTATTATCCCCACCGCCATTAAGAGGCCCAAGTATCCGTCATCCAAGATTTCCGATGTTGCCAGGATGGCTCGAACCTTCGATCAACTTGACAGGAATCTAATCGCCGCTTCTCACCAATATATCGCCTATGCTCTCAGCAAGAGCAATGGACGCGGTGGAATCAGAATCCTCAGGCAATACGATGGACTTGACAGGGTTCTCATGAAGGATAGCACCGACCGAACCTTCAATGTTACGGTTGGAAAGAGTGAGAAAGTGCTGGGTACGGGTGTTTCGGGCGCCGTAGTCTGGGTCGACCTGCAGGCAGATTTCGATGGCGATAATTGGGACAGCATGTTCGTGTTTCCACCGAGCGAAGAGCAAGGACAGAGCAATGGCGTGCTGAAGTCACGTGCTCGAAAGACTTCGCGGCACCACGATGCGTTTGCTATCGGACGTGGCAAAACCATCAGCATCATTCACGCTCCCACAGCCAGGGCGTATGCCGAGGGTCGCAAGGGCAACGTTGTGGCGTCGAAGAAGTATCTCGCAGATCACACCCGCACCATTGACACTGGGAAGGCCTCCAAAGATTTCGCATTCTCCGACGACGACTCGGTCATCATTTCCATCGATAAGGCCGGAAAATTGAAGCTCTGGGACGTGTTGGATCTGCTCAATTTTACCGAGAGCGATGCCTACGACATTGCCCAAACTCCTGAACCTCCGATGGTTCTGTCTACTCCCAATCTTGTGTTCTCTGCAGTTGCCGCCGGTGAATCTTACCGAGCAACTTCAGTTATGTTTCTTGACAAGTTCCGACCGTACTTGAAGTGTTTGGCCCTGAGATACGTCATTGTCGGAATGAAGCAGAACCACACTTTCCAGCTATGGGATCTTGCTTTGGGACGACCGGTACAGGAGATCAACTTCCCTCAGGAGAGCGACACGGATGCACTCTGCTCCGTTGCATACCATCCACTCTCGGGAATCATCGTTGTAGGCAACCCGACGAGAAACTCGATCTATTTCATCCACCTCTCGGCACCGAAGTACAACCTTCCTCCTATGTCGCAGGCTCAGTACATCAGGGGTCTTGCTGACAAATCGTCCGTAATCCCGAAACCCGATGCAACTGCGATTCTTAGCGGGCTACGCGAATATTCATTCGCTTCCAAGGGTCAACTGATGAGCCTCGATATTCTGGACTGTGAAAGCGACCCACAGGATGACAATCCAGTTCTCTTCGAACTCTACGTCGCTCACAGCAAGGGAATGACGACTCTGAGCGTTTACAAGGAAGATCTGGGTTGGGACACAGACAGCAGGGTCAAGAACTCGGTCGACGCGATTGCAAAAGGCGTCTGCGCCATGACCAGCCTGCCACCGCCCCCTCTGCCTGAGCGAGACGACAAGAGCGAGAGCACCGAAGCTTCTGGCCAAGGCCTTAAGCCCAAGTCTAGCAGAACGAAGTCGCGAAGTGTCAGCCCAGCAGCAAGAGCTCCGGAAAAACTTGACGTAGAGGACAAAGCCGCTGCCGCCAGCAGCGCTGGAAAGAAGAAAAAGAAGGACAAGGCAAGCGCAAGCGCGTCCGCGGCAACCACGTCTGGTACTGACGAGCCTCAGGCGGAGAAGGCAGCGAGCGCTAAGGCTAAGGCACCCGGTGCTACTGCCCCCGCTCCTCAGAGCGTCGAACAGGAGCTTGGTGTTTCTTCCGGGTTCCTCGATCGTGAGGTCAAGCGAATCGAACAGACAGTCTCTGCCGAGTTCACGAGGGTGATCAACAACGAATTAGAACAGCTCTGTAAGTATCTAGTGCGGGATAAGGATTATTCATGGCTAATATATGGAGTAGATCGCCGATTTGATGACGACAAGAGGATCCAGCAAGCTGCCGGCGACGCCAAGCAGGATGCCATCTTGCGTCTTCTGTCCAGCACTCTGACGGACAACGTCGACCAAGTCATCTCTCGCATTGTCATGAATAACATCCAGACACAAGTTGTGCCGGCGATTGCAGACGTCACTGCCACCTCGATCAACCGCGTCTTGGGAGAGACTTTGACCAGATCCTTGGCTGTCTCACTGCCGCAGGAGCTTCGCGCGATTGTTCCGAATGCTGTGAATCAGTCCTTGGCTCAGCCCGACTTGCTGAACAGGGTTACCGAAAACCTTTCACGTCCCCTGACTCAAGTGGTTGAGCGCGAACTCACCCACTGCATCCATAACACAATGGTTCCCGCCTTTCAGAAGTTGGCCATCGAAACTGCCCAAAAGGCTGTTACTGAGGCCGAGAGGAAGCACAATGAAACCATTACCGCGCTGGAACAAATGCACAGGAACGACTCCAGGAAGATTGATCAACTCATGGCGACCGTTCAGCAAATGGCCGAGACCATGAACAACATGGCCAAGAACCAGGCTGAATTCCAAGAGCAGGTCCGGCAAGCCCAGGTGGAGTACTATGAACACGGTGGGCAAGCCATTGAGCCGGAGAAATCTGCTGAGCAGCTCGAGGCTGAAGAAATTGAGGATCTTCTGAGGAGTGGGAAGTACGAGGATGGAACCATAAAGGTACTTTGAAGCTCTAGTCGGGTTGCTGTAGTTATGATGCTAATCATGTTTCCACAGTGGTTGCAATCTAAGGAACGTCAAGCCGAGCTTTTCGACGAGGTTATGGTCCGCTACAGATACGACTTCCTCCCTAACCTCAGCCAGCTGGTTCTGCTCTCTGTTTCTGCCGCGGTCAGCGTCAAATTCGAGCACAAAGTGATGGAGCGTTTGAGCTGGCTTGAAGGCGTTCTGGCAGTCCTCGATCCCATGGTAAGTCGGAATGCAGACAGCTTCCCAGACGAACTCCCGCTAATCGCAGATTTAGGATCCTGAGATTCATGAGATTTGCAACAGAATCATGGTTGTCGTCGTTCAGAGACTGGAACAACTATACATGAGCACTGCTGAGACCTCTGAGCATCAGAACCAGCAAATCAGTCATCCTATTCTCAAGAAGATTCCGGCAATCGCCCGTCGCGCCCGGGAGCTCAGCGCAATGGCTCATCACCCGCGTTGATGGTGCGTCTTGCAACGCAGGGATTCCGACAATGAAATACGTAACTACTGCTGCATTGTCGACTGCAGTTGCAAGGACACTGACGACCTGTCCGAATAAATTTGTGTACTGTTGGGTTCCCATATATCAGCCTTTTTCAGAAGAGGGATATATAGGGGGTCTCTGTACGCTTATTTTGTTATCCATCCAACCTTCTTGTTACGAGTCTCCTTGTTTTTGTTCGATTATTGTCTCATTTTCTTTTCTGGGTTTCTTCTTACTGGGTCTCTTCGTACTGGGTCGCTTTGTTGGATCTAACTACAACACGATCCAACAGAAATAAGGACACTCCAGGGTCACCGGCCATACCGCGTGTCCTCATTTTTGTTGAATCGTCTAGTACCGGGTTTGTTTTTGCCATTTGTATTCTTCTTTGCTATTTGTATTCTTGTTTGCTTTGGGGTTTGTTTTCCTCATGGGTCTCCTGTAGTGATATTATGTTGTGGCCTAAGCGGTACGCTGGATTGGAGGATTAGGGGATTTGGGGGGATTGTGGTTAATGATAAAAGTTGCGTTCGTCTCTTTCCGTTGAGCCTTCATACGTCCAGCATTGCAATTATTTCTCACGGATCGTGACTCGATTGTGTGGAGAATGAGCATAGTAAGATGTGCTCATTCGGCTTAATAAGCGATATCTATAATAAATATAAAACAAATGAATCCATGCGTCCACATGGAAGTAGATAAGGAGACTTTTAGATGTCGTCTATGAAATGTAGCGGCCGAGCAAAGCCAGATGCAATCTCCCTCTTCACGGTGCCTAGTGACCTCCCAAAACCCAAATTGCTCCATACGATGCATCTGGGGATGTTGAAGTAGCTCTTAGGATAGCTTTCAAGCTTCCTCGAGCAGCATAAGCATCAGGAAAAAACGTGGCACCCAGACGCAGGAACGGTGAGCCACTCCACGAAGCCCCCGAGACGGAGGCTATTTCTTACGGTTTACCACCGCCATTCAGCTCAACGACAACCAGGCTCCAGCCACTCCTAACCAAACACACGAATAGCAACGGTTGGAATAGTTGATGCTCTCCGTAAATAGCGCCATCAACGGCCGCTGTGGGTAATATACTTCGGTACGTCTAGTTGAGGGTTTGGTTCTTTGAAGCTTCACGGACGAACAAGACCACTCGGCAGAATTCAACGACGCTCAGATTTCAACTAGCCGTTGTTTTGAAGAAAAAAGCCAGAAAACCCCCAAGAACTCCGTCCCATTCCCCTAATTGCCCTTAAACATCAGCTCCTTCCCATCCCATCTTTTGTACCCTGGGATGGAACCGACCTTCTAATGCTGTCGGGAAGCGGACCAGACGTTCTTGAGCAGACCGTCACGCTGAGCGAGGCGGTTCAGCGAGTCGTCGCTCTCACCCATGGAGCGGACGAAACCACAGAGAGCGTAGTTGACGCTCTCGCCAGTGTAGCGACCGGTCTCGTCGACCTTGCCGACCGAGATCTGGACGGACGCGTGATCCTTGGCCTTGATGATGCGGTTGGTGGCGCTGCACTTGCGCGGCACGTAGCTATTGAAATTCGAGAACCGTCAGCTTCGTGAAGTTGGGCTAAGCTAGATAGCTAGAGTTGCGTGTGTGTGGTGGGTGGGGTTTGCGGGGACTCCGTACAGGTCGACGATCTCTCCCTTCTCGTTCTCCATTGTAGCGGTTGTTTGGGTGGTTTTGGGGGGTGGAGGAGTTGAAGCTGCGTGGTCCGGAGGGTCAGTATTTCTGGCTGGCCGTAGGTGTGGTTGATACGTACGAGGGTTTAATCGTGGAGCGTTTTCGTGGACTTGACGATTGGCCTAGAATTTGCGTTGCACTTGTTTGCAAGGGAGAAATCAGTGGTGTGGGGAACAGCCGTGACTGTTGTGCGATTGCTGGATCAGATGCGATTAGATTAGAAGCTTCGATCTAATCGGTGTTACAGGGGTCTAATTTACCTAAGCCTCATACGGATTATCATTGATCCGGAGCTTGGTTTTTACAACACCTTCAAAACTACGCGTGTAGCTACGACTTCCTCCCCAACTTCACCATGGCCGACTCCGACTCCGATTACGTTGGCTCCTCCGATAACGAAGCCGGCATTTCCACGTCCAAAAAAGGGCGCGACGGTCGCAAACGCGAGAAAGGCAAATCACGAGAGAAACCACGCGAGCGATGGGAGGAGGTTCAGCGAGCTTGGGACGTGGGTCTCGGTGACGATATCGAATCGACAGTAGCGGGGCTGTTGGAAGCGGGCAAGAAGCGGCGGTACCCCCTCCCTTTCCTTCTTTAGCAGACTCTGCCACTAAACCCGAGTCCGTAGCCTCCTTAAGGACGAGACACCACTGCAGCGAGGTATCATTCGGCATCTTGTTCTGATTCTAGACCTGTCTATTGCTATGGCGGAGAAGGATTTGCGGCCTACCCGATATCTCCTCTCGATCCGGTATGCGTGCGACTTTGTCCGCGAGTACTTCGAGCAGAATCCAATTTCACAGATGGCGGTGGTGGGCATGCGTGACGGACTTGCGCTGCGCGTGTCAGACATGTCGGGGAACCCAGTCTACCACATCGACGCGATTGAGAAGCTACGACTCGACGACCCGTTGGGCTCGCCGTCACTGCAGAATGCCCTCGAAATGGCGCGTGGAGCTCTCTTCCATACACCGTCGCACGGCACTCGGGAAATCGTCATCGTCTACGGCGCCTTGTGGTCTGCCGACCCCGGTGACATCCACAATACCATACGATCGCTGGTCACCGATAAAATCCGCGTCGCCATCGTTGGTCTTGCAGCGCAGGTCTCGATCTGCAAGGAGCTGGTCAAGCTCACGAATGCGGGCGATACCGGTAACTACGCGGTGGCGCTACATGAAGTCCATTTCCGCGAGAAGCTGCTGGAGGCAACCACTCCTCCCGTCACTCGGTCCCAAAAAATGTCGGCAAACGGCCTATTGATGATGGGGTTCCCTTCACGTATAGTGGAACGTACGGCGTCGCTCTGCGCCTGCCATTCAAACGCGACGAAGGGGGGCTACCTCTGTTCGCGCTGCAACACAAAAGTGTGCCAACTGCCCTGCGAGTGTCCATCCTGTGGCTTGACGCTTATCCTGTCTACACATCTGGCACGGTCGTATCACCACCTCTTCCCGCTACGCAACTGGCGTGAGGTAAACTGGGTAGAGGCAAGAAAGAGCACGAACTGCTTCAGCTGTCAGACGGCCTTCCCAGTGCCTCCGGATGAGGGCACGAATGCGCCCGCAAAAACACAGCACAACACAAGTGTCAGTTCGCGCTATAGGTGTCCGGAATGCGCCCAGCACTTCTGTGTGGATTGCGATGTGTTTTGCCACGAAACATTGTACAATTGTCCCGGCTGCCAGAGTCTATCTGATGGCGCCAAGTTGGCCGCGACGAGAGGGAGGAGGAAGAAGGTGCCATCAGCTGCAGCTCCAGTGGACGGGGAGGCTCGAGCTAACGGTGGGAATAATAACGTCATGGCGGCGGGGGAACCGATGGTCATTGATTAATGGGACTTGATTTGCATAGTTCTGCAGGTGTTTGGGATGATTTTGTTCGGACGACGCTGTATCATATCTTGCGAGCGTGTATAGCATAGGCGGTCTTTTGCACGTGGACATAGCAACTCCGCCCTCTTCTTGTTTAATTACAATTGATTAATCCCATGTAACTGACTCCATAAACGCCATCTACACGATGCAATGTAAATAAATCATCAAAAGTCACCCTGGACCGGTCGCCCATACCATCCCGCCAATCCCGAGCCTTCCCCCCCAGCCCCAAAGAATCCCGTAATTTTCTGCGTGCCCTCATCGTCATCATCCGGCCAATCCGCCGTCGCCGCAATTGCCGTCTTTCCCTCCAACATATCCCTCACTGTTCTCCAGGAAAATCTTGCCAGCCTCCCATCCCACCCAAACACTGGGTCTATCGTCTGGCGCAGCCACTTCTTCGTCTTCTCATCACCGGGGTACCCAGAACCCAACGCCGCCGCATCACCACTCTCATTCTCAACAAACACCTCGATCACCGCATCGCGCGTGACCTTTGCGCACACACTCGCCGCCGAGACAATCGGGTATATAGAATCGGCCTTCTTACTAACCGTGACACTCGCGCCGGGAAACAGCTTCGCGAGCTTTGCCTGGTAGCTAGTGGGCGGGCCGACGGTATCCACGTAGATCTCGGCAACATTGACACCCGCGTCAATGACGCCGCGAATCAACGCGGCCGTCGTGTCGTGCGCCTGCGCATTGAGGTTGTAAGCTCCGGCGCCCCGGAGCATTCCCGCAGAAATGTCCCGTGGCGACATCAGCGTCGCGGACCACCCCATCGATTCGAACAGGTCTGTCCCCGGCGTGCATGTGGCTCTGAGTAGCGATGTGCGCACCCCCGCAGTGAGCTTCTTCGAGTCGTCGAATTTGTGCGTTTTCAGGATGTCGGCGGTCGTCTTGGGCATGTAGGAGACGGCGTATACCATGGGCCCGAGGACAGGGCCGCGCCCGGCTTCGTCCACGCCGAGGATGCAGGGAACGCTCGAGTCGGCGAGGACTAGCGACGGGACCGGGGAGTGGTAGGTGTAGGATTCGCTGCAGAGGAGCTTCGCAATGATGATTGAGGGCGGGACGAAGGTTTCTGATATGGGGATGTCGCGCTGTGGCTCGGTCGGTGACTCGATCGGAGACTCGGCTGCGACTTCGGGCTGGGTTTCTTGGTCTGCCATCGTTGAGAGTTGTGTTCCGGGGATGCGTGAGTGAGAGGCAATGAGTGCGTATGGCTGTGTCCTCGAGAATTCGCGTTGCGACTTTTGGCGCGTCTTAGGAATGTCTTGGCAACAACCGTCTCCGCCATTCCTGGAGATCTAACAAAACATCGCGAAACAATACAAACACCAAGACCCACCACCACACCACACGCCCCGGAGTCCCCACGCGAGTCGATCATCACATCTTTTCCAAGCACCCACGCGACAATGGCAGAGAACGGGGCTCGTGGCTCGCGCCAGACCAACTTCTGGAACGTTGGTACACAGGGACGGTATTTACATCGAGTCAGCCCTGTGTCTGCGGGACGGTGCTGACAGGGCGCGTTCGCAGGAAAACGGGAATCACAGTTGAAGACACCGGAAAACGCGATGCACACGGCTTCGAGGACATGGACAACTTCTTCTCGCCGGAGAAAGCAGAGCTACCACCGCCGCCAGCGCCGAAACCGGCACCAGCAGCGGGAGGGGGGATATTCCGCGGCCACTCGGCAGTGCCCTCCTCTACAGGCAATGAAAAAACTGCGACGGAGGGGTCCATGGCGGTTGCTGAAAGTATAGCTTCTCCTTCACTCGATTCCGGTGGTTATGTGGGGTGTTGATTTCCCAGCAGGTAGTGGATTAGAGCCCAAAGAGGCGCGCGCGTTCCAGATGCGACAGGCGTCGTTGCCCCCGTATATTTCACGGTCGCCGGGGAATTTTACGGTTTCGGGTTCCCCCAGACGCGGATCTTCGATTGGACCCAGGAGCTCGCCGACGCGACAGCTGGATAGTTCGCCTATACGCTCGTCGTCGCCGAATAAGAAGCTTGATTTTGGAGTTGCGAAACGTGCAGCGAGTGTGAGTAGTGTGTTGGGCTCGCCGATACGAACGATGATTGCACCGCCGAAAGCGAATGGAAGGGCTACGTCGGTGGGTCCAGCGGTGCCGGAGAAGCAGGAGATGTCCAAGCCCAGGGAGCGTGAGATGAGCAACCCGCCGAGGGAGCACGAAAGATATGTGGCTCCAGTGGCAATGATGGCTACGAATTCGCAGCCTTCGAAGCGACCGCCGGTAGTGGAAATGATCGCGGAAGAGGATGAGATGAAGACGGAAGATTCAGAAGTCATGCAGTCTTCACCGGTCCAGAAGAAGAAGCCTGCAAAGCGTGGGTTGATCTCTGCGAAGACGGTCGCAAAGCCGTTTATCTTTGACGACGATGACACCGAGGAGGAGGAGGAGGAGGAGGAGGAGGAGGACACAACAAATGCCAACGGAGACGCGACGAACGGGAGAGATAGCATAGATGAAGCGGTATCAAAGATGCTGGATAGCACCCCAGAGCCACCATCAAGAGATGCAGATGTGGTTATGTCCGATGCTCCCGATGGCGATGACACACAAATAGAAGACTCACCAGCACCATCGCCGGCAAAACCCAACCAAAGAGCCAAAGCCCGCAAAACTCCTACCCCCGAACCAAAACCGCAACCTACACCAACGCCCGAGTCAGAGAACGAAGCCGAAACAGAGGAGTTGGAACCCGTCAAGCTCCAGACCAAGAAACGACCTGAACAGAAGAAGGCGGCACCAGCGCCTGTGTCCGAGCTGACGCCAGAAGCCGAAGAGGAGGAGGAGGATAGTGACTCGGGGCCGGATGTGATCGAGCCCAAGGCATTCCAGAAGCGGGCACCTGCGAAAAAGCCGGCTCCAGCCAAAGCCAAGAAGGCACCCGAGCCTGAACCGGAATCGGAACCGATGGAGGAAGAGGAAGAGGAAGTCGACGAGGATGACTTGGAACCCAAGAAGTTCAGTTTTTCGAAACGACCAGCTGTCAAGCCCGCGGCAGCTAAAGGAAGGAAGGCGCAACCCCGGCCCGAACTGGAAGCTGAAGAGAAGGTGCAGGAGCCGGTAACACTCAAATTCAAGAACCGGACGGCCAAAGCCAAACCCGTCAAGGAGGCGGCGCCTGTGTCTGAGGCTGAATCAGAAGTCGAAGAAGAGGAGCAGGAAATGACTACTTCTAAGAAACGCCCCAATGGCAAATTTGCATCAGGCAGAGGGAAGAAGCCAGTATCCCAACCCGAACCTGAACCGGAGGCGGAAGAGGAAGAAGAGGCGGAAGTAGTTGTTCCGACTAAGAAGCAAAGCAAGCCAAGGAAGAAGTTGACAATGAAAACGTCGTCCCGCGCTACTAAGAAAGCTGTATCGCAGCCGGCACCGAAGCAAGAAGCAGAGGAGGAGGGGGAGGCACCTCCCGTACCACCGATAGCACGACGAGGAGGAAAAGCCCCGAAGAAGGTGCCGACCCCAGAATCTGAGGAGGAAGATGAGCCCGCACCTAAGCCCGCGAAGCCTACACCAAAAGGCAAAGGTCGGGGGAAGGCGAAGGTTGTCGAAGAAGAACTCAAGTCTGAGTCCACGAAACCTGCAGCAAAAGCTAAAGGTAGAGGAAAGAAGGTTGTTGAGGAACATGAACCCGAGCCTGAGCTTGAGAAACCTGTGCCGAAAGCTAAAGGTAAAGGAAAGGCGCCCAAAGCACCGGAACCCGAACTTAGCGAGTCATCCTCTCAATCAGCAAGGAGGTCGTCCACGGCAAAGGCGAAACCAAAGGATGTCCCTCAAGATGATGAAGAGCCGCCCAAAAAGAAAGCTCGGTCTAGAGGAAAGGCACCAAAGTTAACCATGCCGAGCCGAGTATCCCCCCAAAGACGAAGCAATGTTCCAGCCCGCAAACCCGTCCCTGCACCTGAAGAGGACGAACAAGAGCCGATGGATGTGGATGAGCCCGAGGTGGATGAGGAACCCGCGCCGCCGCCCCGAAAAGGCAAAGTCAAAGGCAAAGCTCCTGCTGCTGTTGCTAAGAAGACCGCGCCTGCCGAAGCGCACGGGTCACCAACTGCCAAGGAAACCCGTGGAACTCAACGAATCATCCGCGAGAAGCCACCTCCAGCACCTCGACAGCAGTCCGCCGATGAGGAAGGTTCTCGGCGTTCCGGTCGTGCCCGCGTCGCACCTCTCCAGTACTGGAAGGGAGAAAAGGCCGAGTATGCACTCGCCGATATCGATGAGGAGGAAGACCCTCGGAAGAAGACGATGCGTATGCCTCAGCTCGTCGGCGTGGTCCGTATCGAGAGCGACGAGGAGCAGAAGCCAAAAAGGAGAGCGCCTGCGCCCAAGAAGAAAGCTCCTTCTGCTGGTACAAAACGCAAACGGGTTCCCGATGGCGAAGGCAGTGACGATGACTCCGATCCTGGTGAGCCCGACGTATGGGAGCACAGCGGCAACAACGACGAAGTAGGTGTCAAGAAGGGCATCGTACGTGCATTCCCAACCGTGGTGGATGACGACGGCGAGGAGCAAATGGAAGAGGCACAGCTCGCGTTCTCGCGGAACCGGATGGTCACCGTCGATGTCGCCAACGGCGAGTTCAAATTCGTCAAGACCTTCACCGAAGACCACTTCGGCACGGGGATCATCGAGATTCCGCCCGGAGGCGCGAAGAGGCTCAAGAACTCGGGGAAAATGCATCTGGTCTTTTACATGCTCAAGGGACGCGCCACCGTCACTATTTCTAAGAACAATTTCCGCGTCGGCAAAGGAGGTCAATTCATGGTGCCCAGAGGTATGTCACATCCACTCACTCGCCTACCTACTCCTCTGCACTAGTATGTACTGACAATACTCCAGGCAATCTGTACAGTATCGAGAACGAGTACGACAAACCGGCAAAGATGTTTTTCGCGCAAGGCTGCGAGCCGGTTGTGTACTTTGAGGATGGGGATTCTTCCGACTGAGCTTTCTTCATTTCTTGGGTTTCGTTTCGGCGCGTGTTTGTTTGTTGGTCAATATCCCATTTTTTAGTTTTCTCTTTGTGCAGCAGGTTGATTTGTATATCTTGTTTCTTCTCTTTGACTGAGGATGTTGACACCGGCGGCCGTGGAGATGCGATGAGGAGTATCGGGGCGGTGTTTATTTTGCTAGATATCTCGATGTGAAATCACAAATTACGCATTGGGGATTACCTATCGGATGCTTTTTCGCCGCTCAGATTTGGGTCTGTGGAGAAGTGTAACCGAGTGATCATGCATGATCTTACGCATCGTACAGTCCTCCTGGTGATATCTCGTGAAGAAGACGGAGACCCGTGTCTCGTGCGGGCCAGTCCAATCATCAATCTCAGTGCCAATTTAGATACCTGTTGTTCCCGCCATGACACTTCTCGTTGCCGATCATCACATACTCTTCCCAGATCCCCCCCTCTCCACCGCACAGCAGCACCGCAAAGTTCAAACCCCATGTCCGCATCCGATCCCGACAGTCATCCTGCATCTAGATTCTATGTATGCACCTATCGCGGCCTGCGGGAAGCTGGCGTTTATTTATGCAATGTGCATAGCACTACTCTAGTTAGTGTGCACTTTCCGATGTTCCATCGACTGGTCGTTCTAACTAGCGGGCTCGTTTCGCTCGCCACCCAAACAAGGCTGAGTTTAGTACACGCTCCAGAAGTATCGCGGTTTTGCACGTTCTCAACGGGCGCCCGTTGTGTTGGTGCGGTATGTTGTTTTGCGGCTACGAAAGACGGGATCCGTCTGTTCCACATCACATCGGAAACAGGGCCGAGGTGTTAAACACCCTTGCCTTACATACATACCTCCCTCCCTCCCTCCCACCCTCCCACGCTCCCTTTTGTCCTTCAAATTCGGCGGTCGTTTCAATTTGCGTGGGCCAATCAAATCGCTGCCTGGCGAAATTGAAGGTGGGCTGGCTGGATCGATGTTCATATGGCAGTATGAAAGTACCTGGTAATTTTGTTCCAATTTTTTGCCCGAGATGAACCTTTGAACTTTGATGGCATGTAAGGAAGGTGTGTGGAACCGGCTCTGGTGTCTATGTAGGTATTGTGCGGGCGCTCAATCAAGAAGGCGCGACCTCCTCCAAGGCGTGGGTGGGTGGGTGGGTCAGAATGAGAAACCCAGCCACTCTTCCTGCTCGTTCTCGTTCTTCCTGCTTGCTTGCTTGCTTTGCTTGCTTGCTTGCTTGCTTTGCTTGCTTGCTTGCTTGCTTGCTTGCTTTGCTTCCTGCCTTTCGCATCGCTGCATCCATCCATCCATCCCGCGCGCCCGTCCGTTCTGTCGGCTACTCTAGTGAGTTGACTTTGCGCTCGACTGCGGATTGTGTGAGAAAGTACCCACAACAACAAGCTCCAATTAGAGTACCTACCGTGATTTCCACTACATACCAACCTACCCACCGACCGACCGGCCTACTCTATTTACTCCACCGACTGTTCACTCGGTCGCTTGCTCGCTCGCTCGCCCGCACGCCTACACGACCATCGTTTCCTCTCCCTCCCCGTCCATAGTTACTCGACCTCGGGTGGTTGCGAGACGAGACGAGACGAGAACTCCGCTCTAGCGGCACTCCAACGCGCGCGGCGGCTGATACGACGACATCATGTCTCAATTCGGGAATTTCCACGTACATACACCTCTCTCTCTCGAAAATCGTCGGAAACAAATCGGTTGCGGTCGGACTGTCAGACTAACGAACGGCTGTCGTATGTATCTAGGACTTCTGTCGAGACTCAACGCTACCCGTCTGCAACGTACGTTCCACTCCCCGTCCTCCTCCTCCTGCTCCTCCTCCCACCATCGCCGTCGCTCATCGCGTACGCATACACAGTTATTCCTCGAGCGTTCCGGCACGCAGTACGGCGGGGGCATAGACAAGTCGTGCGCACTAGTCGGCTTCGCCGCGGGCGGGGGACGAGTCCGGAACCTGGGGTCGATAGTTGCCTGCGCCGTTGCCGTGATCGTCGCCGGCCTGTTGATATGGCTGTCGGAGCGGAAGAAGGCGGCCGTCGGGCGCCGGGAGATGCAGATCTTCCTTGTGGCATACGCTATCGTCTCGATCGCGGAGATATTCAGTGTTGGCGGGTTTCTGACGGATAGGAAAAAATTGGTGGTATGTTGTGTTCTTCGATGCTTGGCTTGTGGGGAGGGTGTTGATGGATGTGCGGTGCGGACAGTGGTTCTCGGCCATACATATAGGCGCCATCGCGGCCGCGTGCTGGATCCTCCTCATCAACGCGATCGTCGGGTACCAATTGATGGACGACGGGACGCCGCTGAGTAATGGTCTGACGGCGGGCTCGGGCCTCGTCGTGTTCATTGGCGTCGCATACGTCGCGGTCGACACGGGGTTCAACTACTCGGGCGAATTCGAGATCAACGACGATAACCTCCGGAACTACGCGCTCTACGTCCTGTACCTACTCTTCCCGCTGCTCCTGCTCGTCGCGTTCTTCATCCTCGAGAGCGTGCTGGTGCTAGGGGTGTTACGGGAGACTCGGCCGATGGGTATGTACACCACCACCACCTCCCCCCTCCCCCCTCCCCCCTCCCCCCCTGTCCCCTCCCCGCATCCACTGACAGGAACCCACAGTCCTCCTCACGATCTCAGCGCTTCTATTCATCATAAGCCAAATCTTCAACTTCGTGATCAGCGTGCACCTGTGCACCGCGACCAACGGCAAGATCGACGGCGCACTGTTCGAAACGCTGTTCGTGCTGCTCGCCGTAATAGCGCTGTGGTTCTTCTGGAGCAGCATCACTGAGGACGAGTGGCCCGATGATAACTACACCTCCGGCACTACGCCGTTACCGTCTACCATCGGTGGTGGGGCTGGTGAACGCGCTTATGCTTGATTTTCCTGCCGACTGACTTCCATCCTTACTACGGAAGGAGGATGGTGATGTGATGGTGCGTATGTAATGATGTTAATGTGAGGCGTTTGTTTTTGTTTTCCCTTGTTTTTGTCGTTTTTTGTTAGTTTTGCCTGGTGGGGTGGGTGTGGTTTTTATTTTAATGCGGGAGGGAGCGGCGCCGTGGGAAAAAGGGTTCTTGAACATACTTCTTTGTATACCCATTTTTTTTTGTTTTTGTTCTGTACTTTTGTGTGGGGAGAGGGGGGCGGAGATGTGTACGCGATTGCTACCTGCATTGTGATAGATGATTCTCTAGATACTCTACACCAAAGCTTTGCGATTTGCGATTTGCTTATATACCTTACCTATACCATGACAGTAGTTGCTGTAGTTGTATTTGCTTATGTAACTAAAAAGGACTATAGATTTACTTACTTACGAGTGTCTTGATGGTTGCTGGAGGCGTGGAAAGGTATGGGAGGGGACAGGCTGGGCTGGGAAGTGGGAATAGTGGGATAGTTCTCTAATAGGTCACACAATTACGAACAAATAGGTAGCGGATCATACGATATCACCATCATCATACCGCCATCACGTGCGCCCATTACTTGTAATTGGGTACTTTCTCGCACCCAAGCTCCCTATCACTATCACTAGGTAGATATCCCAGTAATTAGGCCGCCGGCTCTGTTCCATTCCAAAATATACGATCCCATCGTGAAGAGGAGGAGATCCGAGCCGTCATTGACCGAGCCGTCATAGCGGCGTATAGCAGCGTATCTATCTACATACGATAACCGATGACGATGAACGATGGGGAGATCCGGCCCGCCGGTCCCCGCACCCTGCACCCTACCGTGCCTCACCATCATTTCCCATCCTACTCGAAGCTCGAAGCGAGCTAGTTAGAGTAGTGTCACGACTCAGGGACGAAGCGCGATGTCCGAGCATTCGTTGAAGCGGATGCCCGCTGGTGATCCTCTGGCGGGGGATAAGTAAGATAGGCTAGGCCGGCTGCGCACGGTGTCTTCAAATACCTAGGCCGTTGGAACTTGAGAGGTACCAGTACACAGACCTTACACGCTCGGCCGCAGCTTGCGGTCGCTATGTAGATTATGTATGGGGCTCGAGGGATCGGTGGGCTACCTACCCCGCAATCGTCCGGGAAACTGGCTGGATGGCGCTCGAGGAGTCGAGGTCTGCTGTGTGACTTTGCGTATGTAGTCGCTGGTAAGGCGAAGCATCGTGTCCACTGTCCACGGCTGGCAGTAGAGTGGAGAAGAGCACTGGTGCCCTCCGTCGTCGTTTTATGCTCTGGGCGCCGTCACCGGGACGGTCAGGTCTCCATAGGCCTCGACATGCCTATTTACATCCTTTCAATGGGGGCTTTGAGCCTATGTGCCGAGTTTCTGACGGTTTTGCTTGGAAGTTTTGCTTGGAACGGGGGCACTGGTGTCCTCCGTGCCCTCCGTGACTCCGTTCTCAGTTTATGCCCGGGGGGCCATCGCCACCTCATAGCGATCAGGGCTCTAAAGGCCTCGACATTCCTGGACATACCTATTCAGCAGCCAGCTCCCGTCAATGGGGACTCTGAGTCCACAAGCCGACTCCCGAGTTGTTGCTCATATTGTCTGTTGGTTTTACTTGGAAGGTCTTGCTTGGAAGGTCTGCTTGGAAGGCTTGGAACGGCGGATTGTTTTTTTGTTTGTTCGTACTAATCTTCAGCCTATCCAAGACCAAGTCAGTAGGACAGCGTACATCTTCGTCCTTCCAAGTTCCCTACCCACAGTCCTGCTTGGAATGGGATCCCATGTGTGCATATGGTGTCACTCGGGTGACGAGTGATCGGTGATGTTACAGTCCTTAGAAGTCACAGTCCTTGGAAGCAAGAAACCGAGATCGGGATGCTAGCAAATATTACCAGTAGTGCTGCTAGGCTGGCAGCTTCCACTGTTCAACCGTGATCTCCAAATGGCCGGCCCATGTATGCATGTAACGTGATGCGTCAACCGGTCTATTCAGCGATCACGAGATTTCGCGGACCGCAGGTCCTTATCAGCTGCCGCATCGACATCGGCATCGGCTTTCACATGCAACTTCCAGCGCTCTCCTCTCACTCATCAGGAACAAAAAGATCCTCTCCCTCAAATTCGTAATCATAATGTACACCTACACCCCCGCATAAGGAAAGATAAAGAATAGAGAAGATAAAGATTCCAACCCAACCGCGTTATCGTGTTGCCCTCCCCCCTCCCCCCTCCCTCCACCCTCCACCCCCGTCAAACCGTCGCCCGTCAAACCAGAATAGAGTAAAAACGCCTGTGGATGTGATGCAGCCAGCAATCTCTAGCGAAACAGAACTGAGAATAGCATACTCTCTCTTCCGCACCGTTACCGTTACCAACAAGGAGATTGGGGGGCGGGGTGAAGGAAAAGAAAGAAAGAAAGAAAGAAAGAAAGAAAGAAAGAAAAAGAAAAACACCCATAAAATTGTCCGTCGGTTCGGTTCATAAGTCTTGCCGTCTGTCTGTCAGTTGGCCTGCTCAGCAGCACCCACCCTTCGGCGGCTTCGCCTGGTCGTCGATCCCAATGCTGGTCTTCGCCGTGTTCGCCTTGATCCCATGGCTCTTATCGTTGAGATCATAGACGCCACCCACGATGTTCTTATAGATCTCCTTAGCACAGTCCACGAACGCCTCCTCGACACTCTCGCCGGTCTTCGCACTCGTCTCGACCGCCGCCTTGAGCCCATGAGCCTCCGCCCACTCCCTGGCCTCCTCCACGGTAACCTTCCTCTTGCCCGGATCCGCCTCTGCCAGGTCGCACTTATTCCCGACGAGGATGATGGATATATTCTGGTCCGCGGCGGCGCGGAGCTCATCGAGCCACTCCTGGACGTGTTCGAACGTCTCGCGCCTCGTGATGTCATAGACGAGCAGCGCGCCCGTCGCCCCGCGGAAGTACGACTTTGTGATGGCACGGAAGCTCTCCTGCCCCGCCGTGTCCCATACTTGCAGCTTGATCTTTTTTTCGGCCGATACGGGGATTATCCGGCTGCCGAACTCGACGCCGATCGTTACGTCGTGCTGTGGGTTGAAGCGCCCCTCGCATAGGCGGATCGTGAGACTCGATTTGCCGCACCCGCTGTCGCCGATGTTGACGACTTTCTGGTGGCTGTTAGTAGTGCGCGCTCGGTGCGGGGAGGGGGGGGGAAGTAGGGGGTGGTGGCGCACCGCTATGTAGTCCCATGGCTGAGGCATCGCGAGGGGATTTATGGGCTGGTTAGAGAGTGAAGCTGGTTTTGCGTAGAGGCGCCGAAACAATAGGACGACAAGGTGGTCGGGGGTTGGTGGTGACGGTGGTGTGTAGTAGTGGTGGTGGTGGTTGTAGTAGTGGCGGTGGCGGTGGTTGTAGAGGGGACTGTTCGAGTCTATTCGAGTCGGGGGCGTGGGGGAACTCGGTCGCTGATGTAGTGGAGCGCTCAGCTACGTTCGGCGTTTGCTGGTGGAGGGGGCGCGGCGCTGATAGTGGAGTAGTTGGGTTGGGAGTTGACTTGGAAACAAAGAAGGTGAAGTGTTCGATGTTGGTTGTGTCTCTTCACGCGTCCGTCCGTTCGCTGTCCGTTGATCGGTGCTGTGCGACGTTGAATTTCTGAGTCAGGGATTTATCTCTACCTGTAGAAAGTAGAGCCCTCGGTTTCTATCTATCCACAACGATGCGAGGACAGCACAGAGTCGATGGCATTTGCTGGAACTGGGATGCTTGTTTCTGATGCCTGTTTGCGGCGGCGAATTTGCGGGTGCGGAGACGTGAGGCGAGGTGAGAAGAAGGAAAAGCGGAGGAGGAAGAGGAGGAGGAGGAAGAGAACCGGTGACGCAAATGCCGGCCGCGGGAATAGCAGTTTTGGCTGGGTTGGGTAAGATGGCTGAGCGTTTGGGCAAGTGGGACACTCATTCTGGTCACGAGCGGGTCTAGATACCTGCCATGTGGAGTTGAGGACATGGAGATGCCATTAGCTCGAGGACTACGGTGGGAAGCAGAGTACCTAGCTTCAGACTGGCGGGGCATTGTTCCTCTAGTGACATGACGATATGGCCAACGAGAAGACGGCAAAGACGAAGAAGATGCGGGGGAAGAGGAGCTCGACGAGCTTGAGGGAAAGCAGTAAAGCTCGGAGAAGCTGTGAAGAACTTGATGCATCGCCATCTCCATCTCCGTTGTGTACCTGGTGCATCGTAGCGGTTGTTTCTGTCATAGGCAAATGTCACCGGGAACTCTAGCCATGCTCGTGCCTTCTTTGAAGCTCCGCACTGCCTCTCCCAAAGCTGTCACCCCTCTCCTGCTCTCCCTCGTCGCGGTATCATCTTCGTCTACAGCTTCACCCGCGTTAGCATCATCAGCAGAATATTGAAAGTTGCTGTCTGACTCAAGCACTTCTACAATCTTCACCGGACCAAGGCAGCAACGAAAAAACCGAATAGGCCCGTGCACCCGCCATTCATCTCTCCGCGCAGAAGAGACAGAGCTACGCAGTCACTCATTCATCCCCGATAACTTATCGACTGTTCTCACACACATTCACGCTCACACGCTCACACTCATATCCAACTCACTCGATCGCTCACCGTGCATACAAAGCTCGGAGCTGTAGCCAACCGCTGCTGCCGAGAGTTTTTTTATTGATGCGGCAACGATAACAACGACGACAACGACCGCCTCCACCTCCACCTCCACCTTCACACTCCACCTCCCACTCCACCACCTCCACCACCTCATCCACCCCAATCCACCCACCTTTCTATCTGAACAAAGACTGGCTACAGCTATATCGATCGTTCATCCACACTAGCCTATCCGTCTCCCGCGCCTCACGGTTTCTGGCGCTCGCCTCCCCCCTCCCGCCGTCGCCGCCATGTTCTCGGAATGTGAGTTTAAATTGCTATCTATGCCCCGATCGCGGTTAGCTAGCATAGCTTGGTACTGACAGAGCCGCCGACGTGACGCACAGATGCATCGAAATTCCTACAACAGTCGCAGACACGTATGAGTGCGATACGAGAAGGCCGAAACCACACTCAGGCATCGGCACCGCTGTTCCACTCCGTTGCCGAATTTCTTCCCGAGGACCACGAGCACGAGCAGGACCGCCTGGATCTTTTCGCCCTCGAGCGCAGCAGACGACACTTCGGCGCCTATGCTCCTTCCGACGCTACAGGCGGAGAGGATGAGGACGAAGATGATGATGGCGGATATACGGAAGAGGAAGATAGCACTCAGGAGCTACGGCAGAGCAGAGGAAGAGGGCGCTTCGGTAATATCAGGAGCTCGTGGAGAGCAAATCGGTCAGGAACGGCCAAGGGTTCGCTATCTGGGCCGGCGCGCAGCCACGAGACGGAAACGGGTGCCGCGAGTTCGAAAGGGAAGATGGTGGACGTGCGGTTGGACGATCCGAATGATCAGTCCCTGATGGAGGACTTCGACCAGGTGGGCTCTCCCACGATGTCATGCGCTTGCGAGTATGAGGGGGGAGGGGCATCGCTGATGATGGGAACAGGGCCCGCCAAGTGATATTGCTGTCGACATGCTCCGCGATGAATCTCCGCCGCCATTCCAACAGTTCCAGCGACCTCGGAGAGATAGTTCACCCTCCGCGTCGCTTGCGTTTGTACCGCCCATGCAACACGACGAGGAGATCGGAGATCAGACACCGTTCATGCCGCGGCAGTCTGAGCGGCCCAAGCCACAACAGAGCACGGTATGGCGCTTTTTCCGATTGAACGGTGGGTTGGCAGACGGGCTAAATCGGGACAGATACCACAACAGGTGTACCATCCGTCGTTGGAGCCTCCAGCACATGATAAATTATGGGGTAGCCTATATATATTTCTGATGGCGGGCATGTTCACGACGTCTTTCGTAGTTTGGCTCCACACGGAGGAGAGCAATAATCCAAAGGACACCATTTACAACACGCTCCATGGGTCATTGCACCTCCTCGCCATCGATACTTTTGTCGCGATTGCCGTCGCGGTGGGGTGGATGTTTCTGCTCAAGTCGTGCGCGCGACCGCTGATATACTTTGTCATGGTATCTGTGCCGGTGGTGCTGGTCGTCTTCAGTATATATCCATTCGTTATGTCGTTTAAGGTGCCCGAAAAGAGCTATGGCGGACAAGGCACGGTCATGCGGTGGGGGAGCATAATTCCGGCGATAATGTCTGGGACCTGGGCGTATTCGGCGTGGAGGAATAGATTCGCCATGACACGGGCGGTTGACATCATCCAGCTGGCATGCCGGATCATCCAAGGCAACCCGGCACTGGTATTGTTGAGCTTTGGGGCGCTGGTGGGAACATGCGTATTTTCGTGGATCTGGGTGGGAATGTTCACAAGAGTCTTTTTGACTGGAAACTCCTTAGTCCGGGACGGAGTTATCTGGAAGCTGAGAACCAGGACGATTTTCCTGGGCATCTACTACATCATGATGTATCTCTGGACACTGGGTGTCGCTTCTGGTGTACACAGGTATGTAATGTCACCATGTCAAGCTTGACTATCGACTAACATCATTCCAGGGCGACGTCTGCAGCTACAGTTTCCCAATGGTACTTCCACCGGCACGCCATCCCGAAACCCTCCTCCCGCGCCATCATGGGCGCCGCCTTCCAGCACAGCACCTCCACCCTCTTCGGCAGTATCTGCCTAAGCTCCCTCCTCGCCCTGATGGTCCGCCTCCCACTCTTCGTAGCCCCCCGCTACCTTGCCCGTATCATCCACATGTGCTGCTACACCTTCGTCCCCTCGCCCATCGCCGCCATAATCGACCCGCTGACCCTCACCTACGGCGCGATCCACTCGCTGCCAATCCTCGCCGCCTCCAAAGCCACCTCGAACCTGAAGTTCATGGACACAGCCGGCTACGGCCCGCAGCGTCACCCGCGCGTTGCCTACCGCTTCAGCAAGATGCTGCTCACCGCGGCCCGCTCCGTCACCGCCATCTGTCTCGGCATCGGCGCGTGGATCGCCGCGGCAAGACACGTCAATGGCGGCAGCCTGTACGGATACCTTGTCGGCCTCATAGCTGGGTGCATCGGCTGGGCTATCATCGGTGCGACCGAGGGGTGCCTCACCAACGTTGTAGATGCCTGTGCGGTGTGTGTGGTCAGTGAGGGGGCCGAGGGAACGCATTGCCGGGAGGCGCAGGCTGCTTTTGGCGGATAACTAAGCTGGTGTACTACACTTGTCGATGACAGAGTAGGTATACGCTGGATTTCGTTGTTTTCTTCTTGTTTTGCGCGCATTCTAGGGTTTCTTTCTTTCTTCGGAGCGAAGGTGCTTGCTTGCTTGCTTGTTTGCATGTATTCACTTGACTTGACTTTTTCCTTTGTCACTTTAGACGGGGGATTGGATTGGATTGGATTGGAAATGTTTATGTTCTTATTTGGCTACCTACGGAAGTGATGGAACATGTTGCTCCGAACGACCTGGGGAATAGTACGGTAGCTGTACGGTAGCTGTTGAAATTACTGGTAGGTATTTCATTGAAATTTGATGGGTTTTTTTGGCTACCTTGAGCCTGATGCTTCAGGAATTGGCAGTGGACAACTACCTGGTCTGGATGAATGGGGGGTTCTGTTTGTTGTTTTATTGATCTCGCCCTGTACCTATGTGCAGAGACAATGGCGATTGCCTGGATGGATGTCCCCAAGAGGAGATATGTTAGGAACCGAAGTAAGTCGAGTGATGAAGCGAGCATAAATGCCCTTTGCACGAGCGAAGCAAACATTCCATGACCAGCCTTATCCTCCTGAATGAGTAAATTCACCATCAATCCTTGCGTCCAGATCCCCAGCCCCGAGTGACGCCCCACCTCAGCTCTTGTTCTACACTCAACCTACCCTGCCTTCCCAGCCCCAAACACCTACAAAACCGCGTCCCCCGCAGCTCCCTTCCTCCCAGTACATAACCAACGCAAACCCACCGCCCTCCCTCCCCCCTCACGGGACCTCCACGGAGATGAGGGCGGTCTTTCAGTCCCCACCATCCCACCACTATCCCAGCCCCGTCAGCCCAGCCCATCCAGCCCAGCCCAGCCCAGCCAACCAGCCTTTAACCACCCGCCTTGTACGACGACATCCAAACCCACTGCCCGCGCGCTTCCAGGAACAAATCTACGCAGCTGCACACTTATAGCCGATGGGTGTGGGTGTGCAATACATCATACGCGGTTCCTGGGAGCGGATGGGTGGTTACTATAACTTGGTCGTATGGGTGAAGTGGTAGATTGCTGGTTGTTTTGCTGTGTTTTGCTGTGTTGGGGTGGGGTGGGGTGTGTTGCGCGGTTGGGTGGGGGTGGGGGAGGGGGAGAGGGGGTTGTTTGCGCAGAGATATATATATGAAATACATGAAGGGATCCATGAAGAGCTGCGTATATATGCACGGAGTTAGTGCCGGAGCACAGATACGGGTCGCACATTCTCCTGGAGCCTGGGGGGGTTAGATGCGGGTTAGATGGGGGTTAGATGGGGGGTTTTGTTGGTTTTTTGATGATCGTGCAACTCACCTGTGTATGTGGAGTACATTGACGATCGCGATTGCCCGGATGGATGTCTCTGGGAGGAGAGACGTCAGGAAGCTCAGGAAGCTCAGTAAGCTCAGTAGATCGAGTGATAATGCGAGCTCTAGAGGGTCCCACACGGCGAAAGCCCTCAATCGTTGCGTCCAGATCCCAAGCCCGAGTGACACCCGACCTATGCACTTGTAGCTACTGCACTTCACTTACCCTGCCTTCCCAGCAACACCTACAAAACCGCGTCCCCCCAGCTCCAGCTCCCTTCCTCCCAGTAATCATCGCAAACCCCACCGCCCCCCCTCCCCCCTCGCGGGATTTTCACGGAGGCGAGGGGCCGGTCCCACCACCAGCAGCACCACCAGCCCAGCACCGCCAATACGGTACAGCCCCATTCAGCCTCCAGCCTTTAGCCACCGCGCCTCGTACGACCAACATGCGACCAGCTGCCCGCGCGCTCCCAGGAATGCATCGCGCAACATGTGTTGTATCGTACACGCGGGTTCCTGGAGGGGCTTGTGCGTGTATGTACTCGTACAATACATATGTGGGTTTCCATGGGAGCTCGCGGACAGTGCTTGTGACGGGTCGTACGAGGGCCTAGCTGTGGCAGATTGCTGGTTGCTGTGCTGTGTTGGGGTGTATGGGCTGTGCTGTGTTGTGTTGTGGTGGTGTTTGTGAAAGAGAAATTATGGGACTCATGAAGAGCTGCGTTGCACAGAGATCGTGCCGAAGCACAGATACGGGTCGTACATTCTGATCGAGGGTTGGAGGTGTGTACATAGGAGGATGGGATGCTGGCTGGTGAGGGAGGAGGATGTATACAATATCTATATCCATATCGTCATCACACAGTTGAGGGTAGATATAAGTCCCTGGCCATATGTATGCAGGTGTACTTACCTATGGCCAACTCACATTTGAACTCCATTCTTGCCCGCCCTTCTACCAGCACATCCACAGACACACACAGTGTCCCGCTGGACACTCCTGCTTCACCCCCGATGCCTCGCTCTCCCCATCAGTCACGTCGTCCCGGGGACTTTCCTGCCCACGTCCGTCGTGGAGGACCTCCAGAACAGCCTTGCCGCATCCTTCATTTATGCATACGAATAGATTGGCCATGCTCACCAGCGCTTTCCGTGCTTCGTCTCCTTTTCCACTCTCGCCCATAGAGACCAGCGAGCATTGTTTGAATAAGTGCTGTTTGCTTGCACCGGCGGCACCACCAGCACTGATCGTCCTCTCGCTTCTTTATCTACTTCAGACGAGTGACCGCCATGGCGTGGCCGGTCTTTAGCTGCTACTAGTAGTACCGGGTCACAATGCGTTTCGGCGCTTTGGCGGGTATGAATCCGGTGTCATATGTATCATACCTCCGGTTTTTGATCCGGGAAATGGTTCACTAGTGGGCTTCCGTCCATCTGCCGTTTGAGGTGCGCCAGGGACACTGGCAACGGTAGGCTTCGTCTCCGGCATCTATCACTGTACTTGAGCCATTCGGCTCTGCGATCGTCTGGTTCGAACTTCGTCAGCCTGTCAAGGTCGAGTGATATCACGAGCCTACCGGATCATGAGCGAGCGAAGGGACACCGGTACTGGTAGGCTTCGTCTCCGACATCTATCGCTATACTTAAGCCATTCGGCTGTGATCGTCTGGCTCGAACTTCGTCCGCCTGTCAAAGTCGAGTGATATCACGAGCCTAGTTACCGGATAATGAGCGAGCGAAGACAACATCCCACCACTACCAAACAAACCCGTAAACGGCAGCTGGTTCACCATTGATCGCGGAATCCGGGATCTCCAGCCCCGAGTGAGGGCCGATATAGAGTACTTATACCGCGCTTACCCTGCCTTCCGCGTACATACTACAAAACCGCGATCCCCCCAGCTCCAGCTCCAGCTCCAGCTCCAGCTCCAGCTCTCTCCCACAACCAGCGCGAATCCACCCACCCTCTCTCCCTCCCTACCAAGGGTTTTCCACGGAGTAGAGGTTGCGGTCACCACAAGTCATTCAGCCTGTAGCCACGAGGCCTGTTTGTGAGTTTGAAGTATCCTGAACGCTGCTCCTTGTGAGTGCTGGACGTTTACGAACCGAAATCACATTCAAATTGTGTCCGCCTACTATTTGTCCCCGTGGTGTTTTTTTTGCCGAGAATGAAATTATAGGACTCACTGAAGAGCTGCGTATATATGCACAGAGTTAGGTACCGGAGCACAGATACGGGTCGTACATTCCGATGGGAGCTGGTGGAGGGTGGATGGATGCGATGCTATGTAGCGAGGGAGGGGGGCTATGTACAATACCTATACATATGGTATCACACGGTTGGGGAATAGATTTCCGGTGGCTCCAAGTCCCCAATCATATACCAACTCGGCGACTCGGGACATGAGGAAGAACACTCTGTGATCCAAAACTACAGGTGGATGCGTCTCCGAGATGATAAGCGACCCGAGGACGACGAGGATCAACAAAGTATCCGACTGAGACTGGATACATCGAGATGATCCGTCTGTCGATGACGCAACCTTGACATGCCCAACCACATGGTACATGGCGAGCAGCGCGCGATCTTGTCTCCAGCCGGTGGCTACTCCAATAGAAAGGTCTGTAGGTGGCTCTGAAGACGTGCTTTCGGCGAACTCGGTTGTTTCGTCTCGTCTCGTCTGGTCGCGCTCGCGTAGTAGAAATGGCAAATCTAGGTGGCGTCAGTACCGCGTTCAATGTCCGTAGGGATGACGATGACGATGTCGAGGAACAGTTGTATTGCGTCTCGCGAACCTAAAGACCGGCCCCAGTAAAAAGATTACGCTGCAACAACGATAATCCGGTCACGCTAATGTGCGCTGGACGGGCTTGCCAGCATCCGTTGGGATCTCTTGAGCGAAGAGGGTCAAGTCCGAGCGGCTGAGAATTGCTGAACTGCTGAATTGCCGTGGAGCCAATCGTAGCCGGGCCAACAAATACGGTGGAGTGGATCGGACCCGGATTGGTCTGGAGGATTGCAGGCGCCCGGAGGCTCTTCTTCTTCTCTTCTTCTTCATCGACCGGCAAAGGTCATGTTTTCGGTTGTTCAAGGCTTGGAGTTAAAGCTCTATTTTAGCTGCCAGCGGGTCCTCGGTTTGATGGAGGGGCTTGCGGAGGGGTAAACGGAGAAGTTCGAGTATCGCCGGGCATCCGGAGAGGCCAGCAGCTACGGCCGCGGTAGAGGTCAGTTAGTAGATGCAGCCAGGTAGCTGCTTGGGGGTGTGAAGACAAGCAGTCGCGGTTGGGAAGTCGTCAGTACTCAGGTACTAACTGTTAACGTAGTAACCATAGAGTAAGTAGAGCATCAGTACACCTTGCGTCCTCTCCCCCCACACACCCCGTTCTATTCCGTCCGTCCAAAGAGCATAAGCACCCCTGCCCAACAACTTTTTTTACCCTGTTTCCCGGACTCGGGATCTCGCCGCCATTCCTCTTTTTTTTCAAAGGCCTTCCTCCTCCAACACCCTTCTTCCTCCTCCTCCTCTCCATCTCCATCCTCCTCCTCCTCCACTCCTCCCCTCCACACCCTCCCATCAACAATCAATTGAAGATGTCCTCCGCTTTCAGAGTCTCCACCATTGCCTCGACCGCCTTCAGGTCGAGCATCACCTCCTCCTCTTCCTTCGCTGTGAAGAGAGCCGGTTACCGTTATTACTCGGCGGTTAAGCCTAAGGTCAGCGATCACTCAATCCATGCCCTAGTGGTCCGACCGCAACAGTATTCTGACGTAGCCACATCGGTGACCACAGACCCTCAAGGAGACCTTTGCTGCGAAGATTCCCGAGGAGATCGAGAAGGTCAAGAAGCTCCGCAAGTAAGTCGATACGATTCAATCCCAATGCTCTCTCACGGGGTTCGGCAGTTCTGACATGTGGATGTTTGCTATCTCAGGGAGCACGGTTCCAAGGTCATCGGAGAGGTCACTCTTGACCAGGTCTACGGAGGTGCTCGTGGTGTCAAGTCCCTCGTATGGGAGGGTTCCGTCCTCGACTCCGAGGAGGGTATTCGCTTCAGAGGCAAGACCGTAAGCACAAATTGCACCTCCCATTGGTACTGGCGACGAGGACTAAACGCAGTGTTTTCTAGATTCCTGAATGCCAGGCCCTTTTGCCCAGGGCTCCTGGAGGAGAGGAGCCTCTTCCCGAGGGTCTTTTCTGGCTTCTTTTGACCGGAGAGGTCCCCACTGAGGAGCAGGTCCGCGCTCTCTCCGCCGAGTGGGCTGCCCGTGCCGAGGTCCCCAAGTTCGTTGAGGAGCTCATTGACCGTTGCCCCAACACCCTCCACCCCATGGCCCAGTTCTCGATCGCCGTCACCGCTCTCGAGCACGAGTCCCAGTTCGCCAAGGCGTACGCGAAGGGTATCAACAAAAAGGAGTACTGGAGCTACACCTTCGAGGACTCCATGGACCTCATTGCGAAGCTTCCTACCATTGCTTCCAAGATCTACCGTAACATCTACAAAGATGGAAAGGTCGCCCCCATTCAGGCCGACAAGGACTACGGTTTCAACTTGGCCAACCAGCTCGGCTTCGGTGGAAACAAGGACTTCGTTGATCTGATGCGTCTGTACCTGACCATCCACTCTGACCACGTATGTCCCTAACCCCCCCGATCCTCGATCTTTGGTTCCGAAGGCTAATTCCCTTGTAGGAGGGTGGTAACGTCTCGGCCCACACCACCCACTTGGTCGGATCCGCTCTCTCATCCCCCATGCTCTCCCTGGCTGCCGGTCTCAACGGTCTCGCCGGTCCCCTCCACGGATTGGCCAACCAGGAAGTCCTTAACTGGCTCACTGAGATGAAGAAGTCCGTCGGTGACGATTTGTCCGACGAGAACATCAAGAACTACCTCTGGACCACCCTGCGCTCTGGACGTGTCGTTCCCGGATACGGACACGCCGTTCTCCGCAAGACCGACCCCCGCTACACTTCCCAGCGCGAGTTTGCCCTCAAGAAGCTCCCCAATGACCCCCTCTTCAAGCTTGTCAGCCAGGTCTACAAGATCGCCCCTGGTGTCCTCACTGAGCACGGAAAGACCAAGAACCCCTGGCCCAACGTCGACGCCGTAAGTTCTACGAGTTCCCAATCATTATGAACTGCCACTAACATCCGCCACAGCACTCCGGTGTCCTGCTCCAGTACTACGGTCTCACTGAGGCCAACTACTACACCGTCCTCTTCGGTGTCTCCCGTGCTCTCGGTGTCCTTCCTCAGCTCATCATTGACCGTGCCCTCGGTGCCCCCATCGAGCGCCCCAAGTCTTTCAGCACTGAGAAGTACGCCGAGTTGGTCGGTGCCACTTTGTAAGTTCGGAGAAACCACGGATGGAGTTATTAGCCGCTGTGAGGCACTCTGTTAGTAGTAGTGTCTGGTGTTTGCGCAGTCTTGTAGGCGTGTAAGATTTGTTTTGGGGGTAGGAGTAAGTGGTAGCTTGAGGGAAGGGGAACATAAAAGTCGCCGGCGGCCTGGTTTTTTTTTGCTGGCTGGCTGGCGCTTTCTCTTGTTTGCGAGGATAGAATTTTCTTTTTTTTCTCTTTGGACACATGTATTATGAGGCACAAAATCTCTCAGAAGAATCTCACTCACGCGTTGTTCGGTGACGACATGCGTGTCATGGCCATGTGGGAATGTGGATGTGATCGAGCACATAGAGTATGTAGTGCGGACCATGCGGGTATTTGTCCGAACAGCCGAGCTGAACTCGGTGGTGGTGGATGGATGGGAGTATCCCTTTTTCCTAGCCTCTGCGATTTCGATCCTGCAATCTTGGCGGCAGTTGCACTGGACGTCAACGTGGATTGCCTGCACTCAGCACTGGCAACTGCAGGTACTCCAATTTTCCATATTATCATTGTAGATAACTTCGGAAGTGATTACATAACCTGCGTGGCTTAGCCCTAGGTATTCCAAGTCCGTACTACAACCCTCTACTGAGTCTCAGCAGTGTCAGTCGGTGAACAGGGCTGATGTACATATTCTCTTCACCATACCCATGATGATGATGTTCCGCGGTCTACATACCACTGATGTCGACGGTATCGTGCGCACGGCCACTGTCACGGGGTGCAATCTGGTTTCATGATCCATCGGGGCGCACGTGAATAGGTATTTCAAGCTCTCTTACCCTCAGCTGCTAGGATCGGAGCTCATCCGGGCGTCTGGAAGTGCAAGCCCGAGTGCTCCGTCGTGATTCTGTGAATCCCGCGACGCCAAAAAGATAATCCAGCCCACCAACCCACTAGCAGAGCCTCACTTACCCATCCCCCGACACCACGCCCGCCGTCCCCCACCACACGCCCACCACACGTCCACCTCCACGTCCACCGCCGCCGCCATGTCGTTAACACGCCTCCAAACGCTCTACAAAGTTCCACCCCTTGCCCCCCCCCCCTCGCGCTCCCCCCATTCCCCATCCCCCGTCCTCGCCGCCTCCGCCTACTAACCCACCCTTTCCCCGGAATCACAGCTGAGCGCCTCGATCTTCAACACGACATTCAACCCGACCAACATCCGCACAGGCAACAAGGTCCTTCGGCAGCGGCTGAAGGGCGCGGCGCTGCTGGACTACTACCCGCCGCGCGTGGCCACAGTGAAGGATCTGCGGCGGTTGTTCCCCAACCTGGCCATCAGCGACGATGCGGAGGACGCCAGGGTTAACGCTGTTGAGAGGTACGTGCTCGATTCTAGGCTGGGCTGGGGAGGTGAATGTGGATGGAGGGGATTGGGGGGATGGGATGGGAGGGGATGGGATAAGGCTGATAGTAGACGGTGCATAGGGCGAAGGCGAGGGGTAAGGGCGCGCCGAAGAAGGTCAGGGTTAAGCCGGAGAGGATGCATGGTAAGAAGAAGTAGTGAAGTGCGCGGCGGAATTCATGATGTTTGGTGCGCAGTTGTAGTTGTGCCTCTGGACAAAGTAGACTGTAGACGAGACTTTGTAGCCCCCAGTTCAAGTGACCTTCAACTACCTACTACCACCACCACTACTATCACCACCACCATCACCACTGCCGCCACCCACTACCATCACCACTACCACTACCGATCCCATCACCAAAAACCCAAACACACAGAACTACTACTTCACCGCCACCACTCTACACCCCTCCCCCACTGCCACGACCACGACCAGTCCAGCACGCCCACCAGCCATGGCTCCGTACCTGATCTCACGGTACCCCCCATTCCTCCCACAGCCCCTCCCACATCCCACGCCCCGCCCGCCTCCCCGCGCACCATACTAACAGCCCGCAGGGCCGCCGACCCACTGTTCGCACTATTCATCGGCGCCTCGGCCGCCAGCATCCGGATCCGCCGCGAAGAGGCCGAGGCAGGACGTGGCGGGACAGTGCTGGAGACGCTGCGGCGGCGGGCGGGGTACTATTTCGGGATGTGATCTGCTGTGGTGTGCTGTGCTGTTGTGAGAAGGGCGAGCGGAAGGAAGGAAGGAAGGAAGGAAGGCTGTACGATACCTACAATATGACCGATCGGTCGACGACCCACCGGTTCGCCCTAAACATAGAGTGCAGTCAGTGCTGGTATGAGGCTATGAGGCTGCGTCCGACTGATACGTCACCAGACAGTTGGACAAGGCTCGTCCATCATCCCCGTGAGACAAACACGGGTTCTGCCTACATACCGTGCACCGTTCACACGTATCGCGCACGCGAGGGCAAAAGGAACCGAAATTCTCATCATTCGCGCGCAGATTACATACATACAGACAGCAAGCAGCAACAGCAACAGTAAACCGGCAAACTCCTCCGCCGCGGCACGCGAAACACGCATTTCAGCGAACAAAAGAGAAGCGTCTCGAAGCTTGCTATAAACAACGAACAAAGCTGTAAGGGTAATGCGATAACCCGAGACGGAGCTCCTATCTGTTCGTGTCCGGTATGCCGTCACACCGTCTCTCTTCTCACCATTCTCCCTACAAGAACGCCTTCCAAGAACGAACAAACAAATGAACAAACACACGAACGGGACAACAGTGGCGCGCGCGAACAGTAGAAGCAAACAGTTTAGAATGTGCACATCCGTAAACGCAGTAAGAAATGACAAGAAAGCAGATTACAAGGGCTCGCCGCCGAAGGTGTTCTCTCCAGAGTACCTGTTTTCGCCTCGTGTCAGCAGCATATCCTGAGCCCAGCCGAGTAGTGGGAAGAGAAGACACGTACGTGATGTACAGAAACCCATCCTCGTCCTTGTGCTCCTCGTAGATGGAGCTCATTAAAGCCGCGGTAGGTGGTAGGACCTCATCGACGAAGATGAAGATCGCCTTCTCGGGGGACAGCTTGATTCTCTTGCGGATGACGTAGACGAACTGGCCGACGGTCAAGTCTGCGGGGACGAGGTACTTCTTCTTGTCGATGGTAGCGATATCCGACTTCTCGACTTTCTCGCAGATAACCTATTCGAGTGGCGATAAGGTGAGATTAGCCGACGAACTCCGTGAATATGCGGGACGATGGCTTCCGTTCCTGTCGCGTGTGGGCGGAAGAGGAGAGAGGAGGAGGAACGTACTGGAATGCGATCCGCGTATTTCTGACGGATGCGCTCGGCCTCAGCCTTGCGCTTCTCAAAGGTGTGTTCGTCCTTAAACTTGCTGAGGAGGTATTAGCATGTTGTCTTTCGTTTATCTGATTGCTATTAAGGGAGAGGAGCTGCATCTAGAGGTATTTACCTGCGCATTTTGGCGGTGTTGGGTTATTTAGTTAGGTAGGTGTTGGTTGTGGGTTGTAACGGTGAGAGCTGTAGCTGTGGAGGTGACGGGTGGATGTAGATGACACTGGGTAGAGAAGGTGGGGGGTGGGTGGGTGCTTTTAAACGGATAGGCTCGGTCAGCTGAGTTGGGAAGAGAAAGCAGGCGAAGCTCTCGTCTCGTGGACTGGGGGTAAGAGAATGGGAGGGGGCTGTGAGGGGTGGTACTCAGTCACTGACAAGATGAGCAACGGTGACACGACAGGCTGGTGATTGTGATGATGTCTGGTGTTGGGAGTGTGAAGAGAAGGAGAAGAAGAAAGAGGGAGGAGAAGGAGGTCAAGCGAAAGAAGGAGAGCTCAAGTGCGTGCTGGAGCTATGACCTCCAGTGAGCACACGGAGAGCATGAGTAACTCCACTGCGCTAGATACGGTATCGGGAAAGATGAATGAATACGGAATGGTGGCGGGCGCCACAGTGTGGCGTCGTGACGCTTGGGATCGAGCACAGCAACCACCAATATCTACACCAAAGGAAAACAGACAAGTCCTTACTCACCTGCGAGATACCCGTGTCCTCTCGCAAGTACTCTCTAGACTGTATCCTGCGTCGTGATAAGCCCTAAGAAAAATCTATACGCGTTGAACATCTACCCACATACACGAAGAACGATGGGTGCATCATAGCAATACACGGTACGGTACTCTAGGTAAGTAGGCCAACCTAAACTTTTGAATTGCAAAACTCATCTTCCCCTCTTCAAAGCCTGTTTGGCCGAACCAGATCATCTGAGTGAACCTTCCCCTCGATGCCTAGCCATATCGTAGTCACTGGCTGGTACTTACACTAAAGATCTCGCCCACGATAGCCGACAACAAAATTTGTACACTTTAGATTTGTACCACGATGGTATGTACCCTATTGACGTAGATTACAAACTCATCCCGGGAGGAATCCGCAACATCGTGTCTGAAACTTGGAAGCGACCCGATGTGAGCGCATCACAATAACTCACTCGTGATTTCGGTGGGCTGCGCTCGCTGGCCCATGAGTCAATCCAGGGGTCGATAGGGCAACAATAGAATTCCAACCTCGAATGAGTCAGTCATGATCACTCATACTTGTCACTACTGTCACTACTAGCAGCCCCACATGAGTGAGTATGATAAACAAGGTGAACCCTTCTCTGTACGTAGTGTAACACAGCCGTATGTGACAACAAACAATGCTCTCTCTCAGGGCAAACTCTAGTCTAAGCGTCTTCATGCTGTATCACCTTTGGCTACGAGGGTCCCAACCCCCCGACGATTTGTTATCAATTGCGTATAGGCAGCGTATCTAGACTATGGCAATATACGCACTTTTCCTGGTCCTATCTGCAGCTGCGATAACAGGCTCAGTAAAGCAGCCTTGCATCTCCAGCCCTCAGCCTAGGCAAGCGATAACGCGTTTCCACAAAGGCTCTAAATCTTGATCTGGGTCGAATGGGAAACACTTGCGTGTGGCTGCGGCGCAATCCGAGTGATGTATAGTGATGCAGTAGCGCCATCGCATGCATGCCCGTCTCGATCCTTCATGCCCGCATAAACAAATGTATCGAAATTAGTAAAAATCCCCCAAACGATACATCAGGACCCTGTCGATGCCTCTAATACTACTTCCATACATTTAAAAGTCACATATCTTGTCTCGCACACGTTGAGTTCTAAGCGGAACGTTGTCTTGGCGGACCATTTGCTTTTGAAACAGAACAGAACATGACTGCTGTTGGGGATCCCTTTAAGTTCGTCCTTCGTTCTCCAACCCTTCCCTTCTATCTTGCTCCAACCGAAGCGCTTCAACCTCACTCCCTACAACATCCTCTCTCTACACGGCTCGGCGACAACCACTTTCACCTCCACAACCACCGCCACCACATTCCTCACAACCATCACCACACTCACCACCACCATCACCACCGCTACTTCTCCATACTCTTCCGCAATTACAACCGACACCCTCAACTGCTCCGATAATCACCGCCAATTCCGCGCGCAATCCCCGCCGCTTTATCAACTCGCGTACTGCATCCTGCTTGATCCAACAACTCTTCAGCCCGCACGCGCAAAGAAACCCTAAAGTTGTTCGCTACTGCTGGCGTGTACTATTGGTCGTTGCTTCGATCCCTAGATTGTTGTCGGCGCTCTTGTCACGCGTCTACCACGTACTCGTACATAAAAGAAAAGAGCCAATTTGATCAACCTCTCTTTCCGGCTCTGCCTGAATTCCGCGGCACAGCCCAGCGCTCAAAGGATCGTATACCGTAAAGGAAGCAGGAGGACGAAGAAGGAGACGAAGGAGAAGAAGAAGGAGCGCTCCAATTAAAGTGTCTGAAGCGACCTCGGTCCCGACAATCCAAAGGTCATCGTAGGACTACCGTATCCTCCCAGGCAGAACACACAACGCGCTCTTACCGGCCGTAAAAGTTCCCGAGTCGGGGGTAGTCTACCTTGGGCCATCAATCGCGGAGTCTCTATCTTTCTCCCACCCCACATACATACACAACCCCCCCCCCTCTCCCCCACACCACCATGTCGTCAGTGGTGACAGAGTTAGAAGCCGCTCTGCAGGCCATGCAGAATACCAAACCGCCGGGAGTATCTGGAACCAAAATCACCTTCATCACTGAACTGAGTGTCAACAATGTTCAGGTACACACTCCAAAGCACCGCTCCAATTCAGCCAGCGCATGAGTCACTGCGTACAGTAACGGATAGAAGCTGACCTGCCATCGTTTGTATAGTCTGAGTCGGTCATTATCCAGAAACTGTACACGCATTTCAAGAAGTGTCCCGGAACACATAAACTAGGTCCTCTCTACGTTGTAGACTCTATTGCGCGCAAGTACTTAGACCAGGCCAAGAAGAACCATCAAGAAGTCTCCTCTGCGGCGCCGGATGGTACCTTTGCGGCGGGTGTGTTTAGAATCACCAACCTGCTGCCCCCATTGATGAATGACATTCTTCAGCACGCTCCACCGGAAGAAAACAAGGTACGCTTATCATTTTTGCTGAACGGATGGGATGGATGGGATGGAATCGTGGGATGTGGGATGGGACGGGATGATGGACGGGAACGGAACGGGAACGAAACGGGAAAACGGCCCGCGATGATAGGTCCATAAGGATGGATACTCGCACCGCTGTAGTCGGGCTGTCACCGCCAATGCCAACCACAGCAGCAGCAGGCGGCAGTCCTGACAACGATCAGACGTTGCGTCGATCCTCCCCATACCCCACATCCGTTCCCATGAAACCCTTCCCCCCACCTCCCACTGCTTTCTTTGGTGGACACCGTATCAACACGTGTAGAGACAACCCACTTACACATTTTCGTTTGTGCCTAGGACAAAATAGAGAAGCTGTATGCTATATGGGAGCGGAGTTCCACATTTCCTCCAGAGGTTCTTGCAGATGTCAAGCGGAAGATGAACGCAAGTCCAATGTTTCAGCCGAGTAAGCCAGCCCTACAGTCACAATCATCTCCCTCTATGCACGCCGAGTTGGCATCCCTGTTAGGCAGTAAACGACGTGCCCGCACACACCGCGGCCGTTACGCATCCTTCACGAGTTTTGAACCGGTAACTAATTGATGATTCTCCTTTGCTCTGCGTAGTTCTTAGTCACAACCAGTCGTCGACGCCACCAGGATCGCCGCCGCGTCCGCAGCTCAAGGCAGACGCGCGGTATAATGAACGTCCCCAGCCACAAACTGCCGGCGCGACCACGAATGTTGCTTCGATGTTGCAGGCTATCGCTCAGATGGCGAAACAGAACCAGAATCCTACCGCTGCGCCAGAACCCGCCTCGGCTCCGGTAGCCCAGTACAATATGGGCAGTTCTCAGACCAATGGCCATGCCCCCATGCTGAGCCCGCCGCTTCACTCGGCCACCCCCGGGCCTATGCCATACACGTCGACGTCGCCCAACGCGAATGGCCATCCGGCTTTCCAGAACCAGATGGCTGGTGCCTATCAGCAGATGTATGGCCAGAACCAATCCCCACAGCAGGCTGGATATCCGAATCAACCTCAGCAGCAGGCCGCGTATCCTCAGAACCAGCCCCAGCAGCAGACTGGATATCCGCAAACCCAGCCCCAGCAGACCGGATACCCTCAGGCTCAGGCTCAGCAGCAGCAGGCCGCGTATCCTTTCAATGCTCCCCAGCAGCCGCAGCAGCCCCAGATGGGCATGGAGCAGCAGCTCGCGATCTTGCAGTTGCTCCTCCAACAGCCAGGACTACAGCAGAATGTAACCCAACTGGCTCCCGCTTTGCAGGCTCTCCTTGGCGGAGCGGTTGGTGCACAAGGCTTCCCAATGCCGAACGCAGGCGACCCAATGCAGCAACAGCAGCAACAGCAGCAGCAGCAGTTTTGGGGACAGTCCATGGGTATGCAGCAGCAGCCAGCCCTCTCCCAAGCCGAAGCACCGCGGGCGCCGGACGCTTTCAACAACAATAATAACGAGCAACGCGGCCGAGAGCGGGGTTATTCTCCTCCTCCCCGGTCTCCTCCTCGATATGGAGCTGCCAGACGTGGTCGTAGCAGATCAAGATCTCCGGGCAGGTTTCCTGGCCGCGAAGAGCCCCGGTCCCCTCCCTCATTCCGCCGTCGCAGCCCTGTGTATGGTGAATATGAAGGAAACAATATCGACCCCGGACGAGGCATGGGTGGAATGGGCGAGCGCGGAGCCCGTGGCGGACGAAACCGTGGAAGGAAGGGCAGTTCTCCTCGTCGCAAGGACAGGAGTCCCCAGGGCAGAGCTGGCGGCTCGCAGGCTGGAGGATCGCAGGCGTCTCCCCCGCCAAGGGAGCTTCCGAAAGTCTCAAGGAATGTTCAGTTTGCCGACGACATTCCCCCGCACTGTGTTAGAGGTGAGAATAACTGCAATTGCTAGAATGCCCCTTGTTGCGATACAGCCACTGACTTTCCTTGTAATGCAGTTCTGAGTCGGACCCTGTTCGTTGGAGGCGTTACGTGAGTACATACATCATCCAGTTGCCCATCAATTGACCTCGCAAGGCTAACCATCGCGGCAGGATTGGCGACGACGAACTCCGACAGCTGTTTGAGAACTATGGACTGGTGCAGTCGTGCATAGTGAACCAAGACAAGCGCCACGCGTTCATCAAAATGCTTACGCGGGAGGACGCCGTGAAGGCCAAGGCCGGCATGGAAACTTATAGGACCGAGCATATGACGCTTAGGGTAAGTGCTCCGAAGTCCTTCATGGTTGGTGTTTCGATCTGATTGGTGGACTACCCAGACACGCTGGGGTGTTGGATTCGGACCGAGGGACTGTAGTGACTACCAGACGGGTGTCAGCGTCATCCCGATTGAACGACTCACCGAAGCAGACCAGAGATGGATGGTTTCAGCCGAGTACGGCGGCACCGGAGGCCAGCCGCTGCAGGGCGGCATGTGTGTGGAGGAACCGGACATTGAAATAGGCCAAGGTGTCTCGTCCAAAGGTACGTTTTGCCAACCCACCAATCACTTTCCGCTCTATATATGCACAATCGGCACAACTACAGGCCACCGTGGGCAAGGTTATCCCTTCCCTGTGCTAATCCGATTCGCTACCACGCTTTTACACCGAACCCACCACCCCCTTCCATATATTCCATACACGTTCCATGGCTAACCATATTTCATCATATAGCCATTAGCAAGAGATTCCCTACGGACTCGGGTGGAAACAAGGGGCCCCGATCCACCCACGATCCCCATGCAGGCGGAGGAGGAGGGGGTGGAGGTGGAGGTGGAGGTGGGGGTAGTGGTGGTGGCAGTGGCGGAGGAGGTGGTGGTCCCACGCACAGAGGCAACAAGCGGAAGGACGACCACCACAAGGGAGGCCAGGATCCCGGTCAACGTGGAACGCAGGGAGCACCAGGCGGCCGCGACAACGTTGGTGTGGCGCCTCCTACCCCGGGATTCGGTGCGGGGTTCCCGTTCTCCATTCCTATGTTCCAGCAGCAGCAGCAGCAGCAGCCGTACCCTGGCTTCCAGCAGCAGCAGGGTGGGGCGCAGCCGCCATCTAGCCGATAGGCAAAAGCAAAAAAAAAACGCGAAGAAAAGCTCCGATTCGATAGCAGTGCATGACGGAGGGGACGAGGCATTATTGGATGGGAGTCTATGTGTGTGTGTGTGTGTGTGTCTGGGCGTGTGTGTGCGCGTGCGTGTTACGTGTTGGTTGAAGTCTGCTGTCCTTCCTTCTGATGGATAGAACGAATGGTGGTACGGAAGAAAACGGGCGGCGGGCGGCAAGACGTCACTCACTACATACTCACACACATCTCGTGCGCATAGCATAGCGGTTCGGGAACGGGGGCCGTTTTTAATTTTTCTCGGGCACATTTGAATTCTGCGTTCTTTTTACTTGACTTGACTTGACTTGTATCGCGGTTTTGTTGCTTTTTTTACTTGTTCTTTTATTTCCATAGGTGTTGTACGTGATGCTATGGTATGGTAGCCAAGAAGTGTGATATGTAGCATACTGGTACTCGTTCCACCGTGATTCGGAGCTCAATCACGGAGCTCAATCACGGAGCTCAATCACGGAGCTCAATCATGGAGACACGGAGAGTCCACCGTATGTTATGTACCTATTTCGGGGGACGCGGGTTGGGGATTTTAATATCGGTGAACCTTTTTTTTTTCTTTTCACTTTTGCGGTATCTATAACTTAGGGTCGGAGAGAGGGGCTAGTGGATGGATGGATGGGAGGTTTTTTCTGTTTCGTTTCTTTTGCGTTTCTTTTTCTTTGATTTCCGTCCGAGCAATGGAGTTGGTATGATACTCTAAACTTGACGCCGGCGACGGGTTTCTTTTCTTCCACTCATGTCCTGTCATGGCATGGCATCTATTGGCATGTCTCACCGCTTCGGAGGTATTCTGTTTCTTTCTGCTCGTGTGCATGCGCATGCACCAGGAGCTGCCAATAAGTGGTGCCTCACCACCATTACGAATCATAAGCGCTAATCTATAATAGGAGTGCACCAAGCCAGATACAATCAAATGAGTGAGTGGTTGTGACTAAATTGTATGGGAGAAAAACGCCAAGTTGTATGGGGGAAAAACTGGTGAGGCAGCACTTACCCTTACACCCGAGTACGTGTGTGTTTGTTTGTTTGTTGGGATGGGAAGGGAGGGACGGAGAGGGGATCGAATCCAATCTAGATATCATACTATGTATAACGCAGGGCAGGGCAGTGAGGTGCGGCGGCATTCCCGCGAGATCATCCTACATACACCTACGCAGGGGCAGTGGTGGTGATATGTAGTAGTGGTGGTGGGGGTGGTGGAGATCGATATCTACCGTACTCCATGTACTATGATACCCACTTACCTGCGTATGTGTATGTAAGTATGGAAGTATGTATACGTACACAACGATGCAGAAGATCTTGGCCCGCGCTCACGGAGACGTAGATGTCTGAGGTAGATGTCTGAGGTAGAAGCATGTACCTAGAATATCACGACCGCGGCAACCCCGGGAGGAGGCCAGTCAAGTGTAGTCCAGTACATTCCAGTGCCATCCTCCTCATCCTCCTCCGATTGCGCGCTTCCGACGTATGTACCTGTGTATTTACCTAGGAGAAGGGGGAGATTGACATGTCTCTCCGGGCTCTTCGGCGAATGCAGATATCTATCATATCATATGTGTATGCAGATATGTGTACGTAGATTATTATGCAGATAGGTAGTTGGTTGGTTGGTTGGTTATGTAAATATACGTGTATGTATTTGTGTAGGTACTAGCCGTTATGTGTGAGTGGTGGGGCGGCGATATTCATCATCTCCATCATCGGCGTTTCGTAATGAATTAGTTATGACCCCCCCTCCCCTGTTGTCTTTTCTCCTTTACGGTGCTTTTACCTTTACCTTTACGTTTCTCTTCTTCTGTCTTGGCCGCAGGGCTAGACTTCAATTGACTACCGTACTTTGCTCTGCTCTGCTGTATGTATGTAATCTAGTGGTCACGGTTGTGGTCTGGTCGGTGGTCATGGACATGGTCAGTGGTCAGTAGACTTTCTACGGCCTTTGTGCCGAGTATTGAGCGCTGAGCAGTGAGCGCTGAGCAGTGAGCGCCGAGAACCGAGAATCGGTGATGCCCGCCGGCTTGTGGGTTGTGTAGAGTGGAGCCGTTGCATAGTACCCAAGTACTCAAGTACATACCTGTGTGGCTACATATGGGGGAGTTGCGGCGTGACAACCAGTCAGTCAGTGGGCCGATCAGTCGGCGAGAAGACCAGCCAGCCAATCGAGCACTCGGCCAGCCCGCTCGTCCCCTACGGGTATGTACGATACAACACAACACAACACAACACAACACAACACGATACGACGCGATACGCCGAGTGCACAAGTACCTACACACCAACCGTGCATAGCACATTGATAGGCAAGCAAATACCTACAAACATCCATAAGTCATAGTTACACACATCAACATACGCACCAAGCGCTCCCCCAGTCCCCCAGTCCCGCTACACCCGTTTCCGGCCCCCAGCTCCGAGCCTCCACATCCACATCCACCTCCACATCCACCGCATCCACCGCATCCACCGCCTTCTCCTTCTCCACCGCATCCTCCACCACCGCATCCTCCAACTCGGCCCGGGGTAGTCGGGGTGGTCGGGGTGGTCGGGGGAGACTACTAGTAGGTAACAGAAACACTTGGCGTTTCTCCTTAGATACTCTAGATACACACGCAGAATACCGCGCAGGCGACGTGGCAGTCTCGCGATGCAATTTCCGGGATCGCCGGGGGTTCCGACATGACGTCGGGCGGGCACTTATTCTACATACTGCTCACTCAGTGCTCACTGCTCACTCTGCTCAGGCGCGTCCTTCCGTCAGTTGGGTAGGTAGGTCTTCGGGCAGTCGGCCGGTGGTATGTAGGTGGGTCGGTGCCAGGCGGGTCGGTGGTGGGTCGGGGGGGGGGGGGGGGGTATGTAGGAGTGTCACTTGGAGGGCAGTGGGATGGCAGTAGAAGAGAGGGTCCGTGTAGACCAGCGGAACGGACGGACTTCACAGTGCACGGGCTGCCAACGCAGCGCAGCCAGCCTCCCCATCATCGCCCTCCAGACCAGTGGAGTAAAACTAGCAGATAGGAGAAAATCACGATATCGCCAACGGCGGCGAGCGACCGAGCGGATGTAATTTGCGGTGTTTACCAAGGAGCACTCTACTCTAGATAGGTACCGGTAGGTATGTAGAGTATATATAACCCGGATAATTTCCGGCGACTCGCGAGGTGACTCGCGAGGTATGGCTTGTGGACCGTGATCGCTACATGGGATCGCACGCACGCACGCACTCAGGCACACAGGCTCGCTCGCGGGCGGGCGGTCTCACGGACCGTATGTAACAATACATACGATGAGGTATGTAACGGCCGGTATGGGCCCGATTTCCCGACATCCCGATGTCTCGATGTTGGGGATACTCCGCGGCGCCACTGCGCCAGCGTGACGCGTGATGCGTGATGCGTGCAAACGGACAGACGGATGGACGCGACGTGTGCGACGTGCGTGCGTATTCGTACCTTTCTACGTTTCTACCTCATACCGGACCTACCAGCCAGCCAAAGCCAAGGCCAAGGCGGATACAAGGGAGTGGGGGAGTTTGGGGTCGTGTAAAGAGTTAAAAAGTGGGGAGTGTTTTGTGTACCCTATAGGAATAGTAGCCAGTAGCCAGTGGACATCATCATCGTGAACGAGGGATTTCGTTGCTCGTACTCTACACACATACATAACGTATGTAGGCGCGCGGACGAAAGGTTATGTACGTTGTGTATGTGCGACGAGCCCAGACATGAGGGGGTTCCTTCGAGACATATGGAATTGCTCAATAGAGTACACAGAGTATGGTAGTAAGGGCTTGGCTACATAGAGTATGTACGATTGACGGATGCACGAGTCGTCTGACGGGTTGGTTGCGACGGTGGATGCGACGATGCGATCGATGGGGGAGTTCGATGGGTGATGGGTGGGTGAGTGGTGAGGCGTGACGGATTGGATGGAAGAATTACCCCCCCCCCCCCCCCCGTCTCGAGAATAGGCTGTATGGGGCCTGGCAGCTGGGTGTAGACTCTACCGTACCGCACTCTGCGTAGCACAGGCCGTCGACCAGCCATCCAGCCATCCATCGCAGCAGCGGCAAAAACGGAGGCAGCCGTGAGAGCCTGAGAGGATTCGAGATTCGACGGCTAGAGCCCGATTCGGAAATACCTCTCTCTTTTTCCCTCTCACCCTCTGTCTCTCTCTTACTTTCTCTCTCACTCACTTTCTTACCTACATTTCTCACTGTCTTGGGGGAGGCGGAAGGCGAACAATCGCCACAAAGCCCGCGCTCGAACTCTCGAGCTCTTGGCCTCTACCGTTCTACATACTTCCCACATCCAGCCCTCTACCGTACTCTAGCATCTAGAGAGCATCTAGAGTAGAGTAAGAGTAGAGTGGTCACGAAATTCCCTCACATCGCTCGCTCGCGCGCCTCGCTTCTGGGCTCCCCCCATCCCCCATCCCAATCCCCAGCCACCGCAGTGCACCGCAGTGCGGCGGCGGCGGTGGGCGGCGAAAAGGATTTCCACCCTTCCACCCTCCCTCCCCCCCACCCATACAAAATGCAGATACCGCCAACGGACGGGAAATGACAAGCGACGCAAGCGCCCTGCGTGCTTGCGGGTTCCGTCGCTGCCGACCAGGCAGAAAAAAAAGAAAAAGAGAAAGAGGGAAAAAAAAGATTCCACTAGTAGAGGACTAGTAACAGACCACAGACACCCGGATACTTCTCCGGAAGTTCCATGCCGAGCCGGACGGCGCGGTAGCAGCTCTACCTACGTGCCATGTGTGTACAACACTTATGTATGTCACGTAGATATGTACGGTCGGGGTTCCCCAGGAAACTTGTGTATGCTATGTGGGTGACGGACACGGCTGTACCTGACTATCTGCTTGCTGCTGCACCACTAGAATACCGTACTCCACGGTAACTACGGCTACTGTAGGTACAAGTAGGTACACACACAGGCTGGTCTCGTCGACGACGCTTCAATACCACTCCACCCCACCGACCGACTAACGGTGCGTCGGTGCTGGCTGGCGTGGGCCGGCTAGCTCGGCCGCAGCCGGCGCTGTTCACTCAACTCAAATGCCCTTCTCGGACCAGACTGCCAGCTGTTGTTTGTCCCCAGCACCAGCGCCGTCTGTTCCTTCCGGATCCATATCCATCCCGCCCGGTGCATTTCTGACAGGTATGGGGGTGGGGAGGGGGCCGAGCGGAGCTACTGGGGGAGCGCTGAAAGGAAGCCTTCGAGAAGCCCCGACGAAGCTTGATTAGAGTGGGTATGTAGGTAGGTAGCTTACTACCGTCAACCAGCAGCCAGCAGCAGCATCATCCTGCAGAAGCACCATGGTTGCGATCCGCCGGTATGCATGTATGTAGAGTATGGTGCAGGCCGAGTGGCCCCTTTCCTGAGCTTCGTTGTCGTTGTCAAGTTGTCAAGTCGTGCCGTTTCGGGATTGAAGGGAGAGTCCGTTCCGCGGAGGAGCACTCAGCACTTGCACGTCAACATGAGCGTCGTGATGATAGCTCGAATCGAAGCTAAGCTGTCGACGTGTATGCGAGTAGAGCACATATCTCCTGTGATGCCGAAGCTTCGCATTGGACGGACAAATGACAATTGTGTGACATGATAGGCTTGCTGACGATGATGTTGGTAGTGGCGGCGGTGGCGGTGGTTGTTGTAGTGGTAGTAACGGTAGTGGTATGGTAGTTTGTGCGCCGCCTGGTCCGTACTCCACCGTCCCAACTAGAGTAGTGGCGCGAATGAGTATAGGGCACTCTAGGTAGTCGCCTTCTTCTGGCTATCGCTTATCGTGATGTCAATATCAAAACACAGAACGCTTCTGGTAGTGCAAGCCTAGCAACCCCAGCTGTCCAACAGCCCCAGCGACGATTCAACGAATACTTTACTAGCAATAAAGTCTCTAGAGTAGTTCCCCTAGAATAGCACCCTGGAGGCTGGAATAGTACCAAAGTACCTACCCTAAACACTCTGGAGTCTGTTCGGCCGTGGATGGAAAAATCCGACGGCACGTGTCCACGGGAGGATATTTCATCATCGCAATTTCACCGAAAAAGGGGTGGTACTCTACGGTACTAGAGTAACCACTTACTTCGTAGTCCTGTGCGAGAGCGAGAGAGAGAAAGAGAGAGAGAGGGCAAGAGAGAGCAAGAAAGAAAAGAGAAGAGAAAAAATCCGATCGTGGGATAGGGCGGAATTATCCAATCCCAAAGGAATAAGATGGGAGGGGGAAAATCCCTCGCTCGGCACTCTCGGCAGTGAAATGAGAGAGAGAGAGTTATCGAAGTGTTTGTCGCGAGGGTAATCCGGCAGCTGTCTGGCCTGGGGGGCAGAGGGGAAGAGGGGAAGAGAGCTTCGACCAAATCGGGCTCGCAGGCGGCGGCGACGGCGGTGGGTGGTGGTGGGCGGTGGACGGAACGTCGGAGTTGCTGGGTGTCTGCCAACCCGGCCCGCGCGGAATTGACGGCGGGGAAGGATGGGATGGAGTCCGGATTGGGTGTGGGTGGTGGTGGTGGTGGTGGTGGTAGAGTAGATTAGTGGTGGTGGGTGAGATGGCTGGGGGAGGGGGGGGCGACGACGTGGGAACTCGGCACCGTGCATGCGTGCCTGGCTGGCCTGGCTGGCTGGCTTATGTCGCCGACGTCGTCGCCACTTTTCCCTCTGCTCGGAACCAACGCAAGGCTCACTCGGTGCTGGTGGGTATGTAGAGTACGTAGAGTACGGACATACCACAGAGTAAGTTTGGCATGTTTTCGTTCGTAACCGGGTAAGAAGAAGCAGAAGAAGATGAAGAGGCCGACCAACCAGGAAGGGAAAACACAAGCGGTGGGGGTGCGATGCCGGGCCGGTGCCGGTGGTGGTATGTAATCGTTTACGTATCTCGGTCACCGGGCGCTGCGACGAGGGAGGCTGGAACTGAGAGGCTGGGTTGGCGCCGAAGATGGGTTACCTGAGGATCTGCCTCTTTCGGTGTGCTGTGTCAGATGGAAACCACTTGCGTGCGCGCGGGGAAGACACGCGAGAGAGAGACAAAGAGAAGAGAGAGATGGAGAGAGAGAGAGCTGCCTCGCCGGGCTCGCGGGTATCAGAATATCGCGCATCCCAAGCGAAACGGAGAATGCTCGAGGGCAGACGTAAGAGGTGTCCCGATCTTGCGATGATGACGATGATGATGATGGTGCTGATGTTTCCCTCCCGGTCCTCCCCTCGATACTCTACATACCCCTCCATCCACCCCCCTCCACTCCCACCCCTCCCTCCTTCCCTCTTCCCCGTCGTCTCATCCACACCCCCCACCACCCTCGCGTCGCCTCGCCTGCGGGGCAGCCGGAAAAACCTCCCTCCAACAACAGCCGCAGGATAGAGAGAGAGAGAGAGAGACAGAGAGAGACACCCTCTACGCCAGCTGCAGAGAAACTTCTTCTGCAGCGGCAAGCATGATCCACTGCTGCGGTCGAGTTGCGAATCCCAGCAAGGCGTAAGGTAAGGTCAGTTAAGGTGTATGCGTATGTGTGTGTGTGTAGAGTGCAACTCCCGAGACTGGCCCCACGCGGTCTCTCCGTCTGGAGCTTCGAGCTTCGGGGTTTGAGCTTCGACGTCGCCGCGAGCCAACCGGACCGTACCGTCACGCAGACTTGTCTGCCTGCCTGCCTGCCTGCATACGGTACGTACTCGTATGTGGGTGGTGGGCTATGTACCAACCACGGTAGTAGGTGAGCAAGTACCATCAACGTTCCCATCAACGTACCCATCAACCCACGTCCATCATCCGCCTATGGGATATGCACGGAGTGCATCCCGTCTTGCATCTTGCCTCTTGCGAGTTGCATCTTGCAGTGTGTAGAAGAAGCTTGTCTTGTGTCTTGTCTCTGAGCGAATTCAGCTCCACTCCAGCCGTGCATCCACTGTGGGCACTGTGTGGTCCCCGAATCCTCCTCCCGCCGCACCGCGCCGTACCGCGCCGCGTGATGTCGTGTGTATGTGTGTGCGTGAGCATGTATGTGCGTGAGCTCTTTTTTGCCCTCTACCGTAGGTACGCGGGCGCCGGGTACGGTGATGCACACTGCACACTGCACCCTTCGCCGACGCTGCGCATGGCCACACCCCACGCCGTGCGTAGATGTTCGGATCGAGATTCGAGAGTGCGGTGCAGTGGGGGTCAGTAGAGGGAATTCGGTACTTGGATACATCATACATGCCCAAATACCTACGCCACCGGAGACGAATCTCGACAGACGCAGGGCTTCCCTCCAGCATCCAGTGCCCAGCATCCAAAGTCCACATACTACCTACATAGTGCCGTAGGTGATTGGGTAGAGAACATGTAGTACGAGTACAGTAGGTAGAGTACCGTACCTCCAGCCCCATAGATACATCCATCCCTCCCTTGCGTTGCCTACCGGATACATACATTATGTACATACACACATACGCCTCCAGCTCTCGTGTCCACATTTCCAGCTTCCAGCTTCCGGCTCCCTGCGGACTTCCTGCCCCCCACTACCCCCCTGTGCAGATTATCGTCTGGTCCTCGTCCTTGATCGCGGGGTCGACGGGAGTGGGAGGGGGTCGACGGGAGTGGGTGGCTGAGTGAGTGTTTGGGAATGTGAGTGATGGTCCATGTAGGAGTCGGTAGGTAAGCATGGACTGTCTGGCCGGTCCTTCAAGGCTCATCCAACCACAGACAACTCCAGTTCTAGTTCTCGGTGTACGACTGTAACTGCTACATAGCCAAGTACTTGGTACTACTCCCTCATTCCCCGCGGCGGGGCCGTGGTGGGCTGGTCGTAATGGGTGGATTGATTACATCTACGTAGAACGTCGCACGGGGCTCTCTCTATCTAGAATACCTAGAGCATCTAGTAACCCAGAGTACTCTACCCAAAGCTCGCCAAGTTCCAACCGTTCCAACAGCTCCAACAGCTCCAACTCCACGATACTCTAGTTACAGGTCTAGTACCTGGGCGTTGGTAACTGCTCCATACTCCACGATAGCCACTCCACGATAGCTTCCACGATAGTTACAGGTCTAGTACCTGGGCGTTGGTAACCACTATTTACCATACCATACCTTACCAGACTCTACTACTACCAACTCTGGTATCGTACCAACCCAGCTTCTTTTCTTCTTTCTGTGGGCGGCAAAACAATTGTGGTGGAGGTGGAGGGGGGGTGGAGGGGGGGGGGGGGGGCTGGATACGATGTCGCGGGGTGGTAGAGCAGAGTGGCATATCACACAGTCGCGTCATCGGTAGCACAGACGGCCGATTTCAATCAGGACTCAGGGAAGACGCGGACTTGAACGTGAGCGCGAATTCTTCAGCGAATTCCATCATATTTCATTGGATGGACATGCATGCTTCTGGATTTCAGGGTGGATTTCAGGATGGAGGAGCAACAAGCGGTGGAGGAAGAGCAAGAGGTCGGGGAAGGTGGGATGCAAGTGTGCTACACAGCGGCAAAGGCAAAGGCAAAGGCAGAGGCAGAGGCAGAGGCAGAGGCAAAGGCAAAGGCAAAGGCAAAGGCAAAGGCAAAGGCAAAGGCAAAGGCAAAGGCAAAGGCAAAGGCAAAGGCAAAGGCAAAGGCAAAGGCAAAGGCAAAGGCAAGGAATAGCAGGGATCGCGATCGAACCGAAGAAGCGATTTTGCATTTGCCTTTGCCTTTGCCTCGCTGGAGTCGGCTCTGGAGTCTAGATGCTACTCGCGAGAGAGTCTCTCTCTCGAGTCGAGCGTATCCTTTTCTTTTCCTTTTCCTTTTCCTTTTTCTTTCCGTTTCGAGAGTGGTACATAGAAAAGAAAAAACAAAACGCGTTCGTATTGGGATATCTCGGCCTGGTGGTGCCGAATTCTGGTTCCTACCGTATGGACAGTACGTTCTGGGCTTGCCCGCTTGGTTCGGACTACCACAATGCTATGCTACATCCGCCGTCCCATCTAGCATCCACTGAGAACTCTGGGTACCGTATGTACCGCTCGGGTTCCGTCCGGGTTGCGGCTGCGTCGAAGGCGTCGAAGAGCAATTGGAGGAGGTGGAGATGGAATCGCCGACAGGAAGGTGCGATTGGATTGGCAAGGCAGGCAGGCAGGCATGTTGCACCGAACCGCCGTCTGGATTATATGATAGAGTACCCAGAGCAGAATAGAGTATCTATAATTTCTATGAACTGGGGCCAGGGTTTTCGTCTCGTCTCGTCCCTTCAGGCTTCGTCACTTCGGGGACAAGTGACGAGAAGAGGAGGTCGAGGTCAAGGTCGACGTCGGCCTGCCTGCCTGAATCTCGCCCACCTGGGCATGTACTTCCTCCCTTGCGAGGAGTCCCCGCTCCTCCTCGGAGGAAAGAGCAAGACGACGAGGAAGGAAGCAAAGCGTTGAAACAAAAGTCGAAACCGAAACGTCTTGGTACCAAGTATTCTACATAATGTAATTTATTTGCCTGCGATCGCGAACGACAGGTTGGTTTGCACATACAGCGTTACCTGGTAGCCAAGCAGTTACAGTACTGTAAGTACCGCGCGCCGTGGAGTAGAGTAGAGTGTAGGTTCATACCCCCCCCCTCCTCCCCCCACCTCCACGCGTAGTTACCGAGCCTATATACCTCGACCTGCCTGTTCGTTATCCTATACCACCCCTCCCCCTCCCCCTCCCCCTCCCTCCTTACTTCCTTTCGAGCTTCACATCACCATGTTCGCAGTTCCTTCGGATTGGTTGCGAACTGCAAACTGCAAACTACGATCATGAGGATCATGAGGAGTGGAGGGGCAGAGTGGGCGGCCAGACGGACTGACGGATGAAGTGGGGGGGCTGGGAAAGCGCATCATTGACGGGTCATATGTACGCAGTTCAATTCCCAGACCAGACCAGAGGTAACCTTTCCACCTTTCCATTCCTCGTCTGCCTGCCTGCCTGTCTGCGTGCGTGCGTGCGTGCGCATCGAAAGTTTGGATTCTGGATTCTGGATACTGGATACTGGGAAGCCAAACAAAAAGGATATATCTAGAGTATTGTCCGCAGTGGTGGTGTGATGCTGGTGGAAGTGGTGGTGTGTGCGCAGATTGAGTTCTTCCATGGCAAATCTGGCCAATCTATCTACATAATTTACACTACATACACTACATAACGTACTGTACTGGCTTCACTACGTCTACGTGCAGCAGCAGCAGCAGCAGCAGTTGTGTGTGCGGTGTGTGCGATGTGCGGTAATCCTTCTCGGTCGATTACCATCTTATCTGGGGATTGATCGTACCGGTTCCACCATGCCATGCTATGGGCATCATTGCCATCAATGGATACCACTGTGCGGCACCGCGGATACCGTGGCGAGTGTGCGGAGCACCCGTAGTTACATACAAGCGGAGAGCAGAGAGCAGAGAGCACAGAAGCTTCCGAGCGCAACGTTCGTATAATCATCGGCAGAGGAGGAGGAGTGGGTGGTGGTGGTACCGGTTTGGTGGTAGTGGACGACGAGCTGGTGGTGGTGGCGGTATTGATGGTGGTGGTGGTGGTGGTGGTGGTGGTGGGTGAGATGACGGAGTTCGAAGCCCTCCTTCTACTCTACCGCACTCCATCACGATTCTTCCGGGGATGCGCGTTTTCCCGGAAATCGATATCATTTCATTATTTCTCATCTGCGTCCGGCTTCATTTTTTTCTTCTTCTTTCCCTTCTTTCCCGGCTGGCTCTTGCTCTTGCTCTTGCTCTCCTCGCTCTTGTCCCTGTTCATCCGCGCCCGCATATGGAGATATCTCGGGTGTCGAAGGTCATCTCTGCCCTGGTCTGCGCTCGTTGTGGTTGGCCGGGTCGCGCGGGAACGTAAACGGGCAACTGATTCTGATTCTGATTGATGGCCCGCTTGATACTCTAGATGGATGAGATGAACCGAGAATATTTTCTTTTCCTTTCTTTTCCTTTTCCTTTTCCTTTTTCCCTTTTTTTTTGTTGCCTTTCCCGGCGGCGGGCGGACGGGCTTTTGCGACTATGATACTGCTAGATAGTTACTACGGTACTACCACCACTGAACCACAGCTAATTCGAATCCAATGACGCCGATTGGGATGTCAGACGGACGGCGCGGCGCCCTCCAACCAACCACGAGGCCCAATTGCTGATGGCCTCTGGGCTCTGGGCTCTGGGCGTCCTACATATGTGAGTACCGGGTGTGGGTGTGGATGTGTGTGGGTGTGGGTGTGGGTGGGTGGTCGGGAAAGGGAAGTGGGATTTCAGCGGTGTGGGGGAGCGGTGGTTTGTGGTGGCGGCGACGGTGGTGGAGGATGGGTTCCACAGTGCTGTGCGTGGGGAGATATCCGGAGCTTCGCTTGGCTGGGCCATCCATCTCGCAAAACTCCTTGTTCGGCGAAACCGACCTGGACTTGCCTACTCTACTCCATGTAGTACTTCCTGCTCTGAGGGCTGACTGTGTGTGGTCCTGATCGTAGTTACCTCCAGGCTCCAAGTGCTCCAAGTGCGATACATCGCGGACTTTGCCCTGTCCTACATACACACATACTCGGGAGTCGGGTTCGGAGCGGGATGCTGATGGATGAGTGAGCGACTTCTTTCGCTCGTCTGTTCGTCCGCTCGTTCGTCCGTTCCTTCGCTCGTTCCCTCGTTCGTCCCTCCCTCCCTCACTTCGCAGGCGGCTCTCAACAAGCACCTGGCAGCTGGCTGGAGTTTACCTGCACGTATAGTACTCTACATACTCTAGATACTCTACCTTACTGCCGCCGGGGATTGCGATCGAACATGGCATGGCATGGCATGCATGGATGGATGTATGGATGGATGGATGGATGGGGCGTGTTTTCGATGCGGCACTTTGCTACATACAAACATACATACCGCGATAGATAGATAGACAGGTAGATAGCTGCTGCAGCAGCAGCTCCGTCGACAAGTCCGCCGCCACCACCGACCACCGACACCACCACCACCGACTTGTAAAGCGTGAAGCGTGAAGCGTGAAAGCCTCGACGCCGATGCGGAATAGTACGGATTCTTCTTCTGCACATCTACGCTGCCCTTAGGTGCTACTCTACATATCATAGATACGCGCCCTCGAATCGTGAGCAGGTGTGTGTGTGTGTGTGTGTGTGTGTGCCTGTGTGTGTGCGGGTTGTTCGGCAGCAAGGAAGGGAAGGGAGGGAAGGATGGATGGATGCGATGTGATTGCTGCACCCCACTTCCGGGGCACTACGGGAGGCGGGCCAACATCTGGGGGAGTTTCTGTTTCTGTTTCTGTTCGTGTTTCTGCTCCGGCGCTCGGGGGTTGGAAATTTGGATTTGGATCCGGATCTGAATTTGAGGTTTTGGGTTGGGTTGGGATGGGTTGAGCTGGGTTGAGGCCAGTTGGGTTGGAAGGCCTCGTCCGAGTGTTGGACGTGTCTCTCTACCGTTCTGGCCAGGCCAAGATGAAGTCTCTTTTTTTTGTCTTCAGGCCAACTTGGCTTCTGCCATGGAGCGGGGGAGGGCTTCTGGCTTCTGGCTTCTGGCTTCTGGCTTCTGGCTTCGAGGTGAGCCAGAAACTGGGTCAGGGCTTCCTTCCACGGCCAGGCCGATGGCGAAATTCGCAAAACGACGAAAGAGACATCGGCGGCAAAGGCCGAGAGAGAGCTACATACACACGGAGAAGCGCATGAAAAGACAGAGATTGTCGCTTTCCTTTCACGCTAGCCGCTATCCGACTGATATCCATCGGCCACTGCATCACCGCGTCCGCGAAACAGAAGAGATCCCTTTCCGTCAGGTTTCTACAGGGTAGGCAAGTGAGTAGTAATAGCAGAGTAGCTATCGGTGATGATTTTCTGTTTGTGAGTTTTGCTTTTTTGTTAGGGCGAGTGCGTGCTACCGGAGCCTGTTGTGGTTGCTGTTGTTGTTGTTGTGATGTGGAAACTCTGATGCCCGGGGGAGCAGGGCGAAGGATTCTGCTTCCCCGATACCCTCAGCAGGAGGAGGATGCCCCCCCGCAGACAGGAATCTGCTTCCCCGATAACCCCCAGCCGAAGGAGGACGCAGGATTCTGTGTCCCCGGTACCCCCCCGCAGGCAGAACTCTGCTTCCTCGATACCCCCCCGCAGGCGCTATCTTGCTCCCGGCCGGTGGCCCACTAGGTCTGGTCTGCCCCTGCTCCCCTCTGCCCCTTCCGCCTTCTGTTCCGTTACCCTTGTCAGTGACGCTATCCTGCCCTCGCCAGTGTCCTTTGCCCCTGCCCTGTCTGCTGCCTGCCCTGGACTTGCATGCATTAGATATTCCCTGACAACCCGTGTGGGTGTCGCTAGAGCAGAACCAACCCAGAAAAACTAATGTACTCACGCTAGCGCCGCCGCGAGCTCAGCAGAGTTCACCTCCCCCCAATGGTCGCAAAAACTCCACCGCGCCGCTCTTCCTGCCCCCCCCCCCAGAAAAAAAAGAAAAATAAAAGAAAAGAAAGAAAGAAAAAACTAGAGTAAACCAATTCCTTTTCCGCCGCTTCCCACAACCCTCCCCCCCCTCCCCACCCCCCCAGCGAACCCTTGCGCGCCCTGCCCTTCCCAATTCTGCTCTGCTGCTCACGCTCCATATCGCCCTGTTCGTGCTTCGAGCCGCCCGCCCCGACTCCAATATAAAACTCTCGTCTCGCCCGCCCTCATCCGTTTTCCTCTTTCCTTCTTCTCCTACCGTTCAGACGTGATTTCGACCGCCCTCCAAGATTTCTCACAAGTCATCTTCCCGGCAGAATCGCTTCCACGGTGGCCTCGCCAGATCAACAACTCGGTTTATCCTTCCTCATCCCGCCCAATTAGCTTTTGTGTGGAATTAGATGGTGGATTTCGACCGCTTCCGGCGTTAAAGATCAAAGCAACCTCCTCAACAACTCAATTCGCTCCCCCCTCCCGCCAACAAAACTCCCCCTCACCCCTCAACTTCGACTCTTAATCAATCAATCCTCCCTCTCACCATAGTCGACTTTACCGCGACACCTTAATATCATCGCAAAAAACACCCCAAAAAAACTCACCATGTCGGACGTTCGCCCAGCAGGGGCAACCACCCCCGACCGCCTCGGCACCAACATCCCTCAAAGCGGCTTCTCCGATCCTGAGAAGCATGCAGTCAGCGAGAAGCCCGTTGCTCCTCTCGACGAGGACGACGATGACATCGAGGACATCGATGCTCTCATCGACGATCTCGAGTCCCAGGAAGGACAGGAGTACGCGGAGGACGATGAGGCCGTGGCTGGTTCCAGCGCTCGCCCCGTCCCCGAGGACCTCCTCCAGACGGATACCCGCATCGGTCTTACCTCGGCCGAAGTCGAGCAGAGACGACGAAAGTACGGTCTCAACCAGATGAAGGAGGAGAAGGAGAACATGATTCTCAAGTTCCTCATGTACTTCGTCGGTCCCATTCAGTTCGTCATGGAGGTTAGTTCCCGCTCCCATTGCTGCCAATTGGCTGCTCCATTCCCCATTGTCTCCCATTGAACGCGTAACTAATCAATTCTCATCTAGGCTGCCGCTATTCTCGCTGCCGGTCTTCAGGATTGGGTCGATTTCGGTGTCATCTGTGCTCTTCTCTTGCTCAACGCCTGTGTCGGTTTCATCCAGGAATACCAGGCCGGTTCCATCGTCGACGAATTGAAGAAGACCCTCGCCCTCAAGGCTGTTGTTCTCCGTGACGGTCGTCTTACCGAGATCGAGGCCCCCCAGGTCGTTCCCGGTGATATCCTCCAGATCGAGGAAGGTACCATTGTTCCCGCCGACGGCCGTGTCGTCACCGAAGACGCTTTCCTCCAGGTTGACCAGTCTGCCATCACCGGTGAATCGCTCGCCGTCGACAAGCACAAGGGTGACCAGTGCTACGCTTCCTCCGCCATCAAGCGTGGTGAGGCCTTCATGGTCGTCACTGCCACTGGAGACAACACCTTCGTCGGTCGCGCCGCTGCTCTCGTCAACAAGGCTTCCGCCGGAACTGGTCATTTCACTGAGGTTCTCAACGGTATCGGTACAGTTTTGCTTGTCCTCGTCGTCCTTACCCTTTTGGTCGTCTGGGTCGCATCCTTCTACCGCTCCAACGGAATTGTCCATATCCTCGAGTTCACCCTGGCCATCACCATCATCGGTGTCCCCGTCGGTCTTCCCGCTGTCGTCACCACCACCATGGCTGTCGGTGCCGCATACCTCGCCAAGAAGCAGGCTATCGTCCAGAAGCTTTCCGCCATTGAGTCCCTCGCTGGTGTTGAGATTCTCTGCTCCGACAAGACCGGTACCCTTACCAAGAACAAGCTCTCCCTGGCCGAGCCCTACACCGTCGAGGGTGTCGAGGCCGATGATCTCATGTTGACTGCCTGCTTGGCCGCTTCCCGCAAGAAGAAGGGTCTCGATGCCATCGACAAGGCCTTCCTCAAGTCTCTCCGTTTCTACCCCCGTGCCAAGAACGTTCTCTCCCGCTACAAGGTCCTCGAGTTCTTCCCCTTCGACCCCGTCTCCAAGAAGGTCACCGCCGTTGTCCAGTCTCCTCAGGGTGAGCGCATCATCTGTGTTAAGGGTGCCCCTCTCTTCGTGCTCCGTACCGTCGAGGAGGACCACCCCATTCCCGAGGATGTCGCCAACGACTACAAGAACAAGGTCGCCGAGTTCGCTACCCGTGGTTTCCGTTCCCTTGGTGTTGCTCGCAAGCGTGGTGAAGGTCACTGGGAGATCCTCGGTATCATGCCTTGCTCTGACCCCCCTCGCCACGATACTGCCCGCACTGTCCACGAGGCCAAGGGTCTTGGTCTTTCCATCAAGATGTTGACTGGTGATGCCGTCGGTATTGCCCGTGAGACTTCCCGCCAGCTCGGACTCGGTACCAACATCTACAACGCTGAGAAGCTCGGTCTTTCCGGTGGTGGTGACATGCCCGGATCTGAGGTCTACGATTTCGTTGAGGCTGCCGATGGTTTCGCCGAGGTTTTCCCCCAGCACAAGTACAATGTCGTCGAGATTCTCCAGCAGCGTGGTTACCTGGTTGCCATGACTGGTGACGGTGTCAACGATGCTCCCTCGCTCAAGAAGGCCGATACCGGTATTGCCGTCGAGGGTGCTTCCGATGCTGCCCGTTCCGCTGCCGATATCGTCTTCCTCGCCCCCGGTCTCTCTGCCATCATCGATGCCCTCAAGACTTCCCGCCAGATTTTCCACCGCATGTACGCCTACGTTGTCTACCGTATCGCTCTGTCCCTGCACTTGGAGATCTTCCTTGGTCTGTGGATTGCCATCCTCAACGAGTCCCTCAACCTGAACTTGGTCGTCTTCATCGCCATCTTCGCCGATATCGCTACCCTGGCCATTGCTTACGATAACGCGCCCTTCTCCAAGACCCCCGTCAAGTGGAACCTTCCCCGTCTTTGGGGTATGTCGTGTCTGCTCGGTATAGTTCTTGCTATCGGTTCCTGGATCACCCTTACCACCATGTTGGCCCACGGCCCCGACGGTGGTATCGTCCAGAACTTCGGTAACCGCGACGAGGTCTTGTTCTTGGAGATCTCCCTCACTGAGAACTGGCTTATCTTCATCACCCGTGCCAACGGTCCCTTCTGGTCTTCGATCCCTTCGTGGCAGTTGTCCGGTGCCATCTTCTTGGTCGACATCATCGCTACCTTCTTCTGTCTCTTCGGTTGGTTCCTTGGTGGCGAGCAGACTTCCATCGTCGCCGTCGTTCGTATCTGGATCTTCTCCTTCGGTGTCTTCTGCGTCATGGCTGGTGTTTACTACCTCCTCCAGGACTCCGTCGCATTCGATAACCTCATGGTAAGCTTACTCTCTTCTTGCTATACATCTCTTGAACATACACTAACACCCTCCCAGCACGGAAAGACCCCTAAGAAGGACTCAAAGAAGCGCTCCCTGGAGGACTTCGTTGTTTCCCTCCAGCGTGTGTCCACTCAGCACGAGAAGTCGACATAGAAGTTTATGTTTTGGGATCTGGTGTTCGGTTGTATGAAGCATCATCTTTGTTAATAAAAACACTAGCGGTTTTGGGTTACGTGGTGTTTTTTGTAGAATACATACCTTTGATAATAGGAGCGGTCTGTTTGAACTATTTCTTCGGTGGTGCTCATGTTTCTTTTCTCTTATATTTCTTTTTTCATGTCTCTAGAGGTGTTTGTTGATGTGTATGTGGGGTCTTTTCATGTTTTTCAGTTGTTTGGGAAGATTGGATCATTGCTGATCCGTCGACTACGACCGCTGGGATATTGTCCTTTTTTTGTCTTCTTTTTCCTTTTCCTGTTTTTCTTTCGGGGTCTTTGTTTGGTTTTTTCTTTCTCTCTTCATTATTCTTTCTTATTAGGGAACAGGACTATGGGGTGGGGATGGGGATGGAACTGGATTGGGCCGTTGAAGGGGAAAAAAAGGAGGGGATTGGATTGGGATAAGGGATGGACGGGAAACGATCGGACGATGGTGGATGATGGGATGAAATTCTTGTTATAGTTAAATAAGCTTCATGCAATCTTGATATGCTGTGCGCAAGTGATGTGATGTGAGGTGAAGTGTTTGCAATAAGTGGGCTGGTTGTTGGTGATCGCTGTTGTTTTGTTTTTGTGTTGTTCAATCATCATAGCATTCGACCTTGTCAGATCATAATTGTTGGTGAAGGGTGATGGCTGTGGTATTGATATACCGACATATATCTAGCATGTGCTTTCGCTTTGCTTCAAATACATCTCCTTCCCCTTCCACTGCATCCATGATGGGTCGCCGTGGTGGTAAGAAATACACAGCTGCTTAACACTGACGTCTTACCATGACGTTGCAGTCTCGGTCACTTATCTGCCTGGCTGCTGGCTGCTGGCGGAGAGCACGATGAATCACTCACGCGCGAGGCTTTACACTTTACACTTTACACTTTACACTTTACAACTTCCCGTTCGCACCGTTGTTTTATTTCGCTGACCCAGCCATAGTTACAGGGTTTTCCAACGAGTAAGCAAAGGAAAGGAAAGGCAAGGAAAGGAAAGTAGTCACCAGCCGTGACCAGCCGTGACCAGCCGTGGCATTCAAGACGCTCGCTCGCTCGCTAATATGCTACTGCCTATGCTACTATGCTACCATACTCTTATGTACTATAGTGTACGTCTCGTCTGTACTATAGTGTACGTCTCGTATGTACTCGACATACCTTCTCTATAGTATAGTGGTTTTTGGGCGAGAGTTGCCGGGGCGAGAGAGTTGCCGCTAGGTTCGATTGACTGACTGACTGACTGACTGACTGGTGACCGCTCGAAGCGTGACGGCGGTGTGATGGTCTGGTTCGGTGGTCTGGTGGTCTGTGGTCCGATGATCTGGCAGTCAGTGGTTCAGTGGTTCAATGGTATACGTACCCGTCGTGCCCGTGCCTGTGCTCGTGCGTGGGCGGGTGTAGACGACTCACTCGCGGGGATGGGAACCTACTTACACACTCTCGAGGCAGAGTGTGGATTTGGATTTGGATTTGGGTTTTGGTGCGGACTTGGATTCGGATTGCCTCTTGGAATGGCGTTTGGATTTGCTCTTGGAACGGCTCGTGGATTTGCTCTTGGATTCAGATTTGCTCTTGGAAGTGGGCGTGCTCTTGGATTTAGGTTTGCTCTTGGAATCGCTCTTGGGATGGCTCTTGGAATGGGGACGTGCTCATCAACTAGCTTGCAACCTTCCAGCAGCTCGGCAGTTCAGCAGCTCGTGCACAGATGCAAATGCAAATGCAAATGCCATCCGTCGAAGATATGTGCCCGCGTCATCCCACGCAATCTAGGTACATACTCCATGGTGAGGTACGTGCTCTGCATGTGATGAGATGATGCGGTGATGGTGCGGTGATCGCTGGGCCGTTGGGTCGGTGGCAGTTGGTTCGGTGGCAGGTACTGGTGCTGGTGGTGGTGGTGGTGGTGGTGGTGGTGGTGGTGTTTATCCCGCAAAATTTGGACGCTCTTCCGCGCGCTCTACGTGGGATCTGGTATGCCACAGTGCCCTCAGCCAGCCAGCCAGCCAGCCGCAACGATCACTGATAAGTGGTGGGTTGCGGGTCGTTGTCGAGCTGTGAATATGTCCGCCGCATACTTGGAAGTTGGAATCCGGAAACGGGGAGACTTGGATAGAGGCTGGCAGATTCGATGCTGCGTGCTATTGTTCCCAGTAACCGATCTGCTCAAATGGCTTTTCGTCGGGCTACCTACTGGGAACCACGGCCTCACCACGGCCTCACCACGGCCTCACCTCTGGCTGGTTGGGGAGTTCAGAATAAATCATGTGATATCTTCATCGCCCGTGGTCGTTGCGCGGCCGCTATAGGTAGTATCTTCTCGAACACTCATTCTTTATCGTACACTCTATTCTGTTTGACACTCCTATATTTTCGTGTTTTTGTGCCTTGTATTGGAAAGCCACCGAGTGATTTCTCGTACGTTGTCGGTGGCTCGTTGCACCAGCACCGCCGGCAGCGCTAACCGACTCCGTTGGGCTGCTCCATGCGGTAAACCCCGATTTACCCTGCATCTCACTCATCACCCACACACGCGCTTCAACTACCCGCCGCGTGCTCACCTCGTACTACTCTGCCCTGCTACAACGCGTCTGAAAGATACCTCTGCACAATTCACAGGCAACCGATACAGTCAGGACCGGTCAAAGTTCGTACATACAAATCATTATCGCCCGACGCCGCAGTCGCACGGAGATCGACAACCCGGAAAAGCCCCAATTGTAGCGCATCGGCATCTACCCACCCAACCCTTTCCGTCGAGACTAGCGATCGCCGTTTCCGCGCCTCGAACGCTCGCGACCCAAAAGTCAAGGCTCAATCCAATCACTCCACCCCTCCCTCTTCGTCGCCCCGACTACCGCTGTTCGTTGGCTTGCGCACTAGTTAGCTGGGAGACCGACCGGAAACGCCGACCGTACGAAACTCGACCGGATCAAGTGCAAAACCCTTCTCGCGCGACCGGCAACCCCTACCAGGCAAAGGGACACTCACACGCATTCGCCATAGTCGTAGATTGGCAAAGGGACAACAGGGGGGTTTTAAGCTTTGGGCAGATAAGAACATAGCACAATGCTTTCCATTCCAGGCCAACACCCGCAGCAACAGCAGCAGCATCCGCAGCATCCCCAGCAGCACCATCCACAGCAGGTGCATCCACAGCAACACATGCAGCAACCCGGCTATCACCCGCAGACACCACAGCGCCACATCTCTCCAATGAACGCGCGCGCGACCCCACAAACGCCTCACCATCACCAAGTCCAAGTGCCCGGCCCTCACCCGCACCATCCCCAGCCTGGATACTACACTCCCGGCCCGACGCCGCGCCAACCACCGATGCCTTCAGGAGCCGCCCCGCCCTCCGCGAAACGATACAAGCCCAACCCAGCGAATGCTCCGCACCCGGGGAGTGCTGCTGCCCAGGCTGCCCAGGCCATCACCATGAACGCTGTCGGCGGCGATCCAAACAT